>NC_133157.1:125188567-125902942 GCF_040802235.1 Manis javanica | reverse complement strand
TAGCATAGGCACACACTAACACATAAATATCATTTTCTAGGCACTTAGTGTGTCTTCAGTTTGAAAGTCACATGAATGAGTACACAGTGGGTTAATAAAATAATTATGCATTTTTTTCTTTTTAGATGTTCTTTCCCACCAGCCTGAAATGGTGTGTTATTTCAAAGAACTGAATAAAAATTTCTAAGACTAAATCATTGGAGAAGCAGCTACTAGTAAGACTATTCAGAGAGTCCCTTAAAGGTAAAAATTAACATTTATTAGGAATTTGGTGATTAAATATTCAAAAAGTAAAAATTCTTTCCTGATGTACCCACCTCATCTCTGAAGTACTGAGCACTGATATTATAGCAAAGAGAAAACAGCAAAAATATAGTAAATATAGCAAAGAGAAAACAGCAGATTAAAGAGGTAATGATCTTTGTGAGTACAGCCTCTTCTGTCATTTAATAGCCATGCCTCAGTTTCTCCACATACAAAATAAGTGATAATGATAGTGAATATCCATAGGGTTTTGTTGTTGTTGTGAGCATATCTACATTTATTTTTATTTTCACTTTTTTGCTTCTTAACTTTTTTTTACTATTATATCTTATTTAAGTAAAGTTGTATGTAAAATTGTATCAGTTTCAAGTACGCAACATAGTGATTTAACAGTTAAACACATTATTCAATCTTCACCCAAACTAGTGTGGTTACTATTTGTCACCACAAAATGATTTTACAGCAATATTGACTATATTCTCTATGTGGTACTTTCAATTAAAAAATTAATTAATTAATTAAATTAATTATGCTTATAAAGTGATAAAATGGTCTTATTTGTAAAGCAGGTATAATCAAGGTATAGAAATAGCCAGGAGAATTGAAATTGCAACCTTTATTTTTATTATTAGTTTTAGTTTCAACAATTTCAGTCATTCTAATTTACATTATTTCTAAAGTTGCTATGAAATAACAGTGATTTTTGTTTTGTTTTGTTTTTGATTTTTCTCCCCCTCCAAGTCATCCTCTGGTGGAGGTCCTAATGAACCATAAAATGATTTATGAGGGAAGACTAGAAGAAATTAGATTCCTGGCTAATCCCTTCACTGGATAATTTATAAGCCTCCTTCTTTCTAGATCAGTGACTAGTAAATTTTGGTTGCTTTAAGAAAGATCTAAGGACATGTATGTTGTCCAGAGAATTGGGCTGATTGGTAAATTTATTTCTCAGACTTAAAGTTCCTTCATATCAAAGGAGCATGTAAAGCTGAGAACAAAGAAATTCAAGTGCTGAGTCACTAGTCTACATATATTGCAAGACAATAAAATGAGGCAATCCTGTACTATTAACATGGTTTTTCTCCCCCACAAGGCTATAAAATCCTTAAAAGCAAGATACAGCATACTTGTGTGCTGCCCTCTACCCAAAGGGAGGGTCTATAATAGAGCTTAAGACCTAGTGAGCTCTGAGATAATTTTGATAATTTATAAGATATACAAATTCAGTAAAATGAACTGAAAGCCTTATGTTGACCTCACCCTACATGTCTCTTTCTCCCCCTCTGTCCATCTTCTTAATTGTAAATTTATTCTGCAAGTCCTAAAACATATTCTTTAGTACCAAAGTGCAAAGTAGTTGGAGGTTTCATTTATTTGCTTCCAGTGAATAACAAAGCAGCCACACTGGTCTCCAGTTCATTATCTGACAATCCAAAGAGTTCACATTAAACCAGGCCAAATGAGCGACTTGCCTAAGCATAACACACAATAATATTAAAAACACAGTACTGCTGCGTTCTACTGAGAGCCAATAAACCTGAGATTCCATTACCAGAGAGATCAGTCTATATTGTACTCTATTCAGAATATGCTTATCTATAATCCATTGAAAGTGCTTAAAAAATAGTTTTCTCTTAGAATGCTGAAGGCCAAGAGGATTAGTGCTTTGCCATGTAGTTCCTTATTTTACTGAATCACCAAAAAGGAAGAATCTTAATGACACAGAGAGATCACCTTTTTAATGCTATGATGTTGACTGTATCCTTGCTTGATTTTTTATAATTGCTATTAATTAGAAAGTAATTTGCATGAACCCTAAGATCATGATCAAATAAACAAACCTGGCTAGGAGCTAATGGAAAAAAGTCTACAAGAATCTTGAGACATGTTTTGCTGAGTTACATATTTGCCTTAATTAGTGATTATTGGACATACATACACCGGAGCCAGATGGCCATAAAGTCTTGTCAAAGCTAAGGTAAAGTAAGATTAACCACACTGAATCTTTGATTGGTTCTTACCACCCTGTGATATCTGGAAAACTGTTACTGATCATAGTGAGCCTGTCAAACAAATAGTTTTAATCTAAATTTTGAGGTAGAAAATGTTACCTGTTAGAAAAATTATTTTAAAGCCATTGAAATACTTCAAGCTTAAATAAGTATGCAATCTTTATTCATATAATCCTTAAATACAAAAATGAATGTGCTGTCATATTGACAAGTAGTTTAAAGGAAAAACTTATATGTGTTACCACTAGACAGTCCTTGAAACAATGCATTAAAGTGAATAAACACAAAGCAGGTATTATTTTCACATAGGAAGCTTGTCATGGCATGGTGGGGTGGGGTTTTTCTTACCAAAGACCTAAGATTTATAAAGTAAGTGAGCCAAAAGGAAAAAGCTTCAACCATAAATTCCATAATATTCATGATCGCAATATTATTTCCCAAAGCTATCAAAATGTGCATGCATAAATCTCTGCAGTCATATTATACTTAAACTATGAAAAAAATTAACCTGCTGAAGATAGTGAATTGTTAAACAGTTTTGTTTGTTTTCTAAGAATTTGTGAAGACTTTAAAATAATTATCTTAAAAAATGTCCAGGGTGGCTTTCTAATAATTTCCCTCATGGCATTTCAAAATCCTTCCACTAACATGGAGCAACACTTCGAAAAATAGCCGGCAGTTCTTCACTTTTGCTTTTAGATGACAGGATTGTGCATCAATAAGCTGCTGAGTGATTGAATGAAGTCTCCAAGAGCTAAAAGGGAAGACTAACGGTAGCAATATGGATCTACTGAAAAGGTGAAATTCAAAGTTGCAAAAGGTAGAAACTGCCTTTATCTGACAAGAGCTGTATGAATTTGAGGGGAAACATATTTGGGATACTGCATGATCTGTGAGCTCTCTTAGCTCTGTATTTTTACTCTATGGTGACTGTGTTGCAGTCTTGCTGTGGGAAAAATTTAGGCACCTTAGGCAGCCTCTTTAGCTAGAAGGTAACCTGGTTTATGTAGTTTAACCTCCTTTGAGTGCAGTAATATCATCTGTAGCAGAGATGCTTAAATGCTTATTTTAATAGCAGAACGTTTCCTTCAAAATGTAATCTACTTAGGAACTCCAAATGCTAAATAGAAAAAACAAGTTGAATTAGTCTCGCTGGGGGTGGGTAACTATAATATTCCTCTTTTTCACAACCTCCTCTGCAGAGGTTCAGGCCCCAGGATCTGCAGAGCTCAGCTTTAACGCCCATGTCCTCTGACATCCAGCAGCTGTGCCATGCAGGTTAGCTCAACAACTACAGTGACAGTAAACTCACCACTTACCGAGGCCACCCACTCTGATTAAGGTCCACTCATAGTCTTTTTGCTACTTATTTTGTGTCAAAATATGCCTCCCTTTAATTTTCCTCCAGCTCTTCCTTCCATTGCTACTTATGCCAATTCTTTTGACTCTACCCTCTGAGAGCTCTTTAAACATCTAAGAGGTGTATTACAACTAATGTGAGGTCCTTCCTCTCAACAACTTTCAGGAAATATTGAAGTTCCTAAATATGTAATAGCTACTTATCTTCTGAACACATGTCAGGTGTGTGTGTCTTGTGTGTGTTAAGCCACAACAAACCAATGAGCGGTGTTATTGCTATTAAGCACATTTTCAGGATTTAGAGAGACCAGCTAAATTTCTCAAGGTTATATACGTCCTAGGTGGGAAAAGTAGAATTTAAATGCCATCTTTTGCTTTTGAAATCAACTTTATTAAATTTTTGCATTATTGTCTATGGTCATTTTGTCAAATGTTCTTTATTCACCTGAAATAATAATGTATTCTATTGTTATTTTTGCACAGAATTCTATGTCTGTTAGTTGTCAAGTTGACCCATTATTTTCAAAGGATCTGTTTTCTACATTACTGTTTTTTTCTTCTATTAGTTATTGTGAGAGATCAGTTCAAGTCTCCCATTATGACTCTATGGTCTGTCATTATTTTATCCACTAGTTCTGTCAGTTTTCCACTAGCAGAGCTTAAAGATATCTTTTTATGTAATTAGATGGGCTTGGAGGTTGTGTTCCTTAAAATTTTACACATAAGGAAATACCCCTTAAGATATTATGAGATATTACATTGTATTTTCAGGTCCTTTTTCTTAATCTATGCAAATAAATACATAACTGTTTACAAATAAACAAATACTCTTAAAAGAGGGGAGATTTCAAGTCATATTTCACAGTAACTGGTAGATGAAGAATATGAATAATGTTGAAAATAGATTCTTTGAAAATAATGAGTCAACTTGATAAATCTGTTTCAGCTTACTTATGTTCAATCTTATGTGAACTTTCAGAATTTGATGTATTCAGAATTGGTGGCTACTGTACTTTGTTTTGAATCTAGTTTTCCTATACGCAATAATACTTAGTTGCCATAGTCTAAAAGTAGGGTTTCCACTGTACCAGCATAAATTCTGCAACACTGTTAGAAAAAAATAATGATGCCAATCAGGAGGCCTGTTCTTGATGTTACCAAATGCCTCTTGATTAATGAGAAGGTAGGGGTTAGGTCAAATGTAGCAGGGAAGTAAAATATAATTAGAAGATACATATGGTTGTTCTAGTCTTATCACTGGGTAAATGGCTGAATAATCTTAATATTGAACTTTGATTTGGAAAGAAGTTTTATAAGAAAAGAGGATAACAGGACCAAATGATGCAATGGCATATTCCCCAGACCTGTGAATCCTTTCTCTAGTAACAAGAGGAAAGAGGACAATATTCTTGTCTAGATTATTATGAGAACCTGAGAAACACAAGCCCTTGGTGTATAATTTTCTATGGTTTTAGAGCAATAGAAATGCTATTAAATTGGCATATTTTTGCTCCCATAACTAAGAATGTACCAGCATTCCCATTACAAACTCCTCTCTTACGAGGGAAATGCTCTGATCCATGAGGTAAACAACATATATTTTGCCTCAAGCCTGAACAACAAAGCCCAGATTATTTAAAGAGAAAATAAACTTTCCATCTAGCTGTTATCTTCAGTATTATTACATCACTTTGGAGTTCTTTAAAGTAGCAATAAAGGGCATTTTCAGTTTCTCTTCTGCTTTCCATTCTAAAACTTGTGAATTTCTTTAATGCTTTTTAAACATTGCTGGCTTTATAGTTAAATCCTTTTACCACACTGTCTGAAGGTCTGAAAGTAATAGATTATGAGAAGGTGTGAGATTTTATAGGGACGCATTTATGAGGAATAAGAAATCCTACAGAATCTGTGTTTTCAGTGAGGAGTTTGGTGGATGCATTGTATTAGAAAGGAAATTTGGTTACCAGATCAAGAAAATCTTTGCTTAAAAAAGAAATGATTAGCTCATATAATTAAAAGTCCAAAACAGGAGGAGAGGTGCCCTCAGGGATGGGTGGAATCAGGGATGCATGCCGTCAACACGCTCTATCCCTTCTATTATTTTTCCTGAGCATGTAGGTGGCATTTGCTCAGGCCACCTGTTGTCATAAGAACACAAAGAACACAAAGACCTCATAAGACAAGTCTAAGCTAATGTCAAAACTTCTCTCTGTTTACAGAAACAGGAATACTCTTCAACTTTTAGAAAACTTCAGAAAAATACTCAGGCTATATTCTTTTACATCTGGCTTGGGTCCCATGCCCATCACTGAACAATAACTATCTCCTGTATAATTCAGTACTAACATTGACAGCTTCCACTGGAGATACCTGAGTAATGTGGGGAATTTACAGCAGCCAATTGAAGGGTGGGTTGTCACTCAAAGAATGGGTTAGGGCTGCCAGGGAGACAAACACCTAAAATGTTCTCTATTCTGTATTGAATCCCTTTACTTAAAACATAGTAATAAATTCCAACTGTATGCAGGATAAAATTCAAATTCCTTATCATGGCATTTATCTTTATAACCTGGCCAAGCTTTTATTATGTAATAAAGTTAAAATCCTTAGAAGAGTCTCTGGCACATTAAATTCACTATAAGCTTTCACTGTAATTATTATTAATTCCCAGGATGAACTGAATGTTATAGATGTAAGTGCCCTGCCACATGTGGTATGGGCAGACTACACCTTGAAAGAATTATATTCAGTGGGGATGATACCATTTTTGGATAGTGGCAGCAGTCATTTATTCTGTCCAAGAGCCCTGAAGGTAAAGCCAGGAGGAAGATTTAGAAGCAGATGGTTCAAGAGGATAAGTAACAAAAGAAGAGACAAATGGTAATGGACACAAAGAGATGAATGGCTGAGTTACTAGAGGGAATGCATTCCCCATTTCCTGGGAAAAGTGGCAAGATGGTCAGGTTTATAGAGCTTCTCTGGCATCACTAATCTTGCCACTGATTTTTGAATTATAATGACTCCAATTATCAGTGGGGTCTGCTGTGTGATTGATGAGATACTTTCTAATTTTTACTTGTTCCTATCACCTGTATGGGAATTCAAATTATTTATGATTAACTCAATGGTTGTCTGTTCCTAAGTGCATAAAGGTATATAATGATATCTAACAAGAAAAGCAGCACATTATTTAAGGCACAAGAGAACAATGCAGGAACAGAGAAAATATATGTAGATATAGAACTATTTTATTCTCCTTTTTCTAATAGTCAATCTGTATCACTACTCCTCACCACAAGAAGTTCAGCCAACATGGATTCTGGGGCTATTCCAAATATAAGATGTGTTTTGTGAGTACTATTATCTATACCTTTGAATATGCTCAGGAACCAAGATGCCAAAGGAACCAGAAAGGACAAACAGGGCTTTAGAGAAAAACATGAAGGTATTTAACAATTTACAGGACTTCTGTGACATTTATATTACTATGGAGCCATCATTACTAATTTTATTCTCATTTGCCTAGGCTCTGCAACCTTCAATCTCAAGGATTAGTATACAATTTTATAATTATAAATTATAATAATATAGCTATAAAATTTAGTTACATAATCATAAAATTAATCAGTTTTTTAAGGATAACATCTATATTGGAAAAACAGTAATGTAAGTGGGAAATTAAATATCAGACTTGAAATATATTCTGTAAAGGAAACAAAGTGTCTTCTGAAACTGAATTCTTTAGGAATACGGAGGGTTTTATAAAGAAGAAGAAAAAATCCCCTGGAACATAATGTACAATTAATTAAGGTAGTATTGTTTATAGTTCAAAGTATTTAGCAGACTTTAGACAATAATTTACTCCAACTCATACATTAGATTTAATATCTGACCTAGACATTTAAAATACATGATTATTTGCATAATTGTAAAACCATGTTCAATTTATATTTAAGAATTTTCTAAAGTTCTCAGAATTGTAGCTTTCTTCCTGACTGGCCACTTAATGAATTTTTTCCCATCTTTGCAATTTTAAATGTCAAATTTAAGAAAGAATTATTTGCTTTTACACTAGTAGGTCATTTATTTTTCTTACTTATATAATCAAAATCTCTTTTTAAGACAGGAATAAATAAAATAAAATGTCCCTATTTTTTCTTTGTGGTGACGGAAGAGAACTCTACTTATAAAGAAGAAAATTATATTTTGCATTAGTACAGTTGTGTACTGTGGGTTAGGTTTTCTTATTTAATGGCTAATAGTTTTTGACATTCCTATGATAAATTTATTAATAACAACAAATGAAGTTTTGTTCATAATTTTTCTGAAACAGAAGTGCTTTTTTTATCATGGCAAAATATATCAAACATAAATTTACTACTTAAATCATTTTAAAGTATACAGTTAGCATTAAGTACATTCACATTGCCATACAACCATTACTACCATTCATCACCAGAATATTTTCACCTTCCCAAAGTGAAACTCCATATCATTAAACAATAACTAACCATTCCATCTTCTCCCAGTCCCTGGAAACCACCAATGCACTTTCTGTCTCTATGAATTTGTCTCCTCCAGGCAGCTCATGTAATGGAATCATATTCCTATCAAAAATCAAGACATGTCCAATTCCAGAAATATACTATTTAAATCAGTGTTTAACATAATATACAATATGTCCAGCTTCAACAAAAAATCATGAGAGCCACAATAAAGCAAGGGAAGCATGTGCTCAGGAGACAAAGCAAAAAGGGGCTCTGGTTCAGAGGAGACTTGGATGTTGAAAATACCAGACAGGGATTTTAAAAATAACTATGATTAAAATAAGAGACGTTCTTGTTTCAGAGGCTAATACAGATGCACACATGGAGAATGTAAGCAAAGAGACAGAAATATATAAAAGAATCAAAAGGAAATGCTGACATGAAAGACAGAATACCCAAGGTAAAATGTGTGATTCATAGACTTGTTAGTCAATGAATTAGTTATCAGCACAGATAAGAAGAATTAGTAACTTAAAGTTAGGTCAATAGAATTTACGTAAATTAAAAACACAAAGAGAATAAAAGAGGGAAATTTAAAAAAGAGAGAATAGGTAAAAAACAAGAGACGTGAACAATATCAGAGTGTTTAATGTGTACATATTTGAAATTCCAGGAAAAGAAGAGGTAAGGGAGCACAAGAAATGTTTGAAGAGATGTTGTCCCATAATTTCCCCAAATTAATGAAAAATGGTAAACCACATATCTACAAAGCTTATAGAAACCATTACACAGGATAAATAAACACAAGAGATGCAACAACATCTCAACACATCATGTTTAAACTGCTAATTATTAAAGATAAAAAAAAAAAGCCTTAAAGGGAGCCAGATAAAAAAAAAGACACATTAAATATATAGGAACATAGAGAATATGAAACCGACATCAGAAACTATGCAAGTCAGGAGACAATGGAGTAATATTTTGAAGTACTGAAAGAAAGAACTCAGAAATCTGTTATGTGCAGACTGATACTCCACAAAACAATCAAGAAAACTCCATAAAGATTTTTGGAACACTGTTTAAGTTTCTCCTTTATATTCTGCCCTGTTTATTCTAGCCCCTTCATAGACGCTAGATCTGATCTCTTTCTCTTCAATGTAGCAAGACTGTTAGGCTCTGTTTGGGTTGTCCCTGCAGTACAGTCACAGAACTGCCCTAGGCAGGAAGCCTTATGATACTGGGGCTTATTTCATATGTTTTCCTTTTCCGAAGGATAATAATCCTGTGCAGCCCGCTATCCAATGTCTGAAAATAGCTGTTTCCTGTTTTTCTTCCTAGTTTCTACTTATTTACAACAGGATGAAGGAGGGTCATGTTTTTTGTTTGTTTGGATTTTGTTTTTGATATGGCTAGATTTAATTCCCTCATAATTTACTAATTCATGGAGGAAGGAGCTGTCCTCTGATCCTTTTCCATTTTAAGTACATTGTCAAGATTATTGTCATAAATTTCAATTAAATTTAAATTTTTAAAAAGTCACTGTTTTCTACTTATATCTCATTTTATTCCTAATAAAATATGTGAGTACTAGGGTTGAAAACATGAAGCTTGGTTGCAAGTATGTAAAGACCACCATTTTCTTTTTTCTCATCTCACAATTGGGCAACCATGCCCTCTCTACATGTCCAAGGAATGATGGTTTATTAACCTAAAGTATTTGAATGAGAGAGAATATGACAGCATCATTGATTTTTCACTGATCTGTGAATGCTTTGTCTTTTCTTACTTTCTTATCCTGATCACATTATTCCACAAGGAAGACATTAGCTGCAGGCAATCATCCTACAATCAGACTTGTCATCACAGACAAATTGATGGAGTCAAATGTGATTTGGGAATTTATGGAACACAGTCCACCAACCAGCTTTGGATAATTGGTAGTCATCCATAGGGTGCCTTCTTATCAATTTATGTTCCACAATATTTGAAGATACTAACAATACACTTGATTTCTGATGATATAAAATCCTGCAATGGGGAAAGCATAATAGTGGCATCAGAAAGACTTTGGTCCAATACCAGCTTGTCCGCATTCATTCATTTCTTCATCATTTTGTCTGTTCACTGTTTACTGGAGTATGCATGTTACATTAAAACTCTGAAAATAAGCATCCTCAACTGAAGTACTGAAATAGTAATTCTATCACTACAATGTATTTACTTATCTATTTATTTAAAAAACACCTAGCATATTATCTGACCTATAACAGGCCAATAAAGTAACTTAAGCTCTATCATACCCTAAGGAGAAGGGTCTTATCATCTTCCCACAATTCATACTTGGGAATTAACATATCCCAGCTAAAGAAGTCTTGGTGTTCAAAAACTTAAAAACTCTTGTTCTTTAAAAACAAACAAATAAAAACGAAGAAATAGGAAGTTATCTAGTATGTCTAGTTGTAATATAAAATTGCATTGGCGGCATATACTTCGATGTGCTCTGTCCAATTCGGATTTAAATAACTCAGGTGAAGAGGCTCCCCATGGAGACTCATCCGGTTTTTAACAGATCTCACTACTACATAATTGTTCCAGAGATTCTGCCTACATTTCCCTTTGCTCAATTTTGTCTCATCACTCCTCATTAAAACCACAAGACACAAGCAATAATAAGAATGAGAAAGCTGCTTGATAGTTACTCATTTTAATTTTAAACATTTCCACATTGTCACAGCTTTCATTTTTATTTAGAACCACGATTTGAAATAGAACTTCACATATTTCACTGAATGAAAATATAAAGGTTTCCAGTGGCTATCTGACCCCGATTTAATTTTCTCCTTCTTCTTTAATAATAGGAAGAGATTGCCGAGATTGCCTGAAGTGTAACTCTGGGTGCCTGCAAATATTTTAAATGCTTAACTCAGATGCAGAAGCATTGATTTTCTCAGATCTGATAATCTACTAAAAAGTGCTTCTTTGTTTGTAATTTGGCAGAGAATATAGCTAAATTTTATAACCATCCTGTGTGATTCACATCAGTCATGCTACTCAGACTTATTTTATTGTGAATTTAGAATTTGAAGGTCATTGTTGTCTCTGTGGAACCCAAAGCCCTTGATTCATGGCTTAGAAACATCAAGGTTTTATTTGTTGTAATGTATTGTTTGCTGCCTTTAGACTATTCACAGCAGTATCTTTAATTTACGTAGACGTTGACATCTTGAATGATGGTTATTATCCCAGATCAGCCTACTATGAGAATGTCACATGAATCTGTCAATTACCTAATTGTTTTGAAAATATCTGAAAATACCAAATTGATTTTTGTCTTTCCTTACAGGGGGTATTACACAAAGATAAAAAGAAAAAAAAGTAAAAGGTTTTTGACTCCTGGCTGCTTTTCATTAAGGATTCAATCTTTTCTTTATGTAATGATTCCCATTGGAGCAATAGAACAATTTACACCTTTAAGGCTTTTTGTAACACTTCTCTTCCACAGCAGAATTTCTATGCTTAATTGTCATGTACTTTAAGACCAACAAGCTTTCTCTGTTATAGGAGCAGTATAATGCAAATCAGTTAATTAATTTCTGGTAATAAGCTTTATAATGTCATTCCAGTGACTTCTATGTGCCACAGTTTCCAGTTTAAAAGGATGGTTGGGAACTCAGTTACCAGTTGTTTTCAGCAAGTCTATTGGTCTCAGATGCTTTTGCCCTAATTTTCTTCAAGGAGAAGACAAGAGAATTTTCTTCAAAGTCCATTTTTGAGAATACTTTAATAAAATCTTCCCCCAGTGTTCCAGTTAACTTCCACTGTTACTGAATCATTTCCTCTTCCACACAGCCTATTTTGCTCCTGTTATTACAAGCTTTATGAGAGTTGGGACTCAAATTTTGTGTTTCATTCACCTTCATATGTGCAGTCCAACAATAGAATTTACTGCATAGAAGGTTCTCAACAAAATGAATGCATTTAAACTCCATCTTGATATCAAAAGTAAAATCCATATATCAATAAAATCCACAGGGAATTCAAATAATTTGGTTCTAATGATACTCTCCTGAAATAACATAAATAAATAAATTTCTAATAAAAGAAGATGTTATACCACCCCAACTTTTTTGCTTTTTTGTAACACCCTATGGAGACTAAAATCAAGTATATCCCTAACCCCACCCCACATTTCAAGTTGCTCAGTTCTCCTGATGATTCTATTTTATGATCCTGTGCTTATTGAATGGCTTATTACTTTGGGTTAGTTTTAAGCCTACTGACTTTTTGAGTAAGTATTAATTCAGCATGGATTTTAACTATATTTTAAAACGTTGAAATTCTAATACTAGTGAGAGCATTGAAGCATGACAAAAAGTAGAGCACGGAATTAAACTACAGCAAATGTACTTGAAATTGGATCCAGGGATGGGTTGTGGACAATCTATACATTTCTGGAACTGTGTTTAAGATTGTGCAATACAGTTTTCTACAGATTTTCCAGAAATTTGAAAACTACTATCACAAAACCAAACACTATATGAAAGTTTCCTTACAGCCCACTCCCACAGCCACCTGAAGATAATTTGGTTAATCTCATGATTATATGAGATTAACAGGCAATTATGTTAAACAGGCAAGATCAGGGAAAACATTTTTGTCGATATATTTGATGTATTGAATTTACTATATTCAAGTTAAAGGAGTCTTGTTCTCTCTGAAATGAGCTGAAATCAGAAAAACTAATATACAGAAATGTTTCTGTGTAGTATGAAAAAATGATGACTGTAGATATATTCTACTGTTTTCCATACCATTTGTTAAAAAGATCACCCTGTCCCCATAAAAATTTGCATGATTGTCCAAAGTCAGTTAATGCATTCTCTCTCACTGATCTATATATAGATTTATTCCTATGTCAATATCATAGACTGTCTTGAAAAGCCTAACTTTACAATAAAGTTTGAAACCCAACTTCTTTTTCTCTTTTGCAAAATTATTTTGGCTATTCTATGGCCTCTGCATTTTCATATACATTTTAGATTCAGCATGACAATATTGACACAGACACACAAAAAAGCTACTAGGGTTTTTAGAGTGAATGCATTGAGTCTGTACATCTATTTGGAAAGAACTAATACTTTAAAATTAGCAAGCATGGTATTTCATCCCATGTATTTAGATTCTTTATAGTTTCTTGCAACAGTTCTTTGCAATTTTTTTCTTCAAGTCTTGCATCATATTTTCCTTTATGTATACCAATTATTTCACATCAGATGACATGGTAATAATGTTACATTTTAAATTTTACTTCTAGTTGTTCATTACTGATGTATAGAAACATAATTTATTTTTGTATATTAATTTTGTAAGCTAGTTAAACATTAGTTCTAGTATCTTTTTGTAGAAAATTAGAAATTTATCTGTATACAAATATTTTATCTTTAAACAAAGACATCTTTTACTTCTTTTTTTCCCAATATACATACTTCTTATTTCTTTGTTTTCCCCTCTTATTCTGGCTAAGTATTCAGTATTTATTGAATAAAAGCATTTAAGAATGGACATCCTAGACTTATGCTAGACTTAAAATATGATATTACTTCTTGTTTTATTGTGGCTGGCTTCTATCTGATTTAGGAAGTTCCCATCTATTTTAGTTTCCTGTAGTTTTTATCAAAAATAAATGTTGAATTTTGTCAAATGACTTTTTTGCTCTGAGATGATCATATGATTTTTCTCCATTATTTTGTTAATATGAAGAATTATATTGATGGATTTTTAAACGTTACCTTAACTTTGCATTCCTGATACAACCTCCACTTGGTTATGGTGTATCATTCTTTTTCCTATCTGACTAAATTTGATTTTCTCACATTTATTCAAGGAAATGTAAATCTTTGTTCATAAAGGATATTAGTCTGTACTTATATTTTATAATATCTGGCCTAGTGTGATAAGGGCATTGCTGTTCTCATAAAATAAATGTTCCCTCTTCCTCTATTTTTTGAAAAGATTTAAATAGAATTCTTTTCTTTTTTCCCCTCAAATATTTGATAGAATTTACCAGCAAAACCATATGGTCCTGGAGTTTTCTTTGTGGGAAGATTGTCAGTTACAGTTCCTGTCATATGATTGTACAGATTATGTGTTTATTCTTTTTCTTTAATTGAAGTATAGTTGATATACAATCTTATATTAGTTTCGAGTCTACAACACAGTGGTTCGTTACCCACATTATTAAATCCTCACTGCAAATAGTGCAGTTATTATCTGTCAACATAGAGCGATGTTACAGAATCAAAGGCTATATATCCCATGCTGTACTACCATCCCTGTGACCAACTTATGTTAAGATTGAGAATTTTCTGTGCCTTTTTATCCCGCTCATTTTCCCCACCCACCCATCCCAAATCCTCCCCCATGGTAACCATTAGTCACTTCTCAGGGTCTATGAGTCTATGCTATTTTATTAATTTTGTTTTGTTTTGTTTTTAGATTCAACAAATAAGTGAAATCATATGGTATTTTCCTTTCTCCACCTGGCTTATTTCACTGAGCATAATACCCTCTAGCTCCATCCATATTGTTGCAAATGGCAGGATTTCTTTTTTCTTATGGCTGAATAATATTCCGTGTATACAAGTACCACATCTTCTTTATCCATTTATCTATTGATGGACATTTGAGTTGTTTCCATATCTTGACTATTGTAAGTAATGTGGCAATAAGCATGGTGGTACATGTATCTTTTTAAATCAGGGATTTTGTTTTCTTTGAGTAAATTCCCAGAAGTGGAATTACTGGACTGTATGGTATTTATGTGTTTATTCTTGAATGAGTTTTGTGTCTTTCAAATAATTTGGCCATTTTATTTGTTTTAAATTAATTGACATAAAGTTATTCATAGTATTTACTTAATTTTATGCAAATGCCTGTAGGTTCTACAATGATCTTCCTACTTTCATTCCTTATATTAGTAATTTGTATCTGCTTGATCAGTCTAACTAGGGAATCATTAAGTTTGTTGATATTTTTAAACGTAAGCTTTTGATTTTATTTCTTACCCACCTGTATTTATTTGATTTCTACTTACTTTCTTTTTCTATAGACCTTTGGTTTAATTGTTCTTATTTTTCTAAAGATAGAGGATTAGCTCATGGTTTTAGCCCTTTCTGATTTTTCTCATATGGTCTTTTAAAGTTCAGTATTTCTAACCAGTCTTTTAGTTGAATCCCACAAATTTGATATATTTTCTTTATTTTCATTCAATTCAAAGTATTTTCAAATTTCCCTTTTAACTCCTTTGACCATGGGTTATTTACAAATATGTCAGAGATTTTCTCCATATTTGACTAATTTATTTCTATTGTGATTACAGAGCACAACCTTTATGCTTTCAGTAATTTCAAATGTACTGAGATTTTTTTATGATTGAACTTACAGTCTAGGTTTGTGCATGTTCAATATGCCCTTAAAAATAATTTATGTTGTGTTTTTATTGGGTAGAATTCTCTACAGATACCAATAGGTTGGTTTCATATTAGTTTTTAAACCTGATATATACTTACTGATTTTACCTACTTTTCCTATCAGTTACTGAGAGAATAATATTAAAGTTTTCAGTTTTAAATAAGGGTTTATCATTTTAGCTCTATTAGCCTTAGCTTAATAGAAATTGTAGGTTACAATGCTGTTAATAGGGTACATGAGATTATACATATATTACACACTATATATATACATATGTACCTATATTATACATATGTACATGCACATATGTAGATGTCATCTTATACACATATCCATATTGTATATATTCTACAGTATAGTAGCGATACAATATTATTTTCTTCATCAATAAATTCATAAAATATTAGTACTTGTATCATTAGGAGGTTAAAAATAGGATAACTTACACAAAGCAATTCAAGCATCATTTTGCTAACATAGTAATAAAAGTAATGATAAATATTACAAATTATTATTACATTTATTACTTATACCAGCTAATTTCTCACACCATGCTTTTCCTCTACTGCATTAAAAAAAACTATTTATGTTATTGGTTTGGTGAAACATATATGGAATCAAATCTATAAATATCATTTATTGCATTGAGAATTTTCAAGGAACTGAGACCAGGGTAGTAAAAAGTATAGAATCTAATATAATCCATATGGCAAATATAATGAATGTAAGGCAAATATTGTGGCTGGAAACAAATAATAAAAGCACATCAAGACAGATTAGGTATATGCAATGGCAGGAAAAATTTTGTTATTTTGCTCCAGCTGAGCCTAAATAAATAAATAGTTAACAACTTTACAGTAGGCTGAGACAAAGCATCTAGAAATCATTCAAGCCAGAATCCAAGAGATGAGCAAACTCTGGAAAGCTGTCTCCATGTAAGCGTGTGTGAGCTCTCTGGGCCTTGCTTGTTCCTAGCACACTGTGGTGCAGGTGTTTCTACCAAAAGGCCTTAAAATCACTTATAGCTTTTGAGAATGCAGCTATCATAAAATATCATTGAAAGTCTCTGCCTGAATACTTGGGGCAAGATATTTAACCTTCTGTAAGAGTCACCTGTCTACTATCGATAACATCTCCAAAGCTCAGGGAATATTCTCACTCTGCTTATTTTTTCTTTTAACTAAGCCAAGACTGATTAAGAAGAAACATGGACGGTAGTCATATGGTGTATTATATAAGCATATATAAATGATTCAGGATTATCTTCTGCTTTCTATTTGTAATTTATAAATGGCTATTAGAGAGAATAAACTAATTATGCTTTTTCTCAAGCCATTGAACATATTTTTTTATCACTTATCTATCATTGATAAATACCTGCTACCAGCAAAGAAATCTAATATGATTTGGCCATTTAGCATTTTACTATTATCTAATCTGAGTAGTAGTATATTTTAAGTCACATCACCAAAAGTAATTGTTTGAGTCCTTGATTATGCTCTTTGATTGTCCGAGCTGTCCACAGTTTGTGCAGTTGACAAAGTGAGTGCTTTTGAAAAGATGACTTATTTTCAGCTGCCAGGGTGCCTGGTACTCTATATGGGAAGTGCCTCTGAACTAAACATTCATATGAGGCACCAACACAGAACAGGAAAACACAGATGAGTGTCTCTTACAGAAAGCCAAAAACAACCTAAGCAAGAGACATTTAAAAAAGTGAGAAAAAATTAGTTTGTATTTCAGCAAATGGTTTATATATCTTTATGCTAGGAATGCACTCCTTTATTTATAGGGTTAAAAGGCGTATCTTTTCAAAGAAACAAAAGTCATTACCCCAAATTTTGTTACTAGTCATTTGTGTAGTAAAACTGGATGGATTTGCTTTTTGTTTGCCCAAATATTTAAAGTTCTTAAAGCAAAAAGCTAACTGCATAATAAAATTAAAGACTGGAGAAATAGGATTTAATTCAACAATGTAAAAAGCAAAACAGAACAAACCTTTCCCAGTGGGGGAAAAGTAAAAATAAAAAGTGTAAGAATTTTTAAAGCACCACCAATATAACTAACTTTAGACAGGTGGAGAGCAACAATAAGATTCAGGAAAAACACAGCTGCGTAATTGACAAGTAAATAACGACATTTTTGGTTGTGATAATTTTAGTTCTTATTTGGAAAGAATAGTATTAATGATAAACTCTGGGCTTTTTAAGGATTATGTAATCCAACTGTATGCAAATGTAAATACTGAAGTCTTTCTGCTGTTTCAGTGTTTGTGTGTACATGTACATACTTCAATATTTCCTTTTCAACTGAAGCCCAATATATCATTTGGGGGCACAGTTTCTAGGTCAGGAAAAGTTCCAAGGTAATGATGCTGATGTACTTGCACTCTATTTGGTTAACCACCTCTTCCATCTGGTTAGAGTTTATTCTGGAGAGGAGGTACTAGGAAGGAGAAAGCATAGAGATTGGCAAACCAGGCTGAGTAATTTTTCCTGCACCGGGGGGTGTGGTGGATGAAGTGCTGGCAGGAAGTGAGCATGAAAATGACATAGCAAACCATCTCAGGGTTCACCTCTTTTCATTCCCTTTGCAGTGGTGTGTAGGTTCTACCTGGAAGTATATTAAGAAGGATTCCTTCCCCCAAAATATCTCTTGTATTACTGATGTCCCATCATGAGTGAAGAGTGATGAATATATAGTGTGTGTACTACTTTATCTCTTCATACACAGCCCACACCAGTCACTGCTCCTGAGAGGACTTCAAGTCAGCCTCCAAGCAACCATGACGATTGGTTGGTCATAGCACAGTTTGTTGAAACCTAACTTCCTTTAACTGCAAACCATTTTCTTTTCTATTTGCCTTCTTTTAATAGTGATTATAAACCTTAATTCAGCATTAGCATCATTCAGAGATTTTTTGAAAATATCAATGCCCAGGACTGACCCTAGAAATTCTCATTTAACTGATTTTGGGGGAAGTCTAAAGTCAGCTATTTTTAAAAGCTCCCCAGGTAAACTTATTGTGTAGCCACATGCATCCATCCCTGGGAGGGGATACATATGTTCTTCCCAGTACCAAATCAGCCTGCCTAGCAACTAACAGACAGAAGCTTTCTGACAGTAAAGAAGATACATGCATCCATGCAGCCATACATTCCTACAACTCATGCACAGACGCTCCTACAAGCACTTTTTCCCAATGACAAAAGTAAATGAAGGCCAAGTAACAAACTGTTTATTCTTCCTATGCTATCAGAGAACTGGTATTTTAAAAAGTGTTATAGATTCAACATATGTGCATGCATTTATTCATGTGCATTAAATGGCTGGCAGCTCATCAAGTGTTCTCTTCTAAATCTAATGGACTGATTTTAAAAAATGTTAAGTTCCAGATAGTAAAAGTAATCCAAGAGGTCCTTATGTTCAGGTTCTGATGGCTTTTCCTGGGAATCCTTGGGAATTAATTCTTTTTTACCAAAAGCTTTCCAGAGGTCACAGTGAGGTTCTTTGACTGCAGCCCTCACACCTATACCACGTGGACATTCTTACTATCCAGAAGTATAGAGTGAGGTTGCCCCAGTATGTAGGAAACACCTACTCCAACATCTTCAGATTACAGGAATTTTCAGAAATGTGAGAAGTGGAATTGACAGCCACATTGCTCCCTTCAGAAAAGGCCCATGTTGTCCATAATCATTATCCCTGAGGAAAATCAAATTACCTTTTAAAAGAAATTAAGAAAACAATTACATTTGCAATTTCAAAAAAAAGAATACTTAGAAATAAATATAAGTAAGGAAACAAAAGATCTTAACTCTAAAAACAATGAAACATTGATGCAAGAAATTGAAAACACAAATAAATGGAAAGATAGTCTGTGCTTATGGATTGGAAGAATTAATATTGTTAAAAGGCCCATACTACCTATAGCAATCTGAATCTACAGATTCAGTGCAATCCCTATCAATATTCCAATGGCATTTTTCACAGATCTAGAACAAAGAATCCTAAAATTGGTAAGGAACCACAAAAAAACCCCAAATAGACAAAGCAAACTTAGAAAAGAACTAAGTTATAGGTCTCATGCTCCCTCATTTCAAACCATTCTACAAAGTTATAGTAACCAAAACACCATGGTACTTGGAGGAGAATAGACACATAGACCCATGGAATAGAATAGAGAATCCAGAAAGAACTCACCTATATATGGTCAATTAATCTATGACAAAGTAAGTAAGGATATACAATGGAGAAAAAACAGTCTCTTCAATACATGGCTTTGGGAAAATTGGCCAATTACATGCAAAAGAATAAAATTAGACCACTACCTTGCACTATATACAAAATTAAACTCAAAATGGGTGAAAGACTCACCAGAGTGGGGAAGGATTGGAGGACAGGCAAAATGGGTGAATAGGAGTAAGAAGTACAAACAAACTCCTGGTTGTAAAGTACATCAGTCACAGGGATTAATATACAGCATAGGGAATATGGCCAATAACATTGCAGTAACGGTGTATGGAGACAGATGGTAACTGGACAATGTGGGGGTCATTTTATAATGTTAAAAATATTGAATCAGTATGATGTATACCTAAAACTAACTGGATACTCTATGCCAATTATACTTAACAAAAAGTGTGGTAAGAACAGAATGAGGAAAGGGAATAGTCAATGAGGGGTAATTTTTAAAATTTTAATTTTAAAATTTTAAAATTAAAGAAACTAATTTGTTCATTAATACCTTTAGTTTTTAAAGGTATTAATTTAAAAATTGGTTTAAACTTTAATTTAAAAAATGGTTACTTTTTAAGAACTACACAAATCAAAATATCTAAGAATATAGTTTGAATAGTGTGCACAAAGATGCAAATTCTAAGATTACTTATAGAAGCAAAAATTTGGCTATATTCCATATGTTCAAAACGGAAGAGTTTAGTATATGATAAGATGAAATAATACACACTCAATAAAAATGGTATGTTGAAGATCATTTAGTGATACCTAAATGCTCACAGCACAATATTAAGAGAAAAAAAAGAAAGCCTACCATATAAAATATACCACTTCAAAGAGCTAACCCCTTCTTTTTAAATATTTTTCTCTACCACAGTGTTTTTTATTTCTTGCATTTCCTTTTGACTCTTAGAGTTTCCCTCTTTCTGCTTATATTACCCATCTGCTCTTGCATGTTGTCCACTTTTCCCATTATATCCATTAACACATTAATTAGTTATTTTTAGTTACAAGTCTGATAATTCTATAATCTCTGTCATACCAGTGTGGTTCTGATGTTACCCTGTTTATTCTGATTATGTTTTTTTTCCTTCTTTTTGTATGCCTTCTAATGTCTTGTGAAAAGCCAGACATGTTGTAGCAAGTAAAAGGAACTCAGATAAATTGTCCTTTCATTGGTGACTTTATGTCGATCTGGTTAGGAGTCATAGGGTATTTTACTGTTTTCTGTAGCTGAATAGTCCTGAATACAATTTCTTCCAGTGTCCTTGTTTTTGTCTCCCCTTCCATTCTTGGATTTTCTCAGAGACTCCTTCTTAAATAGTATCTGAAGCTCACACTCCTTTCAGTTATAATCCTGTTGTTATTCAGGAACCCAGTTGCTGTGGCTGTAGGATAAAGGTGGAGGGAAAGTGCTCTGTAGTCCTATGATTACATCTATGATTAGTCTTTCAGAGTGAGCCTGTGTCCTCTGATAGTTACTTTCACTAGAGTGTTCCAGGTTCCCCTTCCTTTGGTGAAGCAGGAAATCTCATGTGACCTGGAGTGAGGTATTTCCTTCTTCCAGGTCCAATAGGCTCTGCTAAAGCGCAAGTATGCTAAGCTCTGGTAAATTAATTCCTTTTGGAAGCAGTCCTTTGTTAAGGAGAACAGCATAGTCTAGGCATATTTCAAAATGGTCTCTTTTTTTCCCTCTGACAGAAGTTCAAGGGGATTTTTCTTGGATATTTAGCCTGAAAAATCTGGTGGAGATCCTGGTGTAAAGCACAGGAAAGTGTGAGAACTCCCCTAATATTGCCCTCCTCTCTGGAGTGTTTATCTCTCAATTTCACCTGCATGGAGCCTCGGCAAGTCCAGTGGAAGTCTTTTTCTAAGTGCTGGCTCCAGCCGCCCCTGCCCTGGGCTTCTGCTACCATTAAGCTGTGATTCTACAGATCTACCTGTCTGTCCAATTCTATTGGAAATGTTTGCCCTGTGACCTTAAATCTCTGATGGATCAAAGAAGAATGGTTGATTTTCAATTTTTTTTCAACTTTTCCCTTGTGAGGATGGGATTGGCAACTTTCAAGTTCTTCGTGTGTTGGATGAAAAACCACTGGTTCGGTATTAACTTTTTGAGCTAAAAGAGGATGTTATATTGCAATAGCATTATTTTAAGAATGAGAAAACTATGATCCTCATTAGAAAAATAACTTACCAAAGTCATGACTTCACAGATTGCTGGATGGCATCTGTAACTCTTGTCTCCAAGCTCGTAGGCTTGTGACCTGATCATGAGTTGGCCATGCAAAGCCTTTTCAAGGACCTTGCACTCCTGTTGATCATTTTCCTTCAACTTCTCCCTCTTCACTGAATATTTCTCATCAGAATTTAATATGATCAATGGGGCTGCTGCTGTCCATCTGCTCCCTTATCTTCTCAGCCAATCTTTACAATAAATTTTATTCAAAATGGCATGAAGTTATATCAATGTAGACATATGTATGATTCATGGGTGTGTGAAAGATGCTAAATTGGAGGCAGGAAGAAAATGCTAAAATTATAAATATGATTTATTTTGCTCTCATTCTCTTTAGATATATTCTGATTATACTATCATACACTATTATAAAAATGTATATATATATATATATACACCACACACACATGTATATGACATACTCAGAAAAATTTACTGATGAGAAATACATAACAAAAAATTCATAAAGTGCTGTAAATGATTCCTAAGTTTCTGCTAAGAGAAAACACTGTTTGAATATGTAATTATCAATATATCTCAAGGGATGCATGTGATCATTTTCTCATTTAAATACATACATCTGCAGACAAAATACTGGTTCAGATATGAATTGAGTGTGTGGTGTCCATTATCTTACATACTACCTCAAGGACATTTTTTGTGTTGTTATTATCATCACATTGTACAATTGATTTGCAAGTTTTCTGTATCTCAATATTTTATGAATGTGTCAGTTCCTATGAGTTCCACTGATAATAAGAATCTATGTAAGCTAGAGAAGAGAGGTAAATAACAGCTCAATCACTTTATAGGTTCATCTGAGTACAAACATCTTTTCTCATTCTTACTGAACTTTTTCTTTTATATCACCTCTAATATCCCAAAGGTGTCTCTGGTTCTATACGTCATCTTATTTAAATGTTTTTTCAGATTGCACAAATTAAAGTCAAACATCAATATAAGAACAAGGCATGTGTATGCCTGAGATAATGATAATATATGTTTGTGATGGTTCATATGCTACTGATTTTCTTATTTGATTCTATAAGATATTAGATTAATATTGTTAAAATATCTGCACCTGTATGAGAATATACTTGTGAACTAATAAATTTTAAAGTTTATCTTATTGAATCTCCTTATTTTTAGTTAATGAAATGAGCTCCATAGAGGTTAAGATTGGCAAGATTTAATCTAATTTAAGTATGTATTCTGGTTCTGGTTAAAGCAGAACCAAAAGAGAATGTAGGTATGATAGTTAATATTATATGTCAACTTGATTGGTCTACAAGGTGCCCAGACATTTGGTCAGACATTATTCAGGGTGCTCTTCTAAGGGTTTTTTGGATGAGTTCAACATATAAACTAGAAGACTGAATAAAGCAGATCGTGCTCTCTAATGTGGGTAGGCCTCACCCAATCAGTTGAAGATCTGAATAGAACAAAGAGGCTGACCTCTTGTGATCAGGAGGTAATTCTTCCTGCCAGATGATCGATAAACTGGAGCCCCAGCTCTTTATGGATCTTAAGCTTTCTGACTATAAGACTGGAAGTGTACTACTGGCTCCTATAGGAGTCTGGTTTGCCAGAACATCTTGGGACTTGTCAGGCTTCATAATCACATGAGACAATTCCTTTTAACTCCTCTCTGTCTAGATAGCTAGACAGACTGATAGTTGGTAGATAGATAGATAGATAGATAGATAGATAGATAGATAGATAGATAGATAGATCTGTTTCTCTGGAGAACCCTAATATGCTAGATGTCACATCACATTATAGAAAGGGCTATTGCTTCTCTTTTACTCTGTGCTACTTTTTGAAATCTAATATTGGCTGAGGAAGAAGTACCACACTATGTACTCTAGAGTCCAGATACCCTTCACTGCCCTGGAAGGCCATGAGTCCTAAGGGGCCTTTAGCAGGAGTGGGAAGAGGTGGGGTAGCACGATACTGGGGATAATATTTATTGTACCTCTGTGATTAGCGTGAAAGTGCATTCAGAGTCTCTTTAATGGAAAGAGCCCTCAATACCTTCTGAATCTTCAGGCTGCCTGTCTGCATGCTAAGCATTTTATGTGTTTATGTCCTCTAATGTTTAGAGGAATAACATCAGGAAATTTCCTCAACAAAATGTATATTGATTTACCCTTATAAACATTAACCACAACTATCATCAATTTCCAAATTTAGACCCCCAAATTAGGTATCTTTTATGTGTGTAATATATATTTATATACATATATATACCATGAATACTTTGGTTTGGTCATATGTTACTGATTTTCTATATATATTTGAACCCATGGGGATAATATTATTTTCAAGACCTATATAAGAATATGTCAATAATGTTTCATATATTGTAACTCAACTATGGCAATAGGATACGTGAGAATACAGTATCAGTATCACACATAGTATAACCAGTTATAACAATAGCATAAATCTTATTACTATTTAACAAATCAATTTCAGATTTATTTTATGCAGTTTATGTTTTGAAGGACATATGGTGACTCAATTCAAAATCTGTATATTAATGAGCTATGTTTCATTTGGATTTCACTGTGTTTTTCTTTGGTAGTAATTTTTGGATGAAACCTATTATAATACTGACAAGTCTATGCATCTCAATGAAATAAATCAAAGTTCATTTGTGAAAGACCGTGATCTCAGGATAAAATATTGTTAAATACTTTATGATTTATTTCACAAGCAGCTGTAAAAAGAATAATAGATAGAGGTCATGAGATTTCTCTATTGCTATTTGATGATGTTGGTCAGAGGAGACTTTACTTTTCTCCACATTAGGGATTTGGTGGTCTCAGCTTCATTTTAATAACACAGGAATTAAAATGAACCCAAGTCTATTTTGACCCTCATTTGTATTCAAATGGCCATTACAGAGGTTGAGGTAGAGAAGGGAGGTCAAACATTTTGAATCAGAGTCTGAGCAAAGTGGAATTGGAGTTGATACATTAAGTCAAGAGAGTTAATAGGTTTATGAAAAATAAGGTCTTTCTATTTGTTCCACCAACAGAGGTAAATTGGAAAACTTACCCTTTATTTCATATTTAACTGGTAATCCCTTATTAATATACATCTTACTGCATTATACAGCTAACCAAGAGGACAGAGTAAGAGTATTTGTCAGTACATTTCAAATAAGCACCTGGAGGTTGGGGACGAAAAGAAGTGGGGTGGGCTTAAGAGCTGAGCTCTGGGGAGGCAGCAATTTGCTCTTCAGTAGGCCAGGTTGTTGCTCAGGTTCAAGAGCAAGTTCAAACTGTTATTTAAAAAAAAAAGAATGAGGTTTAGTTACCATAGCAACTGACGCACCACATGACAGTGATACTCTCCCTACTGAGAAGAAGAAAGCCCATTTTTAAAGCAACTGTCATATACAAAAAAATGCTTTCTGATAAACTTACTGAAGTTTTAAACTGCTTCCTCAATGGCAAAAATAAAAGGACTTTTAAGGAGTCCATAGATTTGATCTGCTTTCCTATTTATAAATTAGTTTGAGCTGCCCTAATTGTCAGAGCTCTCATGAAATGCAGTAATTTCTCAGGTGATATTTATGCTTATATCTGAGAATAGTGAATGGGTAACTCTTTCTTAACAAAGTAATCAAACTCTGGCCTATACTCTTCAACAGATCACTGACTGATTTACTTGAAAGTCTTCAGATTCTATGACAGTGAATTCCACCTTGAACAGTTTTCATTAATTGATTTATTCATCTATTTATTTACTTACTATTTACTTATTTTTATTTCTTTCTAAAGCCTTTATATTACTACCATTGGACATCTCATTTTAACACAATGTCTCACTTATTCAAAGCTTACTCAAGACCATATAGTCAATCTTCAGTTACTTCACTTGATAGAAGTTACTGATAATTCAAAATTGTGGATAACTGTCCCACCCAAAATCATTATGTGCCTCTCATGTTGCCATTCATTGCTCTGAGAATATTTTTCAATCCGTTACAGCACTTACAGAAAAGGACATGATATGGGAAGAGACTGTACATGAAGAGAAGGGAAGAGGACCAAGGAATGAGATCCCTCAATATTAAGGGATCAAAGGTAAGAACCAGCATGGGACTGGGGAAAGAAACAACCAATGAGATGGTAGAAAAATGAAAATAATGACATCATGGAATCTAAGTGAATGATGTTTATCAGAAAGGAAAGGGTGATTAACTGTACCCAATGCTCCTCCTGCAAAGGACTGAGCATGATTTATTAACATTAGGAACAGAGAGTAAATAGCTTTAGTCCAGAGATGAGAATAAAATTTAGACTGTAGTAGTCTAAGAGAGGATAAAAGAAAAAGGGTTGAAGAGAGTGTGTAGATAGCATTTGCGAGCTTTTCTACAAAGGGGATAAAAATAATGAGTCAGAGTCGAGAGCTTTAAGATAGGATAAAATAGCATGTATGCAGGCTATAAGGAATGATAGAAGCAATGGCATCTACCTACAAATGAAGGACTGATTTCAGAGATATGATGAAAAATTCATCTGTGATAAGAGGCTAAGAAGCAGAGAAAATAGATCATGGGGTAAATGTATGTAGCTGTGAAAGTCTAGGGTGTTATTTTCCATTTGTTGCAGGAAATTAAATTACATCTAAAAGTGAGGGTGCTGGCAGATGTTTGCAATTTGAAACAGACTGCAAAATAAATGGATTAGGAAAGTATAAAGTGATTCCTGGGCAGCCTTAAGGATTCAGCCTTAAATTCATTAAAATAAAACTTGCATATTTATATGTGTGTGTGTGTATGTGATTTCGCCAGCCATGTTTGATAAATGGTGGTAGGTGTGGAACAGGCAAAGTTGGATTTAACAAAGGCTCTTATTTTGATAGGTAAGTACAGTGAAATGAGAAAGGGGTGAGGGTGTCAAAGAAAATTCAAGGATTTAATTATAATGGCTAACCTGGAATCTAAACTAAAGAAGAGAAAAAGTTATCTAGAGAGAGAGGGATAGCAAAACACTGTCAGGGTAAATAGAATGGAATTCCCAGTGAGTAAAATGTTGTTGCAATTTAGGGGCAGGAGATAATGAGCTGGGGGGATAGAAAATGATAAAGGTTAGAACATGTGAACTTGAGATTGTGGAGAGTATGTAGAAAATAGCATTGCATAAGATTTACGTTAAAACCCTCTTCCCTTATTTTTTATTTCACTTACTTATCCTCCCCTCACTTTTGTAATTTCCTTAGTCCCCAGTTAAAAGAATGATGAGAGGATGCTCAGACAGCTTAAATCTTTCCACATTTGAGTATTAGCTTACAAGTAGTATCCTCAGGAAGTCTGAAAATGGTTAAGGATTTCTTTCCTTGTTTTGTTTCAATTTGGTTTATTTGGTTTGGCTTCTGTTTTCTTGTTGACAGTTTTTTGGGGATTTGCCCTGTTTTTCATTGACTATTATGGAGAGAGAGTCTACATGACATCAACCAGCCATCTTAACCTGGATGTCTCCATTTACTTGCATTTGAAATGAAGCTTAAGAACGAAAACCATGTGTTAAATAAACCCAATGAAACATCTCAGCTTATTCTTCAAGGCAAACTAATCTTTTCTATAAAATGTTTAAACTTGGATCATAGTTAAGGCTTATATTTTTTGTAAGAATAAATAATAGAAATAACATTTTCCATTATTCTTCTCTTGTGGTAGTACCGATGTCTCATTTGATCACATTACACTTGTCCCAGCAATGGAATTTGTATGTGCATTCTCTTAAATAAAATTTATTATGTAATTCTGCAATCTCTACACAAAGACTTTCTCAGGACCTTTTACAGTCTGATTTTTATTTGTTTGGTGTTATTGCATTCAAATATAGGAAATGGGAATTAACACTCATTCAGAGATATGAGAACTTCTAGATTTCCCCTGTACAAACCAGAGAAAGTACAACATAATTTTCCTTATTTTACAGGAGGATTTTTAAAAGTGTCACCAGTGCACATTATTCTCCCTTTGTTTTGCGAATGGAATTTATTAAACCTGTTTTGAATAGGCCCTTGAAACTTTACTATAGGACACATTCCTCCATTAATTCTAGGGAAATTAAAGCTCTCACAGCTCTCTCTCTCCCTCAGACCAATCTCAGCTCAGTAGGATATTCTGTTACTTTTCTTTCTATAGTTGCAAATGCTAAAGAAATTGGTGGTAATTTTAGAAAAGCTAACAGCATCTGGAGGTGTCGGTGTTCTCAGCAGCAATTTAGATTGAAAAGGAGTATATGCTATATATACTGAGATTTGAACCTACTCAAACTTCATGGGATGTAAGGTTGGAATTAAGCACAGTTTTGTTCAGTGGGAAGGTCTGGACAATGAGAGAACAGCAATTTACTTCTCCAATTCAACAATCTTCAAAAAACTTTAAAGGCTGGGTCAGGTAAGCTTTTTAACCTCGAAGAGTTAATCCAAAGAAACTCTTGAACTCTTCAGTTTAGCTAGACAGGAAAAACTGGGCCAGGTTGTTAAATATAGAAATAACAGACCTTGGGAGATCAAGGGAAAAAAAACATATTGGTTCCAAGGAATAGACAGCTGATGGCAAAATAAGAAAAAAGTTCACTAAATGAGATGTGGAAGGGCTGCCTACATAAGATAAACTTAGGGGTTTGCAGAAAGGACAGTTTCAAAAAGAATGATGTGATTTGAATAGTACATACTGAATGTATTTCTCATTCCAAAGAGAGGTTCTGAAAAACAATATTTCAAACTCACAAACTTGAATGCTTGCCCTTCTAGAACATATGTGTCAGTTAATCAGTCACTGATTAATTGGCCACATGCTTCTGAATTCCTGGATAAACCTAGAAAGGAGGGTGATATTTTCTTATCCTAGTGAATGTTTCTGTTCACCCAAAATTCGTATGTTACAACTAACACCCAAGGTGATGATATCACCTGGAGGGATACCCCAAAGAGTGTGGTCTTCGCAGGGTAATTGTTTAGATGAGGTCATGCAGATGGGGCCCCCATAATGGGATTAGTGCCCTTATAAGAAGAGACCAAAGAGCTTGCTGTCTCTCTCTCTACCTTTTGAGGACACAGCAAGAAGGTGTAAACCAGGAAGAGAGCCCTCACCAGGAGCCAAGTCAGCCAGCATTTTGATCTTGGATTTCTCCTTCTCCAAACCTTAAGAAATGGATCCATGTTGTTTAAGTTGCCCAGTCTGTGCTATTCTGTTGTAGTAGTCCCAACTGATTTATACACAGTATAAATGCTTTTCTAGGTTAAATGACAACCAACTATGCATTTTGGATGAGCAAGTCATTCCTGAGGTAAGGTAAGCAATGCCTAAAAACATTAGGTAGTTATTTCATCATTTGCAATTGGCAAATGAGGACTGCCTTGAAGGGGAGTTTAGATGAAGTGGTGGGATTAATTTTGAATCACAATTCCAAACAATGCAGATGCCATGAAAATGTGCAAAAGGTATTTCACAGGGCAAATGAGGAAAGAAAGGATTAAAGTGAAAATGAGAATAGAGTGTGCTGATCCAAAAGCTGCCTTTGAAGTCGATGCGATGTGAATAGCAGGGCTTCTGTCTTACAAGCTCTGTAATAGAGTGGTAATACTGCATTTACTATTCAATGTGCCTTCAGTTCCCCTAGCAACATTATCAGTAATTACAAGGAGAAAACATCCCTCACATTATGAAAATCCAGGCTCTGGCAAAAATGCCTCTGTTATGATCCAACCTGGTTCATCCTGATGAAGGCCTGTGCCAGAGCAGGAAGGGCCTTTGTATTGTGAATCAGCACTTTTCTTCTCCTGCCTGCCATGTGATGCAGAGTTTTGCCTAATTGTACAATCAGCAGTGCAGCTCAAGAATTAACAAGAAGATACCAAATTTCTGTTGAATAACCTCATCTCATGTCCATAGGAAAAGTATTTTTAAATCAGGGTTCATTCAGATTCCTGTTGCAACTGATCTATTTGTTTTTTTTCTTCAGATACCATACCATGGTCAAAAATCTCCAAGCTCAAGCTGTGACTAACATAGAAAATGTGCCACTTTTAAATAGGTCTGTGTTTTAGGGCTTGGTTATAGACTAAAAGTAATTCACAGTAAGTGGAAGTCAATGGATCTGCAACTCCCAGTGGGTTTCCTATTACCCTTTGCTTTTTCTGTGTGACACGAACCTCCAAGATTGGATGCAGGCTTTTCTTAGTGAGTTTCAGAACTGTGCAAATACAACGTCTAGTAACATTTTTGCTAAAGTCGTTTTTGCTGTCTTTTGTCTTCCCCAGATGGCCCGCCAATACCACACAGACATCATAGCTCACAGTTCTCTCTGCCAGTTGGCCACAGCAACATGTCCTGGGCTGAAAAAATCCCCACGGCAAGGACACTATGTTCTTTGCTTCTGTATCACTAGCTTTCAGGTTAGTATCTGTTGCAGTAGATATGCCAAGAAATTAATATGGCAACTAATAATGTACTGAGTAAATTAATGGAAATATGGGGGAAGGGAACAGAAACAACTCAGGAGGTCAGGAAAGGCTTTCTGGAGAAGTGAAGACTGAACTGAGATCTTAAGTGGGAATTAACTAGAGGAAGCAAAGAGGGCAAAGAAAATAAAGATTTTCTGTCCATTAAATGGAGGCCAAAATATCCTACTAACAATCTCACAGGTGTGAGGTACACTTATTCTTTGTCTTAGGATAAATGGGGTCATGACACATGAGTGCCAAGCTGTGTGTGCCGGTCTCCAGCTCCAGCTCACTCTTACTGGCTCTCCCTTGTAATAACAATGCATGTGCACTCAAGTTCCAATCCTAGATGTTTCTTCTCTCCTCTCTGATAAGTTTAAGTTGCAGCAGCAGGCCTCTATTTGTATTACTATACTGACTTCTTGTTCCAGTAAAATATCTCCAGTAATTTGAACTTGAACTCTTGTTTGGTTTGCCATTTTCCCCATCTCCAAGGTGGATTCCTGCAGCTGGATTTGGCTATCTGTATACAGAACTGCAGAAACAGTTAGGTACCCACTCACCCATATTTTTTAGCCATACACCACTGATTCTCCATCATTGTTCCCTGATAACCAGTTTCTTGATTCAACTCCTTCCTGTATTTCTGGTGATGATGTTTCCTTGAACAAAGCCCACAGGTTGCTTCTTTGGAGAGTCAGAATCATGGCATAATCATATGGAAGTATGACTCTGTAGATTAAAGAATAAAGTTGTTGAAAGGAGAAGAGACTAGAATATTGCCTTGACCAAGGAAACTGGATTCCTAATTTTAGATGGCAAATTAGTTCCAGATTCATCTATGGCCCTCTTTACTACAGGAATCCTTTGCGATTGAAAAAATTACAAATTGAACATCCCCTATTTGCAAGTAGGTCACATTTATATTTTGTTTCTTTCAGTATACTCCTATGTGTTTAGCATCAATTTTGTTTTGGGTACTGAGTATAACAAAGATGAATAAAAACAGATACAGGATATGTTTTTAGATAATTTACAATCCAAGTAGAGACATGGGTATAGATCAAATAATTTTGAACATGCATATGGAATTTCAAGAAGTATGACTACAGATAAACAGTGAGAGAGGTAAACAGTGCTACAGGGAGGAGAGAAAAGGACCAAGCCAAGAAGCGAGGAGTTTCCTGAGAAAAGTGAAGCTTGACCTAGAACCCGAAGGAAGGTAGAAATTCCCTAGGGGAAGGAAAGAGGCAAGAACATTCAAGGGAGGGACGACAACATGAAGAAAAGGCCTTTAGCAGCATTGAAAGTTATGATGGAACGCTTTGATTCCTGGCTAACAAAGTGTTAAATAAAGAATAGTGCAAAACAAAGCTACAGCATATATAGAAATATGCATGCAGGGCCTGGCTGGCCCTGTTTAGAAGCTTTGCTTAATCCAAGGATCATTGGAAAGGCATTAAAAGGATTTTAAGCATGTGATTTTCCTTTTGAAAAGATTACTTTGGCTGCTCTCTGTAGAATGAATCAAGACTTCCATAAATGGCAACAGGGTGGACTAGATATTGCAAATATCCTCACAGAAAGAAATAGAAACCTTACGTTAAAAAAAAAAGTGACAAAGGAATTGAAAATCAGTGTGACAAGTTTACATGAATGATGTGGCCTTCTGGAGAAATGTGTTGCTCTCTGTAACTTACAGGTTGGATTTTAATGACCTGTTGGAAGAGGAATAGAGAGAAAAAGGATAAAGCCTTATGTGCCTGCAAGGAAATGGTTTATCCCTTCTCTATCTTGTCTGAGGCCTCACTTGGTAGACTGAAAGCTAGAGGTGGTCTCTAAAGGCATGCTTATTCCCAAATCCATGAGGATTACTCTCATGGTTCCTCCTCATGAGTCTCTCCACATGGACTAGCTTTGGATTCCACATAACATAGTGCTTGATCTCTCTTGAGGAAGCATCTTAAACTTGAGAGCAGAATGGAACCCATACCCTTACGATCTACTTCAGAAATCAAAAAGCATCACTTCGACTATATGCTATTGGTCAGAGTAATCAAAAGATCCCACCCAGATTCAAGGGGTGGGAACCCCCAGACACTTCTCAGGAATACTGTCAAAGTTACAAGGTAAAAAGAACACAGAGGATGAGAAGATTGTCACAGTCATGTAAGAAAATGAAATCTGAACATCTCAAGTTGCAATACAGTAGAATTTATTCAGGTTGAATGTTTAAATGTCATATATATAGTATATATATGTATGTATGCTTATATTTTAAAATGCATGTAGATATTTAAAGGAAAAAGAAGTGCAGTGGAAATGATGTTAGAAATTCAAGAAAGATGTTACCTTTGGGGAATTTGGAGAGATAAGTATGCAGTTGTGAAGGAATATACAAGAAGCAACCATAGTAATATGACATGGAATGGGAAATGTCAATGATGCATTGTAGATATAGAGCTTACAGGAGTTTTGGATGGTAATACTCTGCTTTAAAAGGTATATAGATATTATAATGGAAGAATATAAAGACATCAATAGTTGATATATAGTTAGACATAAAGCTCTTGGGTCAGTCTTATTTACATCAATGTGATCCTACAAAGAAATCACAAAATCCTAGAAATCATTATGGAATTTAAAAAACTTGTGGTTCAATAATATCACGTGTTCATCAAGGTGACTCAGCAAAATTGCTGCTCTGAGAATTCAAAGAAATAGAAAAGGTTGGCCATTCTTTTAAAAGTGTTTTAGTTACAACATGGCAAGTATGTATGCATGTCTATATTTTAAGGTCCCTAAATAGTTTTTCCCTTCACCAAAGTATCTTTTCCAGGACTAAGCTTAAAACTGCACTTCTGGAGATTATTTCTTTTTGGGAGAGCTTTTGAAATTTTATTTTAACGTAAGGTGTTGTTTTAAAAGGCAGAGACCCAGTAGAGGAACAAAGCTAAATGTAGTGATGGTTAATCCACACAAAGGTCACAATGGAAGGTACCCAAGAGAAAGGTCACTGAGGGATGGTCCATCATAGAAAAGGACTGAGAATGCAGAGGGCAGAAGAGAAAGGAAGGATACAGATTTAGATGACAGGAACAGATGAAGACCACATTTTTGTGTGTTTGTTTGTTTTACGACTTTCCTGTTGGGAGAATATGCTTGGCCATTTTACTGTGGGATCAACATATACAGCTGGAGACATTTAACATTGCTGGGTCAAATATAAAATTTGACTTCAGCACCATGAGAGATCTGATTTCTTAAAAGTATTTAGTAGTGTAAAAACACTGGCTAAAGAGCTTTTGGAAATCTGTTTCAAGTGATATATGCACATTGAGAAAACTACCCGTGGAATCGATACAGAGATGTATGAACTACTATGTTGCTTTAAAAGCAAAAAGGAGAAAAATAAAGTAAGGAGTTCAGAATCTATTATGTAGGTCAGATAGCTAGTACTAATTGGTTTCAAAGGGGTTTCTGCTTAAAAATAGAATCCATCCTGTATAGAAAAGACAGCTGTTTGTTCTGTTTACATGTAAACTGGGACAGTTTCTGTTACTGTGGATATGAAGACTGGGATAAGTAAGTAAAGCCACTCAAGAGAAGAGATTCTCAAACCAATTTTTTTCCTTTTTCATTTATTTACTAGTGTTTTAAAACCTGATATAAAGAAAAAGGGAAGAAAAATTCTATAGCCACAGGTGAGTAATAAAAGAGCCATAAAGAAGGATGTTTGCATATAGTCCCTAATAAAAATTTTTGTCATTTGAAATGTATCTCAAAGTGAAAATATTTGGTCACTGAACTTTGGCTTCTGAGAAATAAACTTGAGAAAGCTCAGGTTCTTTTATTCTCACATAAAGATCTGTTGGTCAAATAAACATTAATTATATATACATATCTGAAATACTTTCTTTGCAAGACACTGAATATTTCTGTCAAAAGTTGTGGAATGTTGCTGACCATGATTTAATTAGATTATGATTTAATTTAGTAGTACTTCCACTTTCAAAAAAGGTTATATGTAAAGAAGTTTCTGTGTGTGTGTGTGTGTGTGTGTGTGTGTCTGTGTGTATATATGTTTAATTTATTTATTTATACACTTATGTTTTATCCATGTGTAACTTCCAATTTACCCAAGATTTTCTAAGCAAAATACTGGCTGGAAATCCTTTCAATAATGATTTTATTCCAGATTAAACTCTCTTTTTAAATCCCAATAATAATATTAACATATAATCCTGAGAATAAGTAATTTGGATAGGGAATGAAACCGTCTTGGATACTTTAATGTGAGGAAACCAGACTGATTAAAATTTTTTTATTTGAGGCCAGGGTGTGAACTCTCAAAGCAGGCAACCCCTGACATACCCAGGTTTAAGTGTGGATGTACCTATGGGTCCAAACAAAAAACCAGTAGTTTTGACCCTTCAGCAGCCCTGTTCTGGGTGGTATGTTTTCAATGCAATCTTACCGCCACTTCCTGATAAGGACTCCTCTGCTTTGTATAGAAAAACCATGACCTTCATTTCCTAGAATCCTTTTCCTGGGATAGACTTTGCCAATGAGAAGAAACTGTGTGGCATTTAGAAAATCAAGAAAATGATCTTAGAAGATGGAATGATCTTAGATCATTAGAAGATGGAAAAGAATAAAAACCGTATTTCTCAGGAGGCTGTTGCCACCAGATGTGGGCAGAATGCTATTCCTGACAGCTTGACCATGAGCTCATGGAAGCCACTTGGTCTTGCAGACTGAAGCAGCTCGTGAGGACCTCTCCATTTTGCTTTGTTATTATGTTTTTTTCTTTTTTAATGTGACAACTCATGGCATACTTTTGAGAACTATCCGCTTTAGTGTTTTTGGTTGAAATCTTGGTTGCTGGATTCCTTGTGATCAGCACCAGCTTCTGAAACCTTCAGAGGCATCTCCTTGACTTCTGTCCCTCCAACTCTTCCAACATCATTTAAGCCCCTAATTCTATATCAAACCCTTAATACTCAAAATGTGTTGCTTGCCTTCTCTCTTCCTGACAAAACAATGACTTTTACAAGTGCTGACAAGAATGTACAAAATCTGCCAAGCTTCCTACTCAAGTGATGTTAAAATACAGCTAATTCTCATATTTAGTCACTCCAGCAAGACCTCGTATTAGAGTGTCAACTATCTCTCAATTTCAACCATGCTCACCTATATTCCCTTGGGTACCACTAAGATTTAATCCTGCAAACTACTTGTCTCAGGTTTCCAGTGAATGCAACAGTGAGAGATTGGGAGACAGGAAGAGGAAGGCCACTTCTCTTCCTGATGGTAGTTTCCAGAAGGCAGTAGTGATGGCCATGAGAGTGCCTCCAAGCAGCTGAGCAATACCAGTGGGAGCACAATGTTTCATTTCTTAGTACAAGTTCACCACATAGTCCCAAAGACAAGCTACAATGGGTAGTAGCAGGGCTATAGCAGGTTCGTGGGCTCTAGGGACAGTAGTAGATTAGTGATTTGGGGGTGACACAATATTTCAGAAAATAATATATCAAACAGAAAAATAACTAGTAACTGATGGACATTTAGAAAATGAGAGATGGAAGTAAACACTATTAATCTATTGAAACACTACACAACAGACAGAATCAGCCCACAAGTATATTTTTGTGTATCAAGTCTCTTCATGTTAAATAGATGGGAAACTTCACCATTTCAGTCACATAAATAACTCACTGTTCTGGTTCACTTCCCATTGACTTTTGGTTTTTTTTTTATTTTTTCCATGCATGTCTGTCTATAGCCATGGAGTAACTGGTCCTGCAAATAAGCATGCCATTGTTCACATTTCTTAATTTAGGGTGATAAAATATTACCTTAGTATCATTGATTAATACAGTGCTCTGGCTAATATTAGTGAGTTCTAAGATACGGATCTCCTCTCTCTGGGCTGTCAAATCAGAATTCTTATGCTAAAGTACTGAAGGCACATCCTAGACCCAGATAAATTCATATTTAGGGGGTGATTTGGGGGTAAGCCAATAATCACTCTCTTGGTGAAGCTCTGACCTCACCGTAAGTAGTTCCTTGCAAAGTTAATAGAGAGCAATTGGAATAGCAAACTAAATTTCCCCTTAATTTGAATACATTGTAAAAACAAATGCTAGTGGATGTAGAAATGCATGGAGCAATAAATATAGCTATTTACTGTACATCTGCTATTGGTCCATGCTGGCACTCCTCCACACAGTACTAATTATACATGCTATGTGCCCTGCCATTGCTTAATTCCTCCTATTATTTCTAACAGTTAGTGCCAAGGTAATGCATTATGGACATTTATTTTAACACAAAGCATAGAAGGATATTTCTAATAGTATTTTTAAAAAATCTTTGCTGTAGTTTATTATATCAAGAGAATATGTCCAATCTGGATTCACCTAAACCATGGATTTTGAAGTTGAACTTCAGCGCAACTTTAAAACATTTTCCCTACCTACACGGTTTGAAACATGGCAGTGGTTTAGTAAGCATCCTTGGCTCCATTCCCCTCCCTACGCTAAAGAAAAGCTACTTTTTACACGGAGGTCAGAGTGACCCAGTAAATGTTACCTGCCAATTGCTCTGCATTTAGGAAAGAAGAACAAGAAAGTCACAGAAAATGACCCAGGCATTGGCCCTTTGCCTGTCAAACAAGGAGAGGCAAGGATTAAAAATAAAATATACATCGTGTAAGGTTAAGAACTCCTGTTATGCTAAGAGCTTTTGAAGCCTGGAAATATCAGAGGCTTAAGTATGTCTAGGATGAAAATGAAAGTTCTGACCAAGATCATTAGTGTGACACTCAACCTGTGACTGGAGCTCCCATGGGTTATTGCATTCGGCTTAACCAGGGTTAGAAGGACAAGGCAAGGCCATAGAAAATTACACTCATTCAATTTAAACATAATTTAATTCTCTGAAGACTTTTTAAAATAGTTTCCTGGAATCAACATCTTAGAGCACACTGACTGAATGCTGCATTTTGGGAAAATAAAATTGTTGCTATAGCTATTCTCTGCCGAATTCAAGGATCTAAGGAACCAAGTGAGGTACCTTTTGGGCCTTCAATCATGTAGTTTAAAATCAGTGTTGATGAAGTTGGTGAAACAGATCTAATATATTCTGTGGTGATGTGTTTTAAGATATCCCACCAACATCCACTTATATGCTGATAATCTAGTAGAGTATATCTATTTCCACACTAATTAATGGTCCTAATGTTAGACATTCTTCTCAAAGCCATCTCTATTATCACTCCCCCAGTCTCCTCATCTTATTCAGAGCACTGGAAAGTTATTACATAAAGAATCTGAGTTCCTAAGAGATCATAGTAAGTGCAGAGTGTACACTGAATGGGAAACGAATTCTGGTGAATTCAAATTTATCCCTAAGTCTTTAAAAATGTCACCATCATCGTCTATTTTTGTAAACTCTTTGTGAAGTAACGAGTGAACCCATCTGGACCAGAGGATCTCTATTTTGTAAGGTTATTAAATATTAATTAAATTTCTTTAATAGAGGTAAGCCTATTTAGATTGCCTACTTTTGTGTGAGTTTTGGCAGATTGTGTCTTTCAAGGAATTAGTGCACTTCATCTAGGATATTAAATTTGTTCACATAGTTATTCATAGTTTCCCTTTAGGATTCTTTTATTATCTATGGGATCTGCAGTGGTGTTCCTTTTTTTAATTTATGATACAATCATTTGTGTCATCTCTCTCTCTTTTTTAGTTAGCCTGGATAATTTATCATTTTATTGCTGTTTTCAAGGAACCAGTCTTAGATTTTGTTGATTATTTGTATTGACTCCTGTTTTCAGTTTCACTGATGTTTGCTCTCTTATTTTTTTTATTCACTTATTATGGATTTAATTTTCTCTTCTTTTTCCATTTTTCTAAGGTGGAAACTTTGATTATTGATTTTATATCTTCTTTTCTAATATATGCTTTCAATACTATGAATTTCTCTATATGTACTGCTTTCATGGAATCTCACAAATTCCAAAAGTTTTATTATCACTTAGTTCAAAATGTTCTTGAATTTCTTTTGATATCTCTTGTTTGACCCTTTAATCTACATGTATTTGGTATTTCCCAGCTATTTTTCTGCTATTGATTTCTAACTTAAATTTCACTGTAGTCTGAGTGCAGACAATGTATGATTTATACTCTTTTAAGTTTGTGTTTTGGCCCAAAATGTATCCTACCTTGGTGAATGTTCCATGTGAGCTCAAGGAGAATGTGTATTCTACTGTACTTGGATGAAGTAGGCTATGGATGTCATTTGCATCCAATTGACTGATGATGTTAAGTTCAACTAAGTCCTTACTGATTTTCTGCCTGCTAGATCTGATCATTTATGATAGAGAGGTGTTCAAGTATGGACTCATTTATTTCTTCTTGCATTTCTAACAGTTTTTCTGTGCATAGCTTGTTGATGCTTTATTGTAATGCACAGACATGTTAAGAATTGTTATGTCTTCTCTGTGAATTAAACCCCATTATCTATTATGGAATGCCCTTCCATGATAACTTTTCTTGCTCTGAAGTGTGATCTGTCTGAAATTAATATGTCCTAGAATGGGGCATACTAGTGGTAAAATGTGGGGTATACTCCCTGTCTCACTTTTCAGATAAATCCCAAACTTTGCATACTCATGTACAGTGAGATAAAACTCATACATCTTAAATGTTCAAATCAATTACTTTAGCAAATGTGTACATCCATTACTTTACATTCATAACTGTATCAGAAGGGAAAGAAAGAATACCACTACAGATCCACGTGCATTAAAAGAATAATAATAGAATATAATTAAATAACTTTATGTGCACAGATTTGATACCCTAGATGAAATGCATCAATTCTTTGAAAGATACAATCTGCCAAAACTTACATACAGACATTCTGAATAGGCCTATATCTACTAAAGAAATTGAATCAATATTTAATGACCTTCCAAAACAGAATTTATCAGGCCCAAATGGTTTCACTGGTGAATTCTACCAAACATTGAAGAAACTATATCATTTCTCTAAAATCTCTCTCAGAAGAGAGGAGCAGAGAAAATACTAACTCATTTGACAAGCCCAGTATTACTATAATACCAAAACCAGACAAAGACATCAAAGTAAAGAAAACTAAAGACTAATGTCTCTCATGAAAGCAACATAAAATCTTTAACAAAATATTATCAAATCAAATCCAAAAATATACAAAAAGAATTATATGCCATGAGCGGGTAAGATTTGTCCCAGGAATGCAAGTCGGCTTCAAACATTTGAAAATCAATTAATGTAACCCATCATATCAACAGGTTAAAGAAGAAAAAAATATCACATTACTATATTAATGCAGAAAATATACCAGCAATGAAAAAGTGGAATTTGAAATTAAAAACAATACCATTTGCACTAGCAGTAAAAAGTGAAGTATTTAGGTATAAATCTAACAAAATAATTGCAAGATCTATATGAGGAAAACTGCAAAACTATGATGAACAAAATCAAAGATCTAAATAAATGAAGAGATGGTCCATGTTCATGGATAAAAAAACTCAATATTGTCAATATATCAATTCTTCCCAACTAGATTTATGGATTCAATGAAACCCCAATCAAAATCCAATCAAGCTATTTTGTGAATATCAACAAACTGATACTAAAATGTATATGAAAAGGCAAAAGACAACAAGTAGCCAACACAATATTGAAGGAGAGGAAAAATGGGGAGGACTAATATTTTCCATCTTCAAGTTCTTTCAGTAGGGTGAATGGGTAAATGAACTGTAGTGTATTCTGAAAATGCAGTATTATTCAGTGCTAAATAAGAATGAACCATTAAGCCACAAAAAGACATAAAGGTAATTCAAATGCAAATGCACATTTTGAGGGTATCTGAGGGAAAGAAGCCAATGTGAAAAGGCTTCATACTGCATTATTTTACCATATGACACTGTAGATAATATAAAATACTATGCAAATAGTAAGAAGATCAGTGGTTGGGGGTGACAGGTGGGAGGGAGGCATGGATAGGTGGAACACAGGATTTTAGGGCAGTGAACGCATTCTGGATGAAACTGTAATGACTGATACTTGTCAGGATACATTTGTTCAAAGCAAAAGAATGTACACCACCAAGAATTAAACTTAGTGTAAACTATGGACTCTGGGTGATGATGATGGATCAATGTAGGTTTATCAATTATAACAAATGTACCACTCTGATGGGGGGTGTTGATACTTGGGGAGGCTGTGCATGTGTAGAGGAAGAGGGTAAATATAAATCTTGTACCTACCTCTTTATTTTGCTAAAAAACTAAAATTGCTGTAAGAAAATAAATTATTTCTTGAAAAGACAAAAATCATTTTCCACTTAAATAAAGTCCCAAAAGTGGTCATATTAAATTACATTATTTGAGGATATATACAGAGGTTTAAAATGCTTCCCCCAAAATTAAAGAAAGAATCACAAAAATCAATATAATACTTAATTCTAGTAGAGAAATGAAAATGTAAAAGAAGAGGCTCACATAAAAGGCTATTGGAGCACTTGCACTGTTCTATTTCTTGCTCCGACTGTTGGTTACATTGCTATTTGCTTTATAAATCTTATTTAAACTGTACATGTTTGTCCATATATATACCTATTACAATAAACAATCTCAGCACAAGGTAGCTGATATATCATTACATTTTATAACTGAGGTGCCTTTACATTATGCTTTATAAAGTGCCATTCTGAAAACACCCTATCAAATTTAAATGCAGAAGCTATAATGATAAAATTGTGCAACAGCTGACCTAGTCTCACTTTATCACTTTTTTGCATAGCTTAGATATGAAGCTTATGATTAAATATAACAGAGTAAATTGGGGTGTGTAACACGTAAAAGGGAAGAAACATCTCAATGGGTCCTGTTTCATCTCCTCTCTTTAGCAAAATGCTTATCCCTTATGAACATTGAATAGATGCCAGAGTGTGATAAACCGTAAACTTCCTAGTATATCAAACTCACATTTTCTGAGTCTCAGATTGTTTCATTAGGTATGTGTTAAGTTGCCAACCTGAAAGAATGAGTTGCTAGAAGGCTGTGTCATCACCCTAGAATGATCCATCAACATTATGCAGATCTAAGTGACCCACTAGCAAGATGGAAGATAGTTAACAATAACTAAATCACAACATACTCTTAAAAATAAATCTATAAGTTTTCATATTTTGCTCTTTAAACACAAATTTAGAAGTAATTTTTTTAATTGAAGAATAGTGGGCATATAATATTAGTTTCAGCAGTACAAGAGAAAGATTTGACATTTATACATTTCAAAATGCTCACCACGATAGGTCTAGTTACCATCTGCTACCTTATAATCTGCTACCTTATAAAGTCATTACAATATTATTGACTATATTCCCTATGCTGCACTTCACATCTCCGTGACTTATTTTTTTTTTAAACTGGAAAATTGTACCCCTTAATCCTCTCTATCCATCCCACCACCCCTTTCCCCTCTGGCAATCACCAGTTTGTTCTCTATATTTATGCAGATGTCTTGGACATTCAAAGTATTCAGTTTTTAACAGAATTGGAAATCTTTGAACTGACGGGTAGATGTTTCTCATCATGACTGCCAGGTTTGTAACATTCAGATGTGTTTGCTAAATGAATTAAAGAAAATAGAGCAGTCACATCTCATGGTGGGTTTAGGTTCCATAGTCAGAGTGAAATGTGAAGACAGAGATAAGACTATACTGTTGTTGTTCTCAGTTCTGATCCTCTGTTTCCTACTACAGTGTGGGAACAGATTCAACTCTTGACTTTCTCGATCATTTTATTTCCACCACTACACCGTTCTCTGTTGTTTCAGCCAGATCTTCTGTTACTTCATCACTGACTTTCTCTCTCACTTGTTATCTTTAATCTTTGTCTTTTCATGACTACTTTCCCTTGGTTTTCAAATAAATAGACACTATCTCTCAGGTTACTGCAAGTTATCTAGCCTTCTCTTTACCATCAGATTCAGTAGAAGAGTAATCTGTTCTCTGCTCTCACTTTTTCAGTGACTTTATTTTGACTTCTCTTACACTACTGTACTGACACATGATTTCAGTGCTAGAAGTGACTTTCCTAAATGTCCAGTCCAACGATCTAGCCTGAAGCCCCAAGCCCTCTCCTCTCCCTCAGAAAACTTCTCTGTTGTTTTCCTGTGCTTCCTTCTTAAAACTTTCTTGCTTTACAAATTTCAGGAAACTATTTAGCTTTACCTCCCGTCTCTTTCACACACCCACTCCTTCAAGGCAGGTATTCTCTAGGGCTCAATGCTCAGCCCACGTATCTCATAATTCTCCCTGCTCTAACTTTATGGTCCCACCTACTGACATTTCTAACAAAACCCCTATTCAAATGATACTCAAATCTGTCTCTTCAATCTACAGAACTTCTAGAAGCAAATACTATGCACACAGGCCAGCTCTTTCTAAATATGAATTATTTATATAATAGTGAATATAAATAGTATATAATACTGTAAATGACTTCAAGAAACAAGTCTATAATTAAATTTGTTATGTTATATTCCTCTCAAGACCCAGCCTCCTTCTGTATTCTGTATGGAGTCTCATGCCATCACCATTATACATTCACCCAAGCAAGAATCACAGGAGAAGCCTCATGGTTCTTTTTCACCTCTCCATTCAACAGAACAGCAATCCTGAATGTGTCTACCTCCATGATGACTTTCAAATCCAAAGAGTCTATTTCTTTTACCTACTTCTACTTAGGATAATTTACATTTCAGTCCTGGATTATTGCAATATATTCCTGAATGTTTTCTTTTCTTTCCTTTTTTACACTCAGTTTAGGCTCAATGTTGTCTTTCTATAAATACCATATGTTTAGAAATTCTACTATCTGTTGAAAAATAATGATGATTCCCCACTATTCACAGAATAATTTGTCTAATATTTCAGTCATTTTGCATTTAGAGCCCAGTTTTTAGTCTGACTTCTCTTCCTATAATTTGTATGCCTAATTATAGTCTCTAGCCCTGTATTACTCCCTAAGCAAATTCAAATATGAAGTGGGAAAAGACTGTCTCCTACTTTTGGAATTCTGATAATCTGTGGTTCATGATTTGGAATATATTCATCAAGTGTTTTGAAGCCTTAATGTCTTGGATTTGGGGCTATATTTCAGTGACTTGCACTTAGATTGCTCAAATAGTTGTTCTCATAAATAATGAAAGAGGTTAGAGAAATTTTATCATCTGCTTTCTAACAGAAAAAGGGGAGACAATAGTATGTTTTAAAAATGAAAGTGGGGCATTTGCTATGAGGTCAAGCTATTTAAAAGGACAATATTTTTATAAAATGAGAAATGTCATTGTGAAACACATTATCTTATTTATTTCGAAGACTGTAATTCCACTCATCAGCATTTCTTTAATATTCACATTTTTTCTCATAATCATCAGTACAATATCATGTTTCCCAACATTTACTCCAGAAATTTTCAATATTCTCATGCCAGGTTATAAGATCTTCCACAGAAAGCAATAGATTTCTACTGCTAAAGCTCTCAATTTAAACCTCAATGATGATGATGGCAGTACTTTTATAAAGCTGAAGTACTGAGCTTGGCTTCTGATATTGCTGTTCTTAAATTTTATTGAGCCAGTTACTTCTAGTGTCTAAGGAGAGAAGGAGGCACTTTTAGATGCTGCATTACCACACTGAGCCTACCTTACTTCATAGGCCATAATGAACTCTAAGCATTTATTGAACTTGTAGTCTACTTTGCTTATTCCCTGAGTTATAGTTTCCTTCTGAGGAAAGCCTGCTGCAGCAAACTTTGTAGCCAACAGTGCCATCCTACTGATTCTATTCAGGTAAGTAAACTGAAAAATAGACTGCAATACACATAATACACTTCCCTTATCACCAATGAGCGTTAAAAATAATAGACTCACAACTCTTTTTCATTTGGGTACATGCTACACACTACTTTTATTCTATTCCAGCTCATTTTAATTATTTCCAGAACTTCTCTCTTTGAATGATCTTGGAAACAACTCTTGTAATTATTGGCAAAGGTGAAAAGGATTCAGTGCTGTTATCTTTCATTTCACCAAGTCTGGATTACTTCATTAAATATGGCTTTATGAATCACAATAGTTTTGTTTAAAGTTCAACATTAGATGTGACAGTCTAAACTGTCTTGGACAGACCCCACAGTGTTACTGAATTTATAAGATTTTATCTGAGAGCTGATTAGTTTATTTACCATGATCTCGGAATTTTCTACTCTTCTCCCCCAGCTTTCCTGGGAAGGAAAGGCAAGCACTGTATCTAGGAATCTGGGATAGAAACTGAAAGCCACTCTGCTTTGTACCTATGTACCTAGGTAAAATAAGACTAAGTGGAGTTTTGTTGTTGTTTTTGTTTTGCATTCTAATATGTAGACAAATCACCATCTATGCAGCTAGCATAGGTCAAGATGAGTGTCAGGCAAACGGCACTATGAACTGAATTCCTCCAATGTTTATGTCACAGTGTATGTAACTACCTCCCATTTCAAGGACTAGTAACACAATTAGTTGAGATATTGTCCATCTATTTGTATACTAGAAGAATGTGTCCTTAATGATATGAATTCTAGATTCTGTTTCAGGACAGCAAAGAGATCGTTTGCCACTCTAGAATATTTTGGCCATTTAATGAAATATCACAGCTGAGCAAAAACACATACTCATTGCCTCTTTGTTTTTATGCTGTATGTGTCTTATGATGGATTTAATAATGCTGGCACCTCACTCTTTTCAATTTAATTAAATACCTATGAGTTCACCACCTTCCCACAATTTCAAAATGTATATTTTTTCTAATTTATACAATTCAGAAAAAACTCCAAGAAGAAATAAAATCATCCAAGATATGACGACCTCATAATGACACTAGTAATATTATTTCTTGTCTAGATGTATATTAAATGAAACAGAATACGTATGATAAAAATGCAAGCAATTTAAATATATTTACACAATACTATTCTTTTAATCTGAGATTAACTTAATGTGAGAAAATGAAATGTATATAATGTGAGAGGAATTGTGATTTTAGATTGATCCCAGGACTCCAGCATGACTAAGTCAAATAGGGTTAGGTTTATACATTTTTTTTCTTTTCTTTTTTTTTGTCTAACACATACAGTTCAATGAGTTTTGACCAATGTATACATTTGTGTTGCCCCACAGCCCTGCTTAAGATGTGGGAATCATTCATGAAGACAAAAAGATCTTTCATCCTTCATGGTCCTTCTTAATCAATCCCCTTCCATCCAAGGCAACTGCTGATCTGGTTTCCATCACATAGCTTAGTTTTGCCCATTTTAGAGCACCATATAAGTGGAACCATACAGTCAATAGTCTCCTATGTCTATCTTCTTTGGCTCACTGTAATGTTCTTGAAATTTATCCATGCAGTTGTGCATTTCTTTTTCCATTGCTAAATGGTATTCCATTGCATAAATATACCACAGTATTATATTTATTTATCTACATTATAAATGTTCACCCTGATAAGTGTAGTTACAACCTTTGGACACAGAAAGGAAAATACCACAGTTTGGATATCCATTCTCACATGAGTAGTCAGTTGTTAGGAAGATTTTAAGATTTTAATAAAGTTAAAACTGTGTACCCCATGATCATGGAATTATATTTCTACATATTTACTTAAGAGAAATTAAAGCATATGTTCATAAATTAATTACATGGGTATATTCATAACAGCTTTACTCATAACTATATCATAATAAATTACTGATTCTCAGGTGGGATCAGTTCTTTAGAAAACAAGATAAAAGCAATAGGCTATAAAACAAAGTTCTGATAGGTTTTATTTGAGAGAATTTTAAAACTTCTGAATCTTGATTTAAGATTTTCTGAAGGAATATCAACCAAGAATTTCTATTATAGTACACCACTTTCATTTTATTTAACATTGGCACAGTCTATCATGCAATTATGTTGTTCATCAAACAAATTGATGAACATGTACTTCTATTGATATTTTAAATAAAACTATGGTGCAGTTTCTTTTTCAAACCACACTCCTATACTTCCAAATAATTTTTGAAATAAATCCTCAAGAGTAGAACATGCAGGAAAAGGTAAAGCATATTTTAATGAGAATGAGTTGAAAACAACTGCCAAATTATTTGTGGAATAATTTGGCTTCACCAAGTTATCCCTCACCCAGTAGACTATGAACATTACATCTCTTCCATCCTAATGGTACTCTGTATGTTGAACAGACTAGTTAAGTACTTCCTATTTTCATCAAGGAAGATAATATATGGTTGAAATTGAAAATTCCTTTATATTAATACTAGTGTTAAGTATTTTATGTGAATATTAAATATCAGTTCATGCATAACTTGTTCATGTCCTTTGTACATTTAACATTTAATATTTTTTGTAAACATTAAACATCTGTTTATGCATGCCCTGTTCATGCCCTTTGTGTAGTTTTGCTTGGTTTTAACATTTTCAAGTGAAATAACAATGATATATAGACATAGTATTTCTGTGAACTCCAAATTTTACCTAGCAACATATCTTAAGATGTATCCATGTAGATTTAATTGGGTATGGTTCATTTTTAATCCTGAATTTTATTCCATTGTATAGTTATGCCAACACTGATTTTTTATTTTATTATCAATGATATATGGATGGATCCCAATTTCTATGCTTTAAAAAATGCTATTATGAACTATTGATTCCATATCTCCTAGTGCTCATGTGGAAAAGATTCTCATTAGATAAGTTTATCTGCTTGCTGTTTATAGCATCCTTTAATGAAGTAACTTCTTACGTCAAAGTATTAGACTTTTCACCAGACTTTTACCTGGAGTTTACATTTCTGTGCCTTCCTTGTTTAAGAAATCCTCATCTGAAATTCCATTTCTGTTTAAGATATATGCCGTAATAACAACATAGATCAACTAAAAATCATGTTTGTAAGGACATTTGAGAATTGTGGATATAGAAATGAAAAGGAGCTAACTTATAAAAGGGATGAGAATTCCTAAGGTGAGTGCTACTCAAGTTTGAGGTTTACTCTGGAACTTCAACAATCAATAGTGATATTACTATAATGATATACATGTAGACTAATAGTACAGAAATAAGTAGCTCATAAATAGAACCACAGATATATAGTAACTTAGGTTTTTTGCTAAAGGTACTCATACAATTTACTGTTATTTTTTACAAATGATGCTAGAAAAGTTAGATATCAGTAGGGAAAAAAGGAATTTTGAATCTACTTATACTACTAAAAAGTTATGAGTACTTTTATTTTTTACTAAAAATGTTAGAGATGGATCATAGACCTAAATGTGAAAGCTAAAACTGTACATCTCATGAGGAAAACAATTATTTCCTCATGTTTCTTCATCACCTCACAATGAACAGACTTCTTGGATCTAAATACAGTAAGAACCAAAGAGGAAATACATTTTATCAAAATTAAAGATTTCTGCTCAACTGTAGCCAATATGAAGAAAATGAAAAGGCAAGCAATAGACTGGGGATGGCATTTTCAGTGCACAAACCAGTGCACAGCAAAGGTTTCCACTTAAGCCATTTAAAGTACTTGTACATATATCAATAGGAAAAAGAAAAAAAATCAATGAAAGTAGACAAAAAGACTTAAATAAGCATTTCACAAAATTAAATACCCAAATGACCCATTAACATACAAAAATATTATTTGCCATTAAAACCAAAATAAAATATGACTACATACTCATCAGAATTTAAATTAAAAAGAAATGCCAAATTTTGGCAATAATGAGGTTCAGTGGAACTTTCATAAATGGCTGTAATGAGATTTTCCTGAAATACATCTGCTTTGGGATTATTTCACAGAAAATTCACGAATAGTTCCTTTTTTCACTGTTGCATTTTAATCCCATATTATTATGAAATATGAAATCAAAGATTTTATTCATTGGCAAAGAGGCTTGATTGAACGGGTGTTTTAGGTCCTGAACCTCATGATGTTTGTGTTATTTCAGTAAGTGTTCTCTCTGAGTTTAAATTTCAGATTTACTCAAATCAAAGGAACAAATTACTTTCTTCTAAATAACATTTTTTTAACTTTGATAGCTTTAGAATACTAAAAATGATAAAGAGATTGTATTTTCCTCTTTTATGCTAGTTCTTAAACCTTACAATAGATATTACAAAAGTTTAGATTAACAATTCTAGGAGCAAACATTGGGTTTTTATTTCTCTAATTGATGACAGCAGGGTTAAAGCAAAGACTGTGATTACAATGACCACATTTTAATGAATAATTGTCTGTTAATAGTTGTCCTCCATTTTTTAAGTATAGACAAAACCTTTACATAGTGATGTGCACTGAATATTTAAAGAAATACAATGGAAACTTAGTTAAGTCAAATCCTGCAATAGTATATTTATATTAAGTGTATCCTGTCACTAGAACGTTTAGAATTTCCTTTATGGCTCAATATTTTAAAAGAAGGATACTTATGGCTTTCTTCTTTTTAAAAATTAGTAAACTTCTGATTTTAGAGTTAACACACAGCAAAATTGAGTGGAAGCTATAAAGACACTCCTCCCCCAACACAGGCACAGCCTTCCCCACTATCAACATCTCCCATGAGATGGCCCATTTGTTACCGTGATGACCTACACGACAAGCCATTATCACTCACAGACCACAGTTTACATTAGGGTTCACTCTTGGCGTGGGACATTCTATGGGCTGGGATAAATGTATAAGGACATGGATCCACCATTGTAATATCATTCAGAGTAGTTTCACTGCTCTAAGAATCTTCTTGCTCTGTCTTATCTGTCTCCCCCTCTCTCCTCTAATTACTGGCAACCACTGTTCCTTTTCATGTAGTGGAACCACACAGTGTGTAGACTTTTTAAATTGGCTTTTTTCACTTAGCAGTGTGCTTTTGAGCTACCTTCAGGTGTTTTCATGGCTTGAAACATTATTTCTTTTTAGCACTGAATAATGTTCCATTGTTTGGTTATACCATCGTTTATTTATTCACTCACCTAACTGAAGATTTCTTGGTTGCTTCCAAGTGTTGGCAATTATGAATGAAGCTGCTATAATCATTCGTACATGTGTATTTGTGTGTATATAACTTTTCAGCTCTTTGGGGTAAATACCAAGGAGCACAAATGCTGAATCATATTGTAGGAATATGTTTAATTTTGCAAGAAACTGCCAGAATGTCTTCTGAAGTGGTTGTACCATTTTGCATTCCCACCAGCAATGAATATTCTTGTTGTTCCTTATCGTTGTCAGCATTTGCTGTTGTCAGTGTTTTGGGCTGTGGCCCTTCTAATTGTGCATAATGGTATCTCATAGTGGCAAGTAGCCTCATTTATGTGGTCTTCATTGATTTCCACATTACTATGTATATAAATTTGAGAGTCCTCATAAAATAGATGATATTTAAGCTTCTGAAAATGAGCTTATTTACTGTGTAATATGAATAGAGTAACGCTTAATTTGAAAACACACCGTGAAATAGTGTGTATCCAAAAAAGAGGTGGTCTACATATGAAATACCAGAAGTTCTTTGATTTAAGGGCACTGACAAAACTGAGTTCATTTTAATTAGTTCTATTTTATTAACTGTATCCTTAATTTTAGTGAAGTTCTATTTAAATACAAACTTCAGTCTAGTCTCAAGTAACTTTAAATAAAAAGGTAAAAAGTTAACTTTAGATAAAAAGGTAAAAATTTACTTAAAAATGAGCTTCCAGAGGAAAAATAAGCAGTTTTAAATCATCTGCAATATATTAAAATGTAATTCACAATTATAAAAATGATATTTTTTCATGCCAAAGACAACAGAAAATGTCATATTGTGAGTGATGAAAACAGTAACAATAAAATGCTTTGCAAACTATGACAACATTCATTTTTTCTGGTCTGGAGTATTTAATTAGGTGTTGCTGATTTGTTTATGAAGATTTAAATTCACTAATCTAACTGTTCAAAGATTCTTCAGAATAATGTTTTTCAAGTCCGTCACAGCAGACTTGACAGGATGGTGTTAACTTTGTGAAGTGCTGGAGTGGCTCTATATCCTCATTTCAGGTGCGCTCAGAGCCCGCCCAGCCACTGGCACAGGTGTTACTGCACACGCGGCCTGCTTTCACTGACCTTTTTGCCTTAGCTCTGCCTCTGTGTAGAGGCTCTTTAGTTATATCCACAAAAAGCTATTCATTCCTGTAGCGTTGGAGAATATATCAGAGATTTAAGTTTACAAATGAAACTGGATTTAAATGTTTTGACTAAAATGATAAATTGTTAATTTAAAACACAGGGGAAGTAGCATAAAGAATTTAAGTAAAGAAGGGAATAAATTTTAAAAGGTCTATGCGCATGTCAAAGAGATAAGCAATTTTATTCAATAGCTGAGATTTCCTTTTATTTGAGTTGATTATTACGGTGAAGTACTTAAGACCTGGTTAGTTTTTTGCCTAGGAGGCTGTGCAACCTCTTGAGAAAAAAAACAATAGTGTTCGGTAATTTTTTTTTTGTTTAAGCTTCCCAATATTTACAAGTCCAGTCAGGTTAAATTTTTGCTGATGGTACCAAAAAGTCCAAAGCCACATGTTGGACACCTTTGTGTGCCTACAGCTTAGCCTGCAGATATTTCTCTGTTCCAACATTTAAACCTTACTAAGCAACAGTTTTTTAATTGAAATATAATCAATGTATAATGTTATATTATTTTCAGGTGTACATGTAATGATTAGATATATGTATATATTGTAAAATGATCACCACATTAAGTGTGGTTAACATCCATCATCAAGTTACAGCTTTCTTCTTGTGATGAGAACCTTAAGCTCTACTCTCCTAGAAACTTTCAAATATAAAATATAGTATTTGTTTCTACAGTCATTGTGTTGTATGCTACATTTCCAGGGCTTATTTATTTTGTAACTGGAAGTGTGTACTTTTTGACCCCCTTAACCCACTTTGCCCACCCCAGCCCCTGGCAGTCACCAGTCCGTTCTGTATCTTTGGGTTTGTTAGCTTTTTTTTATTTCACATACAAATGAGGTCATATGGTATTTCTCCTTCTCTGTCTTATTTCACTTAGTATAATGTTCTCAAAGTCCATCCATGTTGTCACAAATGGCAGGATTTCCTTCTTTTTATGGCTAAATAATATTCTGTTCTATACACAGAACACATATGCAGTATTTAATATATACACATACATTATATACTAAAACTCAGTTTTAATGAGCCCTTGATGAAAAAGAGAGAATACTCACAAAGCTGATCATTTCATTAAAAAATATAGCCAAAGGTGAAAATTCTACTAATATTAGTAAATCATGCCTGTTAACATTAGAAACTGATCAGTAACTATTAATATTTGTAACTAGTAACATTTAGTAACTAGTCAGCAGAACTTATTACAGGTAATCTTACTTAAATTTCAAAAGTCTCTTTTACATGTCACAGAATTATTATGTATATGATGTTCTTCAAGGAAGATGTCTCAAGCATCTCAAGATGAGTTGTTTTAATAGTCCTTATGACTATCTTATCTAGTATAAAGAAACTTGCAGAAATTATCACTATTAAAATTACAGATTCAGAATATTCCAGTATTAATAGACATGATTAGTAGTGTTTCTTTATTGTTGGGTTGCATAATAGCAACAATACTTTGAATTTCTAGAGTTCTTTGCACAATTTGAACATAAGGCAAGGTAAGAAAGGCATGGTAGTTAATGTAAAGATGATTAAATTCCTCTGTCTCAAGGAATTTAAATTATTTACTGCAGTTCATGCAGCCAGGAACTGACAGAGCAAGGGCAAAGATTCAGGGCTGCCAAAATACCTAGAACTGTCTAGATTGAGAAAAGATTGTTAGAGACTCAGAACACATGAGAAGATAAAGTATGTATTCATTACTGAAGGATAAGCCAGTTAAACATGTATTCCTCAAAGCGAATAGATTTGTGCTCTCACAATGTTTACTGAATGCTTTTTTATTAATTTTATAATAATTACTTTACTAATAATACAAGTAACACCCATTGACTATTACTACTATGGTCAGTAACTGGGCTAACTGCTCTATGCACATCCTTGTACTTAATCCTACAAGAACACTGTGAGTTATACATTTTTATTTTAGCCACTTACTAATGAGGAAGATCAGTTTAGAATAGTCAGATCACACAGTTATCAAGTAGATAAGTTGGAATGTAAAGCCAAGTCTGTCTGACTCCATGATATGATGCTAGAAAAGCATCAAATGTTATGTATCTACATGAACATAATAGATACCTTGTCCTGGTTCCTGCTGGTGAGCTAGCCCTCCACCATCTGATTATTATTACAGTCTTTTAATGGCTTTGTTATAAATAACTGCCTTTAAAGTTAAGGACAGTTTGGCTTAAAAAAGAGGCAGATGGTTACTCTGTCATTGTTTTCCATCTAAGGGGGAAAAGACCATGAGACCTTATACATTACTCATCATGCATACTCACCCTCCTACTTGGCTCTCTCCCACGTATACAGGCTGGGTCCCTGACTGTACTTGGTTGGTATTACATAATAAAATGTTACATTTTAAAAGAAGTTACAGAATGAGCACTAATTCAGCAGCTCTCAACCTTTCCTGACTCACCACATAAGAATTCCCTTTAATAACTCATTAATGGCATAAATATTGGGATTTCAAGAAGCAGTTGGCAATACTTTATCCTATCCACTTTTCTGTTATGACTATCTGATCCACCTTCTACTGGCAGAAAGCAAAGGGAGACAGCAGAATATTTCAGACTGTCCAGTTACCACACACACTGACGACAATTTCTGACCCTGGGAAACTGGGCTTGCCAGTTATTTCTGCAGTTTCTGGGCTCATCATTTAGCAAAGAAATATTGTCCAGTGGGCCATTTTATACATACATCTTTCTGAGCCCTGATTGCTGCCCTTCTCAACTTTTTAGTCACCCAAAATATTGTATTTAGGGAAGGTTACAAAGAGGGTGCTGTAGGTGTTGGGGACCCTGTCCACCCACCCATCGCTACACAGCCTGGATAGGTCAGAAATGGAACTAGATAAGGACTGTGACTTTACAGTGAAACCCAAATCTCTAACAGAGAAAGCCAAGGACAGCAGCAATTCTCCCTCTACACAGATGACCTCTGTTCTTTTAGTATCTGAGGATGGAGAGAGGATTCCACATGCAGGGGCAAAAAATATGGTAACACTCATTTTATTCCCTGCCCACCCATGATGAGAGCTTCTGTTCCTCTCTCTTTCCAAGTATTAGTAATGATGTGTATTCCTAGTAATTCACAGCACTGAGTTTGCACACTAAACTACAAAATATCCAACAGAAATAGTGCTGGGAAGTATACTCTGGATTTTTTCCTGTTGGTGATGCAATACTCACTGGGGAATCTTAGCATCCTCTCTCTTCTTAGGATCACACCTAGAGGTAGAGTTTCTTCCAGGCATTCTAGCATCCTGACCTTCTCATGGTCAGGCACTGACAAGTAACCCTTCACACAGAAGATAAAGCCATCCATTCTTGCCATGGCATCTTTTCAGTTAATTTTGCTCTAAGGATTTGAAATCACTCAATTTTATCAAGAAGGCTGCTTTATGCTGCATTGTTTCAACTTGATTCAACATTTCATCCCATCAATTGTCATTATAGCTCTAGGCTAGGGCACATGCTAACATTCTTATTCTATAGGAGGAATCAGGAAAAATAAAATGAATGAGATTTGAATGAAGGAAGCAAAAATAAAATTGAGATTTCCTGATGTCCACTAATACTGCAAATGTAATTTTAACACAATGAATGCTTTAAGTCTAATAATGCTTGAGTTCTTGTATACATTAAAAAATAAGGCAAATAACTAGACACTAAGAAGAAGATATCTAAGAAAATACTATGCACTTCACTAGGTAATAATAAGAAGCAATAAGAACACGGTACTCCTCAAATAAGAATTGTTTTTTCACAGTCCTGGTCTTCACTCTTTTTATTAATCATAAGCCACCAGTACATGAGGTTTTTCCACTGCTCCACGCTGTGAGTGTTGTGGATTAGAAGGAAAAAAAAGGTGTTAGCAACCTCAGTGTTATCACTTCTGTTGACACAGAGAAGCTGGTGATTTTTACTAGTAGGAATTTGGCTTTAAAAAAAAAAAACAAATGTCTTCATTAATGTTGGCTGTGAACATATCTTGTTATCACACTGTTTCATTCCTGTCAAATGGATCATTTTGATTTGTGTTTTCTCTTTTACTTTCCCCTGAACACCTCTTCATATGATAAATTCCCTTAACAGGCTATATTTGACCTTTAGAAAAGAAAAATTGGGAGAATGTCACAAACCCCAAATTCATACAACCCTTTCAAAATTATAATTCCTACTATAAAACCTGACAATGCATTTCTTTAAAGCACCCACTTCATGGTCATTGATGAGAAGGCAAATAGGTAGGTAATTCTGAAATGTTGGTGCAGAATCACCTGCCTCCTAAGTGGCTTGCTCACCATTGCATATCGGCAATATGTTCTATTCACATTTGTGTTTCCCCCAAATTACAAATTATTTTATTGTGGATTTTCTGCAGATCACTGACAAATATTTGAAACTTGTAATTTAAACTTATTAACATTAAAGACATTGCTACATGTATAACAAATGTAACTACATGGATTACCATTTCCTAAAATAAATTTATTTAATGTTATTGCAGTAACAAATGAAGCTATAGTACTAACAGGGTCTTTACCAGAATGATTGTTACATTAAATTATTTTAAAGTCTCATATCATCAAATGATAAAGCAACTAGCATATTATATGATTATTTATTAGTTTGAGATCAGGTGGGTTATCTATTAATAGAGTTGTTTATTATAGCTAGAAACAATAGCTCCTTTAGAGGAGACTCCCTTTACTCCTGTTTTATATACCAATATATATATTTTCAATAAGAATTTCATTTGCATTTGGATCATACATGAACAAGGCACAGTCACTAATATAGTCTTCTCCATACTCCCCACTACATTAAAATATCTGCTAAGAAGTCTCTTTCTCATAGGTTACTTCCTAGGTTCTTTACCTATTTGTGAAAAGCAGTAGATTCCTAGCTTTCTCAGCACAGTGTAATGCTTTCCTTCTGATCCAGTGCAATAAGAGACACTTCTGTGCCTTACATTTCTCTTGTGTCATATTGAAAGATAATTTAGTTATGATGATGTAATGGAGAGAAGACAGTAGTTGGAGTCAGACAGGGATGAATTCAAAGTTAAGGAAATTCCTACTATCAAGCTATGAGAGCAGGGGCAAGCAAGCTTTAAGTGTTTTCTCTCTCTCCCCACCCACCCGTGTGTGTGTGTTTACCTAAAATATACACTGTAGGGTACAAACTTTTAACTGTAAGATGAATAAGGGCTGAGGAGCTAATGTAAAACATGGTGATTATAGTTGATTAAAATAAAATATAGATTGGAGATAAAAACAGTCTTTACAGAATGGTTGTGAAAATTCAAAGTGATACATGTGAAAACACCTAGTGCAATAGCTGGTATATAGCAGAGTTCAATTTTTCAGATCATGGGCAGTCATTTTCTATGTTCCATAATAAATACTTATATATCTTTTATTATTTCTACTACTGTCATTGACATGGAAGAAGAAATAGTATTTAGAAGGGATCCTCTAAACATCATGGTATTTAATTCCATAGTCAACCAAGAATACCAAAAAAAGTACTCCTTTATTATATATTTTCATCAACATAAAGTTATCAGTGCCAATCCCCCATGGAGAGTGCTATTAACAAATTCAAGAATAGCTTTGAGTAAATGGAAATGTGAAAGTGAAATGTGATAGAAAACTCGTTTAATAGCTTCATCATTACATTATTGATGTGATGTATTTATCAGATTAAGACATATCCAGAGATTACAGTACTGTACTTAAGAAGAATAAGAATCTATCATGTTCTTAGATGAACATTTAATGGTTTTCACAGACCCTGGGTTTAAATTAAGTCACACAGCCCTTTTTGCCTGGTAACATGAGTAACTCAGTCAGGTATACAACACTTACAACCAAATGTTAGGGCATCTTGAACCTTCTCCAGCTGGACAGGTTCATCTTCTCCAGCAGTTTGGTGAGGCAGGCCCACCCATGTCCATCTCTAAGGACATGCTCCTACGACCTACAGAAGAGAACTTCCTTTCTGCCTTTCTCTTCTGTGTGCATAGGGCCATTTCTCTTTGGCTCACTTGATTTCTGTTCAGCTATGATGAGGAGTTCCATGCAGGTTGCCAGCTTCCTTCTACTTTTACTCTCCTCACCTGAAGAAGGTTACTCAACCTTATTCAGGCAGGAAGTGTAGGAGGATATAAAAAGCTGGGGTTGCACAGTATGCAGTATGTTCATGGGCCCTCTCAGGCACCTCCTTCAGTGTTAAGAGGCTCTCTTGGTCTGGTACTATGATGTGTGGTATTCCATGCCAACAGATCAGTCATTCCTTACATCCCTGGATAGTGGAACAGGCTGAGGCTCTGTCAGTGGGAAAGGCAAATCCATACCTAGAAGAGACAGAAATCTATCACCAAGAGGATGAACCACTGGCTACTCCAGGAGACAAGGGGCACAGTACGAGAGGTTTCTCCAAGTGGCTGGCTCATTTCCCAGATTAACACTATGTGGAGGGCTCACTGTTAACATATGTTGGGGAGTGTATTCATTTGCTAGGGCTGCTACAAAAAAATGCTAAAGACTGAGTGGCTTAAATAACAGAAGTTTACTTCTCACAGTTCTAAAGGCTTGAAGTCTAAGGTCAAAACATCAGTAGGTTTATTTTCTCCTGAAGCTTCTTGTATTGTAGACAATGACCTTGTCACTGAATCCCCACATGGCTTTTGGCCTATGCATTCACATCCCTGGTGTCTCTTCCTCTCCTTACAAGGACACAAATCCTACTGAATAAGTCCCCATCCTTATGATGTTGTTTAACCTTAATTACATCTTTCAATGCCCTATCTCTGGACAGCAGTCACATTGGGGTTAGAGCTTCCAAATATGAATTGGGAGGGGGGCAGGGCATAATTCAGTCCCTGCAAAAGTAAGCAGGTCTGCAGAGGCTTCTTTGTCCATCCACAGTGGGAAAGTGTTTGTCCTTACATCATTGATACAGAATGACAGAATGATCCATCCAGATGACCCTGTTCCACTTTCAGGGTCCCCTGTTTCCCCACTTAGAGCCTTGACTTCAGCTCAGCAGACCTGCCTTCCTGATGGTCTCTACAATGTCTTTTTCTCAAATACTGTTTCTCATCTACATCTGCTCTTCAGCTAAAGGATATTGTAACTCGGGGAAAGTCCTGGAGTAAAATATCCCTGAAAACGAAATCAGTTAAAGAGAGAAATAAAGTGGGAGAAACCCATTTATTTCTTACAAGCAGTCTACTTCTGCTCTCCCATGACTTTCGTGACCTGATAACAAAAGAAGAGACCCAACCCAACTTCTCCAGTCCAGATATGTCCTCTCTGGCCCTTGTAATTATCTACTGATATGGAGATGGACTACTTCTCTCCACCCCTTGGAAACACCTATGGATATGGAGATGCACTAAGGCCAGGTGAGAAATTCTGGAAATATTGCAATTTCACCCAAAGCCCACCCCTCCAGAAATCTCACCTTACAATGTACTTATTCCCCATATTCTCCATTGGTCCCTGTGCAAGAAAACTGGAGCATTGTAACCTGACTAGTAACATACAATAGCAACAGCAATAAACTCACGACAAACCTCAAGTCAGAAGATTCAGCTAGGTTCAAAGTTCTGTACAGATTAAGTCCACAGCTTTCCCATTCCACAGGCAGGCAGTAGCTGAACAGGTAGGGAGTTCAGAGCAATCATCACACAACAGCTGAATCCAGGGGGCAAATCAAGGCCACAGGGACTATAGAAGAAAATAAACAAGGGTGATAAGATACATGTTTTAATGACACAAGCATAGGCAAATCTTGTGCATCAGAATGTATGCAAGAGAGTAGTCCTGTGACAGAACAGGGGCAGGAATGGGATTGTGTCCTGGCCTAGTATACCAGACTTTTACCCCCCTCCCTGTGAGAGTTACAGATGGGTCAATATATAGGGCTATGGGAGGTATATGCACTGGCCATGAAGATAAAACAACTTCTGAGAAGGATTAAAGATGGTGGCATGAGAGGTGAGACAGAGGCTTCCTCCTAAAACTGCATATAATATGAAAACATAATTAATACAACTAACCCTGAAAGAGCAACAGGAAAGAGGACTGCACCAGACTGCATACACCTGGAGAAAAGAGCAGACCTCATGGAACAGGGTAACGTACCAAAGCTGTGGCCCAGTGGGACCAAAGCCCTTCCCCCAGCCCAGCTCACCAGCAGGAGGAAGAAAAACTGAGCACAGAGGGAGTGGAAGGTTGGGAATGCTTAATACCTAGCTCCGGAGATCTGCACTGGGAGCACAAACCTACATTTCATGGTGCTTTCATCATACTCTCATGATTACAGGGTTGGAAAGCTGGGACCAGCAGAGTTCTTTGGGAGACTGGGATTCTGGCCACTTGTGGAAAGCAGGGATCCATATCCAGCTGCTGTGGGACAAAAGCTTACACCTGTGTGCTCGATTCACTGGTTCAGACAATGGAGACAGGCATAGCAGCCAAGAATCAGGAAACATCTCTTTCCTTCCCCAGGCACCAATACCACTCCCCTGTGACTCCTGACATTGCTTCAGGGGCTGACAAGCTCCAGAAAGTAGAGCTGCTAGACACTAGAGAGCTCCATATATAAATATGAAACGCCAAAGGAACCCGGTACAGAGTAAAATTACTAATGCACCTCCTGAGAAAGATTTAAATGACATGGACCTCGTGACTCTTCCTGGAAGGGAGTTCAAAATAAAAATCATTAACATGTTCATGGAGGTAAGGAGAGAAATTCAAGAACTCAGGAATGAATTCTGGTCACAGATCCAATCATTGAAGAGCACAATGGGGGGTATTAAAAGCAGACTGGATATGGTGGAGGAGACAATAAATGAAATAGAAATGAGAGAAAAGGAATACAAAGAAGCTGAGGCACAGAGAGAAAAAAGGATCTCCAAAAATTAAAGAATATTGAGAGAACTGTGTCACCTATCCAAAAGGAACAACATTCACATTATAGGGATACCAGAAGAAGAAGAGAGAGAAAGGGATAGAAAGTGTCTTTGAGGAGATAACTACTGAAAACTTCCCCAATCTTGGGAAGGAGATAGTCTTTCCGGCCATGGAGCTCCACAGATCTCCCAATACAAGGAACACAAGGAGGACAACACTAAGACATATAGTAATTAAAATGGCAAAGATCAAGGATAAGGACAGACTGTTAAAAGCAGCCAGAGAGAGAAATAAGATAACATTACAAAGGAAAGCCCATCAGACTAACATCAGACTTCTCAGCAGAAACCTGACAGGCCAGAAGGGAGTGGCATGATGTATTTAATGCAATGAAGCAGAAGGGCCTGGAACCAAGATTACTTTATCTGGCAAGATTATCATTTAAATTTGAAGGAGCGATTCAACAATTTTCAGATAAACAAAAGCTGAGAGAATTTACCTCCCACAAATCTCTACACTCTATTTTGGAGGGACTGCTATACATGGAAGTGTTCCTAAGGTTTAATAGCTGTCACCAGAGGAAATAACATCACGATAAAGAAAGTAGAACAGCTAATTACTAGGCAAATGCAAAATTAAACTAATTATCCCCAAAGTCAATTGAGGGATAGACAAACAGTACAGAATATGATACCAAATATATAAAGAATGAAGGAGGAAGAAAAAGGAGGAGAAAAAGAAATGAACTTTTAGATTGTGGTTGTGATAGCATACTAAGTGAGTTAAGTTAGATGCTTAGGTAGTAAGGAAGTTAACCATGAACCTTTGGTAACCATGAAACTAAAGTCTACGATGGCAATAAGTGCATACCTATCGATAATCACCCAAATGTAAATGGACTGAATGCACCAATCAAAAGACATAGAGTCACTGAATGGATAAAAAAACAAGACCCATCTATATGCTGCCTACAAGAGACTCACTTTAAACTCAAAAACACACAGAATAAAACTGAATGGATGGAAAAAGATAATTTCATGCAACTAGTAGAGAGCAAAAAGCAGGAGTTGCAGTACTTGTATCAGACAAAATAGACTTCAAAACAAAGAAAGTCACAAGAGACAAAGAAGGACATTACATAATGACAAAGGGTCAATCCAACAAGAAGATATAGCCATTATAAATATCTATGCTCCCAACAGAGGAGCACCTACATATGTGAAACAAATACTAACAGAATTAAAAGGGGAAATAGAATGCAATGCATTCATTCTAGGAGACTTCAACACTCCACTCACTCCAAAGGACAGATCATCCAGACAGAAAATAAGTAAGGGCACAGAGGCAGTGAACAACGCATTAGAACAGATGGACCTAACAGACATCTACAGAACTCTACACCCAAATGAAGCAGAATACACATTCTTCTCAAGTGTACATGGAATACTTTCAAGAATAGATCATATACTAGGCCACAAAAAGAGCCTCGGTAAACTCAAAAAGATTGAAATTGTACCAACCAGTTTCTCAGAGCATAAATGTATGAAACTAGAAATAAACTACCCAAAGAAAATGAAAAATTCCACAAACACATGGAGGCTTCACAACATGCTCCTAAATAACCAATGGCTCAATGACTAAATAAAAACAAAGATCAAGCAATATATGGAGACAAATGACAACAATAATTCAACACCACAAAATCTGTGGGACTCAGCCAAGGCCATGCTAAGAGGAAAGTATATTGCAATACAGGCCCACCTCAGGAAAGAAGAACAATCCCATATAAGCAGTCTAAACTCACAGTTAATGAAACTAGAGAAAGAAGAACAAATGAGGCCCAAACTCAGTAGAAGGAGGGACATAATAAAGATTAGAGAAGAAATAAATAAAATTGAGTAGAATAAAACAATAGAAAGAATCAATGAAAGCAGGAGCTGGTTCTTTGAGAAAATAAACAAAATAGATAAACCCCTAGCTCAACTTATCAAGAAAAAAAGAGAATCTACACAAATAAAGGGAATCAGAAATGAGAAAGGAAAAATCACTATGGACACCCCAGAAATACAAAGAATTAATAGAGAATACTATGAAAAATTATATGTTAACAAACTGGATAACTTAGAAGAAATGGATAACTTTCTAGAAAAATACAACCTTCCAAGGCTGACTTAAGAAGAAACATAAAATCTGAACAGACTAATTACTAGCAACAAAATTGAACTGGTAATAAAAAACTACCTAAGCACAAAACTCCTAGACAAGATGGCTTCACTGCTGAATCTTATCAAACATTTATTAAAGACCTAATAGCCACCCTCTTAAAGTTTTCCAAAGAGTAGAAGAAGAGGGAATATTTCCAAATTCATTCCATGAGGCCAGCATCACTGTAATACCAAAACCAGGCAAAGATACCACAAAAAAAGAAAATTACAGACCAATATCTCTGATGAACATAGATGCAAAAATACTCAACAAAATATTAGCAAACTGAATTCAAAAATACATCAAAAAGATCATCCATCATAATCAAGTAGGATTTATTCCAGGGATGCAAGGATGGCACAACATTCGAAAATCCATCAGTATCATCCACCACATCAACAAAAAGAAGGATAAAAACCACATGATCATCTCCATAGATGCTGAAAAAGCATTTGACAAAATTCAACACCCATTCTTGATAAAAACTAATAAAATGGGTATGGAGGGCAAGTACCTAAACATAATAAAGACCATATATGACAAACCCACAGCCAACATCATATTGAGCAGCAAGAAGCTGAAAGCTTTTCCTTTAAGATTGGGAACAAGACAAAGATGCCCACTTTCCCCACTTTTATTCAACATAGTACTGGAGGTCCTAACCGTGGCAATCAGACAACACAAAGAAATAAAAGGCATCCAGATTGGTAGGAAGAAGTTAAATTAAACTATACCTGTTTGCAGATGACATGATATTGTACATAAAAAACCCTTAAGAATCCACTCCAAAACTATTAGATCTAATATCTGAATTCAGCAAAGTTGCAGGATTCAAAATTAATACATAGAAATCTGTGGCATTCCTATACACTAACAATGGAATAGCAGAGAGAGAAATCAGGAAAACAATTCCATTGACAATTGCATTAAAAAGAATAAAATACCCAGGAATAAACCTAACCAAGGAAGTGAAAGACCTATACCAGGAAAACTACAAGACACTCTTAAGAGAAATTAAAGAAGATACCAATAAATGGAACCACATCCTGTGCTCATGGATAGGAAGAATTAATATTGTCAAAATGACCATCCTGCCTAAAACAATCTACAGATTCAATGAAATTCCTATAGAAATAACAACAGCTTTCTTCAATGAACTAGAGAAAATCGTTCTAAAATTCACATGGAACCATAAAAGACCTCTAACAGCCAGATAAATTGTGAAAAGGAAGAATAAAGCTGGGGGCATTATGCTCCTCAACTTCAAGCTCTACTACAAAGCCACAGTAATCAAGACAATTTGGTACTGGCACAAGAACAGAACCATAGACCAATGGAACATACTAGAGAGCTCTGATATAAACCTAACCATATATGGTCAATTCATATACGATAAAGGAGCCATGGATATACAATGGGGAAATGACAGCCTCTTCAACAGATGGTGTTGGCAAAACTGGAGAGCTACATGCAAGAGAATGAAACTGGATTATTGCTTAACCCCATACATAAAAGTAAACTCCGAATGGATCAAGACTTGAATGTAAGTCATGAAACCATAAAACTCTTAGAAGACAACATAGGCGAACATCTCCAGAATATAAGCATAAGCAACTTCTTCCTGAATGCATCTCCTTGAGAAAGGGAAACACAAGCAAAAATGAACTCATGGGACTACATGGAATTAAAAAGTTTCTGTACAGCAAAGGACATCATCAACAGAACAAAAAGGCATCCTACAATATGGGAGAATATATTTGTAAATGACATATCTGACAAGGGGTTAACATCCAAAATACATAAAGTACTTACATGCCTCAACACCCAAAAAAGGAAATAACCGAATTAAAAAATGGGCAGAGGATATGAAGAGACAGTTCTCCAAAGTAGAATTTAAGATGGCCAACAGACACGTGATAAGATGCTCATCATCACTAATCATCAGGGAAATGCAAATTAAAACCACAATGAGATATCACCTCACACCAGTCAGGAGGGCCAGCATCGAAAAGACTAAGAACAACAAATGCTGGTGAGGTTGTGGAGAAAGGGGAACCCTCCTACACTGCTGGTGGGAATGTAAGCTAGTTCAACCATTGTGGAAAGCAAAACAGAGGTTCCTCAAAAAACTAAAAATAGAAATACCATTTGACCTGGGAATCCCACTCCTTGGAATTTACCCAAAGAATACAACTTCTCAGATTCAAAAAGACATATGCACCCCTATGTTTATCACAGCACTTTTTACAATAGCCAAGATATGAAGCAACCTAAGTGTCCATCAGTAGATGAATGGATAAAGAAGAGGTGGTACATATACACAATGGAATACTATTCGGCCATAAGAAAGAAACAAATTCTACCATTTGCAACAACATGGATGGAGCTGGAGGACATTATCCTCAGTGAAATAAGCCAGGCAGAGAAAGACAAATGCCAAATGATTTCCCTCATTTGTGGAGTATAACAATGAAGCAGAATTGAAGGAACAAATCAGAGACTCCACAAATGAATAAGTGGTTACTAAAGGGGAGGGCTGTGGAAGGGTGGGTGAGGATGGAGGGAGAAGGGGATTGAGGGGTATTATGTTTAGTATACATTGTGTAGAGGATCACAGGAAGAACAGTGTAGCACAGAGAAGGCACATAGTGGATCTGTGCCATCTTGCTGCAATGATGGACAGTGACTGCATTGGGGTATGGGTGGGGACTTGATAATATGGGTAAATGTAATAACCACATTGTTTTTTCATGTGAAACCTTCATAAGAGTATATATCAATCATACCTTAATAATAATAATTTTTAAAAAAGATAAAACAACTTCCCTGTAAGTTGCTCTTACCTTCTGGATGTTTTGGATACACTACCATGATCTTTGGGGGCCACTCTCCTGTTACTCCAGGAATACACACTAGGCCAGCTTCCATGCCTCCATGACTTTTCCCCAATGTGCCAGAAGGGCCAGCCATCACTGGTCCATGGATTGAAATTTCCACAGCCACATCCAGTCAACAGAGTCTCCAGGGTTTAACGCAGTTGGGGCTGGCAGCAGAATGTTGCTCTACTGGCTATATCCTGGCTTCAGTAGCTCTTCTTTGGTTTGAATGTACAATTGTATAGGAGAGGCAGCAAGGTGTGTTAGCATATCCACAGGGCTCAAGGCTCCTTTTCAGGGCTTCTCATTCAAACATCATAGCACTGTCCGTAAGCAAACTGACCAGTCCCATAGACCATTGGTGTCAGAGTTCAGGCCTGCACTATCCTGTAATGCATGTCCAGTAAAGTGGGTGACTTGAGTGTTCTCAATTACCTGTGGCCAGCCATAGGCTGCAAAGACACACTCTAGGCCCCTTTTGGTGGTTTGTTGATCTGCACGATGTGCAGGAAAAGCAACCAACAGGCCAGTAGCTGTGTCTACACAAGTCATGGCATACTGATATCCTTCTGATGTGGACAGAAGCCCAATATAGTCTATCTGCCACCTGACAAGGGGTATCAGCCCCTTTACTATTGTCCCTTGTTGCTGTGGGACTCGGTGTAAGTCCCTCTCAGAGCACACAAGGCACACCTTCCAGGCTCTGCTGACTTCTTCGAAGGTCAATGGCAAACCCCACCAATGGGCTACAGCCCACATTGTCTTTTGCCCCACATGCAATAAATGCTGATGTAACCATTGGGCCACATGAAAAGCAGGCTTTACTTCTAGCCAATGCATCTGGGCCAATGTGTCTGTTTCATCATTCCCAAAGGCAAATGGATAGTCACATGATATATGGAAACTGTCTTAATCTGACCAGAGGCCCATAGGTGTTGCTACAACTCTTGCCCGAAAGAGATCAGTGACCAACCATCCAGTTGGCTTGGTACCATGTTGGTAGCCACAGGGTCAAGCCCCAATAGACAGCCCAGCTGTCAGTGCAGACAACTATGGGGGAGGGCTCCTGGGTGAACATGAGCCATACTGCCTGCAAGTTACTCAGCCCATTGGATGCTCTTCCCCTCTCCATCCTCTAACATCATATTGTCTCAGTTTTAGGATGGAGAGCCACAGGTCTCCACTCTGGGGACTGCCCATGACTGGAGTTGTCTGTATACCAAGCATCTTCAGGTATAGGGGCTTTTCCCTCCTGAAAAGGACTCTTCGATAACAATGGCTCAAAAAGGGAGTTCTTCCTGCTTTCCACTGGTATACATCACTGGCCCCAACAAGCGTTTGAGTTCTCCATTTACAGGGCTAGTAGAGAGGGTGCTTTGCTGCTGAAAATATGCAACCCATTGGGCCAGTGTAGGTGTCTGTGTCATGTCCCTCCATGGCCTTTGGGTCCAGTATTGCACCCACCCCACAATAGGAGAGGTGGTTATTACCTTGATTGGAGTTGTTCCAGTGATGGGCTCTTTAGCCAGCCAAGCATGGTACACAGCAGCCAGTTGCTTCTCTATCAAGGTGTACTGGACCTCTACTCCTTTCCATAGTTGTGATCAGAATACAATAGGTTGGCATGTCCATTCAAGCCACTGCCAAAGATCCCATTCATAACCATTTTCAGTTACATGAACGTCTAGCGTGCAGGGCCTTGTTAAGTCCATTACACTCAAGTGCTGTACAGCCTTGTTAAGTCCATTACACTCAAGTGCTGTACAGCTTTGTTAAGTCCATTACACTCAAGCGCTGTACAGCCTTTGATACCAATGGCTCAAACTGCTTTAACACTTAGCAGCAGTTAAAGCAGCTGCACATGTTTCATCCCAGTCCCACCTGATGCTCTTTTGTACCAACCAGTATAAGGGCTTCAGAATTTGTGCCAAGTGCTTGATAAACACTCTCCAGGGGCCCCAAAAGACCCCAAAACTCTTGTAATACTGCCACAGTGGTAGGGGTAGGGAAAGCCTGGATCTTGTCTATGACTGCTTCTGGTATAACTTTAGTTTTACCTAACCAGACAACCCCCAAGAATTTTATAGACAAACACGGTCTCTGAACCTTGGTGCTGTTCACAGCCCATCCTTTCTCCTGTAGATGTTGCAGCATTCTAGGAACTGCCCCTTCTAAATCTGCAAGAGAATCAGATGTGAGAATAATATTATCAATGTAGTGATACAGCCACACTGTTTGTGGTTTCTTCTATGTGGCAAAGTCCTGGGCTACAAGTTCATGACAAATGGTGGGACTGTGGAGGTATCCCTATAGAAGGACAGTGAATGTCCACTGCCAGGCTTCCCACATGAAGGCAAATCATTTCTCACTTTCCTGTGCTACATCAATAGAGACAAAAGCATTAGCAACGTCTATGACATAATGATATGTCCCTAGTTCATGGACTGAGTGTGTCCATAAGAGCTGCTGTAGAAGGCACAACAGCATGCAAAGGGGGTGTGACTTTATTCAATTCCCTGTAGTCCACAGTCATACATCAGGAGCTCTCTGGCTTTTTAACTGGCCACACTGGGGAATTAAAAGGACTGTGAGTGGGCTTTATGATATCCACCTTCTCTAACTCCTCTCCAGTTTCTCCTTCCCTTGTGCCAACCAGGCAACTTATACTGCTTAGTATTTGTATTTGCTGAGGTACAGTCAGAGTTACAGGTAGGTACTTAGCATGTCCCCTAAGAATTTTTACCATACATGCCCTCAGTCTGAGCTTGCTTGCAGTTGTCTGAAACTACAGGCCTTGCAAGATATCTACCCCCAAAATAGATTCAGGAATGGGGTAAATGTACATAGTATACTCCTCTGGGGGTTAATGCCCTATCCCCAGTGGGATTTGGGCTCTCTTCACTCTAATTGCCTTACCCCCATAGCCATCTATCACAGCAGGGGTCCCAGGAAAATGCTCAGGGTTGCCATAAATCAGAGAACATTCAGTTACTGTGTCCACCAGCACCAGGACACATTGGACATCCACAAAGGACAAATGAATTGCTAATTCTACATGTGGCCTCTGGTCCCCACCATGGCCTCCAAGGTGAGGACCTTGACACTCCCCTCAGTTGAACCACAATGCCCAATCATCCTCCTCTGGGGTTGAGGGCCCAGGCAGAGCCTGAGTACTGTCCCCCAGGAAGTCTTGCAGGGACACAGGCTGGACATGGGTCTTTGCCTCTGGCTTCCATGCCTGGACCTCAGTGGCTGGAACTGCTGCTCTGGCTTTAATTGGTGCCACAGTTCTAACAAGATCCTGTTGGGCTGCCCATCAAGTTTTTCTTTCACTACCCCAGCCTTTATCAAATCAACTCACATCTGGGTCCTCAAGACCTTCATGGGGCCCTTTGTACCTCTCCTTTCAGTTGTAGCCTGTACTTCCTTCTGTGCTCTTATTGTTTCAACCTCTCCCTGATCCACTAAAGTACGAGCAGCCTCACCTATGGGTTGCCCTTATGTGAGGGGCAAGAATAGTCACTGAGGACCCAAAGATGGGGAACTCTTTGGAGCATCAGATTTCTCATTCCCACAGTGAACACCTCCTCATCATGGACCTGGGAGTCCATACTACAGATGATATTTTTCATGCCCAATTCCCATTACACCTGCTGGAGTTCTGCATTTGTTTTCCACCTAGTGGGTAAGTATGGAAAATCACCCTGATTAGGCTGAACTGCCCTGATGGCTGCTGTCCAGAAGTGCTTCATTACCTGAGGTGTGATGGGCACTTTGTAAATGCTGCCAGAATGAAGGGTGAGTTGTCAGGGAAGCCAGTCTACCCATTTCAGAGCCCGAAATAACAATGTTTTCCACCCCTATATCCCAGAGACCTAAACCATGTAGGCAGATGTTCCAATGGCTTCTGCTGATACTAGACACTCATGTCCACCAGCTCATCCTAGTATAGGGGCAGTGCATGAGTGCCCCACAGCTTGGGGAGGGGGCAGCTCCTCCACCTGAGGAGCCTTCAGCTGTTGCATTTTATTTTCTTAGTTGTGACTGGTAGGCCTTTAATACAGGAGATTAGCAACAGATTGGGCGATGGCCCCACCCCGCTCTTCCTTTCCCAACATCTCCTCTACCATCTCCAGGGCTGAACGCACCACTATTCTCCCCCTTCCCCATGGCCTCCTGCAAGATGGATTCTCCGGCTGCCACCACTCTCACTGCTAATGTATCTTCTAGGAGTACAACCCATCTTCTAAATAACTGTTTCTCATCTTAAGGGCATCCAAGAGGTCATTGCCCCAGCAACTCCAAGCAATGCTGAAGTGTGTCTCTCTCCTGCCTAAGTCTCTCTCTCTCTCCTTCTTAACCCTCTCTGTCTCCTCGATGACGCTTTCCACTGTCTTGAGGAAAACAGATCCCACAACCCCAGCTGCTGCACAGCCACTCAGGGCCTCTAAGCAGTCTCCTATCTCACAGCTAATTCTGCAGTTTCCGTGTCTCCACCCCTCCCCAATTTTGGGGAAGACCCCACCCCTCTAGGAAGTTCTTTACTCTCGACCAATTCCCCACTAGGTGCTCCCAATTGGAAGCCCCACAGATAGGGGGCTCCCAGGGGTGTCTGCATGCTCTACTGCTGCAGCCACTGGGGCCTCCCCACTATCCACAGAGGGGGTTCTAGGCATCTCCGCACCATCTCTAGGGGCAGCCTGCCCAAGGGCTGTACCCATGTAGACAGATTTCGGATTTAGAGGTCCTGCTGACTACTGCCAGATGTAACTCTGGGGGAAAATCCCAGGGCAAAATCCCTTTGAAAATGAAATCAGTCAAAGGGAGAAATAAAGTGGGAGAAACCCATTTATTTCTTACAAGCAGTTCACTTTTGCTCTCCCTTATCTCTTGTGACCCAGCTACAAAAGAAGAGACCCCACCTAACCTCTGCAGTTCAGATATGCCCTCCCTGGCCCTTGTAATTACCTACTGATAAGGAGATGGACTACTTCTCTCCACCCCTTGGAAACACCTATTGATATGGAGATGAACTAAGGCCAGGTAAGAGATTCTGGAAATACTGCAATTTTATCCATAGATATAAAGGCCCCTTTCTAAATGAAAAGCCCTCTATGGCCTTCAGATTAGCCTCTATTTGTTCACAGCTTTTAGTTTTTCAGTTTTGTTCTGCAAGGTCAGTATCATTTGGTGATAATCTGCCACTTTTGCTGGGCTCTCTTTCCCCCATACCTTTCAAATATCTGAATGATCCAGCCTGAATCATTCCACCTGCAAGAGCATTTTCCCTGTTTTCCCAGTCTTTGCTCATGAAATCTTTAGCAATCAGACTTCATCTTATTTCAGAGACTATCTGCTCAACATAACACTTGGGATGGTGTTCTCTTTGCTCCATAGGTAGCCAGTGAACTAATTCTCAAGCAGTCTTACTGCTTGTTTGCCCAGACCACTCTTGACATCACCTGTGTTAATTCAGGTCCTCTAAGAACAAGACACCAAGGAGAGCACTGGATGTGCAGAGGATGTATTAGGAGAAACTCATGTGAAGGCAAAGGGGAGGGGGCATGAGGCAGTGAGAATCACAGAATTACACTGTGGAAGGAAATGAAGGTGGAGCAGGGAGAGTCTCCCACTGCAGTACACCTCTACACAAGCTTGAGTCAGGTGATAGGGGTCTTCAGTCAAAGCTGCCCTCTAGAGGTAAAATTGCTCTCGAGAGATACCCTGCATTCAATAGGAGTGGACCAGCACTAGTACCTTCACCATGCTTAGTCACTGTCTCTGAGAAGCCTGTCCTGGAAAGAAAGTGTTCTCTCTACATGAATGGTGGTGGATTTGTAGGGGATGTCAATCAACTACAGACCCTGGAGATGGATTCTCTTAGAGTTCAGAGACATGCATTTCTAGAGCTACCACATTATTGCTTACAAAAAAGTAATTTGTACCAGGAAATATTATACAAGATACCTGTATACAAATACAAGAGGATTTTTAAATTCAGAAGAAAAAAAGATGAAGCTGAAGATGAGTAGACAAACTATGCCAAAAAATCTTGTGGCCCACAAACTTTGCTCTGAGATTTTAATACTGAAAACAAAGAAGAGAATATCATCAGTTTTATATATATAGTTGGAACAACAAATAAATATATGTAAGCTGTTCCGAGTAATAAAAACTATTTCTAAAATTGAGATGTGAGATATAATTCAAAAATGAATGTTATGAGCTGCAAGTAACATCTTCGAAAGACATTAGAGTGACAAGTATAACTTGCCTGATATCATAAAATGGGTCTTCTATTTGAGTAAAGTATACATGTAGCATATTTATAATAGTGTGCTTTCATCAAATGACAATATTTATAGTATGTAAAGAAATAAATTATCCAACAAAGGGTTTTCTATGAACATTATTAAAAATAAATAGTATTGGGAATATTGCAGACTGTGCTGTCAATTAAGAGAATATATACCTGAGGTTACAAACAGCCAAATAAGGTTCAAAAATATGCCTGACCAACTCATCATCAGTTGTTGAGGCAGTATGGGCAACTAGGGGCAAGACTTTTCTCAGGAATTTTAAATTCACACCAACAAACTGACAAATGTTTGAATTTGAATAAAGTATCCATGGTTTTTCCCTACCTTAAGGCAAGGCTGCAAAATATTAACTTGAAAAATAGTAAAGTGCTACTAAACTCATGCATTGAATGATGTACCTTGAGAACATGTAACTTCCAATAACATAGGGTCCAGGTCTAATGTTCTAAAATAAACAGGTTAAAAAAAGTACTCCCAGGTAATTGAAAAGATTGATTTGTTCTGTGGAGTTGTTAACTCTAAGCTGAAGGACACTTACCAAAATTATTTTGACCTTGGGATTCTTCATTTTAAATAATTATTTCTAATTGTAATTATGTAGAAGTACCAGTTATCTCTTAAAGTTACCTCTAATTTCTGATAAGATAACTGTGTCATTTAATACACATGAATACTTATAATGTTTCTGTTTTCTAAGGGGACCAAGAAGGACACTTAGCTCATCCAAGAGTAATATAAAATCATCAAGGTTCATAAAAATAGAGAGCAGGAATACATCTCTCTCTTAATTCCAAATAGAAATTATGATCCAGTACATTGGGAAATCATTCCTCCTGACCATGATTCTCATGATATTATTAAGGGAATATTTAATTTTAATATCAGAAGCCAGGAATTTAATGTGAACTCACAATGGATTTTTCAATTCAGGGATTTTTTTTCAATCATCATTGTAGTAAAATTAATAAAGAAAATCTACCATTAATTGTGTACTTACTATGTAGTAGGCACTGCATAGAGATACCACATTAATGAATGTCTCTTTTTCAACAACAAAATAAGTAATCTTTCAACCCTTTTATAAAATATCTTTCTCAAGGTATGTTCCAAAGGTCATACAGCAAGACCATGGCAGGCCCAGAAGCATGTTCTACCAGGCCACACCCTGAACTTTTTCTCTATTCCTATGTCTGCCACTTTAAGGCTTCATAAATATGATGACATCTGCAAAAAACCTACTATTTTGCTTAACACAATCTCTACGTATTTCTAACTATATATTCTGGTGTGTATTGACCTCAAAATATTTTATGGAGCCTCTTAGTTTCCCACAGATAGCCCCATTTTGCAGTAATTTTTTACTGTGACAACATCAGCCTTTGCCATCCTTCGTGCAGTTACTACTGTGCTATCTGTGCTATGATTCCAGGATAGGGAAATACAACACCACCAAATAAAATATTTTTATCTTGAGGAATTACAGAGGTCCTCTGGATATGGATGTTCTTCTCAGTCGATACCAGCTGTGGCCTGCTGCTCTCTGAAACAAGCCCACCTCAGGTAAATCTATCTTACTAACCTCTCTCTGTGAAACTGCCAGAAGCAGATGCTTTGGTCACTCTAAAGTGAAACAGCATGTTTTTATTTTCCTCCTGCAAATGAGTTTAAACAAGTCTAACATTCAAACAATGCCAGAACCTTGCTCATAAGTCATTCCCATGGTACCGAACTAGAGTCTCTAGATGCTGCACCTCGACATGCTCTCCTTCTTGCGAGACAATGAGCACAGTGAGAAACACACTGCCCCTTACAAAAAAACTCAGCGGTGTTTGTGTAGTAATCTATACATTTTTTTCTCATTCTCTTTGGTGCTGAGAAGAATCTGGAGGGATCACTATGTACGATTTATCTTGAAATTTGCCTAAAAGCATCTGATTGTTATGTTAATGAGCTCATGAAATAAGTGGTTGATAGTATCTTTCATGTTGACATTTATTCTCTAATTGATCTTTCTCTCATGATTCACAACATCTGTTTCTCTTCAGAGTATGTGGCCTTATCATGTACATGTACACAGTTGTTAATTTATTTGATCTTCTCTGTTTTGTACTTGATGATATCTAACACTATGGGATTTGCTGTTCTTCACAAGAACGAATATAAGTCTCTAGAATTTTACACTTCATTTTGGCTTACGCCCTACCTGCTAATAGTGAAGTGCAAATAGATATTACTATAAAAGCCTGCTAGGTTTCTAACAGGGAAAGTGAAAAATGTTTCAAAATGTGCCCCACAGGTCTCTAGAAAGTATACAAATATCTCGTTTGAAGGCATTTTACATGTTGTCTCATATATAAGCAATCATTCATGTCTTATAGCAATGATAAATTACATAAATAGGCAAATGCATATATATTTTATGATCTATAAATACCATTCTGTTTCCACAGATGAGGAAAATACATCTCAGCGAAACTAAGCAACTTGCCTAAAGTTGCAAAGTTAATAAGGCTTGCATGCAGGAATACAGCCCATGACTGTTTTACTCTAATGCTCAAATAGTGCACAATGATAACTGTTTTAAGAGTAATATGTACACACAGGGTTACAGCAGGATTAAAATAGAAAAGGCATAAAAATATTCAAAATAAAATAATAATGGTATTAATTTTATATAAATTTTTACAAGTGTCACTACTTAATGATTTTTTCAGTTGGAGCAATAAAGTAACTAGAAAACCAAATATTTTATAACATAAAATGTATTAGCTTCACAAAACATCAAATGTCCCTTGAGTTGAAAGGAAGAAGGGAACATGTCTGGATGGGGGAAATTTATGCAGAAAGTCACCTTGGAGCTGGGCCTTGGAGGGCAGGTAAGACTCCAAAAGGAGTAGAGGCAGAGTATAGGGATTTTCCAGAAGGCAAAGTAACTTAATGAAGTATGTTTTCCATAGGCTAATTTCAATAATTTATAGGACATTTCAATTCCCTTTGCCCACTAGCATGGTTCACCTAAATTAAGTGCTCTTTAACACTGTTACTTATTAAAAATCATAATAAAGAAAAGGAATCCTTATTAATTATGCATGTGGAAAAAAGAGAAATGCCAACAATCCCCAAGGCAACATTTTTAATTCTGGAGAAAAAGATAAAGAACATACTCTTTCTCTTTGGGGTGGGTTTGATCTAACAATGAAAACAATTTTAGCAAGTTTGTGGATCATGCATAGCTCCGTATCTCCCTTGTTCTCCCACCTGAGCATCTGTAGGGAAGGAGCTGGAAAAGTAGGTCTCAGGTTCATCACAGGGGGATGATTTGGCACCAGCCAGAAAACCCCAATGTAGGGCCAGGGCTCTAAGTTTTTATTATTCTCCCAATGCCCGTCTACCTACCCTCCCATAGTTCAGAAATGTGGTGTCAACATCATTTGGATTATTTCCTCTGTAGTTCACAAGTAGCTACCTTCCCTTACTTAATGTGACGCATTTAATGGAGATGATCATACTTTAAGTTAGAATATTTTATTGAGCAATACGATCCATTGGAGAGTTTTAAGCTGCAAATAAGGGAAATGGAGTACATCAAAAGAACAAAGAGAAGACATTAAACATTTGTGAGGAGGGGGATTCTTAATTAGAATGCTGTGATAGGAAGATTAACCAGGGCACCACAGTATTGTAACACATATGTTACATACAGTAGGTGGTAGACTTTAAGTCAGTGTGGGCACCCCCAGGACAGACTGCCAACAGGATTTAGGCTAGTCACAGTAAGACTAAAATTAGTCCTAGATTAAATGTGCTCTGTTCTAGCTTAATAAATATTAATAGCAAGACCTAAAAGGATTTAACATTTTCCAGGTAATTTAACTGCATCCTAGAACAAAGCTCAAGAATATTTACAGGAATACAAATATGTCTACCACTCAACAAAGAAAAGGTATCTGTCATCAAATCAAAATTTTCCAGGCTATAAAAAAGCTGAAAAATATAATCCACAATAAGTAAAAAAAAATCAATGAATCAAAACCCATAGATAACATAATGAAGTATTGTTAAAAGTATTATATAAAGGTGATTCTGATGTTCAAGAAGCTAGAGGGAAGATGGAACATTTGTTAAAGTCAAGATATATAAATATATATATATATATATATATATATATATTGTTAAAGTCAAGGTATAGCTCAAAACTTCTAGAGATATGAAAACTATAATACTTGAGATGGAAAATGCACTGGATAAGACCAAAAACAAATTAGACACCATAGAAAAAACAGTAGTAAACTTGAACACAGATAATAAAATCTTTTCAAAATTCAACATAGAGGAAAAAATGAAAGGAACTTAACAGAGCATCACAGTACTGTGGGGGAAATTTCAAGAAGCACAATATTTGTGTAATTTGATTTCTAAAATAAAAATATAGATGGGGGTAAGAAATACTTGACAAAATAATGGATACAAATTCTATAAATTTAAAAAGTTATAAAACAGAATTCCATGAAGTTTGATATACTCCAAATATGAGAAAATTTGCAAGTCATCTAATAATAGAATTCTTAAAACTGGCAACAATAAAAAAAACAAAAGTATCTAGGGAAGAAGACACAGTATACACAGATAATATGTTAAGATTAAAAGCATATTTCTCACTGGAAGCAATGATATAATCCAGAAGAAAGTTAAGACAAAACCTTTAAACTGTTAAGGAAAAATACTGTCAACCTCAAATTACATTATACATCCAATGATATGCCTTCCAAAAAAGATGGAATGCACCAGTTCCCAGACATGCAGAAGCCCAACATTCATTGTTATCACACCTGCATACAAAAAGTGTTTAATGGAAATACTTCAGGCAGAAAGAACAGAGTGTCAGACAAAAGTCTGGATCCACATAAAGACATGAAGAGCACAGAAAATGGTAACCACATGGGTCAATATAATAATGGTAGGTATGTGGATATTAAAAGCTTTTAATCTCTTAAAGAGATTTATAAACTCTATTATAAAGATTTATAAAGCAATCATATAATAACTATGTATTTTAGGATATATATAGAAATAATATGACTACCAGATAGTACAAAGTCCAGTAGAGGAGAAATGGAGTATACTGTTGTAAGATTCTTAAATGTGAAGTGGTATAAGATCATTTAACAGTAGGCTATGATAAATTTTAATTCTATGCTAAGAGACCAAAAGCAACCACTAAAATAATTCAAAAGAGTATAACTAATTAGCCAAGAGGGGAGACACACAGAATCATAAAAACAATAAATACCAAAGAAAAAGAGTGAAAATGGATGATACAAATAGAAAGAGCAGATGATACAAATTGAAAACAAATAGCAATGTACAATACCAAACTTAACACCAACCATACCAATAATCATATTAAATAAAAACAGTCCAAAGACTTCAGCTAAATGGCAATTATTGTTAGACTAGATTAAGAAACAAGACCCATTAGAAGATTGCCTAGAGAAAACCAATCTAAACATAAAGACACAATAACATAAAAGTAAAAAAGGAATCTAAAAATAAATACCATGTCAATATTTATATTTTAAAATGGTGGAGTGGAAAAAGCATTCAACAAAATTGAATATCCATTCATGCTAAAAGCTCTTAACAAAATGGGTATAGATGGTATGTACATCAACATAATAAAGGCCATATATGACAAACCCAGAGCCAACACCATACTTAATAGCAAAAAGCTGAAAGATTTTCCTCTAAGATTGGAAACAAGACAATGATACCCATTCTTACCACTTTTATTCAACACAGTACTGGAGGTCCTAGCCACAGCAATCAGGCATCCAGATTGGTAAGGAAGAAATTAAACTGTCACTATTTGACATGATGTTAATACATGCAGATGACATGAAATTATACATAGAAAACCCTAAAGACTCTACCAAAAAACTATTAGAACTATTAACTGAATTCAGCAAAGTTGTAGGATACAAAATTACTACAAAGAAATTATGTATTCCTATATACTAACAACAAACTAGCAGAAGAAGAAATCAGGAAAACAACTCCATGTACAATTGAATCAAAATGAAAAAAATACCTAGGAATAAACCTAATCAAAGAGGTGAAAGACCTGTACTCTGAAAACTATAAGACATTCATGAGAAATTAAAGAAGACACCGATAAACGGAAATCCATCCTATGCTCACGGGTAGGAAGAATTAACATTGTCAAAATGGCTATCCTGACCAAAGCAATTTACAGATTCAATGCAATGCCAACCAAAATAACAATAGCATTCTTCAATGAACTAGAACAAATAGTTCTAAAATTCATATGGAACCACAAATACCCTGAATAGCCAAAGCAATCCTGAGGAGGAAGAACAAAGCTGGGGGGATTTTGCTCCCTAACTTCAAGTTCTATTACAAAGCCATAGTAATCCAAACAATTTGGTACTGGCACAAGAACAGACCCACAGATCAATGGAACAGAATAGAGAACTCAAATAAAACTCATGCATATATGGTCAGTTAATGTACAACAAAGGAGGCATGGACATACAATGGAGAAATGACAGCCTCTTCAACAACTGTGTTGGCAAAACTGGACAACTACATGCAAGAGAATGAAACTAGATTATTGTCTAACTCCATACATAAAAGTAGTCAGAATGGATCAAAGACCTGAATGTAAGCTATGAAACCACATAATTCTTACAAGAAAACAGGCAAAATTCTCTTGAATATAAACATGAGCAACTTTTTCCTGGACATACCTCCTCAGGCAAGGGAAACAAAATAAAAAATGAACGAGTAGGACTTCATCAAACTAAACAACTTAGGTACAGCAAAAGGCTCCATCAGTAGAACAAAAAGGCACCCTACATTATGGGAGAATATATTCATAACTGACTCATCTGATAAGGCGTTAACATCCAAAACATATGAAGAACTCATATACCTCAACACCCAAAAAACAAATAACCTGACTAAGAAATGGGTGGAGGTCCTGAACAGACACTTCTCCAGAGAAGAAATACAAATGGAAAACAGGCACATGAAAAGACGCTCCACATGACTAATCATGAGGGAAATGAATATTAAAACCACAATGAAATATCACTCCACACCAGTTAGGATGGCCACTATCCAAAAGATAAGAAATAAAAAATGCTGGCAAGGATGCAGAGAAAGGGGACCCTTCCTACACTGGTGGCTGGAATGCAAATTGTTGCAACCATTGTGGAAAACACTATGGAGGTTCCTGAAAAAACTAAAAATAGAAATACCATTTGGCCCAGGAATTCCACTTCTAGGAAATTACCCAAAGAAAACATGATCCCTGATTCGAAAAGACATATGCACCCTATGTTTATTGCTGCACTATTTACAATAGCCAAGATATGAAAGCAACCTAAGTTGAACAGATAAATGAATAAAGAAGATGAGGTAAGTATACACATCAGAATATTATTCAGCTATACAAAAAGAAGATGCCCTTCCATTTGCAACAACATGGATGGATTTAGACAGTATTATGCTCAGTGACATAAACCAGGCAGAGAAAGACAAATACCATATGATTTCACTCATTTGTGGATTATAAAAACAAAACAAAATGGAAGGAACAAAACAGCAGTAGACTCATAGAGACCGAGAAGGGACTAGTGGTTACCAAGGGTGAGAGGTTGTGATTGTTGGGAGGGACGGGGAAGGGAAACAAGGGGCACAATAATTCACACTCACAATATAAATTGGTCAGGGGATGGTAGTACTGCATAGAGAATAAAATCAATGATTCTGTAACATCTTACTAGGTTGATAGTAACCACACTAGAGGGGTTGAGGATTTAATAATATGCATAACTGTTGAATCACTGTGTTGTATATTTGAAACCAACAAAAGATTGTTTATCAACAATACTTTAATTTAAAAAATCATATCAGAGAAGAAACAAAAGAAATTCAAAAAGGAATAAAAAAATGAGTAGCAATCCAATGTTTATCAAATAAATAAATTTATAAATGAAATGTGGTATAACCATAAAATGGAATAATACTTGGCAATAAGAAAGACTAAAATACTGATACAGGCAATAACATGCATGAATCTTGAAAATATTATACTAAGTGAGGTAAGCCAGTTACAAAGGATCCTATAGTGTATGGTCCATTTATATTAAATAATCAGAATAGATAAATCTACAGAAATGGAAAGTAGATTAGTGATTTCCTAGGGTTTATAGGTTGGGGAAATGGAAAATGGGTTCTGGGAACTCATGTCTAAAGGGTATGGTGTTTCTTTTGAGGTGATGAAAATGTTCTAAAATGTATTATGATGAAGGTTGCACCACTCTGTGAATATTTTAAAGGCCATGAATTGTGCACTTAAAATAGGTGAATTATTCAGTATGTGAGTTATACTTCAATAAAGCTGTTTTAAAAAATCAAAAGAAAAAAGCTGGAGTGGCTTTATTAGTATCAGACAAAGTATGTTTCAGAGCAAATAATATTACTTGGAACAAAGAAGACTGTATCAAAATGATAAAGGAATAAACTCTTTAAACACCATAATAATTCTAAATGTTTCTGCACATAATAATGGAATAAATTAAACACATGAAAGAAATTGATAAAACAGTACAAAGAACTAAACATATTCACAATTACAAAGGATACTTCCCTAATAATTGATAGAATGAGCACACAGAAAATCTATATGACATAGAAAACTAACAACACACATTCAACCAACTTGACCTGATGTTTACAAAATATCCCAATTAACAGTGCAATAAACTTTTTCTCAAATGCACTTTAAACATTTACCAAGAGACTACATTCTGAGCAATAAAGCAAGTCTTAAAAATTTAAGAAGATTGAATTTAAGAAGATAGAGAGCTTAGTCTCTTACTGTAGTGAAATTAAACTAGACATAAAATAGATCTGGAAAATCCCTAAATATTTGGAATATAACACATCTCGATAACTCATGAGCCAAATAAGGCACTTAAAAAAAGGAAATCAGAAATTATTCTTATCATAATGAAAATGTAAACACACCGTATCAAAATATGCCAAATGCAGTTAAAATCATACTCAGAGAAAACTGCTAACACTAAATACTTATATTAGGAAAGAGGAAATATTTCAAGTAAATTATCTAAGCTTCTTCCATAAGAAATTAATTTTTTAAAGTAAAACATTAAACACAATAAAGCAGAAGAAATAAATAAGAATGAAAAGGGTAAAAATTAGTGAAATAAAAAAAATCAATAAAATTAGAAGTTGGCTCATTGGGAAGATAAGTAAATTTGATAAATTTCTAAGTAAACTGATTATGAAAAGGAAAAAAAGAGAGGATGCAAACATCATGAGTGAGATAGGTAATATCACTACAGATCCTACATACTTAAAAGCAAAAAGGAAATATGATGGAACAACTTTGTACCATTGAGATTCCCTAACTTAGATGATATGGACAAAGTTCTTGAAAGATAGAAACTACCAATGCTAGCTAACTCAATAAACACTCATACACCTGCATAGTTTTGTACCTACTAAAGAAATTGAATTCATAGTTTACAACTTTCTGAAAGAAGGGTTCTAGAACCAGAGGTCTTCAATGTGAATTTAAACTTGAAAGAACAAGGTCAGTTTATTCCATAAAAGCAAAGAGGAGGACATATTACCTAATACATTCAATGACATCAGAATTACTGCAAATTAAAATCAGTAAAAACATTAAAAAAAGAGAATAATACAAATAAGTAATGCTCAGGAACACACACATACACATTCAACTGACTATATAATGTTACATAACTACATAATTTTTTACAATGGTGTGGAAATAATTAATTTTAAGGAAAATATGAAGAATTTTAATTTTAAGTCACTAGAGCTGAGGTATTGGCAGGCTATCTATGTAGAAATACTGCATGATGTGTTGGGAGAGAGATCAGGAATTGAGGTCAAGTCACCAAAAGAGGTGATAATTGCAACTGTGGTGGGTGTAGATAAATGCCCAAGTTACAGAACTTAACAAAAGCTGTTGGTTCACATGTATTGTCAAGTGAAGCAATTGCCTGTGCTTCCTATTAGCAATGAAATGTATTAACTATTCACAAAATGAAATATAATTTGCCTTTATTAAAAATGATGAAGTACTCTTGAGGGTAGGTTCGTCAGATACACAATATTTATGAAAGAAAATGATTTATCTTCAGCATTCCCTGATTAACACCACTTGACTGAGATCACTCCCTCACTCAGCATTTCGAGTACTTTTTCTTTACACCATAGCTAATTTGTGCTTGTTTGTATATTGCTTGGTAAAGTGTTTTAAAACCATGCCTGTATGTGCCCTATCTATCCAAAGTGAATTTCCAGTTTGCAATACTTTATTTTCTCTTTTATTATTATTTTTAAATTTTGTTCCATTTTAAATCTTACAGCATGGTTCCTATGTGCCAAACACTACTCTAAGTACTTAATAAATACTACCTCAGTTAATTATCATATCGAGGCTGCATATTTATTTTTTACAAGACCAAAGAAATGCTGTGCTCTTCTCAGTGTATCACGTTAGGATGTGCATGATGTTGATATATCTTATTAGTGGTGAACTTAACCTGGGTCATCTCATTAAGGTGTCTTTGGCCGAGTTTCTCCACTGAAAATATATTATTTTTAGTCCATAATAAGAAGAAATGATTCAAGCCTTATGCAACCACCCTGTCCCTCCTCAAACTTTTGCTCACTAAAAGGTTGTGATTTATTTCTATTGTGATTTCTATTTTTCTACTCCTTCTGCGTTTATTAGCTGGAATCCTTCCTAAGGAAGAGCTATGTCTTATCCCCCATTTATTTATTTATTCATTCATTCAGTTCAGTATGGTATTGTAGCCTTTTATTTTATTTATGGATTATAATCCATTAGTAATATCATTTTGGTAGCCTAAAAATGTTGCAGTTTGGGTATTGGGAGTTCTCCCAGGCTGACTCCTGTGCCCACCTGACATGCCCGCTATCCTTTTTGGGGGCATGCCCTTATGTTTTGTCACCTTAAGGTGCTCCAGTCTCATCTGCCAATTTTTTCTGTCCCAGTTCTGGAATATAACACTTCAAGGTTTCTTTCACTGACAAATGGAATTTGGAAACCAAGATCTGGCAGCATAATTTCCTCATTGCTACTGGGGTGTCACTGCTTCCAGGCTTTTTAGTTATTGATAGAGGTTAGAAAAATTTTGGTGCATACCAAATCATGTTAGTACATATACATCTTTATTTTACATGTATATATGTATGCATATCTGTCTAGCTACATACCCTTTTAAAAAAGTGAGTTAATTCTAATGCCTGCCATTCAAATCTAACTTACAGTTCATTCTAGCCTTTTTCTTTCCTTGTATTTAACTTCTTTCTCCAACAGCAAGAATTCTGGCTCAAATTTCTACAAATCATTTACTTAGTTGCTCAACTCTAGGGCCTCCCTAAAAAGATTTAAAATTGCTAACTCATATTCCTACAAGAAACAATTTTCTGACTTGAATAATTTGTTTATAGTACCTTTTGTTTTCAGCCTTCCATTACACAATCAAAATGTTTTTCATAGTCACACCAGTTCTTCCCTTCCTGCATTTTCCTTAAGTGTATTATGGTTAGTTCACTTGACATAGTTTGTATTCTCTTTAGGATTTTCCTTTCACACTAGTTAATTTTCTAAAAATTTATATACAGTGAAGTTCACTTTAGGGTATAGGTTCTATTGGTTTCAACAAATGCATAGAATTGTATATCCAATAGCACAGCTATGACACAGAACATCTAAGCTAGTCCAGTTAATTTTCTTGTGCTATTCCTTGGTAGTGAGCTCTCCGCTCCCCTCCAACCCTTGAAAACCAATGATCTACCCTAATATTTTCCATCCCCTAGTCTTACCCTTTCTAAAATGTCATAAATGGAATCTTATAGTATTATGGGCTTTGGGTCTGGCTTCTTCCAATTGCAATATGCATCTAAGATTCATATTTACAGGAATCAGTACTTCATTTTTATTATTCTGTATGATCCCATTGTACCCATGCAGCATGGTTTGCTTTTCCCTTCACTAGTTGAAGATTATCTTAGCTTTGAATTTTGGAATTATGACTAAAGCTGTTATAAACATTCTGATACAGGCATTTTATATGAGCTCAAGGTCTCATTTCTCTTGGGAAAATATGTAGGAGAGGGAGAACTTAGTCTTATGGTAACTGTATGTTTAACTTTTTAAGAAACTGTTTTTCACAGAGGCTGTACCATTTTGCATTTCCACCAGAAATGTATGAGAGTCCCAGGTGATCCGGACCAATTTTTGTAGAATTTAGTGTTATTTGAAATGTTCACTGGTATTTATTTTAATTAACTTTATTCCTGAATATTTAATTATTGCCTAAAAAATGAAAAGGGATGCTCCAAGCTTGGCATCTATCAAATTTTCAACATGGTAACATCACACAATAACTTTGCCTCAGGAGTAAATTACGTCCTTAGTAGTCTGTTAGACTAAAGATGATTAAAGAGGAAGGACAAATTGGCTATATAGGATAGACTCTGTCTCCAATGCTGTTCTTTTGCATGATAAAAACAACTATGGGGAGATGAAGAAAATTTAACTAAGTAAGGCCTGACAAGTGCTGGTTGATTAAAAGTTACGTTCTTCTGAATAGAATGGCAAAAGTAGTATTTTCACAATTGAAGAAAGATACTTTAATAGATTTTTAAAGGTTAATTCTGTTGATATTTTCTATTATTTATTTATTTTTTTTTGAGAGGGCATCTTTCATATTTATTGATCAAATGGTTGTTAACAACAATAAAATTCTGTATAGAGGGGCTCAATGCTCAATGTACAATCATTAATCCATCTCAAGCCTAACTCTCGTCAGTCTCTAATCTTCTGAAGCATAACGAACAAGTTCTTACATGGTGAACGAATTCTTACATAGTGAATAAATTCTTACATGGTGAACAGTACAAGGGCAGTCATCACAGAAACTTTCGGTTTTGATCACGCATTATGAACTATAAACAATCAGGTCAAATATGAATATTCGTTTGATTTTTATACTTGATTTATATGTGGATCCCACATTTCTCCCTTTATTATTATTATTATTTTTATTTTTAATAAAATGCTGAGGTGGTAGGTAGATGCAAGATAAAGGTAGAAAACATAGTTTAGTGCTGTAAGAGGGCAAATGTAGATGATCAGGTGTGTGCCTATGGACTAAGTATTAATCCAAGCTAGACAAGGGCAGCAAGACATCCACGGATGCAGAAGATTTCTCTCAAAACAGGGGGGATGAGGTTCTGAGCCTCACCTCTGTTGATCCCCAATTTCTCACCTGATGGCCCCCCTGCGACTGTGCCTGTCTTAGGTTGTTCCTCCCTTGAGGAATCTTACCCGTCTCTGGCTAACCAGTCATCTTCCGGGGCCATACAGGGAAATGTAAAGTTGGTAAGGGAGAGAGAAGCCATATTGTTTGAAAAGGTTAGCTTTTTACTTCTTTGCAGATTTATGCCCTGTGGCTTCTATGCCCAGCACTTGTCTCGAGGTATCTTTACCACCTGGAGGAATTATGATACTCGGTAAATTCGATATGAGGCACGAATTCTATTTAAGGGTTGTAATTAGGAAGGAAGAAGGAAAGCTATAGAGGTAGCATATGGAAGAAAACATGGGAGGATTGATTATTTCTTTGACATATCTTCTTGTAGAGTACCTTAAGCATGTATAGGTTTTAAACTACCAACTAATTTGCGCTCACATATTAACATAATAGGAATACGGTGACATAAACAAAGCAAATCTATAATTACCATCCATCTCCAGTGGAGCCAAGAAAACCATTTAGGCACCCTAGGCATTTGTGAAAATTTGTCTATGATATGATGGATATTGTCCAACTGTACTTGAACAGTCTGAGAGAAATCAGACAAATTAAAGTAGCCCATTTCTGGGATCTGTTCACATCCCATATGTTCTTTTAACCGTAGATAGTCTATAGTCATAAGATTTGAGTGCTACAACTTGCACCCCTCCCAACTCCTGGTTGAGTTCCAACAGTACAGATCCGGTCAAATTCGTTGTCTCACTGTATGCACATGCCAGCCTGGACATCTCCCTCCTCATTCCAATGGCAAGTCCAGGAAATGGTGGGGTGGATGCAGCCACAACTGCAGCATCGCCCAGATCCCTGTGGAGACTTTTTGTTGATCATCCCCCTGGCACAAGTCCTCCAGAGAGTGCTGATGCCGGAAGCTCCTCCTCATATCGTATCTTAGTTCATTTTCTGGGTATCCAAGCTAGGCCTTGATCTTCTGCATAGAAACAAACAGACCCTTTGCCCACACTTTGACATGCCCTCTATACCACTGTGCAGAACTCATTGGAGGTCAGCACACAGGAACTGCTTTTTTTTTTTATTAAGAGAAAGGAATATTATCAGAAAAGAGTACCTCCATAGCTGATCATCTGACACCCTTTAAGTGATCAACATTAAGGATATTTAAAGCATGTGTTGATCTTTGATTTACCAATAGTTTTATCCTATTAAGGAGTAATCCCCCTTTTCCTTCTTTCTTTCTTTCTTTTTTTTTAAATCTTTAATCTACACTTACATGAAGAATACTATGTTTACTATGCTCTCCCCTATATCAGGTCCCCCCTAACAACCACATTACGGTTACTGTCCATCAGCTTAGCAAAATGTTGTAGAATCACTACTTGTCCTCTCTGTGTTGTACAGCCCACCCTCCCCTTTCTCCCTCCTCCCCCATGCATGATAATCTTAATCCCCCCATCTTCTTCCCCCCCCCTTATCCCTCCCTGCCCACCCATCCTCCCCAGTTCCTTTCCCTTTGGTACCTGTTAGTCCATTTTTGGGTTCTGTAATTCCGCTGCTATTTTGTTCCTTCAGTTTTTTCCTTTGTTCTTATACTCCACAGATGACTGAAATCATTTGGTATTTCTCTTTCTCCACTTGGCTTATTTCACTGAGCATAATACTCTCCAACTCCATCCATGTTGCTGCAAATGGTTGGATTTTTCCACTTCTTATAGCTGAGTAGTATTCCATTGTGTATATGTACCATTTCTTCTTTATCCATTCATCTACCGATGGACATTTAGGTTGCTTCTGATTCTTGGCTATTGTAAATAGTGCTGCGATAAACATAGGGGTGCATCTGTCTTTCTCAAACTTGATTGCTGCATTCTTACGGTAAATTCCTAGGAATGGAATTCCTGGGTGAAATGGTAGGTCTGTTTGGAGCATTTTGATGAACCTCCATACTGCTTTCCACAATGGTTGAACTAATTTACATTCCCACCAGCAGTGTAGGAGGGTTCCCCTTTCTCCACAGCCTCGCCAACATTTGTTGTTGTTTGTCTTTTGGATGGCAGCTATCCTTACTGGTGTGAGGTGATACCTCATTGTAGTTTTAATTTGCATTTCTCTGATAATTAGCGATGTGGAACATCTTTTCACGTGTCTGTTGGCCATCTGTATTTCTTTTTTAGAGAACTGTCTGTTCAGTTCCTCTGCCCATTATTTAATTGGGTTATTTGTTTTTTGTTTGTTGAGGCATGTGAGCTCTTTATATATTCTGGACGTCAAGCCTTTATCGGATCTGTCATTTTCAAATATATTCTCCCATACTGTAGGGTTCCTTTTTGTTCTATTGATGGTGTCTTTCACTGTACAGAAGCTTTTCAGCTTAATGTAGTCCCACTTGCTCATTTTTGCTGTTGTTTTCCTTGCCCGGGGAGATATGTTCAAGAAGAGGTCACTCATGTTTATGTGTAAGAGGTTTTTGCCTATGTTTTTTCCCGAGAGTTTAATGGTTTCATGACTTACATTCAGGTCTTTGATCCATTTTGAGTTTACCTTTGTATATGGGGTTAGACAATGGTCCAGTTTCATTCTCCTACATATAGCTGTCCAGTTTTGCCAGCACCATCTGTTGAAGAGACTGTCATTTTGCCATTGTATGTCCATGGCCCCTTTATCAAATATTAATTGACCATATATGTTTGGGTTAATTTCTGGAGTCTCTAATCTGTTCCACTGGTCTGTGGCTCTGTTCTTGTGCCAGTACCAAATTGTCTTGTTAACTATGGCTTTGTAGTAGAGCTTGAAGTTGGGGAGTGAGATCCCCCCTACTTTATTCTTCTTTTTCATAATTGCTTTGGCTACTCGGGGTCTTTGGTGTTTCCATATGAATTTTTGAATTATTTGTTCCAGTTCATTGAAGAATGTTGCTGGTAATTTGATAGGGATTGCATCAAATCTGTGTATTGCTTTGGGAAGGATGGCCATTTTGACAATATTAATTCTTCCTAGCCATGAGCATGGGATGAGTTTCCATTTATTAGTGTCCCCTTTAATTTCTCTTAAGAGTGACTTGTAGTTTTCAGAGTATAAGTCTTTCACTTCTTTGGTTAGGTTTATTCCTAGGTATTTTATTCTTTTTGATGCAATGGTGAATGGAATTGTTTTCCTGATTTCTCTTTCTATTGATTCATTGTTAGTGTATAGGAAAGCTACAGATTTCTGTGTGTTAATTTTGTATCCTGCAACTTTGCTGTATTCCGATATCAGTTCTAGTAGTTTTGTAGTGGAGTCTTTAGGGTTTTTTATGTACAGTATCATATCATCTCCAAATAGTGACAGTTTAACTTCTTCTTTACCAATCTGGATTCCTTGTATTTCTTTGTTTTGTCTGATTGCCTGGCTAGGACCTCCAGTACTATGTTAAATATCAGAGGGGAGAGTGGGCATCCCTGTCTTGTTCCCGATCTCAGAGGAAATGCTTTCAGCTTCTCGCTGTTCAGTATAATGCTGGCTGTGGATTTATCATATATGGCCTTTATTATGTTGAGGTACTTGCCCTCTATTCCCATTTTGCTGAGAGTTTTTATCATGAATGGATGTTGAATTTTGTCAAATGCTTTTTCAGCATCTATGGAGATGATCATGTGGTTTTTGTCTTTCTTTTTGTTGATGTGGTGGATGATGTTGATGGATTTTCGAATGTTGTACCATCCTTGCATCCCTGGGATGAATCCCACTTGGTCATGGTGTATGATACTTATGATATACTGTTGAATTCTGTTTGCTAATGTTTTATTGAGTATTTTTGCATCTACATTCATCAGGGATATTGGTCTGTAATTTTCTTTTTTGGTGGGGTCTTTGCCTGGTTTTGGTATTAGGGTGATGTTGGCTTCATAGAATGAGTTTGGGAATATTCCCTCTTCTTCTATTTTTTTGAACACTTTAAGGAGAATGGGTATTATGTCTTCTCTGTGTGTCTGATAAAATTCTGAGGTAAATCTGTCCAGTCCCGAGGTTTTGTTCTTGGGTAGTTTTTTGATTACCGTTTCAATTTCTTTGCTCGTGATTGGTTTGTTTAACTTTTGTGTTTCTTCCTTGGTCAGTCTTGGGAGGTTGTATTTTTCTAGGAAGTTATCCATTTCTTCTAGGTTTTCCAGCTTGTTGGCATATAGGTTTTCATAGTAGTCTTTAATAATTCTTTGTATTTCTGTGGAGTCTGTCGTGATTTTTCCATTCTCATTTCTGATTATGTTGATTTGTGTTGATTCTCTTTTTTTCTTAATATGTTTGGCTAGAGGCTTATCTATTTTGTTTATTTTCTCGAAGAACCACCTCTTGGTTTCATTGATTTTTGCTACTGTTTTATTCTTCTCAATTTTGTTTATTTCTTCTCTGATCTTTATTATGTCCCTCCTTCTGCTGACGTTAGGCCCTATTTGTTCTTCTTTTTCCAGTTTTGATAATTTTGATGTTAGACTATTCATTTGGGATTGTTCTTCCTTCTTCAAGTTTGCCTGGATTGCTATATACTTTCCTCTTAAGACTGCTTTCGTTGCGTCCTACAGAAGTTGGGGCTTTGTGTTGTTGTTGTCATTTGTTTCTATATATTCTTTGATCTCTATTTTGATTTGTTCATTGATCCATTGATTATTTAGTAGCATGTTGTTAAGCCTCCATGTGTTTGTGAGCCCTTTTGTTTTCCTTGTAGAATTTATTTCTACTTTTATACCTTTGTGGTCTGAAAAATTGGTTGGTAGAATTTCAATATTTTGGAATTTACTGAGGCTCTTTTTGTGAGCTAGTATGTTGTCTATTGTGGAGAATGTTCCATGTGCACTTGAGAAGTATGTATATCCTGTTGCTTTTGTATGTAGAGTTCTATAGATGTCTATTAGGTCTATGGGTTCTAGTGTGTTGTTCAGTGCCTCTGTGTCCTTACTTATTTTCTGTCTGGTGGATCTATCCTTTGGGGTTAGTGGTGTGTTGAAGTCTCCTAAAATGAATTCATTGCAGTCTATTTCCCTCTTTAGTTCTGTTAGTATTTGCTTCACATATGCTGGTGCTCCTGTGTTGGGTGCATATATATTTAGAATGGTTATATCCTCTTGTTGGACTGAGCCCTTTTTCATTATGTAGTGTCCTTCTTTATCTCTTGTTACTTTCTTTGTTTTGAAGTCTATTTTGTCTGATATTAGTACTGAAACCCCTGCTTTCTTCTCTCTGTTGTTTGCCTGAAATATATTTTTCCATCCCTTGACTGTTAGTCTGTGCATGTCTTTGGGTTTGACGTGAGTTTCTTGTAAGCAGCATATAGATGGGTCTTGCTTTTTTATCTGTTCTATTACTCTGTGTCTTTTGGTTGGTGCATTAAGTCCATTTACATTTAGGGTGACTATTGAGAGATATGTACTTATTGCCATTGCAGGCTTTAGATTCGTGGTTACCAAAGGTTCAAGGTTAGCTTCTTTAGTATCTTACTGCCTAAATTAGCTCGCTTATTGAGCTTTTATATACACTGTCTGGAGATTCTTTTCTTCTCTCCCTTCTTATTCCTCCTCCTCCCTTCTTCATATGTTGTGTGTTTTGTTCTGTGCTCTTTTTAGGAGTGCTCCCATCTAGAGCAGTCCCTGTAGGATGCCCTGTAGAGGTGGTTTATAGGAAGCAAATTTCCTCAGCTTTTGCTTGTCTGGGAATTGTTTAATCCCGCCATCATATTTAAATGATAGTCGTGCTGGATATAGTATCCTTGGTTCAAGTCCTTTCTGTTTCATTGCATTAAGTATATCATGCCATTCTCTTCTGGCCTGTAGGGTTTCTGTCGAGAAGTCTGATGTTAGCCTGATGGGTTTTCCTTTATAGGTAACCTTTTTCTCTCTAGCTGCCTTTAAAACTCTTTCCTTTTCCTTGATCCTTGCCATTTTAATTACTATGTGTCTTGGTGTTGTCCTCCTTGGATCCTTTCTGTTGGGGGTTCTGTGTAATTCCATGGTCTGTTCGATTATTTCCTCCCCCAGTTTGGGCAAGTTTTCAGCAATTATTTCTTCAAAGAGACTTTCTATCCCTTTTCCTCTTTCTTCTTCTTCTGGTACCCCTATAATACGAATATTATTCCTTTTGGCTTGGTCACATATTTCTCTTAGTGTTGTTTCATTCCTGGAGATCCTTTTATCTCTCTCTATGTCAGCTTCTATATGTTCCTCTTCTCTGGCTTCTATTCCTTCAATGGCCTCTTGCAGCTTATCCATTCTGCTTATAAATCCCTCCAGGGATTGTTTCACTTCTGTGATCTCCTTCCTGACATCTGTGATCTCCCTCCAGACTTCATCCCATTGCTCTTGCATTTTTCTCTGCATCTCTGTCAGCATGTTCATGATTTTTATTTTGAATTCTTTTTCAGGTGGACTGGTTAGGTCTGTCTCCTTCTCAGGTGTTGACTCTGTGATCTTTGTCTGCCTGTAGTTTTGCCTTTTCATGGTGATAGAGATAGTTTGCAGAGCTGGTACGAGTGACCGCTGGAAGATTTTCCCTTCTTGTTGGTTTGTGGCCTTCCTCTCCTGGGAGAATAGTGACCTCTAGTGGCTTATGCTTGTCAGCTGTGCGCAGACAGGGCTTCTGCTACCTGCCCGTTTGCTATGGAGTTTATCTCTGCTGTTGCTGTGGGCGTGGCCTAGCTGGGGCCGCTCCTCCAAAATGGTGGAGCCCTGTTGGAGGGGGAGCGGCAGGGAGGCTATTCATCTCCATAAGGGGTCTCTGTGCTCCCTGTTGCCCAGGGGGTTAGAGTGCCCAGAGATCCCCAGATTCCCTGCCTCTGGTCTAAGTGTCCTGTCGTGCCCCTTTAAGACTTCCAAAAGGCACTCTCCAAACCAAAACAACAACAGCAACAATGAGAGAGGAAACAGAAAAAATAAATAAATAAGAGGAAAAAACACGTGATTTTTTTTTTTGTCCTCAGGCACTGGTCCCAGGCACCCGCTCACTGGTCCTGCCGCCCTGCTTCCCTAGCACTGGGGTCCCTATCCCTCCAAGGCCTCCAAAAAACACTCGCCAAAAAAAAAAGTAGAAACGCGTGACCCTCTCCGCCCCCAGGTGCCAGTCCCAGGCACCTGCTCACCGTCCCTGCCGCCCTGCCACCCTGCCTCCCTGGCACTGGGGTTCCTGTCCCCCTAAGGCCTCCAAAAAGCACTTGCCAAAAAGAAAAAAATGGGTGAAACGCGCGATTTTCTTTGTCCTCAGCCACCGGTCCCAGGCACCCATCCACCAGTCCCACCGCCCTGCATCCCTAGTATTGGGAAAAACACGCAATTTTCTTTGTCCCCAGGCGCCAGTGTCAGGCACCCGCTCACCAGTCTTGCTGCCCTGTTTTGCTGGTATTGGGGTCCCTGTCCCTTTAAGGCTTCCAAAAAGCACTCACCAAAAAGAGAAAAAAAAAAAAAAAAGGGAAAAACGCGTGATTTCCTCCGTCCTCAGGCACCAGTCTCAGGCACCCACCCACTGGTCCTACAGGGAAAAATGCACGATATTCTTTGTCCTCAGGCGCCCGTCCCAGGCACCCGCTCACCGGTCCTGCCTCTCTGCCTCCCTAGCACCAGGGTCCCTGTCCCTTTAAGGTTTCCAAAAAGCACTCACCAAAAAGAGAAAAAAAAAGGGGAGAAATGCGCAATTTCCTCCGTCCTCAGGCGCCGGTCTCAGGCACCCGCCCACCGGTCCCATAGGGAAAAATGCATGATATTCTTTGTCCTCAGGCGCCGTTCCCAGGCACCCGCTCACCGGTCCCGCCGCCCTGCCTCCCTAGCACCGGGGTCCCTGTCCCTTTAAGGCTTCCAAAAAGCACTCGCCAAAAAAAAAAAAAACTGCTCCGGTTTCTTTCTACCCGCCTGGAGCCGGAGGGAGGGGCACTCGGGTCCCGCCGGGCCGGGGCTTGTATCTTACCCCCTTCGCAAGGCGCTGGGTTCCTGCAGGTGTGGATGTGGTGTGGATGTTGTCCTGTGTCCTCTGGTCTCTATTTTAGGAAGAGTTTTCATTTTTATATTTTCATAGATCTATGTGTTTTTGGGAGGAGATTTCCACTGCTCTACTCACGCTGCCATCCTGGCTCCGCCCCTGATATTTTCTATTTTATCTTCTAGTTGTCTTTTCCTTTTTGTGGTCTCTACCAAAGTTAGGAATACAGAGCAATTAGATACCTCTCATAACATCTTCCATCTATTTACAAAATTGCCTGCAAATATATCTGAAACAGATTTACGAAGAGTCTCTAAGATCTTTACATGGTGAGTTTATTTCTAAATATTCTCTTGTATGATTTTTCAGAGCCCCGTGCACATTGTTTTTTAGGACTTGGTGTTGGATTTAGTTCTTCCAGTCAACTTTGCTTATTCAATAATTTATTCATTCCCTTATATGCCACAATTATGCACCCCTAATATTTCTGTTTTAGTTAAACAGCATAATTTGCTGATGGCAAAATGCTTACTAAATATTCAATGAACTCTTTGTTTTGTTTTTCTTTTTTACTGTCTTCATTGGAAAGGAAGCAATTTAGGGCAAACTTTATAATGCACAGCTATAGTGAGAGAAATGAGACTGAGGCTTTCTGGGTATGTATAAATGCTGATAGATATCCATGGGTATCAGAAGTCATAACCTCAGCCTTCATCAAGGCCAGTGTCTACAATAGGAAAGAATAATGTCATGTTCATCCAATTAAGAGGATGAACTAATTGCTCAATTTTGAGGATAATTTATTTATTAAGTACAATCTCCATTAATGTTTTGATAGCCCTCAATTAAATGAAATGTGACAATGTAAGCCCACAGGCCTTGTACAATCTGTAAAAAGCAGACTGCCAGTCACTGTTATATATTCCATACTAATCTCGGTGATGTATCTGTACAGAGACAGGAGTTTCTGGGAAGTCACCAAATGAGACGTCCTCTCCAAATATTCAGCTCAAACAGTAACAAAATGAATATCTCTTTTGAGACAGTTTGCTGACCAAGATATTCAATATTTGCATAGAAAGGATAAAACATCAGGGGCAGGGGTTAACTGATACCCAAAGCCTCATAGTTGAAAAGGAGATATAACTGGAATTGGATTTAACAGCTGAGCATGCCTGGCTAGTGTCTTGAACTCAAATTATGCAGTAATATGAACTATGGCTCATAATGTGATGACAATTTCTTGCTCTTTTGTCTTACTCAATTCTGGCAGGTTCTGAGTTGCATTCTGGCTGCTAAATGAGTCACTCTCAGTGAATATTTGAGGTTTTGTACTTCAATGTGGATGGCGATGTTTATTTCATAAGTCACTTCTGAAATAATGACCGATGTGTGCCAGCACAATCCAATCCTGAAACTTGAGTATCTGAAAATCCAAATGCTGCTCAATTAACATGTGTTTCCCTGGGATATAAAAACCAAGAACATTCTATTGTATCTGAGTCAATCAGCACTTTGAACAGCAGCAACTGTTGGAATGGGAACATTAAGAATGATGCATTCTTGTATTCAAAGAGATGAGCTCATCAGAGCTCTGCTGCTGTTTTTCATAAATGAGAAAAATTGAAAAAGCTCATGCTGTTTATGTATAGGCCTCAAATCATTTGCAAATAAGTTATTCTAAAAAAAACTTATGTTACTATAGTTTTCTTCAAAACCCCATTTTATTAACTGGTGCTATTTTCTTAGAGTAGGACTTGAGAGGTGTGCAAGGGTGTCAGGAAGAGTATAGGTTCTGTCACCTTGGGTGAGATGAATAGGAGAAAAGCCAAGTTATGATGTTTAGAAATGTTCGTTCCAGCATAAGTAACTATTAGGATTAGTTTATTTGTTTAATTGATAAAACTGATGAGATTTAGGGGCCATGGAGGGGAAGGAATGATTCCAAGTCATTACAATTGAGTGGAGAAGCAGGGAGGGTTCTGAAGGAATTCAGTCTGACAGGAGGAATGCTGCAGTGATTTTCCCCTCTGGTCCTTACTAAAGAGATAAACAATTGTCTGTGCTTGTCTTTCTCCTCACCTGCCTCTCAAAATATATCAAGTTGTCTCATCACAATTGTATTTCACAGGAAGAGTGTGAAGATAAGTGAGTTACCACTTGTGGAACACTTTAAAGTCAGAGGTGCTATACTTGGTGACAGTGAGAAAGTAGAAAGAAAATAGGTGACAACTTGCTGAAAAATCTGTCATTGACCATTTATGAATAACTTCAGGGTAGCTTACGATAACGTCTTCACCCAAAGGTATCATAGATCTATTTGCACAAAGTAGCATGCTGAGTATTGCATAAGCATACTAAACACCTTTCATTATCACTTTCAAAATGGCAATAGTTACACAGTGGAACATAAAGGAGGCTACACTGCTATGCTGACATGCAGAGAACAAGTGAATAAAAACATGCAGGGTAAAAGAATAAATACAAAATCATGAAAATAAATACAAAATCATGAAAACACCAATTATACTTTCCTACAATTGCTACAAATTCAGTGAGTCCCAAAGTGGCTTTGCTCCTTTTCTGAGGTCCATATCTTAAATAATTACTTTGCACCTACTCAGTCTTCCAAGTTAAAATGGAGTGCTAAGCCTTGACTTACAGCTTTCTCTCATTGCCACATTATCAGTCTTTAAAAAACATAGCTCCCAGATTCTTTTATAATATATTAGCAACTTTATAATAACTTTCTGACTGGTATCTTTGCTTCTGCATTCAACCTTATCTAACTCCCCAACATTACAATTTACCCTAATAACTAGCATCAGATGCTATTTTCCCATGTGCGCGCGCACACACATACACACACACACACACACACACACACACACACACACACACACACCATTCCTGATACTGTCATTCCTATAGAAAAAACTGCTGATGCCTTTTGCCAACAGGATCAGGAACCACTGCGTTGCAGCCCAGCTTATTAAATCTTGCTCATTTGTCTCTAAAGCTTGATCGCATCTCCCTCTGTGTGAGCTAAGTTCTGTGATACAGAGAAATTTGTGTCTCCCAAATATGTCATGATTTACTGGCATTATTGTCTCTGAAAAGGCTTTTTTTTTTCTTTTTGCCTGTGATGTTATTTTTCTATTTTCCCACATGGAAAAAAAAAGAAAAACTTTCTCATACTAGTTAAGTCAGGGCACTATCTTTCCAAGTGAAGTTTTGCAGGAGTAGAGTAAGTTTCTCTCCTTTTCTGTGCATGTTCCTGTGTCATTCTGCTTATTATACTGACTAGTTACTCACTAACTTCTTACTTACTTGGGTATTTGTTTGACTGGTTGGCCACTGTGAGCTCTTTAAGGACAGAGTAGTTTATATTTCTTATTTTTCTACCCCCAGAGCCTGTCATGGGACCTGACATGTAATTCATTCCCGATAAATATTTAAGAAAGGAAGGAAGGGAGGGAAGAGTTTCAAAGAACAGAAATTAAGGGAATGAGTGAAGGAAGGCATGAAAGATGGGAAATGTTTCTTTCATGGCAATACAATTTGCAATTCATAATACATCTTTCCTAAGAAACATTGTTATTATGGTAGCTCAGAACTAGAATTATACCACAGCAATTAGTTCACACACTTAAGATTTAGTTTATAAAAATGTTTCCTAGTTTTGATAGTATTATTTACATATGCTATTTCAATTATAATGTTTACATCAGTAGTCACATGAGAAAAATATCTTAACAATGCTTATTTGTTAAGTATTATATACAACATCAACTCTGTTTGCAAATCTTTTCTGAGTGTGGAGTACCTGATCAACAACAGGATTTTTGGACCATACCTCATGTAATTTGCATTCAGTAGTGTAACTTATGAAAGCAGCATATCCTTATAAAAAAGGAACTATTCAACTATGTGTGAGATCTGAGATCTACATTCACGACTGGTTTAAAACTTAAGATTGGTAAGATGCCGCAAGGAGCTCAAAAGTATAAGGATAGTATATACAAAGATGTCTTTTTTCCTCTAGGGACCATATTTCCTCTTTATTGCAACATTTAATCATGGGTTTTGTTGTTAGATTTGGAAATAAACATGCTTAACAAAAGGGAGTGATAAACTAATCATGTAGACCTATCCTCTAAGGTTTTGTGGGTTTATAAGAGAATATACTTCCCAAAACCAGAGCTGGTAAAACAAAAAACAAAATATGTGCATCATTTGGACTATATTGAGTTCCCCTTGTCACTGGTGATATTGGGCCCAGATAGAGAATTGTATGTAACATAAAATTCCATAGAATATGGAATTAAAGGACCTTACTGGTGATATTTCTCCCCAGTATTTGAAATTGATTTTCAGTAGTTACGTCCTTTCTGAATTCTGGGGTAGCTTGTTAGGCAGTAATCTAGCTTGCAAAATCCAGGATTTTAAAAATTTAATATCATCAAATATTTTCTAATGGGAGATAGTGGATGAGGCTCTCCCAACCAGCTTTAAAATTAATTCTGGATAAGGATTATATATATATAAAAGAGAAAAAGCCCATCTCCCATGTGACAGCTCACAGTGCTTCAGTTTTAGATCCCTGCCATCAATTTCACTTCCAATAACTTGAGACCCTAGCTAGCTTATCACAACCATCTTTACATTACATAGAGATACATGTAATGGGAGGGATCCTCAAAGCCTTCCTCTCCTGTGAATGTTCACCATGTAGTAACTACGGTCTTTTTCCCATGTCCATTATAAAAAGAGGAGGGAGTATAAAAATTACATATAAAACCTTTATACCAATGCAAGGAGAAATCAAAGGAAAATAATCTTAAGGCAATGGTGGCAAGTACTGCAGCGTAGCACTCAGGAATGCAGGTGATTCACAGAAAACATTTCTTGACACTCCTTTGTCTATTTATGATGGTGAAAGGAGTACAGGGGCCACGTCCTGAGAAAGGCTGGCTGACAAGGCTCGTCCCACCAGGCAACCACACAGACCTGCCGAGGAGACAGCTACAGGTGAGGAGAGCTGAAGATGGTGGGGTGAGGGAAGAGAGAACAGTAATGAGGTTGTTGGAACCCAGGGTGAGGGCTATTGCTCATCCAACTAACCCTCCTCTTCTTTCAGTTTCCTGGGAAGGGAAGGCAACCAAATCCTGTGGGAGCTGTTTGCAGCTTAAGTTAATACTCAAAGCAAGCACTGTCAGGTTGTGCAAGAGATGAGCCACAGATGTTGTGAGCCTTCAAGAGACCACCCAGCTTGAGGACCGAGGCATTCCTTCTGCTGTCTGCTGCCCTCTCAGCCTGGTTCCTCTCCTGTAACTCCTCTCAATGTAAGAAAGCTGTCTCACACAGGCACCGCACCTTCTCTGAGAGCAACCCACATCCAAGGGCTGGTTAATGTGGAGGTCCACAGTCCCCAGGCACTCACCTCAACTGAGACATCAGTGGAGGCACAATCCTGTTTCAGTGTCACAAGTGGGATTGTCTGAGAGCCCTGTTGTGGCTCCATGAGAGTCTCTTTCTCCCTCTGCCCACCCTGATTTCTTCATTCTGCAATAAACCACCTGCACAAAGTTTTCAACAAGAGTCTACTTCATGGGGGACCCAACTACCAAAGGGAAATGGAGGTAGTTAACTTGCTAACTGGCACATGCTTCATGATGGAGAAAACACTGCACATATTCCTGTTATTGATCAAAATAGGGAAGAAAAATTAATAAGCATGACTTGACTATAGATTCCTTCCTTTTACAATAAGGTCCAACCTTCTCATTTTGCACGAGAGAAAACTGAGTCTCAGAAATGAAAAATAACTTTTAAACCTCACCAAGCAAATTAGAGAAATACTAGAACCAAGAGCCAGTTTTGTAAACTTCTCAATACTGTCTCTCTCAAATGCAACACCACGTGGGAATCAGAGATGAGAGATAAGTTTGGTTATTGTTTCATTTTAATAAAATTTACACACCTGCCCCAAACATACTGAATCTGAATCTGTTGTGGAAGTTTCCACCAGAGTCTCTATAGTTTTAAATGTTGCATAATTCTGCTGTCAGGTGAGTTTGGGAAATGTGATATAGAAAGTCTGTATCTAGGGGACAGTATCGGTTCACTAGGGCTTCTTTAACAAAGTACAACAGAATGGCTTCTCACAGTTCTGGAAGCTAGAAGTTTGAGGCAAAGGTGCCCGCAAGGTTGCTTCCTCCTGAGGATCAAGAGGAGGGTTCCTTCCAGGCCTTTCCTCTAGCTTCTGGTGATTTGCAGGCATTCTCCCTGTATGTGTGTCTCTGTCCAAACTGCCCTTTTTCATAAGGACACCAATCTTATTGGACCAGGGGCCCATCCTAGTCTAGCATGATTTCATCTTAGTAATTACATCTGCAGGAACCAAATTTTCAAATAAAGTCATATCTGAAGTTCATATGAATTTGGAGGTGATACAATTCAGCCCATTACAGGAATCTATAATTTATAACTATCCCTGTATAATTTCCTTAGGAAAAGAAAAAAAGGAGAAGAAAAACTGAAAAAGAAAGGCAGGTAAACTAAGGAAGAGGGAATTGGCAGAAAAGAGGATTTTCCTCTGCTGTACTTGGTCTCTGATTTCAAGCTTTAGGTTTATCAGTGTAAGGTTGTGGGTAGAAGGTTAAGTTCCATCTTAGATTTAAGTGGATTTAACTCCACTCATTCATGTCTTAGTGGGAACCCTTCACTCACTTTTATTATTGCATCCGTTGTTATTGCCAGCACTGACAAAAAGGACCTCATTACCATCTCTGTTGAATTAGACCCTGATAGCAAAGTTTCAGTCACTTTGATCATTTATATCATTTATTTAACATTCTTTGATCTCCAATTTTATTATTACTATTTTTTCTTTCAGCTTTCCACAATAAATACAGCCTAACATTTATTGATTGTTTTGTGGTTAAAGAGGAACTATAACAATTAGTACAAGAGTATGATGCAATACCTAATCTTAACCTAATTTCAGGGACTCTACTAACTGAAGCAAAGGTTTAGGACCAGAGAGTATTTGTGCAGCAGCAAAACTGATACAAGTGATTCCTAAGGTCACACACAATTACCTTAAATAGTTCTTAGGATATTTTTCTCCTAGTTTTCTAGACTGTTTTCCTGAATGTCACATAAGATAAATTTACATTGCCTTCTAGACATGGTCTAATAAAAGGAGATGGTGTCATTTTAGGAAGATAATCAATATACTGACATTTTCTAAAAGTGATGTTTCATAGAGATTTAAGACCTATATAAATAAACAAATTCTAACGTAGTAGGCACCTCTATAATTTCAGAGTATTTTTTCTAAATAATCCCCCAAGAGTTCATTTTAATTAGTGGCATACTAGAAAGCTAAATAGTATCGAAGAGCTTTCAAGACTTCTGTGGAAGGAAATCGTTGGCTTATTTTCTCAATCTTTGGAGGCAAGTATCTAAATTGTGTTGAAAAACAAGGTTAAACTAAAGGAGAATTAAAAACCAAGTTTTGTTTCTTCTATTAATAGTCGATTCTGTACAGAAATTTTGCATTCTTGTACAGACACAAGTCAGATTGACAAAAGATCACTGTAGACTTCTTGAGAAATACATTTTCAACCTTTTATTTCAACATTGCAATAAATTTCCCATCCTACCAATGAAAGGAAAAACAGTCCCTTTTGGGATCTGTCTGGTCCTCAACTGGCAGAATTCAGCTTGCCTGTAGACTGTCAGTGTAGAGCTTTTTTTATATTTAATTCTGCAGGATTAGTACACACTGGTGAGAAGAAAAAAGCTGAAGCTGACTTTTCTCAGAGCCAGAGGTCATTCATTTCCTGGATCCTCCATTTAAGGAGAGTTAGGATGGTAGAAGGAGCAATGATCAGAAGTCAATACAAAACCCAGTAAGGTTCTGATTTTTATCACTACCCCCATCCCTTCTCAATACATTTGCTTTATCCATAAAAACCCAGTGGATGGAATGAAGACAAAAAAAAAGTTAATGAAGCTAAAGGGTGTTTTTCTGCCATCCTCTACTCGGCGGTACCACTTTGCTTTTGTGTGAGTCAGAACATGTAAAGTGGACTTACTTCACTTTGTCTTTTTGAGGATAGTGACAGATTTTGTCACTGCATTGTGCACTGTTTGGGATTTTGTTTCCTATTTACACATTTCTTCAAGGGTGTGAATCCCATCAGGTGTCAGAGGAACCCATATCACTGTTTGCAAAATCTGTTGGCTCTTAAATGTTTTCACCTGATGCCTTGAGCAGTCCTTCCAGAAGCCTTCTTTATCCACTTAGCAAATGTGGTCATGGTTACTTGGTGTGGATGCAAGCAGCTATGTAGGGATCTGAAATAGATGATGAACTGTTCCTTCCTAGCAAATACAGATGAGGGAAATAAGCTAAGCTGTATTTAGGGAACACTTCCAAAATTGAAGGACTGAATAAGCCATTAAGCCCTCATTTTGATGCCAGTATTTTGAGGGTAGAAGCTGACAGAGCAACTCTTCTTGCAGGAAATATCACAGCTTCCTTAAACTTATTCCAGTATTTCTGACCATAGTCTTCAAGCCAACGATAGCCCTCAGATCCACAGAAACCTTGCTCATTCATCAGGCTCAGCTCCTCAGAGCTCTAAGAGCATATAGTAAAGGCTCCACTTGTAAGACCATGATTCTTCTGACTGGAGTGCATTCGATTAGGCACCTTATCATTAGCAAATAGTAAAGGCTTCCTGGCTTGAGGACTCCACTCTCCCAACATCCTACCTGGTGACCTAGAAGTATACATTTCTAAAGAAAAATAAGGAGAAGTATAGGGAATAAATACCTCTGAATGAGTTGGTCACACACATTGCTAAAATGGGAGTCAGGGCTGTCCTAAAAGGCACTCAGTGTGAGAACTGATGAGAGGGAAAGAGGGAGGAAAATCAGCAGGCAGAAAAGTGAACAGGCAGGAACAGCTTCTCCAACTTTTCAGAACCTTTCCAGACTAAGAAGATTAAAGTATTCTATTCCTGAGGGATGAGCCAAGATGGTGGCATGAGTAGAACATGAGAAATCTACTCCCAAAAACCGTATATATTTTTGAAAATACAACTATTCCGAAAAGAGAGACCAGAAGAGACAGGACAATAGCCAGACTACATATACACCTGCGAGAACCCAGTGCCTCATGAAGGGGGCAGGACCCAAGCACCCCTCACCTCAGCTCCTGGCAGGAGGAGAGGAGTCAGAGCACAGAGGGAGAGGGAGCCCAGGACTCCTAAATACCCAGCCCTAGCCATCCACACCAGGAGCACAGACACACAGTGCATGGTGTGCTAGATACTGGGGAAACGAGACAGCAAAATCTGCCAGTGGGTCCCCACAGCTGGTGCACCTGGGACAAAAGAAAAGCGAGTGCTTTTTGAAAGACTTAAAGGGACAGGGACCCCACAGCTGGATGGAGGCATCCCAGCACAATCAGCTCAGCATCTGGGAACCCCGTGAGCTCCAGGCACCCTAGACCCCTGGGCAGCAGTGCAGCTTGGAGGCCCCTCACTGCAATAAACAGCCTCCCACCTGTTCCCCCATTGGCGTGGCCCTGCCATAGCAGAGCAGCAGGCTGAGGCTGGCCACGCCCACAGCAGCCAGGCAGAGCTTCTTCCACAGCAGCGCTGGCAAGAATCAGAGACCAAGTCTGCATGCAGCAGCCCAGCACAAGCCACTAGGGGTAGCCATTCTCACAGGAGAGGAAGGCCACAAACTAGCAAGAAGGGATGTTCTCCCAGCTGACACACATATCAGCTCCCCACAACTATCTCTATCACTATGAAAAGGCAGAAGAATTTGACCAAGACCAGACTAACAGAGATAACTCCTGAGAAGGAGCTTGGGGAGACAGACCTAACCAGTCTTCCTGAAAATGAATTCAAAATAAAGGTCATAACCATGCTGATGGAGCTGCAGAGAAAAAGACAAGAGCTAACAGACAAAGTAGGGAGGGAGACTACAGAAAAAACAGTCTCTAGAAGGAAATAAAAGCAGAATGGATGAGATGCAAGAGGCCATTAATGGAATAGAAATCAGAGAACAGGAATGCAGAGAAGCTGATACAAAGAGAGGTAAAATGATCTCCAGGAATGAAACAATATTAAGAGAACTGTGTGACCAATCCAAAAGGAACAATATCTGCATTATAGAGGTACTAGAAGAAAAGGAAAGAGAAAAAGGGATACAAAGTGTATTTGAAGAAATAATTGCTGAAAACTTCCCCAAACTGGGGAAATGTCACTCAGACCATGGAAGCACACAGAACCCCCCAAAGAAGGGATGCAAGGGACGACAACACCAAGACACATAATAATTAAAAATGAAAAGATCAAGGAAAAGGACAGAGTTTTAAAGGCAGCCAGAGAGGGGAGAAAGGTCACCTACAAAGGAAAACCCATCAGGTCATCATCATCAGACTTCTCAAAAGAAACCTTACAGGCCAGAAGAGAATGGCATAATATACTTAATTCAATGAAACAGAAGGGCCTTGAACCAAGAATACTGTATCCAGCACGATTATCATTTAAACATGAAGGAGAGATTAAACAATTCCCAGACAAGCAAAAGTTGAAGGAATTTGACTCCCACAAACCACCTCTACAGGGTATTTTAGAGGGACTGCTCTAGATGGAAGCACTCCTAAGGCTAAATAGATGTCACCAGAAAAAATAAAATCACAGCATAGAAAGAAGAACAATCAAATACTAACTAAAGGTAAAAAATAAAATCAACTACCCACAAAAGCAGTCAAAGGAAAGACAAAAGAGCACAAATTGAAACACCTACATATAAAGAATGGAGGAGGAATAAAAAGAGAGAGAAATAAAGAATCATCAGACAGTGTTTATAATAGCTCAATAAGTGAGTCAAGTTAGACAGTAAGATAGTAAAGAAGCTAATCTTGAACCTTTGGTAATCATGAACCTAAAGCCTGCAATGGCAATAAGTACATATCTTTCAATAATCTCCCTAAATGTAAATGGGCTGAATGCACCAATCAAAAGACACAGAGTAATAGAAGGGATAAAAATGCAAGACCCATCTATATGCTGCTTACAAGAGATGCACCTCAAACCCAAAGACCTGCATGGACTAAAAGTCAAGGGATGGAAAAAGATATTTCATGCAAACAACAGGGACAAAAAAGCAGGTGTGGCAGTACTAGTATCAGATGAAATAGACTTCAAAACAAAGAAGATAACAAGAGATAAAGAAGGATATTACATAATGATAAAGGGGTCAGTCGAACAAGAGGATATAACCATTATAAATATATATGCACCCAACACAGGAGCACCAGCATATGTGAAACAAATACTAACAGAACTAAAGGAGGAAATAGAATTCAATGCATTCATTCTAGGAGACTTCAACACAGCACTCAATCCAAAGGACAGATCCACTAGACAGAAAATAAGTAAGGACACAGAGGCACTGAACAACACACTAGAACAGATGGTCCTAATAGACATCTACAGAATTCTACATCCAAAAGCAACAGGATACATATTCTTCTCAAGTGCACATGGAACATTCTCCAGAATAGACCACATACTAGGCCACAAAAAGAGCCTCAGTAAATTCCAAAAGATTGAAATTCTACCAACGAACTTCTCAGTCCACAAAGGTATAAAACTAGAAATAAATTGTACAAAGAAAGCAAAAAGGCTCACAAACACATGGAGGCTTAACAACATGCTCCTAAATAATCAATGGCTCAACAACCAAATTAAAATAGAGATGAAGCAAAATATGGTAACAAATGACAACAACAACACAAAGCTCCAACTTCTTCTGTGGGATGCAGTGAAAGCAGTCTTAAGAGGAAAGTATATAGCAACCCAGGCATAACAATCCCAATAAATAGTCTAATGTGACAATTACTGAAATTGGAAAAAGAAGAACAAATGAGGCCTAATTTCAGCAGAACAAGGGTCATAAAAAAGATCAGAGAAGAAATAAATAAAACTGAGAAGAATGAAACAATAGAAAAAATCAATGAAACTAAGAGTTGGCTCTTTGAGAAAATAAGCAAAATAGATAAGCCTATAGCCAGACTTCTTAAGAGAAAAAGAATATCAACACAACAACAGAATCAGAAACAAGAAAGGAAAAATCATGATGGACCCCACAGAAATACAAAGAATTATTATAGAATACTAAGAAAACCTATATGCTAACAAGCTGGAAAACCTAGAAGAAATGGACAACTTCCCAGAAAAATACAACCTATCAAGACTGACCAAGGAAGAAACAGAAATACTGAGCAGACCAATTACCAGCAACGAAATTGAAGTGGTAGTCAAAAAACTACCCAAGAACGAAATCCCCGGGCCAAATGGATTTACCTCAGAATTTTATCAGACATACAGAGAAGACATAATACCCATTCTCCTTAAAGTTTTCCAAAAAATAGAAGAGGAAGGAATACTCCCAAACTCATTCTATGAAGCCAACATCACCCTAATATCAAAACCAGGCAAAGACCCTACCAAAAAAGAAAACTACAGACCAATATCCCTGATGAACATAGATGCAAAAATACTCAACAAAATATTAACAAACCGAATTCAAAAACACATCAAAAGGATCACACACCATGAGCAAGTGCAATTCATCCCAGGGATTCAAGGCTGGCACAACATTTGAAAATCCATCAACATCATCCACCACATCAACAAAAAGAAGGACAAAAACCACATGATCATCTCCATAGATGCTGAAAAAGCATTCAACAAAATTCCACATCCATTCATGATAAAAACTCTCAACAAAATGGGTATAGAGAGCAAGTACCTCAACATAATGAAGGCCATATATGATAAACCCACAGCCAACATCATACTGAACAGCGAGAAGCTGAAAGCTTTTCCTCTGAGATCGGGAAAAAGACACGGATGCCCACTCTCCCCACTGTAATTCAACATAGTACTGGAGGTCCTAGCCACGGCAATTAGACAAAACAAAGAAATACAAGCAATCCAGATTGGTAAAGAAGAAATCAAACTGCCCCTATTCGCAGATGACATGATACTGTACAAAAATCCCTAAAGAGTCCACTCCGACACTACTAGAACTAATATCAGAATTCAGCAAAGTTGTAGGATACAAAATTAATACACTGAAATCAGTGGCTTTCCTATATACTAACAATGAACTAATAGAAAAGAAATCAGGAAAACAATTCCATTCACAACTGCATCAAAAAGAATAAAATACCTAGGAATAAACCTAACCAAGGAAGTGAAAGACCTATACCATGAAAACTCCAAGACACTCTTAAGAGAAATTAAACAGGACACTAACAAATGGAAACTTATCCCATGCTCTTGGCTAGGAAGAATTAATATTGTCAAAATGGCCATCCTTCCCAAAGCAATATTCAGATTCAATGCAATCCCTATCAAATTACCAACAGCATTCTTTAACGAACTGGAACAAATAGTTCAAAAATTCATATGGAAACACCAAAGACCCTATATAGCCAAAGTAACCCTGAGAAGGAAGAATAAAGTGGGGGGATCTCGCTCCCCAACTTCAAGCTCTACTACAAAGCCACAGTAATGAAGACAATCTGGTATTGGCACAAGAACAGAGCCACAGACCAGTGGAACAGAATAGAGACTCCAGACATTAACCCAAACATATATGGTCAATTAATATATGATAAAGGAGCCATGGACATCAATGGGGAAATGACAGTCTCTTCAACTGTTGGTGCTGGCAAAACTGGACAGCTACATGTAAGAGAATGAAACTGGATCACTGTCTAACCCCATACACAAAAGTAAATTCAAAACAGATCAAAGACCTGAATGTAAGTCATGAAACCATAAAACTCTTAGAAGAAAACACAGGCAAAATTCTCTTGGACATAAACATGAGTGAATTCTTCATGAACATATCTCCCCAGGCAAGGAGAAACAAAAGCAAAAAATAGCAAGTGGGACTATATCTATCTGACAAGCTTCTGTACAGCAAAGGACATGATCAATAGAACAAAAAGGCATTCTACAGTATGGGAGAATATATTCATAAATGACAGATCCGATAAAGGATTGACATTCAAAATATAAAAAGAACTCACGCACCTCAACATACAAAAAGCAAACAATCCAATTAAAAAATGGGCAGAGGAGCTGAACAGACAGTTCTCCAAAGAAGAAATTCAGATGGCCAACAGACACATGAAAAGATGCTCCACATTGCTAGTTATCAGAGAAATGCAAATTAAAAACACAATGAGATATCACCTCACACCAGTAAGGATCACCACCATCCCAAAGACAAACAGCAACAAATGTTGGTGAGGTTGTGGAGAAAGGGGAACCCTCCTACACTGCTGGTGGAAATGCAACTTAGTTCAACCATTGTGGAAAGCAATATGGAGGTTCCTCAAAGAGTTCAAAATATAAATACAATTTGACCCAGGAATTCCACTTCTAGGAATTTACCCCAAGAATGCAGCACTCCAGTTTGAAAAAGACAGTTGCACCCCTATGTTTATCACAGCACTATTTACAATAGCCAAGATATGGAAGCAACCTAAGTGTCTATCAGTAGAGGAATGGATAAGGAAGATGTGGTACATATACACAATGGAATTTATTCAGCCATAAGAACAAAACAAATCCTACCATTTGCAACAACATGGATCGAGCTAGAGGGTATTTTGCTCAGTGAAATAAGCCAGGTGGAGATAGACAAGTGTCAAATGATTTCACTCATATGTGGAGTATAAGAACAAAGAAAAACTGAAGGAACAAAACAGCAGCACAATCACAGAACCCGAGAATGGACTAACAGTTACCAAAGGGAAAGGGACTGGGTAGGATGGGTGGGAAGGGAGAGATAAAGGCAGGGAAACAGAAAGGGGGCATTACGATTAGCATGTATAATGTGGGGGAGGACACAGAGAGTGCTGTGCAACACAGAGAAGACAAGTAGTGATTCTACAGTATCTTACTACACTGATAGATAGTGACTGTAATGGGGATTGTGGGGGGGACTTGGTGAATGAGGGAGCCTAGTAAACATAATGTTCATCATGTAATTGTAGATTGCTGATACCAAAGTAAGAAAAAAGTGTTCTATTACTGTGACAAATATCAGATGAATAAGCTAACTAAAATCAAATGACTGACATCCAGTACGACAAATTAATCCTGTAAGAAATAGTGAAAAACAACATTCTATATAAATCTAATTTACATTTTTATTCTGTACTTTATAGATTCAACTTTATCTTTAATTTATGCACTTTTTTTTTCATTTCATTCTATGGGTCTAATCTACTCTTCATGCACAGTAAGTTTTGAGGATCTAATTGCCATTCCTTATTAACACTGAGCTGAGGAAGATAGTTTGTAAACAAAAACTTGTACCTTGAGCAACATCTGAGATCCCAAGAAATATGCTTTCTTCCAAATAATAGGAGTCAAGAGGAAGCTGGGTTTATGACTCATTTTTTTTTCAGGGAGATTATTGTTTTTTTTCTCCTTAGTTTCTAGCTCTATTGAGATATAATTAACATAAAACATTGTTTAAATTTAAGGTGAACAAGATATGATTTGATACACTTATATATTGCAAAATGATTACCAACATAGCCTTCGCTAACATCTTCATCACATCACATAATTAACAGTGTGATGAGAATTTTTAAGATTTAATCTTGCAGAAACTTGAGTTTTCTGAGTTCTTTATATATTTTGGATATTAAACCTTCTCAGGTAGTTGATTTGCAAATATTTTCTTCCATTTCATAGGCTGCCTTCTTATGTTGTTGATGATTTCTTTAGTTGTGCAAGTATTTAGTAAAGTATTATTAACTATAATCACCATGATGTACATTAGATTTCCAGGATTATTCATCTTATAATAGAAAGATTGTACTCTTTGACCAACATCTTTCCACTCCCCACCCCTCAGACCCTTTCCACAGCCATTCTACTATTTCCAGGAGTCTTTTATAGATTCTGCATATATATAAGATCATACAATTTTTCTTTCCCTGCCTGACCTATTTAACTTAGCATAATGCTCTCAAGGCCCATGTTGTCACAATGGCAGATTTCCTTTTTACTCACAGCTGAATAATATTCCATTGCATGTATATACCACATGTTTTTAAATTCCTTCATCCACTGGTGTACAATTAGGCTGTTTCCATATCTTGGTTATTGTAAATAATGATGCAGTGAATGTGGGAATGCAAAAGTAGTTCTATTTTTTATTTTTTGAGGAATATCCATATTGAGTTTCATAGTGGCTGTACCAATGTACATTCCCATCAATAGTGCACAAGCATTCTTTTTTCTTCACATCTTCACTAACACTTGTTATCTCATCTTTGATCAGCCTTTCCAACAACTGTGAGGTGATGTTTCATTGCGGTTTTGATTTGCATTTCCTTGATGATTACTGATGGTGAGACCTATTCTTGTACTCATTGGCCATTTGTATTTCTTTGAAAAAATGTCTATTTACTTTCTCTGCCCATTTTAATCATATTGTTTGGTTTCTTGCTATTGAGTTGTCTGAGTTCTTTATATATTTTGGATATTAATCCCTCTCAGGTAGTTGTTTTGCAAATATTTTCTTCCATTTCATAGGCTGCCTTCTCATGTTGTTGATGATTTCTATAGTTGTACAGAATACTTGTAATTTGATATAGTCCCACCTATTAATTTTTGTTTTTGTTGTTTGTTCTTTTGGTGTCATGTACAAAAAACTGTTGCAAAGATCAATGTCAGGAAGCATTTTCCATTGTTTTCTTCTAAGAGTTTTACAGATTCTGGTCTTATTTTAAGTCTTTAATCCATTTCACATTTATTTTTGTGAGTGTAAGCATGTAAGAATAAAAGACAAAGGCATTAAAAGAATCAATAAATAATGGAAAATAATAGTATGAAGGCATGTAAGACTAAAAGACAAAGGCATTAAAAGAATCAATAAATAATGGAAAATAATAGTATGAATGGACATACCATGCTAGTTATATTAGTTATTAAAATTCAAAAGATGAAATAATGTGGTAATCATGCAGACACAAATAGGCCTATGAAATATGCTAATTTTTATAATAAAGATAATATTTAAAATCACTAAGCAATTATAAACAATTCAATAGTTTAGGACATTTCCCATCAGGAGAAAAAATATTAGAACCTTGATCTTTTGCATGTATGTGTGTGTGTGTGTATACACATAACATATGTATTTATATATATGCATATATAGTATGTATATGCACACATATACATACACATGCATACACATTTCATTTATATATACATGTATATATACATATGCATATACAAGAGTAAAAGTACTGATGGGTTAAAGAACTAGTATAGTATAATAAACTATAAAGTAATATTTAATGATCTATATAAAAACAAGTCATACAGTTCAAATATGAAGGGAAATATTGACAGATATGATAACATCAAAACTCATGTATAATGCAATATAACATTAAAGTGGTCAAAACTCAACAACATAATATGAGACTATTTGCAATACAGAAAATATTAAGGTCTTTCAAGTTAAAATCTCCAATATTAATCTCAGTATGATTAGCAAATCAATTTATAAGAAATTTTGCCAGGACTGTAAAATAGAACTAGTAGCAGGATCATACAGTGAATTATGTGAAAAGATGATTACCTCACTAATAATCAGGGAAGAAGCTAGTTTTCACCAGCAGATACTCAATAACAGAGTTTCACATGAATGGATATGGATGTGCATTGTTATTTGTTGCTGGTGAGAGAAGGAGCTGCATGATTTTGTAGGGACTTGGCAGTATCTCTAATTTGTTACAGTGCATTACCCATGACTCACCAACCCCATTCACAAGTGCTCATTGATAATGTTAAAAAAAAATGTTAACAACTTCAGGCCTCATGTTAAAAAAAATGTTAACAACTTCAGACCTCATCAGGAAGGGGGAGGCTACATATCTCATGAAGCACCCTTACCACAGGCATTAGAAGAAATGAAGGAGACCCACCCACACTGATGAGCTCAGAGCTGTAGGACAGATTAAGTGATTAGAATCCAAAGACTAGAAAACAGTTTAATCTGCCTATATTATGTATATGCACATATAAATGCATAGTCAGGGAAGAGGAAGATAGATACAAAATCACTCACAGTGCTCAACCCAGAGGGGCATGAGGAACTGGAAGTGTGAAGGAAGAATACTCCTGAGTTATGCGGTACTTCTGCAATTTTTATACATTGGATCTTAAAGGATCGATTTTATTTGGAAAAGTGGTTACTAGATTTTAGGTTGGGACACAGAAGCTCAGTTGGAATAGGTTGAAAAGTGAGTAAGAAGCAAGTAATTAGAGTAAATGAATGGAAACATTCTTTCAAGAGGTCTATCTGTAAAGGTACTGATGACCAAAACAGGATGGTAATAAGTAGAAGCATGATTTGTAAAGCAAATAGTTATATGTTTGATGTGTGCCTTTTTGAGTGTGTTTTAAAGCTGAAAATGTAAATACTCAATGTTTATTGTTATTACGTGCTCTAGTTTAAACAAAGCAGATTTTCTTTTCAATTGTTAGAGAGAATGAAAATGTTAGGCTGGAGGAAGGAAAAAGAAGGACATGCAAACAGAACAGAGATGCCATAGGGGAAGAACAGATCAGACCCCAAGGTCCATGCCTTATATGGAAAGGGGACAGCTCTTCCTGAATTCCATCCTTCTGATGTGCTAACTAAGACCCGGATGTCAGCCTCCTCCCTCTTGGAAGGAAAAAAGTTTCTAGTTATCTATTGTGTCACCTTTAGCCAATCATACCTCTCCACACGCCATAGGATCATTTGCCCACTCCTCCCCTCCTAATCCCTTATAAGCCCCCACCTCCCTGACCGGGTGTGACTTCTCCAGCCTGTAATACCCAGGCCGTGGAACATCACCCGGGGGTGCACTCAAATAAACTACCTGGCCCTTTGTTGCCTCTCTTCGCCTGCTTATTTCGGTTAAAATTTATCTTACAGAAAATAGACCATAGGAAAGGGAACTGCAGAAGATTTAGGACAAGGGTGTGCTACTTATTCTACCATGTCTAGTTCCTGGAATAAGAAAATCTTATACAAACTAACCCTGTTTAATGCCTGCCTTTTAAATGCCTCATTTTTCTTAAAAGTATTGTCAATTTTTGCTTTCAACTTTGATGCTAGCTTCAGATATTTTTAAATATCTCTATCCCAACTTCCTTTTCTCTGTGATTAAGCATTTTAACAGCAGTGATTTCTATAAAGAGTGGGAAGGATGCCACTGGATAAAGGATATTATGCTCTACTAAAAGGACAGGTCCCTGAGTTTTTGAGATGCATCAGCTGAATGTTGGACTGTACTTATGAAATTCTCCCTAAATCCTTGATTATTCCCCTTTACATTTCTTACTATTTGATGTGAGATTGGAGGAGAGTGATCATTTATAGAGTAATTAGATTACTTCATATCAAACTTATTTCAAAGAAGATCTGTTTAGGCTAAAGTATTTTTTGTTTTGTTTTATTTTCTTTTGTGTTTGTTCTTGCTGTTGGGAGATGGAATCTTCCCTTTTGAAGAACATCAACTAGGAGATAAGTCCATGTCTGCAAAATTACAATCCAAATGCCAAAAGTACAGGAAAGTAAATAAGCAGAGGGTTTATGTTTTGAATTGTAGATTTAATATGACTAATTTGGGTATGTGTATTCCAATCTATTATGCATTATGTTTGTCTTGGATAGTTGTTGGGGCATGTATTCAAGAGGCAGTAACTGGTAACAGTGCAGCAGAATGAGGATAATTAGTTACAAGTCCTTTTTCTACATATTGAGTTCTTTTTTTGCCACCTGAAGCAGCTCAGATGTCAACCACCAATTTATAATGATGCAGAATAGTATGGCTGAATTTTTCCTGTTATTCTCTGCAGCATATTTTACTAATCTGCACAGGTTTAGCTTTTACTGCAGGCTCGGAAAGTCAGAGCTCCAAACTCAGAAGTGAAGATGGAAATTCATTTTGTTTTGTTTTTTTCCTTCCCTTGGGAGTAACCCTCTGGCGTACAGGCAGTTCTTTTAAAAATAGGCTCTGTTTGACTTGGGCCATTATTATCACAGATACAATTCCCATTCTGACTGTCCAGAACTGAAATTAGTCTTCTGTACTCAAGAGCAGTTCATCTGTGCACGCGTTGCTTTTATGTAAGTCACTGTGGTATATGTCAGCTTGAGTTCTTGGTGTTTCTGTAAAGTTTTTACTTTGAGTTCCTAACATACAGTATGGAAAAAGCAGTAATAAAGAGTATGCCGTTGCTCTGCTATCTTACATCTATGTGTAACCTGTCTCCCAGGCGTGTTGACAGCTAAAATAAAAACCAAAAGGAAGGTTTTTTTCTTCACCACAAAATGTAAATATCTCATGGAGTCTTTGTATCAGTCACTCTTGTGTTTAAGATGACTTACTACTTGGCTAGAGAGCAGCATTTGAAACTATGGGCTTTCTACTAACAAGGAAGAAATGGTTCAATGAAAGTGGGTATGTGTATAACAGAAGCCTGCAGATATTCTGAAATGGCACAATATTAGAAATAAAAAACATATAATTTCTTAATATCATACTATTTCTTAATATCATTTCTATGAACCTGAGGGTGAAAAATTTTCCCCCAAAGCAGTACTAACTCTAGAATATAAATAGAAAATGAGGTCTTTTTCTTTTCAATGAATTTATATAATAAAGATGAAAATAATATAAAATTATATATAAAGAGGTAGTCTATTACCTATTTACTATAAATATGATGGTTTGATTCACAATGGCTATTAAGCAATTGAATTATATCAGAAAGGTAATGCAAAAGAACTAAGGGTTTGGCATTTTATCCCTAAGTTTTGGATTTAAATGAACTATAAAGAGATCTTTGATGGCCTTTCAAGCAGCATTTTTATCTGTGTGCTTGTGACTAACTGCATGACTGTGCTTACAGAGACTTTTATCTTTTATTATAACTATCTAGATGTTTTCTAAGCTAGTAGTTAAACCCACCCATACAGCTAAATGTCATTGCCAGTGGGAAGACATGCTGATGTCATTAGGGAAAGTAAATAATGCCAACGAAAGTCTTAAGGTGTACTTTAGATTCCTGGGGTGGTACATATCCTGATGGCATCATTACTTTGCTTAAAACTGTCTTTCTTAGACTGGGTAGCACTCATGGCCATGATGGGAACTTCTACCCCTGACATTCACCCATTTGTTTCTCATGATGTTATCTTTCATTGAGTGTCTGTCTGCAAGCCATGTCCCAGCTGTGAGAACATTAAGGAAAGAATAAATAACAGTAGCATACAGCAGACAAGAGGAAATCAGGCCATAATGCACAAGTGACACACAGGGAAGAAGAAATTTCCTTGCTCTAGCACACTACCTCTCGACAACTCCTTCAATTCCTAGGGACATTTTTCAAGCAAGAGGATCAAATTCACAGATGTTTGCTTACTGCCTCAATCTGCTTTTGGTTTCAATGTTTCATTTTTGTGTTTGTTTTATTCATTCTAGTTTGACTGTTATATTTTATGTATGACTTTCCCTTCTCTGTTATTGATTAATGTCTCAAATATTGTTTAACCCCTACTTAATGTCTCATCTAAGCTCAAGAATAGACACACCAGGAGAAGACACACAGACCTCCATCCAAGGAGCTGACAGTTTACTGAGGAGGCAGACATGAATCATATGAAAAAATCTGTAATTACAAGCTACTGTAAGTGCTAGAAAGCAAGACACAATTAAACAAGACTCAGTATCCGCGGTGACCTGCTCTGGTAGAGGAAGTTCCTTTTAAATTGGCTTATGAAGGATGCACAAGGATTGACCAGGGAATGAGGCAAGAACAGTATAGCTTCATTTGACTCATACTCTGAACCCAGATTTAATAAAACCATTTCTACTTTCTTCTGGATTTCTAGTGAGTTTCAAGTCAGTCTGCCTTTAGTTATATTGATACTTTTTCTTATGTTTCCCAGTATTTTTTATTCACCTGTGCTACAATTTTTTAAAGCTTTTCTAAAAATTTTATCTTATTAAAGGTATCATAGGTTAATTTTGCACATTTCACTTCATGTGCTTCTCAGGATCTATTTGTGACTTTATAATAAGGATATATTCCTTTTTAAATCTACATTTTTAAAAAATATGCTTTCCTCACACTATTTCAGAGTTTTTAACCATTAAATAAGACCATTTTTTTCCTAACAACTTCGAAAAAAATCTAGTTCCCTAAAAGCCTGAGCATCTGCTCTAATGAAGTAATGTAATAATTCATCTGGAATTTCTCTTATTTCTTTTTTGAAAATGAATCAGGTAAGTGTTTGGTGAGAGCAATTGTCTTTAAAATAAGCTCATTTGCCAAGAGCAGTCTGGAAGTCTCTTCCCAATTTTCAGAGAAGATTTAACTTAATAAATTAGACTTCTTTTTCAGTTACAGATTCCTGTTCTCTGAACTGTTTTTATACTTTTGGGCCTGTTCTTGCTCATTTGTTAGCAAGCAAGATATAAATGCAAAACACCAAGTACGGATATTCTTTCTGAGAAATACATTGTTGTTTTTTTTTTAAGTTTTATTACATCTTTGTTTTTGGTATCAGAGTAAGACTGACTTTGTAGAATGAGTTTTACAATTCCTCCTCTCAATTTTTGGGAAGTATTTGTGTAGGTCTGTTATTATCTCCTTCATGAATGTCCGGTAGAATTCAAAATGATAGCCATCTTTCCCTGCAATTTACTTTGCTGAAAGGTATTTAACTATGAATTCATGTTATGTAATAGATACAGGGTCATCCAAGTTACCTGTCTCTTCCCAAGTGAGCTTGGGCACTTTGTGTCTCGTAAGCAGTTTGTTTATATCATCAAGTTGCTTGAACTCAGCGGCACAAAGTCAGACACAATATCTACATATCCTTGCATCATGTGTAGAATCTGCAGTGCCGTTACTTATGAATATTGGTACTTTGTGTCTCTCTTTCCTGGTAAGTCTGACTTAATTGTCAATTTTACTGATTTCCTCTAAGAATCAGCTTTGGTTTCATTTATTTTTCTCCATTGGTTTTCTCTATTTTATTTATTTAGGCTCTTATGAATATTATTTCCTTTTCTTTACTTTGGATTTAATTGTCTCTTCAGTTTTTTCATTTGGAAGCTGAGATCATTAATTTGAGTCTACTCTTTTCTAATATAAGCATTATAATGCTGTAAATTTTCTTCTAAGTACTGCTTAACTGCAACCCACAAATTTTCATAAGTTGTGTTTCATTTGATTCAGCTCAAAATAGTTTCTAATTTCCCCTTTGATTTCTAATTTTACCTAAAAGTTATGTAGAAATATGGTACTAGATTCTAAATATTTGGAGTTTTTCCAGGTATATTTCTGCTAATAATTTCTTACGTATGTCTATTATGATAGAGGAAACTACTTTGTAAGATTTAAATTATTTTGAATTTATTAAGTCATGCTGTATGTCCCAGAATATGTCTACTTTGTTAAATTATCTGGGTGAACTTGGGAAAAATATGAATATTGTGCCACTGTTAGAAGTGTTCAAAATAACACTTAAGGCATGTTAGTTGATAGTTTTGTTCAAATATTCTATTTACTTACTGATATTTTTTGCCCACTTGTTTTATTAAGTACTGAAGGTGAGGTGTTGAAGTCTTCAGCTATAAGTGTGGATTTGTTAAGTACTTCTTGCACTGCAATTAGTTTTTGCTTCATGTATTCTGAGACTTTGTGATCAGAAGCACAGGTGTTTAGGACTCCAGTGTCCACCTGATGCACTGACTTCTTTATCATCATGAAATGACTTTTGTTTCCTCTGAAATTTACTTTGTCTGATAGTAATATAGTAACTAAAATTTCCTGTGACTACATAGTATATATATTTTACACCCTTTTAATTCATTTGTGTCTTCAAAAGTAAAGTAGGCTTCTTATAGTAGTACATGAGTGAGTCTCAATTTTTATCCATCTGAACATCTCTTAATCAAATGTCTATACCATTTATAATATGTTTAGATATTTAAACCTAATCTTAGTCTTTCTTCTACTTGTTCTGTCCTTTCACTTTTTACTTTTTATTTTTTTTCTACTTTTGAATTGAGTATTTGCCGTGATTCCATTTTATTTCTTTTATTGACTTATTAGATAAAACATTTCATCATCTTTTTAAAGACTATTTTTTGGTTTATGGTATACATTTTTAATTTGTCACAATTTACCTTATCGTAGTATTGTATCACTTCACATATAGCATAAGAACCTTACAAGGGCATATGACTACTGTTTCCCTCGTGGCCTTTGTAATATGACCATAAAATTAACTTCCAAGTACCTTATAAATCACACAGTATACTGTTTTTATTTATGCATTAAAAATCAATAATTTTAAGGGGACTTTAAAAATAATAGCTTTTTAAAAATTTACTCATAGTTACTATTTCCTGTGTAATTCACTCTTTGTGTAGATCTCTATTTCCACCTGTTGTCCCTTTCCACTTGCAAGACTTCCTTTGCATTTATTTTGATGCAGGTCTGCTAGCGCTGACTACTTTTAGCTTTTTTATGTCTGAAAACGTCTCTATTTTGCCTTCGTTGTTGAGGAAGGTGTTTGTTGGATATAGATTAAGTTGACCTTTTTTCCTTTCAGTTCTTTAAAGATGAGGCTTCACTGTATTCTGAATTTCATTGTTTTTGATGAGAAACATTGTTATTTTGATGTTTGTACCTCTGCGTTCTGTTTCTTTTCTCTCTGGCTGCCTTTGATATTTCATCTTCAACATTCCTGTTACCAGCTGAATGTGTCTGACTAAAATTCATGTTGATGCTCTGACCTTCTAATGTGATGGTATTCTGAGGTGGAGCCTTTGTGAGGTAATTAGGGTTAGATGAAATCATGAGGGTCGGGCTCCCATAATGGGATTAACATCCTTGTAAGAAGAGCAAGAAATCAGGGCGCTGTCTCTCTTGGCCATAAAAGGACACAGTGGGAAGGTGGCCCTTTGCAAGCCAGGAAGAAGGCCTCACCAGGATACATCTTGATATTGGACCTTCCAGCCTCCAGAACTGTGAGAAATAGACCTCAGTTGGGTAAGCCACCCAGTCTGTGGTATTTTGTTATAGCAGCCTTAACTAAGGCAACTTGTTGTAAGCAATATGATGTGAGGGTTCTTGGTGCAGATTTCTTTATGCTCCTTGGGACTCAGATTCATTGAGCTTCTTGGAAATGTGAGTTTATAGTTTACATAAAATTTAGACAATTATTTGCCATAATGTATTCAAATATTTTTCTACTCCTTAATGACAATAGTTGCTGTTAATTTTATCCTATTACCGAGGCAATACCATTTTGAATCCTCTAACCAATTCCACTTGAAGTACAGTATTTTTCATGATGATGTAAAGGAACATGAAGTATTTCTGGCCCTGTGTGGGTCCCAGTGATGATCCTCCTTTTCTGATGGTCCTGCTCTTGGCCCTCAGTAGTTTCCTCATGCGTGTGAGCAGATCAGCACTTGGCTGAATGGAAGGGCAGCCTCTTCAGATCTCTGGAGTGTGTGCATGCTCTCTCCATTTCTTTTATCTGGTATTCTTCCCACTCACTCTAGCTCCCTTTGCCCCTCCAGACTCCCCACTGCATTTGCTCAACCCAGTGTAACTGCCAGGCTCTGCATGGAGCCCAGAACCTCTCTCACTAGGCAGTAAATTAGGGCAGTCATTGGGCTCAAGGGCTCATCTCATTTAGATCTCCTTTCTCAGAGAGCATAATGTAGAAACAATGTGTACTTTAATTAGGAATAAACTGAAAGATATATTTGTGTAATGTTTCTCAAAAAGCATTATGACTTTCAGGTGTTCTTTCCTTCAAATAATCTTGAGAACTACAAGAACATGTTATCGTTCTGAATGGCTGTCCATTCTGGACTGTTCTGTACCTTCCATGAGCTGCTTTACTTCATTAATACTTTACTCTGTATGGAGGCAGGCTTAATACATAATTCAGTTAAGCAAATGTATATTGAACAACTGTTTGCTAAGTGCAAGGAGTATAGACATTAGTGGTCCCTATTCCTGAGAACCTCAAATTCAGAAGTAAAGACAAATAAAGAAGCAGAGAGTTTCTGTGCAATATATTTTTTCCTATGAGACAGGTAATCAAATGGTATTACAGGACCACAGAGGTGAGGCTATATCTAAGTTATGTTCTAAATAATAAGTAGGAAAGAGTCTGCAGAAAAGAGTCTAAGGTGCTAGAGTCTTAGAATACAGACATCTTGAAGAGAAAACAGGATTATCCAAAAAATTACAGAATAAAATAATTTAGTGTTACAGCAGTTAGGTAGTGTCAGAGTATACAGGACAAGTGAAGGGGTTGTATTAGATTTGCTGTAGAGGGGGGTAAGGCTTGGCAATTCTGATACACCATGGAAAGGAAAAGTCAAGACCTAAAGTGTTAGCATATATGGTTAAGAAACTGACCTTTTAAAGAAAATTCCCAAGCTCATAGTAATATATGTAGATTGGCACTTTCAAGTGAATAAGACTGTACAGTTACACTGGTTATCTGGAATGCACCAAGTAAAAGCTGTTGCTTTTGTGGATTATAGACAACAAAACTCAGTCTGTACAGGCAGCATTGACTAATAAGTTGATTATGTAATGACACATTTGGTGAGGTTTTTTTTTTAAGATAAGGGGTGAGAACATAGAAAAGATAAAATCCAACATGCAGGCACAGACTTCCTTCCCCCATTCTTAAACAGTATCAATATGTAGAACTAGAAAATACTCAAGGTCTTCTAAATGGGACTAAAATACAAGCAATTAATTTTGTCTCAAACCTTAAGAATAACATGTATAGTGCTTAATCATTAAATAAAATACAACAAAATATGGGTTGCAAAAGTTAAAAAATCTGTGACCAGTTAAAATTAGAGGTAGGTAAGTCACATGAAAAGTTATGTAAAAACCATAGCATTTTCAAGGAAATAATGGGAATACACAAAACTAGTAAAAATTATTTCAGTGAAAGCTCGATAATTCAATTGGCAAACAAAAATATGCACTGCTGTCATTCCTAGCCTTTTATCTGTACATATTTTTATGACATCAGTATTAGTTTATAAGATATATTTGACAAAGTAAACTTATCATACTAAGAGCAATACATTACAAATCAAAATTGGTAAATACTTTGCTTTACATTTACTTAATATAAAAGTAAATGTAGATATACTAGATTTAATTACTCGATTAAATTACTAGATAAAATTACTAGATATAAAAGTATCAGTTGTTTTCTCTGAATACTTCTGTATATAAAAATTGTGGAAAACACAATAGAAGTATTCAAGTAGTCTGTATCATAAAGGAGCTATTAATTAATCTTTTATAAAAAAAGAAATCTATATTTTTAAAAGTATAATACATGTCATCTGAGGAAATTAATTTATTATAGAAAACCATCATAAGAAAATAGATAAAAGATTTACTCAAATAATTAGAAAGTCTGACAGAACCAAAACAAACATCTTAGAAAGATTAGGAAAGAACATTCTGGGACCCAAGTTTATAGATAGATTCTAGGAATTTAAGACTGGGGCCATTTCCATGTGCCATAATAAAGGGTATTTTCTTATTTTTACTTTTTTTTTTTGATTGGCATGAATGTGGTTCCCGTTCTCAGTGGCTACTACACAGATGATTGATCAGTCCAGAAAGCCAAGTCCAATGTGGCCAGGATGGATGGTAGGCTTCAGGAAAAAGAATACTATGGATTCCGAATTTATTCCTTATAACCTTCTATAAATTAAAGCATTTTTTAAAAATTTCACATTACCAATATTTGCTGTTTAAAGGAATGCTGTAATATCTGTCAGAAAGTAAAACTAACACTCTAAGTGGTGATTAATGTTAATAAAGTTTTATGTATTGCATCTTATGACTGATCAAGAAGAAAAATAATATGAAAGCATAGTGAGCTAAGCTTTACTCTAAAATCCTTATCTAAAATCTGTGATTCTGTACTTCCCATTATTAGCACACAAAATACAATATTTTACAAAAATAAATTGGGATGTTAAGAATTGAGAAATTCTAGCAAAAGAGTTTTACTTTTGATTATCCTTGCAGTAGTTACTAGAAATGAAACCATATGATAGAAGACAGATGCTTTAAAGTTCTGATGATGGTCTTATATATAAGGAAATCTTGCACAGAACAAAACCAGTGCTGGCTGTGCTGATGACAAGTAAGTCTGTGTATACAGAAAGAGGTGCACGGGGAACCAGATTCTGTTCTACACAGTAGATGGCTTCAGCCCATGGAACTTTAGAGATGTGGAAGCTTCCCTCATTTTGAGCTGCTGCTGTGTTTCTCTCTAAATTAAAAATGCCTGAAGTGCACATCACCACTTGTCATATAACATCTTATAAAAAATAAAATACATAAAGGAGAAGATATGCAGTATAGGAAAACCACTAGCTTCTTTGTAATTGGTTGTTGCCTTGAGCCATTAATAATTTCTTATGCTGATTTTTCAAAATGTTCTCCAATTTGCAGAATTCATTATTCCTGCAAAACTGTACTACAGTTGCACATTAATACTTCATCTGTCCTCTACAGTATACCAATAGACTCTCTAATCTGGGACAAGAACCTTCCTATGGTGTCTAATAACTGAGAACTTATTCATGTGTGGAAGTGACCTAGACAGATGATGGCAAAAACAACTGGGTTTAAAATGAAAAGGCTCACATTGTGCTTTTATAGGAGTTAATTGCTGCTAAGATGATGCTATCAAATGTATTTTTAGGTCCTGTCCTCTAGCCTGGCACAATATATATAGGTTTTAATATCAGTGATACTTTGAAGGTAAGTAGTCACTCTCTTTCACCCTTGCCCATGGTGTTATGGAATTCTAGTATGCATTTTTGCAGTTAGCCTCACAGTGACCTTACAATGGAGAGAGCGATGGACATATAGAAAAAGGCCATAAAATGGAGGGAGATACAGGTTATGTATGAAGAGAAGGTAATACATTTTTTCTGCTTCAGAAGTTCCAATAGTGTAATTTGGCTCACTAAGACTGATGGTTACTGCTGTAAAATCTGTTAGGGTTGGAGCATAAGTATATTTGTGGATTAAATGTCATTAAAATATTTCCCTGTAATCAATGAACAAGGAACTATTTTAAATGCCCAATCAGTATTCTTGGAGCATTAGAGAAGATACAGAGAAATGTTTCAACTTTTCTAATCTCAGGAAGGGCATAATATGCTATTATACTACAATTTGGTAAATGGTACTTAGAAATTCTCATCAGGGTGTGCAGAAAGGAATCCCTTTTGAACCCTTTGTAGATTGGAGTGTAAACTGATGCAGCCATTATGGAAAAAGCTATGGCAGTTCCAAGAAGAATTAGAAATAGAACTACCACATGATCCAGCAATCTGACCAATGGGTATATATTCAAAGGAAATGAAAACAGGATATCAAAGAGATATCTTCACTCATGCTTACTGCAGATTTTTCACAACAGCCAAGATAAGGAAACAACCTAGGTGCCATTAATGGATGAATGGATAAATATGTGTGTATATGTATGTGTGTGTGTTTCCTGGTGGATTCACTGGCATAAGGAATCCAATGTTGGTTCCACATTCCACATTCCAATTGTTCCAGTTGCATGGTAGTATTTTTTCTCCTTGGAAACTAAGACTTTTAGACCATAAGAGTACAGGTTTGTGGAAACAGAAAGAATGAATGGATTTCTTTTTTCATTTCCAGGTCAACGGATTACTTGGAGTAATAAAGGAAACATTTCCATTTCTAACTCTTGATTCCCCAGACCTATGAACTTGTTAGAACTCTGCCAGATGTTGCCACTGGGGGAATTGGCAGGGAAAAAAGATGGCAGTGTGAAAGCGAGGCAGAAACTTCCTCCCAAAATCACATAAAACACGAAAATACAACAAATACAACTAATCTTGAAAAAGCAACCCAATGACTGCAAAACAAACTACCTACATCTGGGGAAGAAGAGAAGACCTCAGAGAAAAGGGTAAAGAGGCAAAGCCATGATCCAGTGGGACCCAAGCCCTCCCTGCACTGCATCCTACAAGCAGGAGGAAGAGGAGCAGACCAGGGAGGAAATAGAAGCCCAGAGTCCCTGAACACCTGGGCCTGGAGATTTGCTCCAGGAGCACAAATCCACATGACATGGTACTCTGGAGACTGGTGATGCCAGAAAGCAAAGACAGGTGGAACACTTTGAGAGGCTGGGATCCCAAATGCTTGGGGAGAACAAGTATGCACTACCAGCACCTGAGACAAAATAAAGTCAGGCAGTTTGAAGCACTTCCCAGCAGTGTGAAGGACACTAAAGAGGCAAAGATTACACAGAGCTCTCTGTTCAGGAGAAAGGGCAGGTGGACAAAACCTTCCTGACAGGCTCAGCCAGCAGGTTGGGAACTCTCAGGAGCTTCAAACACTCCATCCCCATGGCTGACAATGCTGCCCTGAAGAGTCCACTGCAGTATGCAGCCTGCCACTCCTTCCTCCTGACAGGCACCGGTCCTACCCACCTGCTGCCCCCACCATCATGCCAGGCCTGCGGGGGTAGGGGGTGGCTGCACATACCACAGCTACAGGGGAAAAGCAGGGGCCTCTCCCTGTACACTTGACCCACTGGACCTGGCAGTGGAGGCAGATATTACAGCTTGGAAGGCAGGAAACCCTCCCAGCCTAGCTCTTTCCTCCAGGCAGGTTCAGTTTCCCATGAAGGGCATCTTCACAGGAAAATGAGCTTCTAGGCACTAGAGGGCCCTGTCTACACAAAACTATTATTCCACAGGACACTAGAAAAATGAAATGGCAAAGGAATTTGGTCCAAACAAAATTATAAGAAAAAAACACCAGAAAGAGGGCTTAGTGAAATTAAAATCACCAAAATTCTTGATAAAGATTTCAAAATAAAAGTCATAAATGTGCTCACAGAGCTGCAAATATTCAGGATCTCAAGGAGGACTTCAATGAAGAAATAGAAATTTTGAAAAATACAGTATCTGAAATGAAACATACAATGGAGGGATTTAAAAGTAGATTAGATGAGGGAAAGGAGACAGTAAATGAAAAAGAAATTAGAGACCAGGAAAAAAAGAAGCAGAGGCATATAGAGGAAAAAAGAATCTCTAGGAATGAAAGAATAATAAGAGAGTTGTATGACCAATCCAAAGGGAACAATATTTGCATTATAGGGATAGGAGAAAGAAAAGAGGGAAAAAGGGATGGCAAATCTCTTTGAGGAAATAATTGCTGAAAACTTCCCCAATCTGGAAAAGGAAACAGTCACTCAGGTCACGGAAGTACAGAGATCTCCTAACACAAGGGACCCTACGAAGACAATACCAAGACATATAATTAAAATGACAAAGAACAAGGGCAAGGAGAAAGTATTGAAAGCAGCCAGACAGAGAAAAAAGATCACTTATAAAGGAAACACCATCAGGCTATCAGCAGACTTCTCAGCAGAATCCTCATGGGCCAGAAGAGAGTGGCATGATATATTTAGTGTAATGAAATGGAAGGGCCTCCAACCAAGAATACTCTACCCAGCAAGATTATCATTTGAATTCAAAGCAGGGATTAAACCATTTCCACATAAGAAAAAGTTAAGGGAATTCACCACCAAGAAACCATTTCTATAAGAGCTGTTAAAAGCACTGCTGTAGATGGAAATGCTCCTAAGGCTAAAAAGCTGTCACCAGAGAAAATAAAACAACAGTAAATATTGTAGAACAGTTAATTACTAAGCAAATACAAAATAAAATCAACTACTCATAAAGTTAGTCAAGGAATAGAGAGAGAATGCAGGATATGACATTCTGCATATATACAGTGTGGAGGAGGAAGAAAGAGGGGAGGGGAAAAAAGCAGCTTTAGACAGTGGTTGAAATAGAGTAATCAGTGATTTAAGATAGACTGTTACATAGTAAGGAAGCTATCATTGCACCTTTGGTAACCATAAATCTAAAGGTTACAATGGCAAGAAGTTTATATCTATTGACAATTACCTTAAATGTAAATGGACTGAATAAACCAATCAAAAGACACAGAATGACAGGATGGATAAAAAAGCAAAACCCAACTTTACGCTGCCTACAAGAGAATCATTTAAAACCCAAAGACATACCAAGACTAAGAGTAAAAAAATGGAAAAAGATACTTCATGCATATAATAGGATGAAAAAAGCAGGAATAGCATTACTTATATCAGACAAAATGTATTTCAAAACAAAGAAGGTAACTAGAGACAAAGAAGGACATTGCATAATGATAAAGGGGTCACATCAATAAGGATATAACCATTATAAATATTTATGCACCCAACATAAGAGCAACTAATTATGTGAAACAAATACTAACAGAATTAAAGGGGGAAATAGAATGCAACACATTCATTTTAGGAGACTTTAACACACCATTCACACCAATAGACAGATCAACCAGACATAAAACAAGGAGACAGAGGTGTTGAATAACACACTAGAAGAAATGGACCTGATAGACACCAACAGAACACTCCACCCAAAAGTGTCAGGATACACATTCTTCTCAAGGGTACATGGAATTCTTTCCAGAATAGATCACACACTAGTCAATAAAAAGAGCCTCAATAAATTCAAAAAGATTGAAATTGTACCAACCAGCTTCTCAGACCACAAAGATATGAAACTGGAAATAAATAATGCAAACAAAACAAAACAAAACAAAAAACCTACAAAAACAAGGAGGCCTAACAACATGCTCCTAAATAATCAATGTAACAATAACCACAAAAAAACTCCCCAGAGATCCAGCACTATATGGAGACAAATGAAAACAACAACTTAGCTCCCCAAAATCTGTGGGACACAGTGAAGACACTTCTAAGAAGAAAGTGTATAGTAATACAGGCTTACTTCAAAAAAGAAAAACAATCCCAAATGAAAAGTCTAAACTCACAGTTAGTGAAACTAGAAAAAGAACAAATGAGGCCCAAAGTCAGTAGAAGGAGGGACATAATAAAGATCAGAGCATAAAGAAATAAAATTGAGAAGAATGAAACTATAGAAAGAATCAATGAAACCAGAGGTGGTTCTTTGAGAAAATAAACAAAATAGATAAACCCCTAGCCAGTGAAGAAAAAAAAGAGAGTGCACACACATAAAAAGAATAAGAAGATATAAAAAAGGAGAAATCACACTGGACCCCATGGAAATACAAATAATTATTAGAGAATACTATAAAAATTACATGCCAACAAATTGGACAATGTAGAAGAAATGAACAACTTTCTAGGAAAATAAAATCTTCTAAGACAAACTCAGGAAGAAACAGAAAAACTGAACAGACCAATTACCAGCAATGAAATCAAATTGGTAATCAGAAAACTACATAAGAAGAAAACCCCTAGCCCAGATAGCTTCACTGCTGAATGTTATCATACATATAAAGAAGAGCTAATACCCACCCTAATTAAATATTCCAAAAGGTTGAAGAGGAGGAAATACTTCCAAATTCATTCTATGAGGCCAGCATCAGGCTAATATTAAAAACCAAACAAAGACACCACTTAAAAAGAAATTATGGGACAATACCACAGATGAACATATATGCATAAATCCTCACCAAAATATCAGCAAACAAAATTCAAAAATACATTAAAAAGATCATCCATCATGATCAAGTTGGATTTATTTCAGGGATGCAAGGATGGTACAATATTTGCAAATCAATCAATATCATATACCACATCAACAAAAAGGACAAAAATCACATGATCATCTCAACAGATGCCAAAAGAGCATTTGGCAAAATTGAACATCCCTTCATGATAAAAACCCAACAAAATGGGTATAGAAGGCAAGCACCTCAACATAATAAGGGCCATATATGACAAACCCAGAGCCAGTAACAGACATAACACCAAAGAGATGAAAGTTTCTCCTCTAAGACCGGAAAAAAGACAAGGATACTCACTCTCATCACTTTTATCCAACACAGTACTGGAGGTCCTAGCTGTGGCAATCAGACAACACCAAGAGATAAAAGGCATCTAGATTTGGTAAGGAAGAAGTTAAACTGTCACTGTTTGCAAATGACATATTGTACATAAAAATCCCTAAATAATCCACCCCAAAACTACTACAACTAATAACTCAACCCAGCAAAGTTGCAGGATGCAAAATTAATACACAGAAATCTGTTGCATTCCTTATATACTAATGGTGAACTAGCAGAAAGAGAAATCAGGAAAATAACTTCATTTTCCTTGCATCAAAAAGAATAAAATACCTAGGAATAAACATAACCAAGGAGGTAAAAGGCCTATACCCTGAAAACTAAAAGACAATCAAGAGAGAAACTAAAAAGGACACTAATAAATAGAAATACATCCCAAACTCATAGACAGGAAGAATTAATATTGTCAAAATGGTCATCCTGCCCAAAGCAATCTACATATTCAATGTAATCCCCATCAAAATACCAACAGCATTCTTCAGTGAACTGGGACAAATAGTTCTAAATTCATATGCAATCACCAAAGATGCTGAATAGCCAAAGCAATCCTGAGAAGAACAAAGGTAGGGGCATTATACTTCCCAACTTCAAGCTCTACTACAAAGCCACACTAATCAAAACAATTTGGTACTGCCACAACAGACTCAGATCAGTGGGACAAACAGAGAGCCCAAATATAAACCCACACACATATGGTCAAGTAATATTCAATAAAGGAGCCATGAATAAAGGAACACTGGGGAAAAGACAGCCTCTCTAACAACTGGGAAGACTGGACAACTACATGTAAGAGAATGAAATTGGATTATCATCTAACCCCATACACAAAAATCAATTCAAAATGGATCAAAGACCTGAATGTAAGTCTTGAAACCATTAAACTCTTAGAAGAAAACATTGGCAAAACTCTCTTGAATATAAACATAAGCAACTTTTTCCTGAACACATCTCCTCAGGCAAGGGATACAAAATAAAAAATGAACAAATGGGACTACATCAAACTAAAAACTTCTGTACAGCAAAGGATACCATCAGCAGAACAAAAATGCTTCCTACAATATGGGAGAATATATTTGTAAATGACTTATCCAATAAGGGGTTAAAATCCAACATATATAAAGAACTTACATGCCTCAACACCAAAAAAGATTAAAAAATGGGCAAAGGGTCTGAACAGATACTTTTCCAAAGAAGAAATACAGATGGCCAACAGGCATTTGAAAAGATGCTGCACATCACTAATCATCAGGGAAATGAAAATTAAAACTACAATGAAATATCATCTCACACCAGTAAAGGTGGCCAATATACAAAAGACAAGAAACAACAAATGCTGATGAGGAAGCAGAGAAAGGGGAGCCCTCTTACACTCTTGGTGGGAATGTAAATTGTTACAACCACTGTGGAAAACAGTATGGAGGTTCCTCAAAAACTAAAAATAGAAACACAATTTGGCCCAGTAATTCCATTCCTAGGAATTTATCTGAAGAAAACAAGATCCGTGATTCAAAAAGACGTGTGCATCCCTGTTTATCATTGCACTATTTACAACAGTCAAGTTATAGAAGCCACCTAAGCGTCCATTAATAGCTGAATAGATAAAGATGTGGTACATATACACAATGGACTATTATTCAGCCATAAGAAGAAAATAAATACTACCTTTTGCAACAACATGGACGGAGCTAGAGAGTATTACACTCAGTGAAATAAGCCAGCAGAGAAATACAAATATCAAATGATTCCACTTATCTGTGGAGTATAAAGAGAAAAGCAAAGCTGAATGAATAAAATGGCAGTGGACTCACTGACACTGAGAAGGGACTAATGGTTACAAAAGGGGAGAGGTCAGGAGTGGTGGGTGGGAAGGGAGAAGGGGATTAGGGTAACTATAATTAGCAATCATTATATAGGTAGGTCACAGGGAAGGCAGTCCAGCACAAAGACAGGAATGACTCTATAACATCTTACTAAGCTTATAGACAGTGACTGCAATAGAAGGGATGAGGACTTGATAATATGGGTGAGTGTTCAAACAACTGTGTTATTCTTATGAAACCATCATAAGATTGTGTATCAATAATACTTTAATAAATTAATGAAAAAAGATGTTGCCACTGATCGAGCCCCATAGCTAAATCTTCAAAAGACCATTACACCAATTTACCAGTGCAGTCACTTCAGGGTCATGAAGAACCTGGAGAGACTTGTAAATTTCACAGGTATCAGCTCATTTCCAGACTTAATTTTCTTTAAAAGAGCTTTCTTTTTCTTCCTCAATGCTATAAAGAATATTATGATGATGAGTAAAGCATTTACAAGTTTAAAAATGACAATTAAAATAAATATTCTTGACAGGAAAAGCAAATCTATACCTGAAGTAAGAAAAATTTATACCTGAAGTGAGAACAAAGTCTTCCCTTCCATAATGAGAATGGTGCAAATAATGTCAGTTGGTGACTGCTGATATCCCTGGAAATGGGGTTGTATCAGGGAACACAACTGATCTCTGTTGTCATGAGGATGGTCTGTCAGCAGTGGCTGAAGCTAAATCAGTCTTGAAAAGTGAAAGTCCATGTTGTAGAGTCTGTGGAGAACTTCCATCCATGTTACCATGGTCCCTTTGACCATTAGCTCATTCATTGATCATGAATGATGTGGTTTGGGAAAGTTATAAACAGAATGGTTTGTCTTGTTCATCTGATTATTAAAATTCTACTCCACTGAAAATTCACCTGGGATGTTCACATGGGCCACACTAAGTGTTTACTTGGAGAAATACATCTAATACCTCTCTCCCAGGTCTCCTTGCTACCGATTTTCCAATTTTGTTTCTTCCAGTCCCGGATCATCCAGCCAAATCATTAACCACTATCAGTGGTTTGCTACAGTTCTGTGTCTCTGGCCACTTCTCATTTCAGATAAAATGAACAAAATGAATTTCAAAGGGTACTTTTTGCAGAATTTTCTTTTTATACACTCCATGGTCACTCCAGGTTGAGGCTAAAATGTGGACATCCATTTTCAGACAATGCTAGTGTTACATGCAGAGTTCTTTCTAAACCAGACCCACATTATCTCCTCTTCAGTCACTTGATCATAGAAAGCCCTTCCCCCTGACGACACAGGTGCAAACGGAGAGGGGGTGATGCCACAGGCAGGGCCTATAGGCATTTGAGCCACTTGTTGATGAAGTTTACTTACGCTTTCAGAACCTGTTAGAACCTGACTGGGTATGTACTACTTCTACTTGATGATGGGGGGCTTATGTACATGCCCAAATTGATAATGGGTTAAATCACTTATAATAGGTGCTTCCTATGAAAAGAAAACATTCTTTTTGTTTCAGGTCTCACCTGGCTGGTTTTGAACTCTCTTTATATTGGAAGTCATGAAGACTGCGGAATCTAATTTGTTGTGTGTTAGCAGAGAGCAAATATGAAGGCTTGCAAATCATTTCCCCTGTGTCTTCAAACATACCAAACTTCCAATGTAAAATTCAGGGAAGACATTACTCTGGAGTTTCACCAAATCAATGAAAAGTTCAAACACTTTCCAGAAGGATAATTTGATTTAATTAGATTATAATAATTCAGTTTTAATGTGGACATAAACACTTTAAATATGTGATGAGGAATAAAGGCAAAGGGTTGATAAGGTTGAATGGTTCTGCCAATTCATGTAAAGTATGCTAATAACACTGATTTCTACTGCACTCCTCTTCCCTGATGCTTGATTTTTATACCCTAGAATTCCAAATTCATAGGTTCTCATGGCTACCCATCATAGGAGAATGTCTCTGCTTCAACTCTAGCTTCTGTCTCTGTTCTGAGTTGTGGTTCATCTCTAAAATTTCTATTTGTCTTTATATTTTTGATCACTACAGTTTAAATTTGTTCTCCATTTTCCCGAAGTTTTAAAGAATAGCTGTTTCACTGGTATCTTTTTCTTCTTTAGTATCCATATTTTCACTGTATCCCCTTTTTATAATTGTATCTGTCATGGTCATGGGATTCGTTACAGCGGCAGAAGAGGGCCAACTGTGTGTGCACTCAGGCCACCTTCCTAAACCACATGTGTAACTTTTTGTAACATGAAACTTAAAAGCAATTGGTAGTAACTGTAATACTCTCAATTGTAAATACCATTGCAAATTGTAATACCATTGTAAAGTATGTATTTACAATTATCTTGACATATACAAAGTGGTATACTTGAAAGAGTTGGTAGGCTCCAGAATCCTAATTTCTCTTAACATGTAATAGAAGTATGTCAAATCCAGAATCTAGCAATAGCCTTTGACACTTCTTCAAACACATTTTAATTCCTTATCTTTTCTGATACTCCCCATTCCAGATTCATGCATTACATTAAAATATTAAAGTGTTTCCCTTTATGGATGACAGATGTATGTATTTTATAAATATGTATATGTGTTATTCCCAGATCCCTGTCAAATTTAATCTGCTTATTTTCAAGCCTGATAGCAAGAAATCTATTTGCTCTGGCAGAACTTGTCACCTACACCCACATCCATACTGTCTACAATTTCTGAAATTTAGTATAACCTTTTATCTCATATATTTTCCATCTTTTAAGAAAACTTTGGGAAATAGAGGGTTTATGAAAAAGCACAAAAGATTATATAAAATTTTAGAGTCGGGAGGAAGGAAAATGTCAGTTCTGACTGAGAATCAGTGATAAGAATGAACAATGTCCCTGACTTATAGTTCATTTATGTGATGTGAGCTGAAAAACATGGAGTCATAAAAATTCAATCATCTGTGTGAAAAGTTGAACATCGTTTCATAGTTAGCATTTTAAAGAAAAGTGGATATTTTAATGCTAATACTGCTTAGGTTCCTCTCCCATACCTCCACCTCAACTTCCTCATTTATCCTATACCCCCAAATAATGATCAGGGAAGTTTTCCTTTAAACACCAATGTAAAAACTGATGAAAAACATTTCACACAATTCTACCAAGCTGTGATTCTGTGGTACCATCATCCCACACCCATGAGTTCATTTTAATTCTTAACCACTGTTTCTTGCTGTGATATTTACTCTGCCATTACAGCAGAAGGCATTCACCTTTATGGATGACAAGACTTTCCAGAAATGTGAAGGAAAGCTGTGGTTTAACCTGGGGATTGCAGGACTATGCATTCTTATATCTTAACACTAGCCCTTGCTGAGCCATCAGATATTAGATTTTAAAAGAACAAACAAGTTATGTTGCCAGGTAGTAAGTTAGCCCATCAGAATAAACAATTATGACAGGTTTAGCCTTCCCTCAGATTGCAGGGTAAAGGAAGAGATGCATGGGCCACCCCTTCCTTTTCACTTATAGTATCCCAGAACAATTCTTGCCTCTGACTCCCTTTGTTTAGGTATATAGGAGTAGGCATTTTATCACTCATTTTAAAAAATAGGAATAGTGTTACATCAAAATTTAATAATCCCAGCATTCAAAAGTCAAGGAACAACAAATGCTGGGAAGGATGCAGAGAAAGGGGAACCCTCCTACACTGCTGGTGGGAATGTAAATTAGTTCAACCATTGTGGAAAGCAATGCGGAAGTTCCTCAAAATACTAAAAATAGAAATACCATTTGACTCAGGAATTCCACTCCTAGAAATTTACCCAAGGAAAACAAGATCATAGTTTCAAAAAGACACATGCACCCCTATGTTTATTGCAGCAGTATTCACAGTAGCCAAGATATGGAAGCAACCTAAGTGTCCATCAGTAGATGAATGGATAAAGAAGAGGTGGTACATATCCAAAATAGAATACTGCTCAGCCATAAGAGAAAAACAAATCCTACCATTTGCAACAACATGGATGGAGCTAGAGGGTATTTTGCTCAGTGAAATAAGCCAGGCAGAGAAAGACAAGTACCAAATGATTCCACTCATTTGTGGAGTATAACAACAAAGCAAAAACTGAAGAACAGAACAGCAGCAAACTCACAGACCCCAAGAAGGAACTAGTGGTTAACAAAGGGAAATGGGGTGGGGAGGGAGGGTGGGAAGAGAGGGAGAAGGGGATTGAGGAGTATTATGATTAGCACACATAATGTGGGGGCAGGCACAGGGAAGGCAGTGTAGAACAAAGACAAGTAATGACTCTATACCATCTTACTACATTGATGGACAGTAACTGCAATGGGGCATGTGGGGGGATTTCATAATAAGGGTGAATGTAGTAATCACATTGGTGCTCATGTGAAATCTTCATAAGATTGTATATCAATGATAACTTAATAAAAATAAATTTAATAATCAAATTTCCATCTCTAGCTCTGATCTTAGAGTCATCTCAAGATTGAATAGAGGAAACTGAGTCAAGGTTAGGAAATGATAAGAAATGTTCCTTTTACTCAGTATGTATTTTCTTTTTATCCAGAAGTTATATGTCTATAAATATAAATGATAACACAATGATTATTTTGTGAAAGTATTGAAATATTAGCAGGGTAATCTTAGAGCTCTGTATAAGAGCTAAAAACGTTCAAAATAAACAGCCTAAATCTCTCATTTATATACCTTAATAACACAGAGTATATGTATGCTATTATTAAAAGTATGTCTACTGACAAGGAGAACTATCCCTTCTACTGTATTACTTACCAAAGTGGGAAATAAAAACAGATTTTACACATGATGGTGCATTTATTAAACTATACATGCATGTACACTCAAACACATGCAAACCCACTAAAAAACATGTTTATATATTTATAGTTGGCAAAGACCTATTACACACTACTGAATTGGTTAATATTACATTGGATCATCTATGGGGTAATTATTTATTAATTTTCTTTGTATCTGAAATTATACTACTACTAATAATAATCTTTTTAGAATATCATTTTTGATATTTTATGTAGAGGTCCTAGATTCTAATGACTAAATAGCTAACATGCTTAGTGTTATAATATCTTTATTGGTGGCACAACATTTTACAAATTCACCTCTTTTATTCAGAATATGGTATAAAAGATATTTGGTATCCCAGGGGCAATGTGTGGCAGCCACTGGGGTCATTCACAAATACTCTGCCTTCACGGTGGATTTGCATTACCCTGTTCATAAAAAGTGGCGTATGCATGTAATAATTTGCTTTGGTCAACGAGTATGATTTCTAAGATGCAGAAAAAAGAGAATCTTTTTAGATTCATAGACTTTCTTTCTCTTACTAGGGAAATCAATAATGTTTCAAATAGTAGTATTTCTATCATTTTAGGTCTCTAAAAGAGGAGTGGTAGCAAAGACCCTGCTCTGATTTTCAAAAATGAAATATGTGTTTTCAGGGGCAACTGATAAATTCAGGGAGTATTATAAGGGCTCATACTAATATGTCATGTATATAGATTCTCTCCTGGAGGCTAAATTGCTTAGTGTTAGGCACTGTGTTTAAGCATTACAAAGACTTAAAGAATCTGTAAGATTCTACAATAAACATAATAATAATAATAAATAACATTCACATACTTACAATATTCAGGCATAATACTAAACCCTCTACATGTAGTAACTTGTTTTTTCTATACAACAATTATTACAATCTCAATTTCATCATCAAGGAATTGAGACACACAGATATGAAGGAATCTGACTGGGGCATGCATACACTTAGTGAGTATAAATCAAACACTAATAAAATATAAAAGACCAAAGAATTAATAGTAAAAAATTGTACAACTTAGCAAATACTAGCTTGATGCCCTGTACAAAACTAAATGTTCTGTATATCATCTGATTTAATCTTTCCAACACTCTTCCAAAGTAGGGTTAATAACCACCTTTTGCAATGAAGAACCTAAAGTAAGTTACCTAACTTGTCAAGATCATACAGCTGACAATGGGCATATCAAAGATAAAAACTCAAGCGAAGCTCTAAAGCCATGCTCCTTGTATAACATGACACTAAGTTTTGAATACCTACCTTCCCATTATCAGTGGTAGGAAGAAAGATAGGTTGTATAACAAATTTAAAGTGTTAGTAAAAATGGAAAGAATGTTTTTCCAACCCTTTGCATCTAAATTAATTTCAGCTGCATTCACTTCAGTACACAGTGAAATATTCATACTAATATGCATTTACTCATTACGGACAATTAAGACAATATAACATCAAACATTTAAAACAGCAATGTTGTACAAGTGTAAAATTTTCTTTCTCTCACCATTTACCACAGAACTTGTACTTGCTCATATCTACTCACATCCAACTCTCCCAAACAAATTCATGATATATTTAATGAATTGTTTCTAATGGTACCCTTCTTTCTAGACCTGGGACATGTAAGATTTTCGTTGTCTTATAGAAAGATTTATTTCTGTGCAGAAAAGGTCACTCTATTTTACTTTAAAAATTACTATGTAATTAAAGTTGTATATTAAAAATATTTATTCTTCTTTAAATTTGTTTTTCCAGTTACGAATTTGCTGTTCTATTTATGCATTAGCAAATTTCTACACTTTTAAGAGGCCACTGATTAAATTTGGTCTCACTTAACAGCTTAATTATATGCCATTAACCATTAAATCTCTTTTATAAATGTAACAGTGACTTTCTTTTTAAAGTATTTCAATGGTCTGAGTGATAAAATTTCCCAAGCACTTAAATAACTCTTCTGGCCTATGAAATTAAACATATAAGGATGGAGAACCAATTATATTAAATGTTCAACAGTGTATTTCAACAATATGATTTTAACTTAAAATAACAAATCTAGATCAATTATTTTCTAACAACTTTAAATTAGAATTACAGGGTTCTCTACATCCCTAGTGAGCTACAGTGTCTTAAACATTACAAGTAAATAAAATTTCAAATAAGCACTTAGTTTTATATTAACATATGCATTAACAATATGGATTTAGTTCTAAATATTCCTCTCCTGAATTATAAACCTTCCTGAGGCCAATGGATCTAAAAATCTCTATGAAGACATTTCCTCTCATCTAGTGAAGATGATATAATAAACAAAAGTTTTTATAAAGATTATGCTGGGGGTGCATTACTTCCATTTCACATAGTAAGGCAATACTAAGCTGCCATTGCAGTCTATTACAGGAATTTCATAACTTAAAAAATAAATTGCTCTTGTGGATTTTGAAACAAAATGCCAAGTTCCCTGTTCTGGTCATGGAATTTGTGAACTATCCAGGCTGTTATAGTACTTTAACTTATTGAAACTTCCTTAGCAATCAAAATATTTAAATAGTTAATGATACTTGAACTTGATGTAATCCCACACGTTATTCATATTCTTCATGACCAACAGGATAACACAACTCTTAACAAGAGACATTAAGTGACATCTAAATAGATTCTGAAAAATCCCCAAGCTATATGGATCTTAAATTTTATGGTTGTATTTCTAGGCAAATTCTTTAACTCTAGCAATTTTGTACTTAGAATGTCACGAGAGAGTACTTACGGCTTTCACCTAAGATGGGAAAAGCTGGAAAGACTATCACCCCCGATACAGCAACAAGGGAGAGGCAGACAATTTAGAAAATGATACATTTTCTTGAAATAATCAAAGATTATCACAGAACAAACAACTATTCTGAAATCAGAGAAAAAACAGGTGTTTTCAAGGGGATGGAAACACTGACTCACCTCCGGCAGAGCATGAAAGAAAGGGGTAGCTGCCATAGAACTGTCAAGAAGAACATGGGTAAAATGGATAATAAATGATTAAAGGTTAGCATAATAGTATAGAAGAACTTGAAGGTGAAGACACAAGGATAATTTGTATCCTCTTACAGTTCCTCTTTTTCACAGAGCACACCTAATCCTCCTGAGAAAAAGTGGGCATGTAAAACTGGACACCACACTTTACTTGGTAGTGTAGGTTTCAAAGAAGGGGGCAAACCGCTCTGTGGAAATGGCCACAGCTGCAACCATTTCCTTACCCCTATGAAACACAAGCCTTCCTCCACTCAGGAAGGGGCGGAAAGTCCCATGGCTCAGAGAATGAAGACACAGCCTGATCATGGCTGGGGGAAGAGGGAAGGAAACACTCTTCTTGGAGGAGATACAATCTTCCTTTGCTCAGATCACTAGATGCTTCCAATGGTTGAGAAAGTAACAAAATTGCTGAAAATGGCAGGAAAAACTAAACAGCAGAGAGCATTGAAGAACTGCAGAAAATGTCAAATGCTCTAATATAGGCATAATTAGAATCCAAGAAGAAAGAGAAAGGAGCAGAAGAAATATCTGAAGAGACAGTAATCAAGAATTTTCAGAAATCAATGGAGACATAAAACCCAACCCCAAAAAGTTCAAAGATCATGGCAGGGTAAACATACTCTCTCTCTCTCTCTCTCTGTCTCTTTTACACACATACACATATCTGGACACATTATATTCTGACTAATGAAAAGCAAAATTAAAGGGCAGATCTTGAAGACAATCAGAAAAAAAAAAGATACACAGGAACAAAGAAAATAATTACAGCAGACTTCTCATTAGAAATGATGGGAACCAAGTCAATGTTGAAAGAAAAAAAAATTGTCAATCCAGAATTGTTTTATTTAGCAAAAGATCTCTTGAAAATAATGGAGAAATATAAGAAATTTGGGGTCAAAGAATAACCGATAGGATCCATTAACAGTAGAACTGTATTACAAGAAAAGTTTGGAGAAATTCTCTGGCAGGAGGAGTGCATCAAACAGACTCTTGGATCTACATGAAAAAATGGCTATCCCTTAAAATGATTTATAATAAAAGTATATATGAAAGACTTTTAATTTATTGTAATTTTTAAAAAAATTTACTGTTTAAAGCAGAAATAGTAGTAATATACCAATGCACTGATGATTAATAATATATTGAAAAGTAAAGTGGACGATGGCAGTACCTCAAAATGTGTAAGCCAAGAATTGAGATTAAATGGTCCTAAGGGTTTTAAACTTGATGTGAAGCAATAAAATACTATTTAAAGTCAAACTGATTAATTAAAGATGTGTGTTGTAAAATCATGCAAAGGGCCACGAGTGAATTTTGAGGGGTTATGGAACTCTATCTTAATTGTGGCAATGGTTACACAATTTTGCATTTATAAAATTGATATGACTGTACATACTAAATAGAGTACATTTCATGTATGTAAATAATATCTTCATCAACCTAAAAAAATAAATTTGTGAGGGGGATTTCTGATTCTTACTCTCACAAAGGTAAGGTAGGATTCAATATCACTGGAGGTTGTACAACTATGTAATAAGATCTATGGGTCTTATCTATGAAAGATTTCAGAGACTAGAACATTCTGTCTGGCATTTGCAGGCCAATATCCCAAGCTCTTTGTCAGGTAAACTTAAAATGTTGAGGTAGTTGATAGAGTGCATGGCGGGCTGTGGTAAAACTTGGAGGACATAGGTCAAATACCTTGTAAGGCTCAGTAGAAGATGCTTCTTTTATTTGTATAATAACTTTATGGGTGGGCAAAGGCATGATGGTAATAAAAATGTGCAATTAGGCTATAAAATGTTTCCAAGGACAAGTATCAACTTTTTCATTTGTCCACAGTTTCTCTCAACTCAGTTTCAGACTTGCCAGAGGCCTGCTCTTAAGGAAGCATATAGGAATGAGGAAAATCTGAAAAGAGTGGAAAAGAAGAAAACAAGATAATGAAAAGGGACAATTCTTAATTGTATTGTGACTCCTCTTACAAGCAGCACGTTTAATTGAAGAGCTGCTTTGGGAACTCTGGTGTTTAATTTTCTGACATCTCTGAGAATCAAATCTAACAGGTGTAGTTTGATGAACATAGTTTAGTAAGGATGTTGTTTTTGGTCTCTTCTGACATGTAAGAAAGGCCAAACTAATACAAAAATCTAAGCAGATCTTTTGTTAAAAATATATTCTAAGCAAATCTTCCTGCCCAGTGAACAAATCCCAGTATAGATCACTACTTAGACTGGTTTCTGCTTTCCAGATGCCTGGTTAGTGAGGGACTGAGCCAGTCTGAGTGGAGAGAATATTTTATTTTTCACTCGTCACACCAGTACCAACAGTGTCTAGCACAAAGTACATGTTGAATGTAGTTTTTAAAATGAATGAATGAATAAATGAATGGATGGGTAAGATCTAGTTTCAACTGGAGTATGGGAAACTAACACCTAGAGGTGGGTGCCAAAGATGTGGTCATCTTTGCCAAAGCCCACATGTTGGTGATCTCAGAGAAGCACCTACAGTAGCCAGAGACAGCAGTCCACAAGGACATGTTCAAACTAAGACTATATCCAACCCCTTATAAGTGTATGTCTCCATTTTCTAGCAATCATATGGCAATTAACACATACTGTTTTTTTTTATCTTGCAGTTGCTTTTTTTTAATTTTATTTATTTTTTATTTTGGCATCATTAATCTACAGTTACAGTAAGGACATTATGTTTACTAGGCTCCCCCCTTCACCAAGTCCCCCCCACATCCCCGTTCACAGTCACTGTCCATCAACATAGTAAGATGTTGTAAAATCACTACTTGTCTTCTCTGTGTTGCACAGCCCTCCCTGTGCCCACCCCCGCCACACTATACATGCTAATCGTAATGCCCCCTTTCTTTTTTTCCCACCATTATCCCTCCCTTCCCACCCATCCTCCCCAGTCCCTTTCCCTTTGGTAACTTAGTCCATTCTTGGGTTCTGTGATTCTGCTGCTGTTTTGTTCCTTCAGTTTTCTTTTGTTCTTATACTCCACAGATGAGTGAAATCATTTCATACTTCTCCTTCTCTGCCTGGCTTATTTAACTGAGCATAATACCTTCTAGCTCCATCCATGTTGTTGTGAATGGTAGGATTTGTTTTTTTCTTATGGCTGAGTAATATACCATTGTGTATATGTGCAACATCTTCTTTATCCAGTCATCTACTGATGGACGTTTAGGTTGCTTCCATATCTTGGCTATTGTAAATAGTGCAGCAATAAACATAGGGGTGCATCTGTCCTTTTCAAATGGGAGTGCTGCATTCTTAAGGTAAATTCCTAGAAGTGGAATTCCTGGGTCAAATGGTACTTCTATTTTGAGCATTTTGAGGAACGTCCATACTGCTTTCCACAATGATTGAACTAATTTACATTCCCACCAGCAGTGTAGGAGGGTTACCCTTTCTCCACAACCTCGCCAACATTTGTTGTTGTGTTTTCGATGATGGCGATCCTTACTGGTGTGAGATGATATCTCATTGTGGTTTTAATTTACATTTCTCTGATGACAAGCAATGTGGAGCATCTTTTCATGTGTCTGTTGGCCATCTGAATTTCTTCTTTAGAGCACTGTCTATTCAGCTCCTCTGCCCATTTTTTAATTGGGTTATTTGCTTTTTGTTTGTTGAGGTGTGTGAGCTCTTTATATACTTTGGATGTCAACCCTTTATTGGATCTGTCATTTACGAATATATTCTCCCATACTGTAGGATACCTTTTTGTTCTATTGATGGTGTCCTTTGCTGTACAGAAGCTTTTTAGCTTAATATAGTCCCACTTGTTCATTTTTGAATTTGTTTCCCTTGCCTGGGGAGATATGTTCAAGAAGAGGTCACTCATGTTTATGTCTAAGAGATTTTTGCCTATGTTTTTTTCTAAGAGTTTTATGGTTTCATGACTTACATTTAAGTCTTTGATCCATTTCGAATTTACTTTTGTGTATGGGGTTAGACAGTGATCCAGTTTCATTCTCTTACATGTAGCTATCCAGTTTTGCCAGCACCATCTGTTGAATAGACTTTCATTTCCCCATTGTATGTCCATGGCCCCTTTATTGAATATTAGTTGACCATATATGTTTCGGTTAATGTTTGAAGTCTCTATTCTGTTCCACTGGTCTGTGGCTCTGTTCTTGTGCCAGTACCAAATTGCCTTGATTACTGTGGCATTGTAGTAGAGCTTGAAGTTGGAGAGTGAGATCCCCCCACTTTATTCTTTCTTCTCAGGATTTCTTTAGCTATTCGGAGTCTTTGGTGTTTCCATATGAATTTTTGAACTATTTGTTCCAGTTCATTGAAGAATGCTGTTGGTAGTTTGATAGGGACTGCATCGAATCTGTATATTGCTTTGGGCTGGATGGCCATTTTCACAATATTAATTCTTCCTATCCAGGAGCATGGGATGAGTTTCCATTTGTTAGTGACCTCTTTAATTTCTCTTAAGAGTGTCTTACAGTTTTCAGGGTATAGGTCTTTCACATCCTTGGTTAGATTTATTCCTAGGTATTTTAATCTTTTTGATGCTATTGTGAATGGAATTGTCTTCCTGATTTCTCTTTCTATTAGTTTATTGTTAGTGTATAGGAAAGCCACAGATTTCTGTGTGTTAATTTTGTATCCTGCAACTTTGCTGAATTCCGATATTAGCTCTAGTAGTTTTGGAGTGGAGTCTTTAGGGTTTTTTATGTACAATATCATGTCATCTGCAAATAGTGATAGTTTAACTTCTTCTTTACCAATCTGGATTCCTTGTATTTCTTTGTTTTGTCTAATTGCCGTGGCTAGGACCTCCAGTACTATGTTGAATAACAGTGGGGATAGTGGGCATCCCTGTCTTGTTCCAATCTCAGAGGAAAAGCTTTCAGCTTCTTGCTGTTCAGTATGATGTTGGCTGTGGGTTTATAATATATGGCCTTCATTATGTTGAGGTACTTGCCCTCTATACCCGTTTTGTTGAGAGTTTTTATCATGAATGGATGTTGAATTTTATCGAATGCTTTTTCAGCATCTATGGAGATGATCATGTGGTTTTTGTCTTTCTTTTTGTTGATGTGGTGGATGATGTTGATGGATTTTTGAATGTTGTACCATCCTTGAATCCATGGGATGAATCCCACTTGGTCATGGTGTACGATCCTCTTGACATATTTTTGAATTCAGTTTGCTAATATTTTGTTGAGTATTTTTGCATCTACGTTCATCAGGGATATTAGCCTGTAGTTTTCTTTTTTGATGGGGCCTTTGCCTGGTTTTGGTGTTAGGGTGATGTTGGCTTCATAGGATGAGTTTGGGAGTATTCCCTCCTCTTCTATTTTTTGGAAAACTTTAAGGAGAATGGGTATTATGTCTTCTCTGTATGTCTGAGAAATTCCGAGGTAAATCCACCTGCCCTGGGGATTTTGTTCTTGGGTCATTTTTTGATTACCGCTTCAATTTCTTTGCTGTTAATTGGTCTGTTTAGATTTTCTGTTTCTGGGTCAGTCTAGGAAGGATGTATTTTTCTAGGAAGTTTTCCATTTTTCCTCAGTTTTCCAGCTTGTTAGCATACAGGTTTTCATACTGTTCTCTAATAATTCTTTGTATTTCTGTGGAGTCCGTCGTGATTTTTCCTTTCTCATTTCTGATTCTGTTGATGTGTGTTGACTCTCTTTTTCTCTTAATGAGTCTGGCTAGAGGCTTATCTATTTTATTTTCCCAAAGAACCACCTCTTGGTTTCATTGATTTTTTCTTCTGTTTTATTCTTCTCAATTTTATTTATTTCTTCTCTGATCTTTATTATGTCCCTCCTTCTCTGACCTTTGGCCTCATTTGTTCTTCTTTTTCCAATTTCGATAATTGTGACATTAGACTATTCATTTGGGATTGTTCTTCCTTCTTTAAATGTGCCTGGATTGCTATATACTTTCCTCTTAAGACTGCTTTTGCTGTGTCCCACAGAATTTGGGGCTTTGTGTTGTGGTTGTCATTTGTTTCCATATATTGCTGTATCTCCATTTTAATTTGGTCATTGATCCTTTGATTATTTAGGAGCATGTTGTTAGGTCTCCATGTGTTTTTGAGCCTTTTTGCTTTCTTTGTACAATTTAGTTATAGTTTTATACCTTTGTGGTCTGAGAAGTTGGTTGGTAGAATTTCAATCTTTTGGAATTTACTGAGGCTCTTTTTGTGGCCTAGTATGTGGTCTGCTCTAGAGAATGTTCCATGTGCACTGGAGAAGAATGTGTATCCTGTTGCTTTTGGATGTAGAGTTCTATAGATGTCTATTAGGTCTATCTGTTCTAGTGTGTTGTTCAGTGCCTCTGTGTCCTTATTTATTTTCTGTCTGGTGGATCTGTCCTTTGGAGTGAGTGGTGTGTTGAAGTCTACCAGAATGAATGCATTGCATTCTATTTCCTCCTTTAATTCTGTTGGTATTTGTTTCACACATGTTGGTGCTCCTGTACTTGGTGCATATATATTTATAATGGTTATATCCTCTTGTTGGACTGAGCCCTTTATCATTATCTAATGTCCTTCTTTATCTTTTGTTACTTTCTTTATTGTGAAGTCTGTTTTGTCTGATACCAGAATTGCAACACCTGCTTTCTTCTCTCTGTTGTTTGCATGAAATATCTTTTTCCATCCCTTGACTTTTATCTCTGCATGTCTTTGGATTTGAGGTGAGTCTCTTGTAAGCAGCATATGAATGGGTCTTGCTTTTTTATCTATTCTATTACTCTGTGTCTTTTGATTGGCACATTCATTCCATTTGCATTTAGGGTGATTATTGAAAGATATGTACTTATTGCCATTGCAGGCTTTAGATTCGTGGTTACCAAAGGTTCAATGTTAGCTTTTTTACTAACTTACTGTGTAACTTAACTCGCTATTGAGCTATTATAAACACAGTCTGATGATTATTTCTCTCCCTTCTTATTCGTCCTCCTCCATTCTCATATGTTGGGTTATTTGTTCTGTGCTCTTTTTAGGAGTGCTCCCATCTAGAGCAGTCCCTCTACAATACCCTGTAGAGGTGATTTGTGGGAAGCAAATTCCCTCAAATTTTTTGCTTGTCTGGGAATTGTTTAATCCCTCCTTCATTTTTTTTATTAATATTTTTACCAGTGATTGGTTCTGCTCCAAAAGTTCATTTATTGAGCTGTTAAAAATGCCACCTAATGATTATTTCTCTCCCTTTTTATTCCTTTTCCTCCATTCTTCATATATTGGGTGTTTTGTTCTGTGCTCTTTTTAGGAGTGCTCCCATCTAGAGCAGTCTCTCTAAGATCCCCTGTAGAGGTGGTTTGTGGGAGGCAAATTCCTCAACTTTTGCTTGTCTGGGAATTGTTTAATCCCTTCTTCATATTTAAATGATAATTGTGCTGGATACAGTATCCTTGGTTCAAGGCCCTTCTGTTTCATTGCATTAAATATATCATGCCATTCTCTTCTGGCCTGTAAGGTTTCTGTTGAGAAGTCTGATGATAGCCTGATGGGTTTTCCTTTATAGGTGACCTTTTTCTCTCTAGCTGCCTTTAAAACTCTTTCCCTGTCCTTGATCTTTGCCATTTTAATTATTATGTCTTGGTGTTGTCCTCCTTGGGTCCTTTCTGTGGGGAGTTCTGTGTATTTCCATGTTCTGTTCAATTATTTCCTCCCCCAGCTTGGGGAAGTTTTCAGCAATTATTTCTTCAAAGACACTTTCTATCCCTTTTTCTCTCTCTTCTTCTTCTGGTCCCCTTATAATATGGATATTGTTCCTTTTGGATTGGTCACACAGTTCTCTTAATATTGTTTCATTCCTGGAGATCCTTCTATCTCTCTGTGTGTCAGCTTCTATGCGTTCCTGTTCTCTGGTTTCTATTCCATCAGTGACCTCTTGCATCTTATACATTCTGCTTATAAATGCTTCCAGAGATTGTTTCATTTCTGTAACCTCCCTCCGGACGTCATCCCTTAGCTCTTGTATATTTCTCTGCATCTCCATCAACATGGTTATGACCTGTATTTTGAATTCTTTTTCAGGAAGACTGGTTAGGTCTATCTCCTTCTCAGGTGTTGTGATTTTGGTCTGTATCAAATTCTTCTGCCTTTTTGTGGTGATAGAGATTGTTTGCAGAGCTGGTGCAAGTGATGGCTGGGAGAACTTCCCTTCTTGTTGGTTTGTGGCCTTCCTCTCCTGGGAGAACAGTGACCTCTAGCGTCTTGTGCTAGGCTGCTGCACGCAGATGGGGCTTCTGATTCCTGCCCGGCTGCTATGGAGTTTAGCTCTGAAGTTGCTGTGGGCATGGCCTGCCTCAGGCCCTGCTCTTATATGGTGGAGCCATGTCAGAGGGGAAATGGCCGGGAGGCTGTTTATCTCTGTGAGGGGCCTCTGAGATGCGCTGCTGCCCAGGGGGTTAGGGTGCCCAGAGTTCTCCGGGATTCCCAGCTGCTAGGCTAAGTGTCCCTGGATGCTTCTGTCCAGCTGTGGGGTCCCTGTCCCTTTAAGACTTTCAAAAAGCACTCACTTTTCTTTGTCCCAGAGGTGCCTGCTGTGGGGACCCACTCACAGGTCTTACTGTCCTGTTTCCCTAGTTTCCAGCACCCCATGTACGCACTGTGTCTGTGCTCTGGTGCGGATGGCTAGGGCTGGCTATTTAGCAGTCCTCAGCTCCCTCTCCCTCCCCGCTCCAACTCCTCTCCTCCTGCCGGGAGCTGGAGTGAGGGGTGCTCAGGCCCCACCAGGTCATGGCTTGTATCTTACTCGCTTCACGAGGCACTGGGTTCTCACAGGTGTGGATGTAGTCTGGCTGTTGTCCTGTGTCTTCTGGTCTCTCTTTTAGGAAGAGTTTTATTTGTTGTACTTTCAAAAATATATGTGGTTTTGGGAGGAGATTTCCGCTGCTCTACTTAGGCTGCCATCGTGGCTCCTGCCTGAAAGATTCAGTTCTGCATTACACTGGTATGAAGCGGCATTAGGTAGGGAAAGCTTATATGTAGTATATTCAGAATGGCAAAAGATGGCCATGTTTTAATTCTCAGCTGGCTCTATCTTGTTCTAAAACAAGTTATTACTGAATTTTCAGATGAGTTTTGGCCATTCAACAATTTCACAAACATTTTGTAACTGAAGAGTTACAAAAGTTTCATTCCAGGCTTATACATTAGTGCTACTTGTTCTAACTAGTAAGGCAGTGTATTATTCTTATTAAATATATAATAAATATTTAAACAAGTTAATATGAAAATATAATCACTTAAACATAGTTTTACAAACTGATGAAATCTACAAGCATGCAAATACATACACACATATTTAATTGTCACTTTTTTAAGGTATACATCACACACCATAAAATCCACTTATTGTCAGGGTACAATGCAATGTGTTTTTATAAATTTATAGAGTTGTGAAACCATGACTGCAGTCTAGATAGAGAATTTTTCAATGAGCTCAAACATTCCCTTGAACAGGTTTGCATTCTGCCCCTTCTCCCGTTACCCCACATTACACCATCACTGATCTGGCCTCTATATAAGCTTGTCTTTAAGAAAAATTAATATAAATGGAACTTAGGACTCTGTTAAGAATTCTATTTTCCTGTCTTGTTGGTAACTCTGCTTAGGCTATTGAGAAAATCTGATATCATTAATAATTCTTATGGGGCCATGGAAGAAAGACAGAAACTTGAGCAAAGAGCCTTGAACTGGGTCCATCTTGACCTTCATACTTGGGGAGGCAGTAAATTCATCTTGATAGTTTCCCTTTTCTGTCTCTGAGTACAGTGCCGAACTGTGCAGATGCACAGCTCCTATTCAGTGTATGCTACCCACATTCTCAAACAAATGCCTGTGTATTTGAGATGCTGTCCTTTTCTCTGTTGGTAGCCTTAGCAATCCTACCATGCTGGGTCAATAAGCAGGAACTAGAAGAAGAGGTGGGAAACAATAGTTTCCTGGAGGTTGTGTGGTTCTCTCAGAATGTACTTACTTTATATTACAGAATGCTTTCTTTGCTAGAATCTTTTAAAAACATTGATTACTCACATTCCCAAACATGCACTCACAGACATAAAAAGTCAAGTGCCACTTAGGTAAGAATAGGGACTTAAAGTTCATTTGAGATTAATTTTTCTTCTCTTTTTCTTCCCTTCCCTGATAAATTAAAGTACGTGCCAGTGTGTCCTACTGTTTTTCTTTGCATTATTTTTAAAAATCATTTTGGGAATGAGGAGAAAGTCATGATTAGTGGTTTCTGATTTAGTTTCATCCTGATTAACAAGGATTTAAGCTGCAATTTCTGCATTATGAATTAAATGTCACAGTTCATTAGAGTAGAGCCAATTCAGTCCATTCCAAGTTTATATCTATGTTTCTGATATTAAATCCTTTCCTCAGGATTTATTAACTTGGCATCAACATGCTCCAAGTGTATCTTTTTTCAATTAAAGAAGAATGAATTGGAGCATAACTTTTTCAGTTGTTTTAATGTTGAATCAACAGGTGTGAGCTAGAGAAGCAAAATGAACTCTTGTTCTAATTCTAATTATTTTAGAAATAATCTAAAACACAAGATGTTAGGAATTAGCAGACAGAAGCTAGTTTTTGTGTGTACTTATGAGTGTAGGGCATTGAAACTAATTTTCTGCAATCTCCCAAAAGCTGTTAATTTTAGGGGCTCTCACATATCCCCAAATTAAAATATAAATATGAGTCCCAGAATATCATTTTTAAATATTTGACAATATGATATGGTTAGGTCATTATTTATAAATATAAGTGTTTTCATGTACTTTTAAAATTTTACGTATAGAAAGAAAACTTAACATTTTAACCTGGCTGGCTCTTACAAGGTTCTTAATATGTGTTATCTGAACAAATGAGAAACTGTGAGAGACATAATAAATGTCACACCTATAATTTGAAGCTGTTTCTTAAAGTTACACAATGTTATTATTCTTCATATATAATTTATTACATTAAATTATCACAATAGATAATACATTACTAAACTTAATGCTCGTCTTTCATGCAAAACAGAGGTTTGTGTGAATAAATGGGAATATAAAATATTGAATGACCTGAGATAAAACATAACTACACAATCTTCTGATTTTAGAACATAATTAGTATATTCACAGAGATATTATTAAAGAAAAATTGATAATCTACTGATTCCTGTAACTCCTCCAAAGAGTTTTTATTTACTTTTTTCAAGATCTCATCTCATTTTCTCCCTTAAACTCTTTTCAATCAGACTTTCATCTCAAAATGCTTTTATCCAGCTCACCAAAGTCCCCTCTCCTGGTAAATCCGATAGGCAATTCTCTATCCCCATCTTACTGTTATTGCATTTCTCACAATCGATCACTCCCTTGTACCTGAAAAACATTATTCGTTTGGTTTCTGAACCAACACTCTCTCTTGTTTTTCTTCTAATATTGTGGTCATTTCTTTTATGTGAACTTTGTGGCAGTCTGTACATCTATTTCAGAGCTCTACATCTCTGATCTACACATTTAAGTGTACTCAAGGGCTTCATCTTCAAACCTGTCTCTGCTGTATTTTATAGCATTACCCAGATAATCAATTGAGTGCCACTGCCTCAAATGTAACCTACAGTAATATTGCATATTTTTATGGGTTGATTTTACCCCCCCCCATGACCCAAATCCTTATTTTGCAGTGTATTATTTCAGATCAAATCTATATTGTTTGTTAGGGCAGCCATAACAAAGTATCACACTATGGATAGTTTAAACAAAAGAAATACATTGCCTCATAGTTCTGGAGGCCACAAAGTGACTTTATTTAGAAGTAATTTTATGGATCTCCACAAATGAGTTACTAATTTTATGAAGACACATATTGTTTTTAGGTTGCTTGGTTAATTTTTGTAGGGTCACTTCGATGAAGTTACAATGAGATCATACTGGAGGAGGCTGACTCACTCATAAAATGACTGGTATCCTTAAACAAAGGAGCTTAGATGCAGACGGAACACACAGAAAACCATGTGAAGATGAAAGCAGAGATCTGAGTGATGGTTCTTAAAGTCAAGGAATTCCCAAGACGGCCAACAAACCAGTAGAAGTGAAGGAAGAGGCATGACAAGATTCTTTCTCATAACCCTTAGAAGGAACCAACACTGCTGATGAAACCTTGACTTCAGACTTCTGATCTCCTGAACTGGGACAACATATACCTGTTTAAGCTCAGTTTGCAGTTCTCAGCTATGACTGCCCTAGCAAACAAATACAGAATTGATCTGAAATGCTATGCCAAAAATGTTTACCTTCAGCAAAAACACTCCCCTGAAATTGACATGCAATTATCTGCTTGGTTTTCCCACTGGAATCCTAAATGGATCTCTTGATTCCTCCATGCCCACCCCAATCTTGGTCCTCCTCAGTTATTCACATCTTATTAAATCATACTCAGCTGCTGAGCTAAAACACCCTGGAGTCATACTTTCCCTTAATATTCACATTCAAAGACATCAAGCAGACCTGTAGGCCAGATCTTCAAAAGATATCCTCACTTCATCTGTGTCTCCAGATGGCACCATGGCCATGGCCTCTGCCAAGGTGACTTAATGCCATCCTGGTCCAGGGCCTTTTCTCTCACTTGGATTACTAAAAAACAAACAAACCAAATGCTCTCTTAAATGTTATACTTGTTTCCATTGCTTAGTAAGCTATATTCAGTTATATTTAGGATCCAACCTACTGCTCAGCACCTTAACTTTAATCAGCTGCTCGTCTTTGTTTTTTTATGAACACTATTAGAGACAAGAATCATTTAATTTTCACTGAGATATAAATTTAAAAAAATTTTAATATTAACTTTTAATATTAATGAGGAAAACACGTTATGTCTTTAACTAGAACATAATGGATGTTTTATATCCACTTTTATATGATGCACATAGACAAAGACAGAGTAGTAGTAATACATAGGGTGAATATGTAGAGATGAGACATGAGTCAATAATAAAATGAGTCTTTGAATAAACAGAGTATGCTCAAATTACTGCCAGGAGTTAAAAATAGAAATACATATTGTGTTCAGAAGTTGGGTAGTTTTAAATATAAGGCCAAGTGACAGGACCTATTTCTGAACAAGGGGATCAGTTATGAAGTTGACTTTCATTGTATAGCAAGGCCTGATCAAGGTGTTGTCAGAGTTTGCTCATTTAGTTCTAATGCCCTTAGAAATATTTCTTCATGGTTAATTTAACAGAAACCTACTGACAGTCACAATCCTATAAGACAACGTTTTTCATTAACTAATGGATATAAATGGCAATGAGATATAAAAAATATTCTGAGAGTTTTGCTGAGAAACAACTGGTTGTAGCAAAGAAAAAAATATCACATTATCAACTTCTCCTAGTCAACAGAGTAAAACAGACGGTGACCTTTTCTTCATTTAATGGCTCAGAATTATTGGTTGTATACTAAAAAAACTGAGAATGTCATTCTGCATTAATGTTCTTTATAGTATTTATTTTAGAGCTTCATAACAATCATTAAAGGGTCAAATATATTTTAAAATTACTAGTAATTTTAAAATTAGATGAGATGATTCTGCCTATAAGTTAATACTGATGTTTGATTAATACCTTATGTGTCTACAAGTTAATACTGATGATTGATTAATCTACATCTTTGGTCTTGCTTGTGTTAATGGGACTTATCAGAATTAAAATGTAAGAATCTAATTAATATAATGACTTTACCTTCTATGTTTAGGTAATCACTTTTCTAATTATTTGTAAATACACAGTTCAACAAATTATCACTAAAAAACACATTTGAATACAACATTTACATCAAGAAGTAGAATCCCAGAAGCACCTTTTATTCTCCCTCCCAGTTGCTTAATGTTGCCTGCCATTTAAGAATAACCACCATGCTAATGGTTTCTTAAATCTTCTTTTTAGTTGTAACATGTAAACTTATATACCAAAACACTCCAGTTTTTGCCTGTTTAAAAATTCACAATCCAAGGAAACAAAATTGAAAGTCTAGAAATAAACCCATGCATACACATTCAGCTAATATATGACAATGTAGCCAAGAAACTCAATGGGTTGAGGATAGTATCTTCAATAAATAGTGCTTGGAAAATTTGATTGTCCCATGTGGAAGGATGGAATTGTATACCACTCACAAAAATCAACTTAAAAGAATTAAAAGCTTGAACATAGCACCTGAGATTTCCAAACTCCTAAAAGAAAACACAGGGGTAAGGAAGTTGACCTTAGTTTTGTCAATGATTTGTTTTTGATTTGGCAGCAAAAGAAAGGGCAGCAAAAGTAAAAATAAAGTGGGACTATAAGATTATTAACAGAAAAAGAAAGTAATCAACAAAATGAGGAGGAAACCTATGGAATGTGCAACAATATGTCTTGATAAGGAGCTAATATCCAAAACATATAAAGAACACATACAACTCAATAGGAAAAATAAGCAATCTGATTAAAAAATGGGCAGGGGATCTGAACAGACATGTTTCCAAAGAAGACATACAAATGGCCAACAGGTACGTGAAAATGTGTTCAACATTGCTAATCATCAGGGAAATGTAATCAAACCACGATGAGATATCATCTCACATCTGCTGAATGGCCATTATCAAAAAGACCAGAGATAATAAGTGCTGGTGAGGATATGCAGTAAAGGGAACTTTCGTTCCCTACAGGTGAGAATGCACATTGGTGCAACCACTAGAGAAACAGTAGTGAGGGTCCTCAAAAATCACAAATATAACTACCATATTAACCAGCAATATCAGTGCTGGGTATATATATATACAAAGGAAATTGAATTAGGACCTCAAAGAGTTGTCTTTGGGTATTTCTTTTCCCATATTTGATACTCAGCTTTATGTATTCTTTTAGATACATAACTTGCAAATATACAAAATTGGCTTAAAAAATTCATTCTGATGGTTTTTATCTTTCTTCTGGGACATCAATCCCCTTTACTTTTCATTTAGTTACTGGTATATTGTGCATAAAATTTCTGTTTTCTTATGTGATCTTGATTTGTCTCATTGGTTCTGTTACTTTTCTCTTGGTTCTGGTCTTCTCTTCAATTGTGTATTTTAATTTCTAATTTTTCTCTCTACTTTTTTGGAAACTATACACTTTAACCAGAAGATTAAAATATGCATTTGTCATCTGAGAGTCTAAATTTAATTTGTTCTATCCCTAGAAATGTAGAAATCAGCACACTAACTCCATTTATCACAACGCTGTTCCTTACTTTCTGATATTATATTTTTGTAGTTCAGTATTTTAAATATGAAAAGGAATTCATATTTTTCAGTCACATTCATTTACATTTATGCACAAATGCATCATTTTTGTTTTTCTCTATCCCTTTATGCATTATCTGATATACCTTGTGGATCCACATTTTCTATTCTTTAAAATCCCCTTCTGTATTACCTTTGCTGCACATGTTGGTTATGAGTTCCCTAATTTTTCTCTAAAAAATGTCTATTTCATCTTCATTCTTTCAGGAGTTATTACTGAGAATTATACTTTGTCTGTTATTTGCATTATTTTCATTGGCCTTTCATTATCCCTGTTAAGAAATCAACCATTAACTAAAATTGTTGATCATCTGAAAGTAACCTGTTTTTCTCTGGCCTCTTTTAAGGTATTTTCCTTGTCTTTAGCTTTGGGCAATTTTACTGTGATATATTAAGTTGGAAACTTCTCCCTACTTCCTTTCCCTTTTGTAACGTTCTTGGAGATCACAGGACATCTTAAATTTGTAACATTGTGTTTTTCACCAGGTTTGGAAGGGAAATCTTTATTTTGGTATTACTTGTACCCATCTTTTTCTTCTTTTTTCTGGAACTCAAATTATACAAATCTTAGAATTGCTCACTATATCTTCTTTATCTCCAGTTCTATTATATTTTCTACATTTTTGTCTCTTCATCTTTTTCTTCTGACCTTTCTTATTCCTTTTTTGAATTTTTCTAAACTATTCTATTCAGTTCAGAATAATTAAAAAATTATTCTATTTTTCAGTTGCACTGTTACAATTTTGTTTTTATTTTTTACATTTCCTCTGAAAAAAATGTTAAGGTATGTCTTTTATCCTTTTGAAGACTGTAAGGATAATAATTTAAAGTCCAAGTTTATAACTCAATATCTAGAACTCTTAAAAATCTATTTGTGTTGTATATTGTTTTTGCTTTTTTTCTTGTTCATGTTATCTGTCTTCTTGGGTACCCAGTTATATTACAAAATTGCCACGTATTCTATTTTAAGACTATATTTAATAAAAACGTGAAAATTGGGATGATGTTTTTCTTACCCCAGAGAGTACATACATTGGGTTCTCTCAGGTAGCTGGGAGTTAAAGAAACCTAGGTACCTTCAGGTATAGTTTAGAGAATGAAATGAGTCACAGTAAAGCTGCATTGATTCCCATGTGTTACATTTTTTAAAGTAACTCGTAATCAGTGATCCAGGTATTCTTAAACCCTCATAAGCAAGTATTTGAGATTATCTGATAATTTACCCATCCTCCCAAATAGAAGATTAATGATTACACATCCTGGTTCTTCACTTGGGCTCCAGTCTCTGTTGCTCTTAAAAATATGTTTTTTTAAGCAAAACATAACAAAGCAAAAAACACTTGCTGTGGGAATTGAGCAGGGATGCCTCTACAAGATTACATTCTCCCTGCCGGAAAGATATTTGCTGTTCCATTGGTTCCTGGTGAGGTTCATTTAACACTGTGTAGCAAATCTCTCTTTGTCCAGAGAAAGATATGCACAGCTCCAGGCATATTCTTTCAATAGAAAGATTCATAATAGTTTACGATTTGCAACTTAATGGAGTAAAACTTCTCCCACAATACCCTTAACTGAGAACCAAGTCACATCAAAATGGTTTCTTAAGGGGTTCTTCATATGTTAACATGCTTCATTACTTTGGAAATTAGATTTAGGAAACTCAGAGAAGAAAACTAAGGACCACATGCTATACTTGGCACTCCACTAACTCTCTGAAATGAAGAGCAGTGTTTGACTGAGGGATGTCCTTGTTACCAAAGACCACTTCATTACTGAGTATCTACCTCAGAGAACTGTAAGCACTTCAGGACCCAGGAGAGAAACAGGCATTTCTGGTTTGTCTATTTGGTGTCTTCATCAGCTGGCAAATAGCAGATTCTCAACAAATTTCAGTGACTGCCCTTAATGCCTTCCTGCTATCTTCTGTTCATCAGGCAGTAGGACCTTCCCAACTCAGACAGAAGGGTGTCCATATGATTTTTAAAGGTCTCCAGGAAAAGCATGCCACTGCCACCCCTCAGAAATCTTTTCTGTATCTCCCGGAGTCCAGCTGGGCCCCTCAATGCAGTCTGTTCACCAGCTGCTACTGCTTCCCACTGATCTGGCCAGAAATGCACTGGCTACTTTCCACTTCAGCAGGCTCACTCCTTAATCATTTCTAGAACAGCAAAGGGTGTGTTGGAAAAACCCTGTCTAAGCTCTGTTGCAATATTTAAAAGTATTTAATTCCAAAGTATTGAAAGGGTTAAAAGATAAACCACCCACAATTTCCCGGATATATTTGGACCCATCTTTTCACAATTAATATAAGGAGATGAAAATAGGATTCTCATTTAATTTCTGTCAGGATGTCAGGTTGCACAGTAGGATAAGCTTATTACTGGCATCAGACTGACTTGCCATGATTACTTTCCTCAATATTCCCTTTCTTCTGTTAAGGCAAGGAGTTTGTGGTTAGATTTGAGGGTGAGGAAAATATGTGACCCCAAAATATGCCACTTTGGCATGTGGATTATTAAGCTGAAGGCAGGCAGACCCACAAGAGCCAAGAAAAAGTATTTTCTCTCTCCCATAACTACCTTAAATAACTGAGATGGGGGCCTAGTGCAGAAAGAGAGCTATTAACAGAGATAACTTTTTATCAGCAAGACCTATCTGTATCGCAGGACAAACATGTACTTATCAAACATTTGCTCTTCTTATTGTCCTATGAATTACACTTCTCCCCATTGAAGCCTCAGGCCACTATCCTATTCCATAGCTCAAGATGACATGTAAGTCTCAACTCAACTTGGTCTTGGGGCTTCTTAATGGTCTCTAGGCATATACATATGATTAAAATTTGTTTCTCTCTTGTTAATCTGTCTTCCGTCAATTCACCAGACAAACAACATAAAGAGATAGAGGAAATATTTGTCCTCCCTACATATTTTAGGATTGAAATATAAACACACTATTATTATTATTGTTTACAATTATTTCTTCAGGGCTGTAAGATTTTTACTTTCTCCATCTTTTAATACATCCATACCATCTTTCTCCACCAAGAATCTTGGTTCTCAAGGAAGCAAGAGTAAAATGGAATTAAGATATCACATAATCACTCATGTGCTTTATTTCTATATTGTATACTTAACAGTCACCAGATAACAGCAATGATACTAGTACTAATGCCACTAATTTGATTATTGAAACAGAGTTTTCTTATAGATCCTCTTCCTGTATCTCTGCATCTTTTTTCCTCTCATATTTATTGATCAAATGCTTGTTAACAACAATAAAATTCTGTATAGGAGAGTCAATGCTCAATGCACAATCATTAATCCATCCCAAGCCTAATTTTCATCTGTCTCCAATCTTCTGAAGCATAACAAACAAGTTCTTACCTGGAGAACAAATTCTTACATAGTGAATAAGTTACATGGTGAACAGTACAAGGGCAGTCATCACAGAAACTTTCGGTTTGATCATGCATTATGAACTATAAACAATCAGTTCAAATATGAATATTCGTTTGATTTTATACTTGATTTATATGTGGATACCACATTTCTCTCTTTATTATTATTATTTTTAATAAAATGCTGAAGTGGTAGGTAGATGCAAGATAAAGGTAGAAAACATAGATTAGTGTTGTAAGAGAGCAAATGTAGATGATCAGGTGTGTGCCTGTAGACTATGTGTGTTAATCCAAGCTAGACAAGGGCAATAAAACATCCACAGATGCACAAGATTTCTCTCAAAACTGGAGGTGGGGGTGAGGTTCTAAGCCTCACCTCTGTTGATCCCCAATTTCTCACCTGATGGGCCCCCTGTGACTGTGCCTGTCTTAGGTTGTTCCTCCCTTGAGGAATCTTACCCGTCTCTGGCTAACCAGTCATCTTACGGGGCCATACAGGGAAATGTAAAGTTGGTAAGTGAGAGAGAAGCCTTATTGTTTGAAAAGGTTAGCTTTTTACTTCTTTGCATATTTATACCCTGTGGCTTCTATGCCCAGCATTTGTCTTGAGGTATCTTTACCACTTGGAAGAATTATGATACCCAGTAAATTCGATATGAGACACAAATTCTATTTAAGGGTTGTAATTAGGAAGGAAGAAGAAAAGCTATAGAAGTAGCAGATGGAAGAAAATATGGGAAGATTGATTATTTCTTTGACATATCTTCTTGTAGAGTAACTTCAGCATGTATAGGTTTGAAACTTCTAATTAAATTGCACACACACAGTAACATAATAGGAGTACAGTTACATAACCAAAGCAAACCTGTAATTACCAGCCATCTCCAGTGAAACCAAGAAAACCAGTTGGGCACCTTAGGAATTTGTGAAAACTTATCTATGATATGGTGGGTATTGTCCAACTGAACTGGAACAGTCTGAGAGAAATCAGACAAATTAAAACAACCCATTCCTGGGGACTGTTCACATCCCATATGTTCTTTTAACAGCAGATAGTCTGTAGTCATAAGATTTTGGAGTGCTACAATTTGCACTTCTCCTAATTCTTGGTTGAATTCCAACATTATAGATCCAGCCAGATTTGTTGTTTTACTGTGTGCACAGGCCAGCTTAGATATCTCCTTCTTCATTCCCATGGCAAGTCCAGAAACCAGTAGGATGAGTGCATCTACAGCTGTAGCAGCGCGTGGATCTTTGTTGGGTTTTTTTGATGATCATCTTCTGGTATGAGTCTTCCAGAGAGTGCTGATGTTGGAAGGTATTTTTCATATCATATCTTAGTTCATTTTCTGGGTAGCCAAATTAGGCTTTGATCCTCTGTATAAACGCAAACAGACCCTTTGCCTACACTTTTATATGCCCTTTATACCATTGTGTAGAACTCATTGGAGGTCACCACACAGGAACTGCTTTTTTTTTTTAAGAAAAAGTAATATTATCAGAAAAATGTACCTCCATAGCCGATCATCTGACACCTTTTAAGTGGTCAAAATTAAGGATATTTAAAGCATGCATTAATCACTGATTTACAGTTAGTTTTATCCTATCAGGGAGTAAACCCCTTTTCTTTCTTTCATTTTTTTATCATTAAATTACACTTACATGAAGAATATTATGTTACTAGGCTCTCCCCTATACCAGGTCTCCCCTATAAACATCTTCACAGTCACTGTCCATCAGCATAGCAAAATGTTGTAGAACCACAACTTGTCTTCTCTGTGTTGTACAGCCCTCCCCTTTCTCCCACCCCCTTGCATGCTAATCTTAATAGCCCCCTTCTCCTTCCCCCCCTTATCCCTCCCTACCCACCCATCCTCCCCAATCCCTTTCCCTTTGGTACCTGTTAGTCCATTCTTGGGTTCTGTGATTCCACTGCTGTTTTCTTCCTTCAGTTTTTCCTTTGTTCTTATACTCCTCAGATGAGTGAAATTATTTGGTATTTCTCTTTCTCCGCTTGGCTTATTTCACTGAGCATAATACCCTCCAGCTCCATCCATGTTGCTGCAAATGGTAGGATTTGCCCTCTTCTTATGGCTGAGTAGTATTCCATTGTGTATATGTACCACTTATTCTTTATCCATTCATCTATTGATGGACATTTAGGTTGCTTCCAATTCTTGGCTATTGTAAATAGTGCTGCGATAAACATAGGGGTGCATCTGTCTTTCTCAAACTTGATTGCTGCATTCTTAGGGTAAATTCCTAGGAGTGGAATTCCTGGGTCAAATGGTAAGTCTGTTTGGAGCATTTTGATGTACCTCCATACTGCTTTCCACATGGTTGAACTAATTTACATTCCCACCAGCAGTGTAGGAGGGTTCCCCTTTCTCCACAGCCTCACCAACATTTGTTGTTGTTTGTCTTTTGGATGGCAGCCATCCTTACTGGTGTGAGGTGATACCTCATTGTAGTTTTAATTTGCATTTCTCTGATAATTAGCGATGTGGAGCATCTTTTCATGTGTCTGCTGGCCATCTGTATTTCTTTTTTGGAGAACTGTCTGTTCAGTTCCTCTGCCCATTTTTTAATTGGGTTATTTGTCTTTCGTTTGTTGAGGTTTGTGGGCTCTTTATATGTTCTAGATATCAAGCCTTTATCAGATCTGTCATTTTCAAATATATTCTTCCATACTGTAGGGTTCCTTTTTGTTCTATTGATGGAGTCTTTTGCTGTGCAGAAGCTTTTCAGCTTAATATAGTCCCACTTGTTCATTTTTGCTGTTGTTTTCTTTGCTCAGGGAGATATGTTCACGAAGAGGTCACTCAAGTTTATGTCTAAGAGGTTTTTGCTTATGTTTTTTTCCAATAGTTTAACAGTTTCATGACTTACATTCAGGTCTTTGATCCATTTTGAGTTTACTTTTGTATACGGGGTTAGACAATGATCCAGTTTCATTCTCCTACATGTAGCTGTCCAGTTTTGCCAGCAATATCTGTTAAAGAGACTGTCATTTCGCCATTGTATGTCCATGGATCCTTTATCAAATATTAATTGACCATATATGTCTGGGTTAATGTCTGAATTCTCTAGTCTTTTCCATTGGTCTGTGGCTCTGTTCTTGTGTTAGTACCAAATTGTCGTGATTACTATGGCTTTATAGTAGAGCTTGAAGGTGGGGAGTGAGATCCCCCCTACTTTATTCTTCTTTCTCAGGACTGCTTTGGCTGTTTGGGGTCTTTGGTGTTTCCATATGAATTTTTGAATTATTTCTTCCAGTTCATTGAAGAATGTTGCTGGTAATTTGAGTGGGATTGCATCAAATTTGTATATCACTTTGGGCAGGATGGCCATTTTGATGATATTAATTCTTCCTAGCCATGAGCATGGGATGAGTTTCCATTTTTTAGTGTCCCCTTTAATTTCTCTTAAGAGTGACTTGTAGTTTTCAGCATATAGGTCTTTCACTTCTTTGGTTAGGTTTATTCCTAGGTATTTTATTTTTTTTGATGCAATTGTGAATTTAATTGTTTTCCTGATTTCTCTTTCAATTAGTTCATTGTTAGTGTATAGGAAAGCCACAGATTTCTGTGTGTTGATTTTGTATCCTGCAACATTGCTGTATTCCGATATCCTTTCTAGTAGTTTTGGGGTGGAGTCTTTAGGGTTTTTTATGTACAGTATCATGTAATCTGCAAAGAGTGACAGTTTAACTTCTTCTTTACCAATCTGGATTCGTTGTATTTCTTTGTTTTGTCTAATTGCCATGGCTAGGACCTCTAGTACTATGTTAAATAACAGTGGGGAGAGTGGGCATCCCTGTCTAGTTCCCAATCTAAGAGGAAAAGCTTTCAGCTTCTCGCTGTTCAGTATAATGTTGGCTGTGGGTTTATCATATATGGCCTTTATTATGTTGAGGTACTTGCCCTCTATTCCTATTTTGCTGAGAGTTTTTATCATGAATGGATGTTGAATTTTGTCAAATGCTTTTTCAGCATCCATGGAGATGATCATGTCGTTTCGTCTTTCTTTTTGTTGATGTGGTGGATGATGTTGATGGATTTTTGAATGTTGTACCATCCTTGCATCCCTGGGCTGAATCCCACTTGGTCATGGTGTATGATCCTCTTGATGTATTTTTGAATTCAGTTTGCTAATATTTTGTTGAGTATTCTTGCATCTATGGTCATCAGGGGTCTTTGCCTGGTTTTGGTATTAGGGTGATGTTAGCTTCATAGAATGAGTTTGGGAATATCCCCTCCTCTTCTATTTTTTGGAAAACTTTAAGGAGAATGGGTAATATGTCGTCCCTGTATGTCTGATAAAATTCCGAGGTGAATCCTTCTGGCTCGGGGGTTTTGTTCTTTGGCAGTTTTTGATTACCACCTCAAATTCATTGCTGGAAATTGGTCTGTTTAGATTTTCTTTTTCTTTCTGGGTCAGTCTTGGAAGGTTGTATTTTTCTAGGAAGTTGTCCATTTTTCCTAGGTTTCCCAGCTTGTTAGCATATAGCTTTTCATAGTACTCTCTAATAATTATTTATATTTCTGTGGGATCCGTCGTGATTTTTCCTTTCTCGTTTCTAATACTATTGATTTGTGTCACCTCTCTTTTCCTCTTAATAAGTCTGGCTAGTGGCTTATCTATTTTGTTTATTTTCTCGAAGAACCAGCTCTTGATTTCATTGATTTTTGCTATTGTTTTATTCTTCTCAATTTTATTTATTTCTTCTCTGATCTTTATTATGTCCCTCCTTCTGCTGACCTTAGGCCTCATTTGTTCTTCTTTTTCCAATTTTGATAATTGTGATATTACACCATTCATTTGGGATTGTTCTTCCTTTTCTAAATATGCCTGTATTGCTATATACTTTCCTCTTAAGACTGCTTTCGCTGTGTCCCACAGTAGTTGGGGCTTTGTTTTGTTGTTGTCATTTGTTTCCTTATATTGCTGGATGTCCATTTTGATTTGGTCATTGATCCATTGATTATTTAGGAGCGTGTTGTTAAGCCTCCATGTGTTTGTGAGCCTTTTTGCTTTCTTTTTACAGTTTATTTCTAGTTTTATGCCTTTGTGGTCTGAAAAGTTGGTTGGTAGGATTTCAATCTTTTGGAATTTACTGAGGCTCTTTTTGTGGCCTAGTATGTGGTCTATTCTGGAGAATGTTCCATGCACTTGAGAAGAATGTGTATCCTGTTGCTTTTGGATGTAGGGTTCTGTAGATGTCTATTAGGTCCATCTGTTCTAGTGTATTGTTCAGTGCCTCTGTGTCCTTACTTATTTTCTGTCTGGTGGATCTGTCCTTTGGAGTGAGTGGTGTGGTGAAGTGTCCTAGAATGAATGCATTGCATTCTATTTCCTCCATTAATTCTGTTAGTATTTGTTTCAGGTATGTTTGTGCTCCTGTATTGGGTGCATATATATTTATAATGGTTATATCCTCTTGTTCGACTGAGCCCTTTATCATTATCTAATGTCCTTCTTTATCTTTTGTTACTTTCTTTATTTTGAAGTCTGTTTTGTCTGATACCAGAATTGCAATACCTGCTTTTTTCTCTCTGTTGTTTGCATGAAGTATCTTTTTACATCCCTTGACTTTAAGTCTGTGCATGTTTTTGAGTTTGAGGTGAGTCTCTTGTAAGCAGCATATGAATGGGTCTTGCTTTTTTGTCCATTCTATTGCTCTGTGTCTTGATTGCTGCATTCAGTCCATTTACATTTAGGGTGATTATTGAAAGGTATGTACTTATTGCCATTGCAGGCTTTAAGTTTGTGGTTACCAAATGTTCAGTGTTAGCTTCTTTACTATCTTATTGTCTAACTTAACTTGCTTGTTGGGCTATTATAAACATGGTCTGATGATTCTTTATTTCTCTCCCTTCTTATTCCTCCTCCTCCCTTCTTCATATGTTGGGTATTTTGTTCTGTGCTCTTTTTAGGAGTGCTCCCATCTAGAGCAGTCCCTGTAGGATGCCCTGTAGAGGTGGTTTGTGGGAGACAAATTCCCTCAACTTTTGCTTGTCTGGGAATTGTTTAATCCCTCCTTCATATTTAAATGATAATCATGCTGGATAAAGCAGTCTTAGTTCGAGGCCCTTCTGTTTCATTGCATTAAGTATGTCATGCCATTCTCTTTTGGCCTGTAGGGTTTCTGTTGAGAAGTCTGATGATTGCCTGATGGGTTTTCCTTTGTAGATTACCTTTTTTTACTTTCTGGCTGTCTTTAATACTTTGTCCTTGTCTTTGATCTTTGCCATTTTAATTATTATGTGTCTTTGTGTTGCTCTCCTTGGATCCCTTGTCATGGGAGTTCTGTGTACATCTGTGGTCTGAGAGACCATTTCTTACCCTAGTTTGGGGAAGTTTTTGGCAATTATTTCTTCAAAGACATTTTCTATCCCTTTTTCTATCTCTTCTTTTTCTGGTATCCCTATAATGCGGGTATTATTCCATTTCAATTGGTCTCTCAGCTCTCTTAGAATTCTTTCATTCCTGGAGATCCTTTTATCTCTCTCTGCATCAGCTTCTCTGCATTCCTGTTCTCTGTTTTCTAGCCTATTAAGGGTCTCTTGCATCTTGTCCATTCTGTTTTGAAGTCCTTCCAGAGCTTTATTTCTGTATTCTCCTTCCTTAGTTCTTGCATATTTCTCTGCAAGTCCATCAGCATGGTTATGACTTTGGTTTTTAATTCTTTTTCAGGAAGACTGGTTAAATCTATCTCTCCAGGTTCCTTCTCAGGGGAAGATGTAGCAGATGCTGAAGCTGTCTGGGTTAGTCTTGTCTGGATCATATTTTTTTGCCTTTTCATGTTGACAGGTGCTATTGACTGTCGGCTGGGAGGGCCAAACTTTTCACTTGCTACTGGCCTTTCTTTACTGGGACAACTGCGACCCCTAGTCGCTTGTGTTGGGTAATTGTGTGTTGACTGGGTGTTTGTGTCTTGCCTGGCCGATATGGAGGAAGCTCCCTTTCTGAGGGTGGGGCCTGCCTTAGGCTGCCCCTCTGCTTTTGCAGCGCCCCGGTGGGGTAATGGACTGGGGGGCTGTTTGGCTGTTTACCTCCATGAGGGGTCTCAGAGCTGTTGCTCAGGGTGTTAGTTTGCCCGGTTTTCCCTGTAATTTCCAGCCACTGGGCTGTGACCTGTGTTATTTCCGTCCAGCTGTTATGTCCCTGTCCCTTTAAGACTTTCAAAAAGCACTCGCTTTTCTTTGTCACAGGGGCATCAGTTTTGGAACCTGCTCAGAGGTCTTGCTGCCTTGTTTCCCTAGTTTCCAGCCCTCCATGCATGCACTGTGTCTGCGCTCTGGTGTGGGTGGCTGGGCTGGATGTTTAGCAGTCCTGGGCTCCCTCTCCGTCCTGCCGTGAGCTCGGGGGAGATGTGCTCGCGTCCCGCCGGGCCAGAGCTTATATCTTACCCCTTTCATCAGGCGCTGGGCTCTCGCACATGTGGATGTAGTCTGGCTTTTGTCCTGTGTCTTCTGGCCTCTCTCTTAGGATTAGTTGTATTTGTTATATTTTCAAAAATATATATGTTTTTGGGAGGAGATTTTCACTGTCCTACTCATGACGCCATGTTGGCTCTGCCAATTATTTACCATTTTTTATTAAGGTATTATTGATATACACTCTTACAAAGGTTTCCCGTGAAAAACAATGTGGTTACTACATTCACCCATATTATCGAGTCCCCCCCCATATCCCATTGCAGTCACTGTCCATCAGTGTAGCAAGATGCCACAGAGTCACTACTTGTCTTCTCTGTGCTACACTATCTTCCCCATGATCCCCCCCACATCATGTGTACTAATCATAATACTCCTCAATCCCCTTCTCCCTCCCTCCCCACCTGCCCTCCCCAACCCCTCCTCTTTGGTAACCGCTAGTCCCTTCTTGGAGTTTGTGAGTCTGCTGTGGTTTTGTTCCTTCAATTTTGCTTCTTTGTTATACTCCACAAATGAGGGGAGTCATTTGGTACTTGTCTTTTGCTTCCTGGCTTACTTCACTAAGCATAATACCCTCTAGCTCCATCCATTTTATTGCAAATGGTAAGATTTGTTTCTTTCTTATGGCTGAATAGTATTCCATTGTGTATATGTACCACCTCTTCTTTATCCATTCATCTACTTATGGACACTTAGGTTGCTTCCATATTTTGGCTATTGTAAGTAGTGCTACAATACACATAGTGGTGCATAAGCCTTTTTGAATCAGGGATGTTTTGTTTGGCTAAATTCCTAGGAGTGGAATGACTAGGTCAAATGGTATTTCTATTTTTAGCTTTTTGGGGATTCTCCATATTGTTTTCCACAGTGGTTGACCCTTTCTCTGCATCCTCACCAGCATTTGTTATTCTTAGTCCTTTCAAAGCTGGGCATCCTAACTGGTGTGAGGTAATATCTCATTGGAGTTTTAATTTGCATTTCCCTGATAATCAGTGATGTGGAGCATCTTTTCATGTGCCTGTTGGTCACCTGAAATTTTTCTTTTGAGAATTGTCTCTTCATATCCTCTGCCCATTTTTTAATTCGGTTTTTTGCTTTTTGGGTGTTGAGGTGTGTGAGTTCTTTATCTATTTTGGATGTTAATCCCTTGTTGGATATGTCGTTTACAAATATATTCTCCCATACTGTAGGATGCCTTTTTGTTGTACAGATGGTATCCTTTGCTGTACAGAAGCTTTTTAGCATAATCTGGTTCCATTTGTTCATTTTTGCCTTTGTTTCCCTTGCCCAAGGAGATGCGTTCAGGGAAAAGTTGCTCATGTTTATATTCAGGAGATTTTTGCCTATGTTGTCTTCTAGGAGTTTTATGGTTTCGTGAGTTACATTCAGGTCTTTCATCCATTTTGAGTTTACCTTTGTGTATGGGGTTAGACAATAATCCAGTTTCATTCTTTTGCATGTACCTGTCCAGTTTTGCCAATATCAGTTGTTGAAGAGGCTGTCATTTCCCCATTTTATGTCCATGGCTCCTTTACCAAATTTTAATTGACCATATATACTTGGGTTTATATCTGGGCTCTCTAGTCTGTTCCATTAGTCCATGGGTCTGTTCTTGTGCTAGTACCAAATTGTCTCAATTACTATAGCTTGTAGTAGAGCTTGAAGTTGGGGAGCATAATGTCCCCAGCTTTATTCTTCCTTCTCAGGATTGCTTAGGGTATTCAGGGTCTTTTGCAGTTCCATCTGAATTTTAGAACTATTTTTTCTAGTTCATTGAAGAATGCTGTGATTTTGAGAGGGATTGTATTGAATCTGTAGATTGCTTTAGGCAGGATGGCCGTATTGACAATATTAATTCTTCCTATCCATGAGCATGTAATGTGTGTCCATTTATTGCTCTCTTCTTTAATTTCTCTCATGAGTGTTTTGTAGTTTTCAGGGTATAGGTCTTTCACTTCCTTGATTAGGTTTATTCGTAGGTATTTTGTTCTTTTTCATGTAATTGTGAATAGATTTTTTTTCCTGATTTCTCTTTCTGCTAGTTCATCATTAGTGTATAGGAACACAACGGATTTCTGTATATTAACTTTGTGTCCTGCAACTTTACTGAAATCAGATATTAGATCTAGTAGTTTTGTAGTGGGTTCTTTAGGATTTTTTATGTACAATATCATGTCATCTGCAAACAGGGACAGTTTAACTTCTTTTTTTACCAATCTGGATACATTTTATTTCTTTTATGTTGTCTGATCGCCATGGCTAGGACCTCCAGAACTATGTTGAATGAAGGTTGGGAGAGTGGGCATCCTTGTATTGTTCCTAATCTTAAAGGAAATGCTTTCAGCTTCTCCCTCTGAAGTATGATGATAGCTGTGGGTTTGTCATATTATGTTGAGGTACTTGCCCTCTATACCCATTTTGTTGAGAGTTTTTATCATGAATGGATATTGAATTTTGTCCAGTGCTTTTTTGGCATCTATGGAGATGGTGGAGACCAGCTCCCCAAACCAGCTGAACCTGAGTGGAGTGGATGAGGAGCTTAAGGAAAACACAGAAAAAGATACAAGAAAGACACAGAAACCAAAGCTGGAATCAGGATGTTCACTGCCTGCTGATGGCAGACAAGTGATGCAGTTTATTTTCTGAGCTCCACTTATATATAGAAGTGCATAATGTCACTTCCAGGCTTATCTCACATCCAGTGTTGTCACTTCTGCTTCCAGTGATCTCACTTCTGACTATATCACTTCCTGGTTCCTGGATCTGGTGATGTCATTTCTGGGGTGACATCACATCTGGCCCTCCACATCCCCCCTTTTTTACTGTATTAAAAATGAAGGTAATAGATATATACAATAGAGATTACAGAAAGTCTTCCTTTAAGTATACCACATATAATATAGCCCTTCTCTTAATTTCCTGTAATGAAAGATTTCTTTAATTTCCCATAGTGAAATAGAAAAGTGGGATTATGGCCCTTACCTTGTTCTCAACCTGAGCCAAGCATGGGCAGCCTATGAAGAGGAGACCTCCCTCAGAGATGGTTGAAGACTCAGGCCTCTGCAAAGTCACACAGGTGAGGATCTGTACCTCACCTCTGTTGTTCCCCAAGTTCTCTCCTGATGGCCCCTTTGCAACTGTGCCTGTCTTAGGTTGTTCCTCTCTTGAGGAATTTTACCTGTCTCTGGCTAACCAGTCATCCTCCAGGGCCAATCAGGGCATTGTGAGACATGTGAGTGAGAGAGAGGCAGCATCGGTTTTCTCTCTCCTTGGCTGTTTATGCTTCCATGGCCTTCATGCTCAGTACCTGCTTTAGGGATTTCTTGCCAGCCAGCAGGGCCCTAATTCAGGTTATATATTTTAGGGAATTCAGGCCATTGTTTTATAATGTAAGATATTTCTTCCAAAACAACAAGGTAGTGAAGTTCTAGAAAAAGTTTGGTTTGAGAAGGAAGGAGAAAGATCACAGAACCAGCAAACAGGAAGAAAGGTGAAAAGATTGGAAAAAACCTCAGGGCAAAACTTAGGGCATAGCTGGAAGCTCTCCCCCTTCTTTCTTTAATTAAAGTCATAGGTGATGTTGGGTGCTGAGGGAGGCAGACTTCTGGGGTGGTGTTCATCCTCATTTTGGGAGCTGACTGCTGTATGATGACGTTTGACCAGCCGTTCAGGGAGCCAGTGAAGACCTGTAGCAGACATAATCTCTCCCCCAGATAAGCTCTGCTGCTGACATCTAGTTCTTTATCAGTTAGGCATAATAAACTATAAATGACAAAAAACTTATAATTTACAATGGCTAAAGATCTGAGGAGAACTTACTATAAGACAGTTGATATAAGTTATTTGAACATATCTGTAATATAAAACCTTTAATAAAGTTCAGCATTATTTCTTTGATAGTGCTTTCCAGGTAATTATACATTAGATAAATAAGTCAAATTAGCCAAATATTTTCCCTAATGAGGAGAAAAAATTCCTCTGACATGTTCCAGGGGCCCTCTGGAAAATATCAGAGTTAACTAGAGGTAAAAGCACCTTTTTGAACTTGGTGTTGGGAAGTTGTCAACATTTTTAAGGCACTTGCCTAAATAGAATTATGGGTTATTATTAAATAATACCTATTATTTAACCAGACTGACAATAAAAAGGTATAAAGGCAAATACAGAAGGTTACACAGTTGTTAACAACACTTAGTTTACAGTCCTTTTAATATTAAGATATTATTCTCTTAAGCACTCAATAAACAGCTGTACTTAAGAACAAAGTTACTTTCTTTTACTCTCAATACAACTCATTTCTATTTCTTATACCTTCTCTTATCAAATACATATTCTTTACCATACAGAAATGTTTATTTTACTATATTAAGTAGTTTTAATTAGAACTTAAAACCATTAATTACTTTAACCTTCAATGAACACTGAAAAATAGGCCATTGTAAGTAAACTGTTACTCCAGCATTCCTCATATTGATACATTTATGAACACATTTTATCATTTCTGGAAATGTACCTTAGAGCACAGTTTCTCACTGAGCATAAAATATGTCTATATAACTTAGAAAATCTTTAAGAATTTTGGTTACCACAAAAATTCTTAGGCTGTTTGCAGATATACATTGTTATAGATTAAATACACTATTATTATTAAGATGTTAATTTGCTACACTTGTTTACTCATTCTTAGCAACCATGCCAGATCACTTATAAAACATTAGACAAAGTCAAGCCTTTTTTAAAGCATCTTCTTGAAAGATTTAACAGGTAACATCAACTTACATGACTTTAAGTAAACTTAGGCAGTTGATAACTATAAGGACATGTCCATTTCAGTTAAACTTAAATTAGCATTAATACTTAATATCTTTTATTAGAATTTCTGGCAGTTTTGGAATACCCAATTTTTACAAGTGCCTGTCTGTAAATTAATTTTTATTAATACTATGTGGAGTAGAAAAATATTTTTCATTTACACATTTAGACATACAAACATAGATTGAGACATAATGACTACAGTCAACATAAAAGAATACATTCACAGAAACTGATAGATTTTCTGGTTATTGATATTCACTTGCAAAGTGATGATGTAATTGTGGGCTGAGCTATTGTCTGTTTGCTAAAGAGTAAGTTAAAGATGGAATCCATCCTGCCTTTTACTATGTAGTTTATGGTTGGGCTTGCATGCTAAATCAGTTGCCCAGTTTGCAAATTACTAGAGAGAATGAGGAAGACTTGCAAAGAGAGGGAGCAGGAGATAAGATTATTTTAGGCTTTTCAACTTCAGCTAGCACTGACTCAGAGTCTGTAGGCATATCCATGTCATCATTATCCTCCCCCACCGTGACCCAGATTCTTTCTGAAAGTATTGTTGTTTCTTCTGGGTTAGTTTCTGCTCATATTCGGGAGGCAAAGATTCATCATTATCTGAGGCCGTGGACTTTACAAGCGCCTCATAGCCAGTCACGATCTGTTTAAGTTTTTCAGCCACAACATTCTCTTCAAGAGGTTTATCTGGCAAATGGGAGGCTGGGGGGGAGCAGTCCAAACCTTCTTTCACTAAACTCCACAGGGCAAATGTTTCCACGGGAAAGTCCCGAGCCCCATGAAGGGTGAAGTGCTGTATAAACTGCAGCTCCACTTCTTGCCAAGTCTGCTCAAAAGCAATAAAAGATTTTAACTGCCAGCTGCGCACATTACTACCATGGGCATGAAGCATAGCTTTAAGCATAAGTAGGAAGAGCTATCAGTCTTTAGATCCAGACTGATCTATAGCTATAGCTTTAAAGATATAAACAAAATCTTGAGGGTCTTACAGTCCTTTGACTCTTGCTATCCTGTTTTACTCCTGATGCTACTACTCCCATACTACCTCTAGGACTTCACCAAGTCCATACCTTTAAGAAGTGCGTCTATTCACCAGCGGGAGCCGCTCCTCAGTGAAAGTGTCGGCCATGCGAGACCTGAGTCTTCTCAGGTCCTCTTCACTCTGTACTCAGGTCCCTGTTCTGGCTCCACCTGTGGAGACCAGCTCCACAAGCCAGCTGAACTTGAGTGGAGTGAATGAGGAGCTTAAGGAAAACAGAAAAAGATACAAGAAAGACACAGAAACCAAAGCTGGTATCAGGAGGTTCACTGCCTGATGAAGGCGGATAAGTGATACAGTGTATTTTCTGAGCACCACTTATATAGAGAATCTCATAATGATGTCACGTCTGGGCTGATCTCACATCTGGTATTGTCACTTCTGCTTCCAGTGACCTCACTTCCAGTGATATCACTCCCTGGTAATATCACTCCCTGGTGCCTGTACCTGGTGATGTCACTTCCAAAGTAACATCATATCTGGCCCTCCATAGGAGATGATCATGTGGTTTTTGTCCTTTTTGTTGATGTGGTGTACCATTCATTGCATCGGTAGAATAAATCCTGCTTGATCATGATGGATGATCATGTTAACCATTCTTGCATCCCTAGAATAAATATTGTACCATTCTTGCATCACTAGAGTAAATCCTACTTGATCATGATGGATGATCTTTTTGATGTATTTCTGAATTCAGTTTGCTAATACTTCATTGAGGATTTTTGCATCTATGTTCATCAGGGATATTGGTCTGTAATTTTCTTTTTTTGTGATGTCTTTGCCTGGTTTTGGTATTAGAGTGATGCTGCCTCATAGAATGAGTTTGGAAGTATTTCCTCCTCTTCTACTTTTTGGAAAGTTTGGAGGAGGATGGATATTAGGTCTTCACTAAATGTTTGATAAAATTCAGTGGTGAAGCCATCTGGTCCAGGAGTTTTGTTCTTAGGTAGTTTTTTGATTACCAATTCAATTTCATTGCTGGTAATTGGTCTGTTCAGATTTTCTGTCTCTCCCTGGGTCAGCCTTGGAAGGCTCTATTTTCTAGAAAGTTGTCCATTTCTTCTAGGTTATCCAGTTTGTTGGCATATAATTTTTCATAGCATACTCTAATAATTCTTTGTATTTCTCTGGTGTCCATAGTGATCTTTCCTTTCTCATTTCTGATTCTGTTTATGCATGTAGACTCTTTTTCTCTTGATAAGTCTGGCTAGGGGTTTATCTATTTTGTTTACTTTCTCAAAGAACCACCTCCGGCTTCCATTGATTCTTTCTATTGTTTGATTCTTCTTGATTATATTTATTTCTTCTCTAATCTTTATTATGTCCCTCCTTCTACTGACTTTGGGCCTCATTTGTTCTTCTTTTTCTAGTTTTGTTAATCAAAACATACTATTATTTTAAATTGATGCAAGTCCTTAAAACTTCTTTTTGCTGTGGAAAACATGAGATCCTTAGTCTATGAAATTCTGAAAGACAACTGTAGGGATTTCCAGGTAAATAAATAATGTATATGATATCTCAAAGGGAGAAGGAATGTTAAGACTCTGAGTTACAGATTTCACATCTGTGAAATTTTAGCTTTTGCAGAGCTTCTGTGCTTGGGCAATCAGAACACCTCCATGTGCCACCAAGCCAGGCCCTAAGCTCCATGAGGATAGAAGCTCCTTTATTTGGGACCTTGCCCTATATCTCTCTTCATCTGGTTCTGTTAACATGTATCCTTTATGGTACCCTTTATTAAACTGGTAAATGTAAGTGTTTTCCTGAGTTTGGTGAGCCACTCTAGAAAATTGAACCTAAGGTGGGGTCATGGAAACCTCCAATCTGTAAGCCAGTAGGTCAGAAGCACAGGTAACTGCCTGGGGCTTGCGACCAGCATCTGGAGTGAGGGTGGCGGACAGAGCCCTTCACCTGGGAATCTTGTGCTGTCTCCAGGCAGATAGCATCAGAATTGCTTAGTGTTAAATATTTGTGGGAAGAGCCCCTCCCATATATTTATTTACACACATTGGAATCGGGTCTGAGAATCCAAATGGAGTTATACTACCATTACTACTGTGTATAATATTGTTCCTGTTATACACATAAGGAGGGAAAAAATACACCATTGCATTTGGTGTCAGACATGTGGGAAAGTCAGCATTAATAAACACTTCAATCTTAATTCAAAGTTAAGACTTCTTCCTCTCTTGTCCCGGTAACACCTTTTAAACCAAACAAGAGAGACCCCTGCCCTGGATCCCATGCTTCACTTATCACAAAAAAATACCAAGTAAATATAACATTTATTAAAGAATTTATGGGTGCTTCTGTCATTTGGACTCTCATATTTAGGCTGGGCCAAGTGTGATCCATAACCTTAAATTCTTGGGATTAATATCACTCATGACCCAGTGGTACACATTTATTCAACTCTTTGTCCTCTGTTCTTAAAACAAAACAAAATTGCACCTGAATATCATGAAGAATTAAGGGTTGTGCCATTGCTGTTTATTGCCTTCACACCTCAGACTGTGGGCTCTGAGCAAGAGACAGGCTTCTTGATAAAGACTACCTTCTCTCACTTAAGGGTCTCAGCTAATTCCTTCCCTATGGGAGGAAAGGGGATATTGCTTATGAGGCTGCTTTCTTTTACAAAAAGCAAGCAAAGAAACAAAAAAAAAAAACCTTCATAAATTTTCTCCCCTTTCTACAGTCTAATTCCTTGCTTTATCTTAGATCTGGCTTAGCAGTCCATGTCAGTCAGTAGGTAATCTGATATCTAGCATATTGATAATATGTTATTGAGACACAACTGTAATTTAAAACCCCATTACATCTGTTAAAACTAACTGTCATGATACCTTAACATCATTCTAATGCTAATGTGCAATACATAGTCATAAAATCATACTAGAAAAGTACTTTGAAAATAATTAGGTTTCTTAGCCAGCAATACACATCAGCAGAAATTATGACACTTTATAAAAATGTGTATGACTAGGCCCCACCAACCCTGACTCTAAAGCTCAGAAGGGGACCAAGGGGACCTACTCATCTGTTATTATTTCCCATCAGGCAGGGATTACACGAGTAGGAAAATACTCCCAAAAGAGTGCTAGAGGAAATCAGTATATTAGGAGAGCCAGATAGAAACTCACTATGTTGTTCTAAGGAAAAGCGGCATGTCTTAAAGAAATACAGGTTAATTCTTCCAATTTATAAAAAAGCATTTAGTGCTACTGTCAGCATTTACAGTATCACCAGAGGAGTAATTCTTAGCTCATGGCTAACAGAACAAATTAACTGTTCCATTCCACTAGTAAAGTCACACCTGAATGCTAGTTTGGAGAATTTGCAATTAGGGAGCACCACTTATTCTTGCTTTTTTGTTTTGTTTTGGTCTTATAGTAGGAATATTACAGGTGAAGGCAAAGCCTTCAGACTGATGGATTTGTACCTACCTGCACCATTGCAAGGACTTAAAAAGCCATGACAGCAGAGCAAATATTGACATCCTTCAACTAAAGAGATCTTTAAAGATGATCCTTATAGCATTCCCTCAGTAAAATTCTCTGGGAATTATAAAGACTATTTCTAATGTCTTATAGGATGACCCATACATTTGGGACAATTTCTAGAACCATTAACAGCTATCTAACAGCCTAAAATCACAGAAATGGGCACAGACTGGTAAAGTTTGTTTTTAAAAGAAGCTGACAGATTTCATTTACAAATAGACATCATAATAAAATTTATTAAATTAAAAATTAATTTATACTTAAGTATTAAAATCAACTTTCATATTTCAGCAAATAAAAAGCAATTGAGATCCGTCATCCCAGTTTCCTTGGTCTTCACAAATTACTGGTCATTCAGTTAGACAGGCACATCTGTAATCATGGAGCCTCCAATTTTGAGAGAACTTTACAGTCCATCTCTCCAGGCTCCTATCCGATGCTACAATGTGATAGATGCATTCCCAAAAAACCCTGATATTCTGCAAAAGCATGCATTAGAATAGTGTTGGGGGAAAATGAGACAAACTGTCCAAGCCCTAACAAAAGTTGAGACTGTTAAGCTATGGAGACAAGGGAATGATGTGCAAAGACTGGTGCAGCAAGCTCTTCAAGATGGAGCACAGAACCAAAAGTAGCCAAGGATAAGAGAAGAGGAAAACAAGGACTTGAACAACATTGTATTCTCCTGTGGCCTGTGTGTTTGCTCTCTTGGTTTACTTTGCACTACAAAGAGGCAAAAACCATTAAAATCTTTGGAAACATCACATGTTAACCAATGCAACATCCATATTATAATATCCCATTCCCCTCCTATGTAAGGGCAAATTTACCATTTATATCCTATTCTGCATTACAGAAATGTGTTACAGTCAAAGAAATTGATAGACTCTCATACCTTAAAGATACTACTCAGCCTGTTTAAACATTTCACATTTTAGTCAGATCTTGCCAATGATTATCAGCTTCAGTTAGTGGAATATTCTTCCTTTTTTGAGTCAAAGTCTTCCCCATGCAAGTCTTTCCCAGTGCTGGTTTTAAGTCTATCTTCTACAGTAGCATAAACTGCATTTCCCTTAAGAGATTTTAGAGTAGTTTGTTTCTCATATGCATTAACTTCTGTGGGTTTACGTGTGCAGCTTTTGAATGTGCTGAATACCTTTAGGTTCACTATAAAGCAGAATTATATAAAAATGCTCTCTAGCCTGTTATAATTTATATAAACCTATTATTAGAAACAAAAAAAACAAAAAAAACCTATTATTAGGGTAATTTCTTTCTTTGAAATCTAGACTAAAATTTGTCTTATTCATCTCTCTTAAACAATGGAAAAACTGCCCCTAAACTTGTTGCTTAGGTCTCCTACCTCAAAGGAATTCTAAATGGTTGAGCTATGTTATACATCACTCTCCTTACCCAAGTGCCTGCCTCTTCATGATGCTTCCCTAAAATGTGGAATCTCCTCTCGCTTTCCATAGAGATCTTCACTACAAAGGAAAACTTTTCATTCTTCATAATTCCTGAACTTTGTCAAAAGTTATCAACATTCAGTTCTTTCCATTTTCCTGCATGTATTTAACCACTCCTTCAACAAGACAGCCACTTCCTCAGTCTCAATTGGCAAAAACAGTCTGAATCATGCATTCATTCATTGATTCATTCATTCAACAGATATTTACTGAGCATCTACTATAAGCCAGATATTGTTCAAGGCTCAGGTGGTACAGAAGTGAACAAAATGGAAAGGAAAACAACCACCACCACAAAACAGTCCTTGTGGGGCTTACATTCTAGTGAAGGGAGTCACAATTAAATAAGGAACTCACACGGTGTGTTTCATCAAATGTAAGATGCACTGACTGCGAGACATGCCACTGTTGAGTTATTTTATGTACAATTAAATTGTAAGACTCTGTAGATTATAAGTCACATTTAATATCAGAGGTGTGCAGGTCTAAAGGAACATGCTGTAAAATAAGCAAAATGTGTTATAGTGGAGAAAACAACAGCCAAGGGCTTCAAGGAGTTTGCAATTTAAAATAAGATGTTCAGTCCTAAAGGGCAACTGCCATCTGCAACATTTACCCCCCTACTGGACTTTGCAGCTGTCAGGTCATGAGGGCTTTTGAACTCAACATGTCCAAAACCCACTCCCCATTAAATATTTGGATCATATTTTATTCTTCTCTCTCAATTAAACTGGAAGGCCTCTCAATTCAATCTCTAAAAAGTTTTCCATCTCCTCCGTATCTCCCAGCCAGTGCCCTAGTTTAATAGCTTCTATATCATATACTATGAGTCTACCAACTGGTCTCTTTATTCAATTAATCTCCCCTCACTAATCTTACACACTATAATACCATATTTATCTCTATAAATATAACTCTTTTAGGTCTAATTAAGTTATCCTTATATGTTTTTAATTCCATACACAATTATTTTGCTTACAGAAAAGAGTTCAATTAACTTGGCATAGCAGTATTACTACTTACGATAGAATTTCAGCCTATTTTGCTAACCTTATCTGATTCTACTTCCCTTCACTCTCCAGAGTATGCTTTTGCTGCACAAAATTTTCTGCTTCTGTCCAAAATGGTACTTACTTATGAATCTTTGAGTTTCTGTTCATGCTGTTGTCCTTGATTTGAATTATTTCCTTGCTACCCACCCTCCTGATTTTTTTCATTCCTAGTCCTTTCTCTCACCTACTAAGTAAACTCAAATCACCTGCTCTTTGTCCATTCCTAGCACTTCTTTGCATTGCTGTTTCCTATCTCCCTCACTATACTGCAAATTCCTTGAAGGTAAGTGCTGTTCGTCTTGTGTTTTGAAACTAACATCTCTGATTCTGAATGATTTGATTCTATTACAAATTATGTGATTTAAAATTTCTCAATCTCTTTGAACCATAGTTAGTTGCCTTATCTGTAAAAATGGTAGAGAAATGAAGGTTACAAGTGAAAACAAAGGGAAGTGACCAACCACAGAATTAAAAGGACTAATGTACTCATTTGTTACTAAGAGAAAATATCAGTCATAGTGAAAATTAAAACATAAAAGGAGCTATGAATAGTATAGCATCTTATGATCACTGGATAATGCATAGATCAATAGTCAATAGAAAACAATTATCTTATTTTCCAATATAATAAAATCTACATATTTTTTAACACTGCTGATAAATTGTGATGTTCACATTTTTATTTTTTTCAGTTTGGTTTTATTTTGGGAGCTAGTACTTCTCAAGATATTTTTCTAATCATTGGCTCCCTACTAGAATTATATATTTAAGTTACATATCTTTGTTTTTTCTTCAAGGTACTAAAAAGGCATGCTAACCATAACAAAGGATAAATGAGAGTATTTGACAACATGTTTACTCATTAGTGTTCCCTAAAATTAAACTTTTGAAACACAGCATAGTAGTTCTCCCAAGTTTTACTGACAATTATGAACAATAGTTATTTTTAATTTGCTGGTTTTTAATCAACATACTATATGCATTGGTTTTAAATAAATAGAAAGATTTAAAACACAGTTTAATCTCCCAGAAAAAAGCCCTTTGTTATTTCTCTTTTAAGTTTTTTTGGGGTTACCAACCTACACATACATCTATTAATATGTCTACATATACTCTTTGTATCAGTTAGTGATTGCACCTGACTGTTAAGAAACTCCCAAATAACAATAGCTTTAACAAATTAGGTGTGTGTACACACATTGTTATGGATTGAACTGTATCCCCTTCCCTAAAATATATCTTTTGAAGCCCTAAGCCTTAGTACCTCAGAATATGACTGTTTTTGAAGATAGGGCCTTTAAAGAGGTGACTAAATTAAAATGAGACTCTGAAGACAGGCCCTAACCTATGTGACCACTGTCCTTGTAAGAAGGCGTTTAGGACACAGAGAGACAGCAGGACTGCATGCACACAGCGGAGAGACCCCATGAAGAAGCAGCCAGAGGGAAGTCATCTGCAAGCCGTGGAGAAAGACCTCAGGAGACAAACCGGCCAGCACTTTGATCTTGGACTTCCAGCCTCCAGAACTGTGAAAAAATGTCTCATGTTTACGCTCCCCCTATCTGTGGTATTTTGTTATGGCAGCTGTCTTAGTCCGGATGGCTATAACAAAAATACCACAACTGGAAGGCTTAAGTAAAAAACATTTATTTCTCACAGTTTTGGAGGTTGGAAGTCCAAGATTAAGGTGCAGGTGCCAATTTGGTTCCTGTGAGAGCTCTCCTCTAGGTTGCTGGTGAACATCTTTTTTGTATCCTCACAGCCCACACACAGAGAGAGAGAGAGAGGATGAGAGGAAGAGAGGGAAGACAGAATGAGAGAGGCAGTGTTTTCTGATGCCTCTTCTTAAAAGGACACTAATCTTATCATGAGGGACTCACACTCATGACCTAATGACTTCCCAAAGGCCACCTCCTTATAGTATCACATTGTTGTTAGGTTTCAACATACAGATTTTGGGGAGTCACATTCAGTCCGTGGTAGCAAGCCTAGAAAGCTAACACACACACACACACACATGCACACCACCAACATAACTTGCAGTCTGGAAACCGGTATGGAAGTTTGGGGCTGGTATGGTGGATGAAACTTGTACTTTCCAATTTTCTGCCCCGCCATCCTTAGAGACTGACATATTATTCAAAGTTAACTCATAAAATTCAAGGTGGCTGTTGGAACTGTAGTTAGTTGCAAAGCCACATTCTAGGCAGAAAAAAGAAGAAACTCGGTAACTGGGAAATTATTATAAAGCCATCCTATCAAGTTTTTTCCAGTATGAAAGTTAATTCTTTCTCTCATGTATATCCACTCTGTTCAAGTTATAGTATGAAATGATTTGAAAAGGGGAGTTTAGTATATTGTGTCTAGACATCCAATAAATATTAAATAATTAGAATATTTATTCCCATCACTTTATAAATTAAAATGTAGTATAAGTTATGAGAATAGGTATACAGACAGTGTTTTTCAATTACAGAGGTCAAGTCATTTGGAATTTCCTTCAAAACTGATGCTAATATTCAAGACTTCTTGAAAAATTATTTAAAACAGTTGTATTTTCCAGTTCAGACCTAACCAAAGCTCTTGCGATGCTCCCACTTCACTTTTCTCCTTTTCTTCCATTATATCCTCAGATTCTTTAACCAGTCATTTTTTTCACTAGGACAGCCAAGTGCTATCTGGTACAAATATTTAAGAAAAAAAATGTTGGGGCTATTTCTATATTCTGGAATTACAAAACTCTGGTTGGCCCATATTACTATGTTAGTCTTTCAGTAATACAGGGGTCTTCTGCAATAATGTATAAGCATAACAGGGGAACGAATGGAAAAAGGGGGAAAAATGAAACATTTACTACAATAATAATATAGTACATGTATCTGATTTAATATGAAGCATGTGGGGAAACTATTAAAACATACATTCCCTTAGCTTTCAGAAAATTGGTTTAAGTACCCCACTTAACAATAACATTGCAAAATAACTTAAAAAAATAATTATCTTACTAAAAGTATTGTATAGTGTCTCTTCAATTCCCCCAAGCAACACCATACATTGTTTAAATTCTTAGAATTATTTAGAAGTACATTTTTTAAATTTCCAAGTAATTTTAAACCATAGGTATAGACATTTCCTGAGTATTTTTTAATAATAGTTAATGCTTACCATTCTGAAAGATCTATTTTTATTCTACTCCTCCCCCTTTAAAGACTGAAAGGGGACAATGGGAGGTGCATGTTTTGAAAGTTGCCCAGAGGCCACAAAACTAATGATCTAATATCATTTTTTTTGTGAATTCTGTGCATATGATATTTCTTCATGAAAAATAATAAACATAACTGTTTCATGCTTCTGTGCTTTTTTTTTAGAGGGCATCTCTCATATTTATTGATCAAATGGTTGTTAACAACAATAAAATTCTGTATAGGGGACTCAATGCTCAATGCACAATCATTAATCTACCCCAAGCTTAATTGTCAACAGTCTCCAATCTTCTGAAGCATAATGAACAAGTTCTTACATGGTGAACAAATTCTTACATAGTGAATAAGTTCTTACATGGTGAACAGTACAAGGGCAGTCATCACAGAAACATTCAGTTTTGATCATGCATTATGAACTATAAACAATCAGGTCAAATATGAATATTCGTTTGATTTTTATACTTGATTTATATGTGGATCCCACATTTCTCCCTTTATTATTTTTATTTTTTTATGTTTAATAAAAGGCTGAAGTGGTAGGTAGATACAAGATAAAGGTAGAAAACATAGTTTAGTGTTGTAAGAGAGCAAATGTAGGTGATCAGGTGTGTGCCTGTAGACTATGTGTTAATCCAAGCTAGACAAGGGCATTAAAACATCCATGGATGCAGAAGATTTCTCTCAAAACAGGGGGGGTGAGGTTCTAAGCCTCACCACTGTTGATCCCCAATTTCTCACCTGATGGCCCCCCTGAGACTGTGCCTGTCTTAGGTTGTTCCTCCCTTGAGGAATCTTACCCGTCTCTGGCTAACCAGTCATCTTCTGGGGCCATACAGGGAGATGTAAAGTTGGTAAGTGAGAGAGAAGCCATATTGTGTGAAAAGGTTAGCTTTTTACTTCTTTGCAGATTTATGCCCTGTGGCTTCTATGCCCAGCATTTGTCTTGAGGTATCTTTACTACTTGGAGGAATTACGATACTCGGTAAATTCGATATGAGGCACGAATTCTATCTAAGGGCTGTAATTAGGAAGGAAAAAGAAAAGCTATAGAGGTAGCAGATGGAAGAAAACATGGGAGGATTGATTATTTCTTTGACATATCTTCCTGTAGAGTAACTTAAGCATGTCTGGTTTTAAACTACTAATTAAATTGCACACACACATTAACATAATAGGAATATAGTTACATAACCAAAGCAGATCTATAATTACCAGCCATCTCCAGTGAAGCAAAGAAAACCAGTTAGGCACTCTAGACATTTGTGAAAATTTGTCTATGATATGATGGATATTGTCCAACTGTACTTGAACAGTCTGAGAGAAATCAGACAAATAAAAACAACACATTCCTGGGAACTGTTCACATCCCATATGTTCTTTTAACAGTAGATAGTCTGTAGTTGTAAGATTTTGGAGTGCTACAACTTGCACTTCTCCTAATTCTTGGTTGAGTTCCAACAGTAAAAATCCAGTCAAATTTGTTGTTTTACTGTGTGCACAGGCCAGCTTAGATATCTCCTTATTCATTCCAATGACAAGTCCAGGAACCGGTGGGATGGAGCAGCTACACCTGCAGCATCGCCTGGATCTTTGTTGAGGGTTTTTGATGATCATCTTCTGGTATGACTCTTCCAGAGAGTGCTGATGTTGGAAGTTCTTCTTCATATCGTATCTTAGTTCATTTTCTGGGTAGCCTAATTAGGCTTTGATCCTCTGTATAAACATAAACAGACCCTTTGCCCACACTTTGATATGCCGTTTATACCATCCTGTAGAACTCATTGGAGGTCACCACACAGGAACTGTTTTTTTGTTTTTTGTTTTTCAAGAGAAAGGAATATTATCAGAAAAGTGTACCTCCATAGCTGATCATCTGACATCCTTTAAGTGATCAAAATTAAGGATATTTAAAGCATGCATTAATCATTGATTTACAGTTAGTTTTATCAAATCAGGGAGTAATCCACCTTCTCTTTCTTTCTTTTTTTTTTTGTTACCTTTAATCTACACTTACATGAAGAATATTATGTTTACTAGGCTCTCCCCTATACCAGGTCTGCCCTATAAACTACTTTACAGTCACTGCCCATCAGCATAGCAAAATGTTGTAGAATAACTACTTTTCTTCTGTGTTGTACAGCCCTCCCCTTTCTCCCTCCCCCTCATGCATGCTAATCTTAATACCCCCTTTCTTCTCATCCCCCTTATCGCTCTCTACCCACCCATCCTCCCAGTCCCTTTCCCTTTGGTACCTGTTAGTCCATTTTTGGGTTCTGTAATTCCGCTGCTGTTTTGTTCCTTCAGTTTTTCCTTTGTTCTTATACTCCTCAGATGAGTGAAATCATTTGGTATTTCTCTTTCTCCACCTGGCTTATTTCACTGAGCATTATACCCTCCAGCTCCATCTATGTTGCTGCAAATGATAGGATTTGCCCTCTTCTTATGGCTGAGTAGTATTCCATTGTGTATATGTACCACTTCTTCTTTATCCATTCATCTATCGATGGATATTTAGGTTGCTTCCAATTCCTGGCTATTGTAAATAGTGCTGTGATAAACAAAGGGGTGCATCTGTCTTTCTCAAACTTGATTGCTGCATTCTTAGGGTAAATTCCTAGGAGTGGAATTCCTGGATCAAATGGTAGGTCTGTTTTGAGCATTTTGATGAAATTCCATACTGCTTTCCACAACAGTTGAACTAATCTACATTCCCACCAGCACTGTAGGAGGGTTCCCCTTTCTCCACAGCCAGGCCAATATTTGTTGTTGTTTGTCTTTTGGATGACAGCCATCCTTACTGGTGTGAGGTGATACCACATTGTAGTTTTAATTGCATTTATGTGGTAAGTAGTGATGTGGAGCATCTTTTCATGTGTGTGTAGGCCATCTGTATTTCTTTTTTGGAGAACTGTCTGTTCAGTTCCTCTGCCCATTTTTTAATTGGATTATTTGTTTTTTGTTTGTTGAGGCGTGTGAGCTCTTTATATATTTTGGACGTCAAGCCTTTATCGGATCTGTCGTTTTCAAATATATTCTCCCATACTGCAGGGTTCCTTTTTGTTCTATTGATGGAGTCTTTTGCTGTATAGAAGCTTTTCAGCTTAATATAGTCCCACTTGCTCATTTTTGCTGTTGTTTTCCTTGCTCGGGGAGATATGTTCAAGAAGAGGTCACTCATGTTTATGTCTAAAAGGTTTTTGCCTATATTATTTTCTAAGAGTTTTATGGTTTCATGACTTCCATTCAGGTCTTTGATCAATTTTGAATTTACTTTTGTGTATGGGGTTAGACAATGGTCCAGTTTCATTCTCCTACATGTAGCTGTCCAGTTTTTCCCGCACCATCTGTTGAAGAGACTGTCATTTCACCTTTGTATGTCCATGGCTCCTTTATCAAATATTAATTGACCATATATGTTTGGGTTAATTTCTGGAGTCTCTAATCTGATCCACTGGTCTGTGGCTCTGTTCTTGTGCCAGTACCAAATTGTCTTGATTACTATGGCTTTGTAGTAGAGCTTGAAGTTGGGGAGTGAGATCCCCCCTACTTTATTCTTCTTTCTCAGGATTGCTTTGGCTATTCGGGGGTCTTTGGTGTTTCCATATGAATTTTTGAATTATTTGTTCCAGTTCATTGAAGAATGTTGCTGGTAATTTGATAGGGATTGCATCAAATTCGAATATTGCTTTGGGAAGGATGGCCATTTTGATGATATTAATTCTTCCTAGCCATGAACATGGGATGAGTTTCCATTTGTTATTGTCCCCTTTAATTTCTCTTAAGAGTGACTTGTAGTTTTTAGGGTATAGGTCTTTCAATTCCTTGATTAGGTTTATTCCTAGGTATTTTATTCTTTTTGATGCAATTGTGAATGGAATTGTTTTCCTGATTTCTCTTTCTATTGGTGCATTGTTAGTGCATAGGAAAGGTACAGGTTTCTGTGTGTTAATTTTGTATCCTGCAACTTTGCTGTATTCCAATATCAGTTCTAGTATTTTTGGGGTGGTGTCTTTAGGGTTTTTTATGTACAGTATCATGTCATCTGCAAACAGTCACAGTTTAACTTCTTCTTTACCAATCTGGATTCCTTGTATTTCTTTGTTTTGTCTGATTGCCATGGCTAGGACCTCCAGTACTATGTTAAATAACAGTGGGGAGAGTGGGCATCCCTGTCTAGTTCCCGATCTCAGAGGAAAAGCTTTCAGCTTCTCGCTGTTCAGTATAAAGTTGGCTGCGGGTTTATCATATATGGCCTTTATTATGTTGAGTTACTTGCCCTCTCTTCCCATGTTGCTGAGAGTTTTTATCATGAATGGATTTTGAATTTTGTCAAATGCTTTTTCAGCATCTATGAAGATGATCATGCGGTTTTTGTCCTTCTTTTTGTTGATGTGGTGGATGATGTTGATGGATTTTTGAATGTTGTACCATCCATGCATCCCTGGAATGAATCCCACTTGGTCATGTTTTATGATCCTCTTGATGTATTTTTGAACTCAGTTTGCTAGTATTTTGTTGAGTATTCTTGCATCTATGTTCATCCAGGATATTGGTCGCTAATTTTCTTTTTTGCTGAGGTCTTTGCCTGGTTTTGGTATTAGGGTGATATTGGCTTCATAGAATGAGTTTGGGAGTATTCCCTCATCTTCTATTTTTTGGAAAACTTTAAGGAGAATGGGTATTATGTCTTCTCTGTGTGTCTGATAAAATTCCGAGGTAAATCCGTCCAGCCCTGGGGTTTTGTTCTTGGGTAGTATTTTGATTACAGTTTCAATTTCTTTGCTCGTAATTGGTTTGTTTAACTTTTGTGTTTCTTTCTCGGTCAGTCTTGGAAGGTTGTGTTTTTCTAGGAAGTTGTCCATTTCTTCGAGGTTTTCCAGCTTGTTGGCATACAGGTTTTCATAGTAGTCTTTAATAATTCTTTGTATTTCTGTGGAGTCTGTCATGATTTTTCCATTCTCATTTCTGAATCTGTTGATATGTGTTGATTGTCTTTTCCTCTTAATAAGTCTGACTAGAGGCTTATCTATTTTGTTTATTTTCTCAAAAAACCAGCTCTTGGTTTCATTGATTTTTGCTATTGTTTTACTCTTCTCAATTTTGTTTATTTCTTCTCTGATCTTTATTATGTCCCTCCTTCTGCTGACTTTAGGCCTCATTTGTTCTTCTTTTTCCAGTTTCGATAATTGTGATGTTAGGCTATTCATTTGGGATTGTTCTTCCTTCTTCAAGTGTGCCTGGATCGCTATATACTTTCCTCTTAAGACTGCTTTCACTGCATCCCACAGAAGTTGGGGCTTTGTGTTGTTGTTGTCATTTGTTTCTGTATATTCCTTGATCTCTATTTTGATTTGTTCGTTGATTCATTGATTATTTAGAAGCATGTTGTTAAGCCTCCATGTGTTTGTGAGCCTTTTTGTTTTCTTTGTAGAATTTATTTCTAGTTTTATACCTTTGTGGTCTGAAAAATTGGTTGTTAGAATTTCAATATTTTGGAATATACTGAGGCTCTTTTTGTGGGTTAGTGTGTGGTCTATTCTGGAGAATGTTCCATGTGCACTTGAGAAGAATGTATATCCTATTGCTTTTGGATGTAGAGTTCTATAGATGTCTATCAGGTCCATCTGTTTTAGTGTGTTTTTCAGTGCCTCTGTGTCCTTACTTATTTTCTGTCTGGTGGATCTGTCCTTTGGAGTGAGTGGTGTGATGAAGTCTCCAAAAGTGAATGCATTGCAGTCTATTTCCCTCTTTAGTTCTTTTAGTATTTGTTTCACATATGCTGGTGCTCGTGTGTTGGGTACATATATATTTAGAATGGTTATATCCTCTTGTTGGACTGAGCCCTTTATCATTATGTAGTGTCCTTCTTTATCTATTGTTGCTTTCTTTGTTTTGAAGTCTATTTTGTCTGATATTACTACTGCAACCCCTGCTTTCTTCTCACTGTTGTTTGTCTGAAATATATTTTTCCATCCCTTGACTTTTAGTCTGTGCATGTCTTTGGGTTTGAGGTGAGTTTCTTGTAAGCAGCTTATAGATGGGTCTTGCTTTTTTATCCGTTCTATTACTCTGTGTCTTTTGATTGGTGCATTAAGTCCATTTACATTCAGGGTGACTACTGAGAGATATTTACTTATTGCCATTGCGGGCTTTAAATTCGTGGTTACCAATGGTTCAAGGTTAGCCTATTTAGTATCTTACTGCTTAACTTAGCTCACTTATTGAGCTGTGATATACACTGTCTGGAGATTCTTTTCTTCTCTCCGTTCTTATTCCTCTTCCTCCATTCTTCATATGTTGGGTGTTTTGTTCTGTGCTCTCTCTCGGAGTGCTCCCATCTAGAGCAGTCCCTGTAAGATGCCCTGTAGAGGTGGTTTGTGGGAAGCAAATTCTCTCAGCTTTTGCTTGTCTGGGAATTGTTTAATCCCGCCATCATATTTAAATGATAGTCATGCTGGATACAGTATCCTTGGTTCAAGGCCCTTCTGTTTCATTGTATTAAATATATCATGCCATTCTCTTCTGGCCTGTAGGGTTTCTTTCAAGAAGTCTGATGATAGCTTGATGAGTTTTCCTTTATAGGTGACCTTTTTCTCCCTAACTGCCTTTAAAACTCTTTCCTTGTCCTTGATCCTTGCCATTGTAATTATTATGTGTCTTGGTGTTGTCCTCCTTGGATCCTTTCTGTTGGGGATTCTGTGTATTTCTGTGGTCTGTTTGATTATTTCCTCCCCAGTTTGGGGAAGTTTTCAGCAATTATTTCTTTAAGGACACTTTCTATCCCTTTTCCTCTCTCTTCTTCTTTTGTTACCCCTATAATACAGATATTGTTCCTTTTGGATTGGTCACATAGTTCTCTTAGTATTGTTTCGTTCCTGGAGATCCTTTTATCTCTGTCTATGTCAGCTTCTATACGTTCCTGTTCTCTGATTTCTATTCCTTCAATGCCTCTTGCATCTTATCCATTCTGGTTATAAATACTTCCAGGGTTTGTTTCACTTCTGTGATCTCCTTCCTGACATCTGTGATCTCCCTCTGGACTTCATCCCATTGCTCTTGCATTTTTCTCTGCATCTCCGTCAGAATGTTCATGATTTTTATTTTGAATTCTTTTTCAGGAAGACTGGTTAGGTCTCTCTCCTTCTCAGGTGTTGACTCTGTGATCTTTGTCTGTCTGTAGTTTTGCCTTTTCATGGTGATAGAGGTAGTTTGCAGAGCTGGTACGAGCGACTGCTGGAAGAGCTTTCCTTCTTCTTGGTTTGTGGCCTTCCTCTCCTGGGAGAATAGCGACCTCTAATGGCTTGTGCTGGGCAGCTGTGCACAGACAGGGTTTCAGCTTCCTGCCCGGCTGCTATGGAGTTTATCTTGCCTGTTGCTGTGAGTGTTGCCTGTCTCCAGCTGCTGCTCCAAAATGGTGGAGACCTGTTGGAGGGGGAGCGGCCATGAGGCTATTTATCTCTGTAGGGGCCTCCATGCTCCCTGCTTCCCAGGGGGTTAGAGCGCCCAGAGATCCCCAGATACCCTGCCTCTGGACTAAGTGTCCTGTCCTGCCCCTTTAAGACTTCCAAAAAGCAATCTCCAAACCAAAACAACAACAGCACCAAAAAAAAAAAAAAAAAATTAAATAAATAATTTTAAAAAAAGAAAAATGCATGATTTTCTTTGTCCTCAGGCGCCGGTCTCAGGCACCCACCTGCCGGTCTTGCTGCCCTGTTTCCCTAGCATTGGGGTCCCTGTCCCTTTAAGACTTCTAAAATGCACTCGCCAAAATAAATAAATAAATAAATAAATAAATAAATAAATAAATGGCCACTCCCGTTTCTTTGTTCTCCGGCATCGGCCTCAGGCACCCGCTGACCGGTCCTGCCACCCTGTTTCCCTAGTATCCAGGACCCCGCGCATGCACTGTGTCTGTGCTCTGGTCTGGGTGGCTGCGGCTGGGTGTTTAGCAGTCCTGGGCTCCCTCCTGCTCCCTGCTGTCTCCTCTCCTCCCACTGGGAGCTGGGGGTAGGGGCACTCGGGTCCCGCCGGGCTGGGGCTTGTATCTTACCCCCTTTGTGAGGCGCTGTGTTCTCGCAGGTGTGGATGTGGTCTGGATGTTGTCCTGTGTTCTCTTGTCTCTCTTTTTGGAAGAGTTGTCTTTGTTATATTTTCATAGATATATGTGGTTTTGGGAGATTATTTCCACTGCTCTACTCACGCCGCCATCTTGGCTCACTCCCATGCTTCTGTTTTTACATGTGAAACATGGTTGCTCCTTTTTTCTACTACAAAAAGAATGTAAGATTTCTAAAATTTTAGATTATTAAAATATAAGAGCAATTAAATTATTCACTAAATTTGAGCTCAAAGGTCAAGATACTGGCCAGTAGGGTAACATGCATTATGTATGTATAAATTTGCATATATCAACTGCATGACTGTTTGGATAGTGAGAACAAGAAAATTTATGGTGAAATATAATTTATACTCAAATATTTGCATGAAATATGAAAAAGAAACTTGGACTATACCTGAAATTGTATCTGCCTTATTAACTTCCAGATACACTGTTGCTTTCTTTTTCTAATAGGCATTATACTTCTCTCAGTAAACAAACATATCTAGCTTCATAACCACTGTGGGATCTCCAAAGTGATGGTACATTTGGTCTCAATTTCCCCATCTGTAAAGGACATGTAAAGATGTAGGCAGGATGTTCATCTATAGATTTAGTTAAGCACCTGTTTTTTATTTCCACATTTGTCCTCATACCATCTCTACAGGATTTGCCAGCTATTGTAATTTCACCAGTAAAAATGCATGTATGTTAAAAACATACTAATGGAATAACGTATTTATTAAAAATATTATTTATTGGAATTTCAGAGAAAAGTTACTTGTCAAAAAAATGCATCAACAATAAACAAGGCCCACTTGCTGTATGAAAGGGAGCTTCAATATCTGTTTTCTTGCTTCAAATACAAAAACCTCCATCTGCAAGGTACTTCTGTACCTTTATCTCAGATAAAGTATTCATAAATTCACACATTCTTCAACAAATATCTAATGTAAACCTATCACTAGGAAACCAGGGTGCTAGGTGGGGGAATGCAATAATAACAGGCTCTGTTTTCATGGAGCTTACAATCTATTGTATGAGACAGATATAAATCCATGCATCAGGGACTATATGTAGTATGTGACATATGTGCCATGAGGGAAGGAAGGGAATCTGATTCATTGAGATATATAACAAAAGAATCTAATCTAGACTAGAGGTGGAGCAAGGCTTCTCTGAGAAAGGAGGACTCAACCTGAGCTCTGAAATATGATTGCTAAATAGGAAAAGAGAGATCTCAGGGAGAACATTCCAGATAGAGGTGGAACAAGGCTAAAGATTCAGCTTAATCTTTGATCATCTCAGCCATTACAGGAAAGAACACTGAAAGTAACATCAAGCAAGAAGTAAGTCCATCACAAGCAAATAAACTTACACACACAGAAAGAAGATAGAATTGAGACTCTTCTCCCAGCCTTCATCTCTCCCTACTTGTAGAGGCTAAGAGGTGTCCAATTGGCCAAGAAGAAATGTGGTTTCCAGAATCCCAGCCATAGCATGACAGAGAGAGCATGGAAGAGTGGGTTTAGAGTTGAGAGGCGAAAACACAGTACTTGACATAATTTTTACATTCAGGCGAGTGGATACATGATTCTGCAACTCAGCTGATACCTGAGACAGAAATATTTGAGAGCCTTCAGCAAATTGAAATCATGATGGCCCTGGGGAGAAAGGAGGGTCATGGCTGTGTCATGAGGACACTGATGTCTGAGAGCCTTCAGCAAATTGAAATCATGATGGCCCTGGGGAGAAAGGAGGGTCATGGCTGTGTCATGAGGACACTGATGTCTGAATCACGATGGAAAATGGTCAGGGACAAAGGAAAGGAATAGCCAGAGCAGAGCTGTTAGAGAAAATAAAGCAGGAAAATATTGGGTCAGATTTTTTAAAAAGATAGGAAATACCATTTAAAGAATAAACAGTATTCAGCATTGTTAAATGCCCCTGAAAAGTGAAGTTAAATGATGAGTGAAAAACATTGCCTTTTGGTTTTTTTGTTTATCTGACAGCTTCGGAGGGGGTTGGGGCGTGAACAACTTGCCCCAAGATAGATGTGCGTGAGTGCGCGTGCGAATGTGCACGTGTGTGTGTGTGTGTGTGTGTGTGTGTGTCTTTTTTTATTCTCATACTGTGGCAAGTGCACTCTGATGGAATATCTCCCATTTTCTGGAGAGGATCCAGGACAGGGGGCTCAGGTGCCTTAGGACCAGCTGTAGATCATGTGCCTGGTAGTATTATCTTGAATTTCTGGACTAAGAGCCATTTTTTTCCCCTTCAGCTCAACTTGTGCTGAGAAGGCCCTCTTGTCCAGACCTAATGGTGAGAACAGTTACTTTGCCACAGTTTACAGGGTCACAATATTGTTTTGGAAGGTTGGTGTGTGCCAGTGAAATGCAGTTTCCTGTGGACTTTAAAATAGACTGAGATTCAGTGAGCCTTTCTCTAGGCGTGGGGTCCCTGCCGTCCCCTGGAGGCCTGAGGTCTGCGAGCACCCAGGCGGTGCCCTGCTCCTCTAGCTGTCAGAAGCCCTAGGCAAGGTGAGGGTAACATGGTCTGTGGTTGACATGGAGATTGAGGCAAGCAGTCTTTTGGAGGGCAATATACTCACATCTGCCAGAAGAAGAGAATCACAGGAGGATGCTGCAAAAGGCGGCAGAAAGCGACCAAAGCTGATAGGGCCAGGCAGGCTACTAATCAGGTTCTCACAGGTCTCAATGTCCGATTTCACAAAGAACAGTGACAAGGGTTCCTGCAACCCCGGACCTTGGCAGACACTGGGCTGGGGCACCAGGGTTTGGCATCATAAGCCAGATGGGCTGCCCTGGGCCCTCCAGGCTCCCACCCACTTAGATAAGACCATAGCTTTGCAGCCCGGTTGTGTGCACTTTACTCCGTGTTCTGGTTTCGCCCGTGCTTCCCGCGTGCAGTTTGTGAGCTGCGCAGCCGGTTCACCAGGCGGGGGGCTTTGGAGCGTGGTGCGGCGCTGTGACTCTGTGACTCTCACCGGGGGTATGGTGGACAAGGCCAGGGGCATCGGGCATTACGTGATAGGTAGCATGAGCCAAACTCCTAAGGAAGAGCCTCCTGCACCTGGGCAGCCTCGTGGGTCCCATCCTGAGACCCTTGCCAGCCTCCGTAGATCTCGCGAGATCGGCTCCTGGGGCACGCCCCTCGTCCCAGCCCATAGCAGCAGCTTGGGGAAGAGCTCCGGGTGGTGACCTCAGCATAGACCGACCTGAGGGCGCTAATCGGTGAGCAGAGAGAAAGAGCAAGACAACACAGAACCTTTACTAACTACAGACGTGAGTGGCAGAAACAAAAATCCCAAAGTGGTAACAAGTAGTATTATGGACTCTAGAGAGATTTCTTAGTTTTATTTTTTAAATAGGATACATTTGACTAAGTTTACCTCTTCAATGAAATTATCCAAATGAGAAGAGAAAAAGATAATCAGTAATGGAAGACACTTGAAAAGGTAAGCGGACCCAGAAATAGAAATGCGAAGTGCAATAGGAAGGAGGAATGCTAAAAAATAAATAAATAAATAAATTCCTATGCTTTCCTAATGCTTTTATTAAACATTTGATTTTAAGTAAGTCAAAAGAGGAGAATATGCATTAAAACTGTATTTCATAATTAAATTATTGCCTTTATCTGTGCTCTGTGTTTTTTCATGTAGATGAGAATACCATCCGAGGTCATTTGCTTTCAGACTAAGAACTCCCTCTATTATTTCTTGCAAAGGATATCTGCTGGCAACAGATTCTCTCAATGGTTGTTTATCTGGGAATGTCTTCATTTTGTCAGTTTTTGAAGGATAGCTTTGATGGATGTATATATAGGATTTTTTGGTTGACAGGTGTTTTCTTTGAGCACTTTGTTATACATTGTCTGATGAGAAGTCATCAAGTTAAATATTTTGAACCTTATTAAAAGACTTCCTGAGCCCTTTCATGTTAATTTTAAAATTGATGTTGAAAATAAGTAGCACTGTTTTACTTTTTAAATTTTATGCAAGCAGGAAGGAAAGCTTGAATTGAACAAAAGAGTATTGTTTAACAAATCTATATTTACTCAAACTTCTATCAGCTAAAGATACAAATTCAGCTCTCTAGATGCTTTGCAAGTCAAAAAACAATTTCTCACGAAACAAAATAATTGTATGAGATAGCTGAAAGCAGTTCGCACAGTGGACCTATAAACATGTCAGTACTATGTTTCCTAAAATTTGTTTCATGGAAGATAAGTCCTGTAAGAAGCTCAATGAGAAAATTACTGGTCAGATAAATTTGACAAATCCTACTTTCTCAATCTCCTTTGAAATGTTGCCATATTAAAGGTTCTGTAAGTATTGCATTAAAAATTCTATTTAAATTTGTCCTAAAAATTTAAAAACCTGTTTAGGCAAAGAAGACTATTTATGGAATATATTAACCTTCCATAAGCTAGTGTTCTGTGGACCACAGTTTGGAAACTGGCCTGAAGGAATAGTCAGTTAACAAGCTGTTGATATCCTACTACACACAGCAACTGAAAAAAGAACTTATGATTCTATCAGTGTGCCTGGTTTCACAAATTTTTCCTAAATACGTTCTGTGCAAAATTTTCTCCAAATCATTCCATTTCATGTCTAGTCTAATAATTCAGTTATAAACATAGGTAAGTGTAGATCTGCTCAAAATTTAGATGATTGTTCTTTGGTGTGAGCCCCAAATATCATAATTTCACTCCTCCTTTTTCCCCTTTACTTCTCTTTTGCCTTAATGATTCCTGAGTAAAACAAGATAAAAGAAGATTAGACCACTGGAAAATACAACTACTGCTCTGTTCTGTATGTTACCTCATCCTGAGTTCTTACATATTCCACAAGGAGTATTCTTCCACATAAAAGATAGCCCTCCCACCTCCCTACAAAGAAAGGCAATGTATTTTACTTGCACAAAGTCACAAGATCTTCCCTAACTTCCTGAAATCCCACTGATCAGTGACACTTCTTTGCCATCTTATTCAGTCCACTGTACTAAGGCCAATTACAGTGGTTTGTTCAGTTTCATGTTTAAGTTCTTGTGTTCCAAAGTCATCAATTATTTCTTAACAATGAAACTAACAACAAAAATAGATATTTTCACCATTCCCTTAGATTTGAATATGATGTAGAGATGCATGAAATTTGAATTATTCCAAATACCATGTTGCCTTCTTATTGGTAAAATGCAATTACACAACTAATTGGCTTTTATACTGCAGCATGATAGAGACTTGGTCCATACCTCTTCTCCTGCTGGCACTGCAGGAATTAGTCTACTTCTGCACCCCCTTTCAATATGCTTTATTATTTAAGCCAAGAGAATGGTCACTCAGTAGATGTTCTTGGCAACTCCAAGGCACAGATGCTGAGCTCTCATGTTTATCTTTTTTCCAACAGAAGCAATATGGAAATAAGTGCCGAATTTCTTGGCTAGCACCCAGTCAAGCTTTTTACTAGGTCTGCTTGCTGGATTGTGTGGCAGCCACACATTTACCTTTGTGCTGGTTACATGTTAAACAGCTGATTACCACTTCTGATTGTTTTTGACGATGGGCTTTGTATGGAGTCGTTTTAATCTAAAAGATTATTTTATTGAACCCCCCCCCAGTTTTTTATCAATTTTATGGACTAGCCTATAATTTATGGTATTTATGCCCCTAAATTTTCACTTAAGAAGGAATGAATTCAGTATAAAATACAGAACTAAGATCTTTAAATTTTAGAAATTTTTCTGTGTGACATGATAATGTGGTCACTCATTAATTTATTCATCTAAACTTCCATTTTCTTAGGTATAAAGATTAGACATGATCTTTGATATGAAAGATCAGCCAGCTCAATTAAAAAAAAAGAGGGGAGATCCAGAAACACATTATTACCCAAGATGTTCAATTGCCATAACTGGTCCTGACATTAGAATAAATGAAAAGTAAAATCTTAAGTGGTAACTGAAGAAAAAAATAGTAATTTGGAGGTTATAGTATTTGGGCTGTGAAAAATTGTATCAGCTGGAAGATGTGGTTAATAGATTCATTGGGAGGAAGAAATAGAATGGAAGCATTTCAGATTACATTTTTATGATAGGCTACCCAGGTTTGAAAGGGGTTTATGCCATCCTGAGGAATAAGGACTTATGATAATCTTGTAAGCAGTGCATACCAGTGAAAGTTGTGGCAAGAAAGTTCATGTATGTGTCTTAAAAAGCAACTTTATGAGTGTGGGGGACAAATTGGTTTTAAGGAGATACAAGCAGGAGAAACTCAAATTTAGAAATGATTTCAGCAGTCCAAGATAGAGCTAATAATGGTTCTGGTTAAGACAATGGTAGTGGAAGGGGTGATAATTAGCAGTTTCCAAAAATATTTCAGGCTAAAAATCAATATTACTGAGGATAGCACACCGAATGCATTTCACCACACCTTTCCCTACCCAAATCCTTGTTAGAACAATGTGAAGAATTAAACAAACCTAGTGCTAGACTCAGGAATAAATCGGAGTATTCTTGAGACCTTGAATTATCTAGGTAGAGCAGGAAAACCATTCTGTTGTCTGGGAAGCTTATTAGAAAACAGGAGGGGCTTGAGACTGCTGGCAATGGTATTCATAGAGGAAGAGTGACAGCCAGACCCCGAAAGAAAGAATCACAAACCAAGAAGCAAGGTAAAAATATACTTTGCAAATATTAACCAAAGACATTGGCATGACTATTTTAATACCAGATGAAAAAGATTTAAGGGAAAAAAATCACTCAAGATAAAGAGGAAAATTTCATAAGAATGAAAGTTTCTTTTTGCCAAAATATAAAAATGCTAGCTTTTTATATGCCTAAAAAGTATAGCATAAAAGATATAAAACAAAGATTTATAACTAGGAGAAACAGACTAATTCATAATAGTAAGGTGTTTTAGCATAACTCTTCTCCATAGAGGCAAAATAAATCAGTAATTATATAAAAGCTTTATACAGTACACCTACTGGAATTATATGAACCACTACAACCAACATCCACAGAACACACATCTATTCAAGTACACATAAAGCATTTTTAATGAATTGATCATGTGCTGTATTATAAGGTAAATCCCAATAAATTTCAAATGATTTAAAACATTCATAATAAGGTAAATCCCAATAAATTTCAAATGATTTAAAACATTCATAATTTTAAATCAGTCACATCCCACCATAGCATAATTAAGCTAGAATTTAACCACAAAAGATTACTTTAAAAAGGCTATACATGGAAAATTCAAAAACAAAATTATACTTTTAAATTACCCATTATTTAAGGAAAAAATAAAACAGAAATCATAAAATGTATCTAAATAGATGAGAGGTGGAGCCAAGATGGCGGCGTGAGTAGGATAGAGGGAATCTCCTCCCAAAAACATGTATTTTTGAAAATACAACAAATACAACTAATCCTAAAAGAAAGACCAGAAGACACAGGAACACAGCCAGACTACATCCACACGTGTGAGAGCCCAGTGCCTGGTGAAAGGGGTAAGATACAAGCCCCGGCCTGGCGGGACATGAGTGCCCATCACCCCAGCTCCCGGCGGGAGGAGAGGACTCGGAGTGGGGAGGGAGAGGGAGTCCAGGACTGCTAAACACCCAGCCCTAGCCATCCGCACCAGAGCGCAGACACAGTGCATGCATGGAGGGCTGGAAACTAGGGAAACAGGGCAGCAAGACCTCTGAGTGGGTCGCGAAGCTGATGCCCCTGTGACAAAGAAAAGCGAGTGCTTTTTGAAAGTATTAAAGGGACAGGGATGCAACAGCTGGATGGAAACAACCCAGGTCACAACCCAGCAGCTGGAAATTACAGGAAAACCCAGGTGCACTAAGCCCCTGGGCAACAGCTCTGAGACCCCTCACGGAGGTAAAAGGCCAAATACCCCCCGTCCATAACCCCTCCGGGGCCTGGCCATAGCAGAGAAGCAGCCTAAGGCTGGCCACCCTTCAGCAAGGGAGATTCCTCCATACTGGCCAGGCAAGACACAAATACCCAGTCTACATGCAATTGCCCAACACAAGCCACTAGGGGGTCGCAGTTGTCCCAGTAAAGAAAGGCCAGTAGCAAGTGGAAAGTTTGGCTCTCCCAGTGAACAGTCAATAGCACATATCAACATGAAAAGGCAAAAAAATTTGATCCAGAAAAGACAAACCCAGACAGCTTTGGCATCTGCTACATCTTCCCTGAGAAGGAACTTAGGGAGATAGACTTAACCAGTCTTTCTGAAAAAGAATTCAAAACAAAAGTCATAACCACGCTGATGAACTTGCAGAGAAATATGCAAGAACTAAGGAAGGAGAATAAAGAAATAAAACAATCTCTGGAAGGACTTCGAAACAGAATGGACGAGATGCAAGAGACCATTAATGGACTAGAAAACAGAGAACAGGAATGCAGAGAAGCTGATGCAGAGAGAGATAAAAGGATCTCCAGGAATGAAAGAATTCCAGGAGAGCTGAGTGACCAATCAAAACAGAACAATATCTGCATTACAGGGGTACCAGAAGAAGAAGAGAGAGAAAAAGGGATAGAAAGTGTCTTTGAACAAATAATTGCAGAATACTTCCCCAAACTAGGAGAGGAAATGGCCTCTCAGACCACAGAGGTACACAGAGCTCCATGACAAGGGATCCAAGGAAGGCAACACCAAGACACATAATAATTAAAATGGCAAAGATCAAAGACAAGGACAAAGTATTAAAGACAGCTAGAGAAAAAAAAAGGTTTACCTACAAAGGAAAACCCATCAGGCTATCATCAGACTTCTCAACAGAAACCCTATAGGCCAGAAAAAAATGGCATGATATACTTAACAATGAAACAGAAGGGCCTAGAAACAAGAATACTGTATCCAGCACGATTATCATTTAAATATGAAGGACGGATTAAACAATTCCCAGACAAGCAAAAGTTGAGGGAATTTGCCTCCCACAAACCACCTACATAGGGCATCTTAGAGGGGACTGTTCTAGATGGGAGCACTCTTAAAGGAGCACAGAACAAAACACCCAACATATGAAGAAGGGAGGAGAAGGAGTAAGAAGGGAGAGAAATAAAGAATCATCAGACCGTGTTTATAATAGCTCAACAAGCGAGTTAAGTTAGACAGTAAGATAGTAAAGAAGCTAACCCTGGAACTTTGGTAAACACAAAATGAAGCCTGCAATGGCAATAAGTACATACCTTACAATAATCACCCTAAATGTAAATGGACTGAATGCACAAATCAAAAGACACAGAGTAATAGAATGGATAAAAAAGAAAGACCCATCCATATGCTGCTTACAAGAGACTCACCTCAAACCCAAAAACATGCACAGACTTAAAGCAAGGGATGGAAAGAGATATTTCATGCAAACAGCAGAGAAAAAAGCAGGTGTTGCAATACGAGTATCAGACAAAACAGACTTCAAATTAAAGAAAGTAACAAAAGATAAAGAAGGACATTGCACAATGATAAAGGGCTGTGTCCAAAAAGAGGATATAACCATTATAAATATATATGTACCCAATACAGGAGCACCAACATATCTGAAACAAATACTAACAGAACTAAAGGAGTAAATAGAATGCAATGCATTCATTCTGGGAGACTTCAACACACCACTCACTCCTAAGGATAGATCCACTGGGCAGAAAATAAGTAAGGACACAGAGGCAATGAACAACACACTAGAACAGATGGAACTAATAGATATCTATAGAACTCTACATCCAAAAGCAACAGGATACACATTCTTCTCAAGTGCACATGGAACATTCTCCAGAATAGATCACATACTAGGCCACAAAAAGAGCCTCAATAAATTCCAAAAGATTGAAATCCTACCAACCAACTTTTCAGACCACAAAGGCATAAAACTAGAAATAAACTGTACAAAGAAAGCAAAAAGGCTCACAAACACATGGAGGCTTAACAATATGCTTGTAAATAATCAACGGATCAGTGAACAAATCAAAATAGAGATCAAGGAATATATAGAAACAAATGACAACAACACAAAGCCCCAACTTCTGTGGGATGCAGCGAAAGCAGTCTTAAGAGGAAAGTATATAGCGATCCAGGCACACTTGAAGAAGGAAGAACAATCCCAAATGAATAGTCTGACATCACAATTATTGAAACTGGAAAAAGAAGAACAAATGAGGCCTAAAGTCAACAGAAGGAGGGACATAATAAAGATCAGAGAAAGAATAAACAAAATTGAGAAGAATAAAACAATAGCAAAAATCAACAAAACCAAGAGCTGGTTCTTTGAGAAAATAAAATAGATAAGCCTCTAGCAAGACTTATTAAGAGGAAAAGACAGTCAACACAAATCAACAGAAAAAGAAAGGAGAATGGAAAAATCACAACGGACTCCACAGGAATACAAAGAATTATTAAAGATTACTATGAAAACCTATATGCCAACAAGCAGGAAAACCTCGAAGAAATGGACAACTTCCTAGAAAAATACAACCTCCCAAGACTGACCAAGGAAGAAACATAAAAGTTAAACAAACCAATTACGAGCAAAGAAATTGAAACTGTAATAAAAAAACTACCCAAGAACAAAACCCTGGGGCTGGACGGATTTACCTCGGAATTTTATCAGACGCACAGAGAAGACACAATACCCATTCTCCTTAAAGTTTTCCAAAAAATAGAAGAGGAGGGAATACTCCCAAACTCATTCTATGAAGCCAACATCACCCTAATACCAAAACCAGGCAAAGACCCCAGCAAAAAAGAAAATTAGAGACCAATATCCCAGATGAACATACATGCAAGAATACTCAACAAAATACTAGCAAACTGAGTTCAAAAATACATCAAGAGAATCATACACCATGACCAAGTGGGATTCATCCTATGGATTCAAGGATGGTACAACATTCAAAAATCCATCAACATCATCCACCACATCAACAAAAAGAAGGACAAAAACCACATGATCATCTCCATAGATGCTGAAAAAGCATTTGACAAAATTCAACATCCATTCATGATAAAAACTCTCAGCAAAATAGGAATAGAGGGCAAGTACCTCAACATAATAAAGGCCATATATGATAAACCCACAGCCAACATTATACTGAACAGTGAGAAGCTGAAAGCTTATCCTCTGAGATCGGGAACTAGACAGGGACGCTCACTCTCCCCACTGTTATTCAACATAGTACTGGTGGCAATCAGACAAAACAAAGAAATACAAGGAATCCAGATTGGTAAAGAAGAAGTTAAACTGTCACTATTAGCAGATGATATGATACTGTACATAAAACACCCTAAAGACTACACTCCAAAACTACTAGAGGTGATATCTGAGTACAGCAAAGTTGCAGGATACAAAATTAACACACAGAAATCTGTAGCTTTCCTATACACTAACAATGATCCAATAGAAAGAGAAATCAGGAAAACTATTCCATTCACAATTGCATCAAAAAGAATAAAATACCTAGGAATAAACCTAGCCAAAGAAGTGAAAGACTTATATCCTGAAAACTACAAGTCACTCTTAAGAGAAATTAAGGGGACAATAACAAATGGAAACTCATCCCATGCTCATGGCTAGGAAGAATTAATATCATCAAAATGGCCATCCTGCCCAAAGTGATATACAGATTTGATGCAAACCCTATCAAATTACCAGCAGCATTCTTCAATTAACTGGAATAAATAATTCAAAAATTCATATGGAAACACCAAAGACCCCAAACAGCCAAAGCAGTCCTGAGAAAGAAGAATAAAGTAGGGGGGATCTCACTCCCCAACTTCAAGCTCTACTACAAAGCCATAGTAATCAAGACAATTTGGTACTGGCACAAGAACAGAGCCACAGACCAGTGGAAGAGATTATGGACTCTAGACATTAACCCAAACATATATGGTCAATTAATATTTGATAAAGGAGCCATGGACATACAATGGCGAAATGACAGTCTCTTCAACAGATGGTGCTGGCAAAACTGGTCAGCTACATGTAGGAGAATGAGACTGGAGCATTGTCTAACCCCATACACAAAAGTAAATTCAAAATGGATCAAAGACCTGAATGTAAGTCATGAAACCATAAAACTCTTAGAAAAAAAATAGGCAAAAATCTTTTAGACATAAACATGAGTGACCTCTTCTTGAACATATCTCCCCGAGCAAGGAAAACAACAGCAAAAATGAGCAAGTGGGACTATATTATGCTGAAAAGCTTCTGCAGAGCAAAAGGGACCATCAATAGAACAAAAAGGAACCCTACAGTATGGGGAATATATTTGAAAATAACAGATCCGATAAAGGCTTGACGTCCAAAATATATAAAGAGCTCACACGCCTCAACAAACAAAAAACAAATAATCAAATTAAAAAATGGGCAGAGGAACTGAACAGACAGTTCTCCAAAAAAGAAATACAGATGGCCAACAGACACATGAAAAGATGCCCCACATTGCTAATTATCAGATAAATGCAAATTAAAACTACAATGAGATATCACCTCACACCAGTAAGGATGGCTGCCATCCAAAAGACAAACAACAACAAATGTTGGCGAGGCTGTGGAGAAAGGGGAACCCTCCTACATTGCTGGTGGGAATGTAGATTAGTTCAACCATTGTGGAAAGCAGTATGGAGGTACATCAAAATGCTCAAAACAGACCTACCATTTGACCCAGGAATTCCACTCCTAGGAATTTACCCTAAGAATGCAACAATCAAGTTTGAGAAAGACAGATGCACCCCTGTGTTTATCGCAGCACTATTTACAATAGCCAGGAATTGGAAGCAACCTAAATATCCATTGATAGATGAATGGATAAAGAAGAAGTGGTACATATACACTATGGAATACTACTCAGCCATAAGAAGAGGGCAAATCCTACCATTTGCAGCAACATGGATGGAGCTGGAGGGTATTATGCTCAGTGAAATAAGCCAAGTGGAGAAAGAGAAATACCAAATGATTTCACTCATCTGAGGAGTATAAGAACAAAGGAAAAACTGAAGGAACAAAACAGCAGCGGAATTACAGAACCCAAAAATGGACTAATGGGTACCAAAGGGAAAGGGACTGTGGAGGATTGGTGGGTAGGGTGGGATAAGGGGTGGGAAGAGAAAGGGGGTATTAAGATTAGCATGCATGAGTGGAGGGAGAAAGGGGAGGGCTGTACAACACAGAGAAGACAAGTAGTGACTCTACAACACTTTGCTATGCTGATGGACAGTGACTGTAAAGGGGTTTAGAGGCGGGACCTGGTATAGGGGAGAGCCTAGTAAACATAATATTCTTCATGTAAGTGTAGATTAAAGATAACAAAAAAAAATAAAGAAAGAAGGAGAAGGGGGATTACTCCCTGATGGGATAAAACTAACTGTAAATCAACGATTAATGCATGCTTTAAATATCCTTAATTTTGATCACTTAAAGGGTGTCAGATGATCAGCTATGGAGGTACACATTTCTGATAATATTCCTTTCTTTTTTTAAAAAAAAAACAGTTCCTGTGTGGTGACCTCCAATGAGTTCTACACAATGGTATAAAGGGCATATCAAAGTGTGGGCAAAGGGTCTGTTTGTGTTTATACAGAGGATCAAAGCCTAATTTGGCTACCCCGAAAATGAACTAAGATATGATATGAAGAAGAACTTCCAACATCAGCACTCTCTGAAAGAGTCATACCAGAGGATGATCATCAAAAATCCTCAACAAAGATCCATGCGCTGCTACAGTTGTAGCTGCATTCATCCCACCGGTTCATGAACTTGCCATGGGAATGAAGAAGGAGATATCTAAGCTCGCCTGTGCATACAGTAAAACAACAAATTTGACTGGATCTATACTGTTGGAACTCAACCAAGAATTAGGAGAAATGCAAGTTGTAGCGCTCCAAAATCTTACAACTACAGACTATCTACTGTTAAAAGAACATATGGGATGTGAAAAGTTCCCAGGAATGCGTTGTTTTAATTTGTCTCATTTCTCTCAGACCGTTCAAATTCAGTTGGACAATATCCATCATATCATAGATAAATTTTCAGAAATGCCTAGGGTGCCTAACTGGTTTTCTTGGCTTCACTGGAAATGGCTGGCAATTATAGGTCTACTTTGATTATGTAACTGTATTCCTATTATGTCAATGTGTGTGTGCAATTTAATTAGTAGTTTAAAACCTATACATGCTTAAGTTACTCTACAAGAAGATATGTCAAAGAAATAATCAATCTTCCCATGTTTTATTCCATCTGCTACTTCTATAGCTTTTCCTCTTCCTTCCTAATTACAACCCTTAGGTAGAATTCGTGCCTCATATCGAATTTACTGAGTATCATAATTCTTCCAAGTGGTAAAGATACCTTAAGACAAATGCTGGGCATAGAAGCCACAGGGCATAAATCTGCAAAGAAGTAAAAAGATAACCTTTTCAAACAATATTGCTTCTCTCTCACTTACCAACTTTACATTTCCCTGTATGGCCCCGGAAGATGACTGGTTAGCCAGAGACGGGTAAGATTCCTCAAGGGAGGAACAACCTAAGACAGGCAAAGTCGCATGGGGGCCATCAGGTGAGAAATTGGGGATCAACAGAGGTGTGGCTTAGAACCTCACCCCCACTGTTTTGAGAGAAATCTTGTGCATCTGTGGATGTTTTATTGCCCTTGTCTAGCTTGGATTAACACTTAGTCTACAGGCACACACCTGATCATCTACATTTGCTCTCTTACAGCACTAAACTATGTTTCCTACCTTTATCTTGCATCTACCTACTACTTCAGCATTTTATTAAAAATAAAAATAATAATAATAATAATAATAATAATAATAATAATAATAATAATAATGGAGAAATGTGGGATTCACATATAAATCAAGTATAAAAATCAAATGAATATTCATATTTGACCTGATTTTTTATGGTTCATAATGCGTGATCAAAACTGAAAGTTTCTGTGATGAATGCCCTTGTACTGTTCACCATGTAAGAATTTATTCACTATGTAAGAATTTGTTCACCATGTAAGAACTTGTTCGCTATGCTTCAGAAGATTGGAGACTGACCTGAATTAGGCTTGGGTTGGATTACTCATTGTGCATTGAGCATTGAGTCCCCTATACAGAATTTTATTGTTGTTAACAACCATTTGATCAGAACATATGAGAGATGCCCTCTCAAAAAAATAAAAAATAAAAAGTAAATTTAAGAAAATGTATCTAATTAATGATAAAGAATGTACTTGTTATTAAGTTTTCCTTAGTACAACTAAAGCTTTGCTTTGGGGAAAATTTATAGCCTTCCCAATCCCAATCCCAACATTGAATTTGTTTTAAGTATTCTAAATATAAAATTACCAAATTAAACCAAGGAATGTATCAAGAACATAACATATAATGAATAGATTTATCCAAGAAATGAAAATTTAACCAATATCCTAAACTCAATTAACATCATTTCCTACATTCACAAATTAAAGAGAAAAAACAGTGTGGCCATCTTAGCTGTTGAGAAAGCATTTGATTAAGTTCAACATTAGCTTTTGATTTTAATAAAATTGCACATTAGAAAAACATTTGAAGCAAGCAACCTCATGAAGTTATTCTCTAATTACTACTTCTTTTCAACATTTATTGACCACCTTGTCACTATAAAGTTGAGAAAGAAAAATTAGCTCTAGAGATTTGAATGTATGACATAACAATATTCATATTTACAAGTTGATATGATTGTGTCATGAAAAAATAAACAATAGACCACTTAGGAAAAGTAATGAAGTTAGCAGTTTTGCTGAACAAAAACATAAAATGCAAAGTCATAAAAATTTATGACAAAGGGTAATAGTCATAAACATTTTGACATGATCTGGTAATTTACAGGAAATAAAACAGAAATAACCAATAAACAGCCTATGCTCAACCTTTCTAGTAATCAAGAAAGTACAAATTAAAACCATGAGATAAAAATTTTATCATATTTTACAACTTCAAATGTTTAATGACATCAAGCATACTCGAGAATATACATAAACAGATTCTTTCATATATTACTGTAAATTCATGAGTACTATTGAATTTCACATGTTCTATTCCATAATCCAACAATTCCACTTTGAGTTATCTAAACCAGACAAATTATTTGTTAATCCAGGGACATAATGATGAAAATTTATGGTACATTGTAATAATGGAAACTTGGAAGTACTCTAAATACCACTATAAACTATTGAACACCCATACACTAGATTATTATACAGCTATAAGATTTCATGGAGTTCTCCAAACATACTTTCAAATTTAAAACACAGGTACACTATAATGATCATGCTTTGGGATTCACTTTGCATGTGCATATGTTTGTCATATATATAAAATTTCTTAAGGACATACATAAAATTGAAAATCTTGGTAACTCTGAAAGAAGACTAAGAAGAATGAGTAGCATTACAAAGGAGAAAAAATTCATATATTCTTTCAGTGATTAAAAGTAGGTTTTTAAAATGTAACACTGTGTACACTATTGTATAGCCAGGGGAGGATTGCTCCCTTGGATTATGCCATGTCAGTTCTTTGCCTCGATTCTTATTATGCCTAAAGTGTTCCTCTCAATGTGTGGGTAGTTCTGTAACTCCACAATTCTCTCGGCACTCTTATTCTGAATGATTGTGATCTGCGTCTGTGCACCATAATATTTCCATGTGAAATACAAGTATATTCTGTTCTCACTGATACCATGAACAGGATGTTTTTTATACCTCACATCTTTTACTGGAAGAGTTAACTAAGCAAATTTACTTGTGCTAAAACTCTGCCCTTGTAAAAGTATTGAACATCCTCCCTGGAAAGCACAGGGATTTCAATGTGTTCTCTTTTGATACTCAAGATACATGAGATACAGCCAAGGCAGCAGTATGTAATGGATGAGAACATGGTTTTGTGATATAACTTACCTCATTTTCAGCTTAAAGGGGAAAAACACATAATTTTCTCAATAGATAAAAACAATCACAGAGAAAAAATCAATACTTAATAATGATAAAAAATAGGAATGAAGGGAAATTTCTTAATCTGACACAATATATCCATCAAAACCTATATAGTTTTAATAGCAAACTGAGGGTGTCATCCCTTTTAATACAGTATGAAAGAAAATAGTGCTTCTGTGCAATTGTTTACTAGCTACCTCAGTAAATGCAGTAAGGCAAGAAAAAGAAATAGGTTTGTTAGTATTTGAAAGAAACAAGCACATCTGTTATTCAAAGATACTACTGTGTATCTAGAAAACCCCAACTAATAAACAGAAAAATTTAGAATAGAAGCCTTTAGAAAGTGTTTGGCACTTAGAAAGTGTTTGGCAGAAGATTAATATTCCTGCCAAAATATATATTACATTTCTATAAAAGAGCAGCTAATATAAATGACTTTTATGTATAATTTGAGATGTTAGGTAATAGCTAATATGTAGCAGTTTTGCTGAACAAAAACGTAAAATGCAAAGTCATAAAAATTTATGACAAAGGGTAATAGTCATAAACATTTTGACATGATCTGGTAATTTACAGGAAATAAAACAGAAATAACCAATAAACAGCCTATGCTCAACCTTTCTAGTAATCAAGAAAGTACAAATTAAAACCATGAGATAAAAATTTTATCATATTTTACAGGTAAATCATGTTATGTTGCTCAAATAAGTATACCTTGATGTTACATGGTTTGCTTTACTTTATTAATGTTTCAGTGATGTTGAAATCTCGTGATGATGGTTTTGTCTATTTCTTCTTACAGTTGTATCAGTTTTTGAGATACCTGTTTTAAAACATTTGGTTAGCATGCGTCTTTGTCCCTAATAATGGATTTTGTATTTAAATTGATTTTGTTTCATAGATAGTTATATAAGTTGCTTTTGGTTGATATTGTCCTATTTTTTGTCTTTTTACATCTAGTCATTATGTTTACTTATAATTTTAGTTGTTTCTCTTGCAAACTACATATTGTTGGGTTTTGTTCTTATTGTATTTCAGTTTTTATTTTGTTTATTTTCCATGCTGCTGTTTTGTTTGCTCTTTGGCCCTTGGAGAGTTCTGTTACTTCCTACCAACTCTGAAATACAGTAACACATTTGTTTTATCTAGTTTCTAGTTGCATGTTGCCTTTAGATTCTTCCACCTGTTCTTGAAAATGTTTTTTTCAAATCATATGTGCCTTCAGGGGAAGATTCTACCACCTCTCATACCCTGAGACTGAGGTTATCTGGGATTGGTTTCCTGACCTCAAATAATCTGTTCTCACATACAAGAACCACATAAGTACCTTGCCTGTCTACACAGTGCAAAGCATTGGGTTTAGCCCTGTAGAGTAGTGTACTATTTAGATACTATTCTTGCTCTTAGATATCTGCCTGAAATTTTCTTATGCTATTTATCTAACATGCTCCTGTCCCTAGCACTATATACATTGATATTAGTAAGAATTTTAATTTTTAAAGTTGTTTTTGTTACTGAGAGGGCTTCTTATTTATGCTGTTGCATGGACATGTCTTCTGTAATGTAGTATCATAGGTCATAAGAGTTTCATGTACATTTACTCTTCATATTACATATAATATCTAAAACTCTGAAATCCTGTATATAATTTTGTTGAAAACAATACATAAAGGTTATATCTATACACATATATGTGTAAATATACATATAAACACACATACAGAGAGAGAGAAATAGTGTATGCATATGTATATATAATTTCCTCTCCATCTTCCAGACTTTGGAAAAAGGATGCAAGTACATTAACTTAAAGGGAAACGCTAACACATACATTCATTATTACTACATTTGAAGGGAAACAGTCTCATCAGAAAGGATGTCCATTATTTTTGGAATCTAGCTGAGCTACAATTTTCAAAAAGGGAACAGTGAAAGGAGTCACCCCAAGCAATTATGTACAAACAGAGTTTAAGGTCAGGAAGAAATAATTTATTCACAAAAAAGGGGTAGACTTCCATTTTTCCTTTCTTCTTCATATATTGGAATGGTCCAATTCAGGCTCAGGTTACTAATGAAAATTTAGACCTTTTATCACATGACTTTCTGATTCCCTAACTAATTCATATAAAATTAGTAAGTTTGACAGTGTAGATATTCTTCAAAACAGACTTTCTAATTAACACCATCCCTGTAGGATAGGATGCATCATGTACCATTTACCGTTCTCTATCTAAATTAAAAAATTTTAGAAATAGTGGATTTCTTAGGAACCATCTTTCACTGGTTTATAGACTTTTGAATGACATTTGATCATGTTGGGACCCTATCACAATTTGTCTCAGGAAAGTATCAAAGAATAAGGCCTTGTCTCTGAGAGAGTTGTTAATGATAAAACTCCTATCAGAACAGTCTAGGCTACCAATCTTGCTCTGGGCTTGTATGCTGCATTTATTTTTTCCAACAAAAAAATGCATATAGGTTCAGATCAGTTGGCTATATATTTTTTTATATGAACACAACTTAGACTATAACAAGAGAAATATAAACAAGAAAGATACAAATTTTTGAGATAAAAAATTGTAGGGAAAAGTATCCCTCCACCTTGTATAAAATTCACTTTTTTGTAGGTTAATCTGTGATATATTGCACTTTAATGTAGCATGTGTTTTCTCTGTGTAACCATTTTCAGCCTTTTATATGTGGGGGACATAAATTGGGGCTATAAATAGCAAAAATCTGTCAAGGACAGAACTCAGGTGGACATAAGTGCTTAAGTATTAGACAAAGGGGAGACATTCATTGAAGCCGACTTGGGGGTAGAAGCAGCAGCTATGGACTTACTGTAAGAGCCTGGAGAACTTCCAGGAAATATCCTTTGGATGTGAATGACATGTGGCCAAATTACCCATCACTCTATTAATGTGGGACTGGATGGCAAGGCAATTTTATTTTCTTTACCAGTTTTCCATGTGGATCCCTTCTAAAAACTGTACGTCTTCCTGATGAGGATGGCAGTCTTTTGATTAAGAGTATAACACATGGAATATGCATGTTTACCTTTCCAGTCTTTACTCCATTCCCCTCTCCCTTAGAAACAGGCTTACATAAATCAGGGTTCTATTAAGTTCCTAAAATCAGGTTGGTTATTATTTTAAGTTTCACTGCAAAAAGGGATTATTTTTGATATAGTTGGAAAGTATGTATGGTTTTCTTCTTTAATTTAAATACTATATATATATATAAAAAAAACACTGGTGAACCAAAGGGGAGAAAAGCATTTGTATTCATTAGCTTTGGCTGCCCTAACAAAATACTGTAGATGAGGTGGCTTAAAAAACAAGAACTTACTTCTCATAGTTCTGGAGGCCAGAAATCCAAGATCAGGGTGCCAACCTATTTGGTTTCTGGTGAGAGCTCCATTTCTGGCTTCCAACTATCTGCCTACTAGCTGTGTTTTCATATGGCAGAGAGCAAGAGAGAGAGCAAGCTCCTTGATGTGTCTTCTAAGAAGGACATCCCATAGTAAAGGTCCCGTTCTCATGACCTCACCTAAACCTAATTACCCAGAGGCCCCACCTCCAAATCATGACATGGGGGTTAGAACTTCAACATATGAATCTTGGGGGACACAATCATTCAGTCCATAAGGGCATTTAAATAATGTTTGGTAGAGAATTCCAGACTTACTTAAGTGTTGAGAAGAGGCAGAGATTCATAGCCATTTTTGCTTAACTCCTTCTGATTTGGCTTCTTGAACATCATGAGCTAATTCTGTAAATCACTGTACATATTTGAGTGAGTCTGATGCTTACTATAGTGAAGTAATTGTCTGTGGCATCTGTGCCTGACCTGTGAAGCGTCTTGTCCCATTTGTGTGAACTCTTTAGCTTCTTTGTTGCCTTCCAACCCATAGTATTCCAGAGAGTGTATCTGGCCTACAGCCTGTTTGTCTGATCTTCAGCTACAGAAGGCATAAGCACCAATTGTGTATAAGGAAACTAGTGAGATCTTTTTCCCCAAAACCTTTCAAATATTTATCCATGATTGGCTACCATAGTTATTCATGAATGACTTAAAAAACTAGAAGTTTAAGAGAAATGGTAACCCTATGTTTCATTTAGACATTCTTTGCAATTTGATTTCTGAAGAACTGTTTGAAGTCCAGAATAAGAGAGAGAATTTTAGGTTTTTATCAACTTTTAAAATATGCTCTTTCTCTCCCCTCCAAAATTACAGATGTTTTGTGATCTGCATGTACTTGCTCACCTCATTCCCTCGAACCACCAGCCTGAACAGCACTGCCTCACAGAGCTGGGAAAGAACTCATTGGAATCCTGGAGATCAGTGATAAGTCATAGGGAGGAGAGGGACAGTTCTCATTATGTTATTCTCTGTATTATGCCTTTTATTTTTTTTAACGATTTAATTTCAAATAGTTTATCATTTGCTAACATTGTAGAAATAATATAATTTTCAATAAAATACAATGGAAAGAAGAAAAAATGTGGTACTTTTCTCTCATAGCAAATCAGTAAGAGGCCAATAGAAAACAGATTTACTTTCATATAAATACTTTACTAAGATTCTTAACTTATTCTTCAACAGACATTGAAAGAGTACCTGTCCCTTCTACATGTTTTGGTATTTGAAAAGTGTGAAATAATTGGAAATAAGTTTTTTTCTTGTTTTTAAAAAATATAGTGTTCAAGTAGTATATTTCCTAATCAATACATGGGCTACATTTTTCTAATTAAGACTAATAGAATTTCCCAGGTTCAAGTCATGCCTATTGAATCAAGAGTGCTGGAAAAACCCTGAGAAATTCAGATTTCAAAAAATGAGGTTTCCTCTGCTTAATGTACTCTTTCATTGCAACATTGAATTTTATAAACATTGTTTTAATCCAGAAAATTTGACTATACTATCATGTAATAAGTTTAAGAGGAAAAGATAAATGAGACATTTTGAAAGAAGAGCATATGTATTTATGCTTGATATGTATTTAGAAGATATATTCATTATATTTATATAAAAATATAATTTTAAGTATACCAAATTTATTCTTACATAAATCCTCAAGTTATAGAAATATTTAAATTAGGCTTAAAGTCAACTTAATTCTAAAATACAAAAATAAATATCATATGAATTTATGTTATATCTAAGACCCTCCCCAAATATCCTATTTGGAAGTATATGCCTTGGCTGGTTTCAGGAGTTACAGCATGTTAGTTTTAAAATGATGGAATTGAAATCACAGTGTTGATGGTTATTAACATTGGATAAAATTTGCACAAAATGTCATGATTAGTCTGAAATCTATTAATGCTCAAGGGAAATGTACTGAAAGATTCTCAAAGTAATTTGATAAATGTCAACTTCTATTTGGGTAAAAATAAATATCATCCTTATTTTAGGGCAGACATAGTCCTTGGTACAATCCTTATAAAAGATTATTCATAGAAGACTGAATCCTTATAATATAAAAAATTAACAGTTAAAAACTGAAAATTTGGTATATTCTGTGAATATAACAGTTAAAAACTGAAAATTTGATATATTCTATGAATCCTACCAGTAGCTCAAAAACCAGATTTTTTAATAGACATATTGGTCATATAAACTAGAGTTTTGAGTTTAGTTTCGGATTTGCCTTTCTTAATATAAACAATAATGTCATTAATAATATGATCTATCCTCTAACACATATGTAAGAATGCTATCTTCCCTATCAGTAAGAGTATTTATGAGAACATAGTGGAAGAAAAATCATACTGTCTTTAATGCACTCTTGACCATCTGTGTGGGGTTAATTCAACTTTTGAAATGTAGGTGCTGGGTTAAATAAGTGTGTGTGTATGTATGTGTGTGTGTGTGTGTGTGTGTGTGTGTGTGCATGTGCACATGCACATCTATATACATATATACCCATAATCATATGTAAATACAAACATATATCCATATTGATTAATACATGCATGTGTGTTTGTGTCTGTGGGTGTGTACATATGAATACACACACATGTTGCTGCAATTCTGGTCCTCTGAGAAATCTATGCCAAGATGGAGAAATAGGAGTGCACAAGGGATAGCCTTCAAGTGACAGTTCTGGTCTGAAATCTGTATTGTTGAATATCACTAATAGTTCATTAGCCATTGAAAACATGAGTGCAGTTGATGCCTGTGATCAGAAATGGTTGGACTAGAGTTACAGATTTCAAAAATCCAAGAGGCATACTTGTGAATTCAAATCCCCCACCAACTCCCTAAGTCCAAAGAAAGAAAGAGAGAGTGGGGTGCAGATCCAGCAGATAAATCTGGTGGGGGAACTAAAATATACAAATTCTCTGTGAGACAGCTCTACATGAGGGTCAGAAGGAAGCAGAACAAAACTAGGTCTTGTTTTATACTGAGCACTGGTGTGCCCCCACCCAGTTTGTATGTTGAAGTCCTAACCCCCAGTGTGATAGTATTTGAAAGTGGGGCCTTTGGGAGGTAATTAGGCTTACATAAGGGTGATGTCTCTGTGATGGGACTAGAATCCTTATATAAAGAGGAAGAAAGCAGAGCAGGCTTTCTCTTCCATGTGAGAACAAACCAAAAAAACAGCCATCTGATACTAAGAAGAGTGTTCACACCAGAATCCAACCATGCTAACACCTTGATCTTGGACTTTCCCAGCTTCCAGACTAGGAGGAGTACATTTCTGTTGTTTAAGTCCCCCAGTCTGGGCTATTTTCATGTGGCAACCTGAGCTAAGAGCCCTGTATCAGAGAAGTTAGAGAGAGAAAGATGAATAAACCATTTCTATTTGTGGGTGACTCACATCATCCTCTGCAAATGTAGATACAGAAGTGTCTTGAGTGTGATAATGGTTTCAGGAGGGAGAGGAAGCCCAGGGCAGAGCAGTGGACTAGAATGCCAACCCTCTGTTGACCAATTGCTTTGTCACAGTCCACAGCAATGGAGAAAGAACAAACAGTACAGTCAGTGTGTGCAGATTATTGAAATTCACTCAAGCCAGGGAACTTGGGGGCTGCATGGATAGACAATGCTGGAACCATGGCAAAGGATGTTTAAGAGTATCTTCCCTTGTTACCCACTCTCTCTAAACAAAGGAATCTGAGAATGAACTGGGGTTCCAGCAAGTGTGGAAGGAGGAAGGAAGAAGCTACTGAGTTTGTTTTTCTTGCCCAGTTTCTTTATTTATACAATCCCCATTGATCTTCCCCTTGCTGTTGCTCGTGGCCCATTTGTTTAAGGCTTAGACTTCTCAGGGCTTGTGTTATCAAGAATCTTCTTCCAAAGTGAACTGTTTATATTTCTCCTTAAATGTTATAAAAACCGCCTTTATATGTTATAAAGACAAAAAAAGTCACTTGTTAGCTACCTAAAGGCAAAAAGGGCCTTTTAAAATATAATAATTTTATTTTGCAGACCCTTTATGGGCTTCAAATGTGCCTCCTTATATATTTAAAGGAGTCTATATGTAGTCTTAGGAGAAAACGAAACAGCTAAGAGGATATTTGGTGCTGAGAAGCCATATCTTACTTTTGAACAGCAAAACTACACAAACAAACATATGACAGTCCTTTAATGCTTTATATATATTTGTTATAATTTAAAAATGTATTCTTCTGCAGATCAATATGTTGACTGGTGTTATTACATCCTAAACAGGAGAGAGTATTTCTAAAACCTTCAAGAGCTTCAGAAAAAAACAAAATAATAATAATGAAAATTCCCAGCCCTGTATTGTGGAACTAATAAATCTAAATGGTTCTGATAAAGTTCAGGTAAGCATCTGAGTGTCAAGAGCTTATCCCACTAGACCTGTTGCGATTCACCAATCTCTTCTGCATGTGTGATACAACGTAATATGTACCTAGGGTGAATTTCTTTGAGCACTGAATAATTTCCTTGCACTCTGGTCTTCAGTGCTGATTAGTTCTTTCTTCTCTGGCTTGTTCATACAAAGAATGCCTTGACATAAGGAAAGCCTGAAAATGTCTAGAAAAAAACAGAATTACACAGTTAAGAAAAAACAGATTTTCATTAGCACACTCTGTCTATACAAAAATCTATATATGGTCCCAAGGAATGGATGATATATTTAACTATGTGAGTTAGTTCATTTTAATTAAAGCAAATGTAGTCTTTTGATCTACAGAATAAACAATCTAACAATAGGAAAAATGCAATCTGTCGAGACATATTTGAGTTATTTTGCAGTAATTGGCTTGGCAGCAGCTTCAGTCACAGATTTCTGTTTCACAGATTGTCCCCAAATGAATAAAGGTTTGCTTTGAAATGTAATTAATATTACGTTCAGCTGCAAGACATTCTCAGGTTGTCAAAGGAATTTGAAGGAGGTAGCTACAAAAAGTGAACAAAATAAAAGTGAAACTGAAAAGTAAATTAAGTCAAATTAATGCACCCAGAGTAAACTGGACTGATACAAAATGTCAGTGACATGATGTAGATTTTGCCTTTAGTTAAATCTCCTATGAATGTTAAAATTATGAATATGACTAAATAATTCACAGGGTATATATTTAATGGCAATGATTGCTTCATTTTATCTTTTAAACATGAAAGAATGTGGGGACTCTGAAACCTTTCTATTCTCTAGTAAGATGGAGCAGATGTAAAGGGTTCAGGACTGCACTTGGTGCAGAGTCAGGCCCTCCTGTATTCAACACGCATTGACCATCGTAATTCATCCACTGCAAATTCATCTGCATGGTGAAGGCTTTAAAGTAAGTATTGAGTTTTCTTGGTGAAGGCATAAATACTAGTTACTTTAATTATAAAATAATTCCATATTTTCCTTAATTCCAACTATTGCATTTTAGTAGAGAATGTGGACCTATACAAAACACCCAGAACAAGTGGAAACATACTACAATTAATCATCCCCAGAGATGTCCTACTACCTAGTATATTTATAATACCAACACCCAGAGTACACATTTAAATATAAGTAATACTAAGTACACACTAGTGGGATCTTAAATACCTTTTCTCTTCTTTTTGATAGGAACTTTGAAAATACATTGTATATATTAGCCTTAAAAGAATTGACTGTGGTAGTTAATAAAAAATTTTTTTAAATTGCAATTTACAAATAAGAACATACGGTTTATAAAGGAATAAGCTTCATTTTTTCTTTACAATCTGGTCTACTCATATTAGAGAGACTGTTTCTTCTCAGCCTTACAGTATATCTTTAAAGGGTACAGTTGTTTCACAAATCAGAAATCTGGTGTTTTTGCAAAGCAGAGTTTGTATTGGAAAATTATTCTCTATTCAAATATCTAGATTGTTTTCTGTTCACAATTAACCCTGCCTTTTGGTGACATATTTTTAACTTTCATTATGTGACATACAATTAGATTCAACCTGTGATACCTGGAGAATTTGATAATAGAGAAGTTGGGAAAGGATATTTTGAAAGGAAGGAAGAGGGGGAAGATTGGAAATGTGGCTTACTGTAAATCCTAAATCTGGCTGGAAGACCAGCTTTTGAACAAGCTGTTATTTTCCACATGGGAGTAACATTGCTACAGTAAAATGCCAGATTTCATCCATCATAATGTCATGGCTCATATTAAAATGTCTTCAGGGACTGAAGGGAAGGATGGGCAAAAGACATCAAATCAATTTTCAGGCAATTGCTATGGTTTTCAGAAACTAAGCCCTATGTGATAGTGTTAGGGCTGCACAAAGGGAGGTTATAAATAAGGTCCATACATCAAGGGAGGAAGTAATTTAGAAAAAGAAAGCTGATTTGACTTTTGTGTGAATCTGAACATATGGTTAGGGCACAGCTGGGTTATCATTCTATACATTTTTAAAAGAGAACCATATCAACATTTCAGAGAAATTAGCCCATCACCAAAGTCTTGAAACTAACAGCTCTGGAACCATTTATCTCTCTTGATCAGTATATAAGGAAACAAGGTTATTTTGCATTTCTTTAAGTTATTACTTAATTACAAGAAAATCTAGTGAAGCATCATTATTTGGTGACCTTGTTAGCCAAGATCCAACCTCTGTAGGGACATGTCTTTTCTTCTGAGGGTGGAGAAGAGGAATTGGCCCAGTTAAGAGACCTGCAATGCAAATAGCCTTTCATAAATGAAATTCCTTCTACTTGATGGAACAGTTCCTATTAAATCTATAAGATGAAAAGTGCTACCGCCTATATTTGGCAGTACCGCCTCTGTGTGAACAGTCTGTTTTCCAAGAACTTTATTGTTACTAAATAAGCCTTGCATTAAAAAATTGGGAATGGGTGATTGGGGAGAAATTCTCAGTATTTCCATTAATATAACTGAAAAAAAATGAGTGGAAAGTGTGGCACTATCTTTTCAACAGAAAAAAAAACTTAAAATCAAACTATTTGTGATAATATCTACTGAGACGTTAATTATGACAATATGGAAGATATCTTCTTTATAAACTGTATAATCACAGTAAATCAAAATATACAACAAAAACACAGCCATTAATATTCGTAATGTATAATTTTTTCAATCTAATTTGTGGAAATGTAGCTTCAAATACGCCAAGTGTTACATGTTGGAAGAAGCTGTGTTTCCTTTTCTTGATCATCAAAGTAAGTTAGTACACATCCCACATCAATGAAAGAGGTGCTGTTGTAACATACTGATGACATATTAACAGGTATAAAAACACAGTATGCTTTTTAAAACTATACTGTGTGCAGAGATGATTAATAAGGAGCCTAAGTTTGGGAGTGACAAATACACAAAGATTGAGGAAATGAACTGCCTCAAAATTTTGCAATAAGCAGCTCAGTTGGAAATAGTTCTAATATTCATCTGTGCTGGAAAAAAAATGACACTTTGAATTTTAGTTAAACTTTGTTCACGTCCAATCAGGAATTTCATAGACACTTAGAGGTCAGAATCAGTCAAGAAAACCTGAATAGTTTTAAGTCAGTGTAGATGTCTTATTTAACTGGGCAAGTTTCTGCTATTTACCAAAGAAATAAATATTTGATGTACCTTTAACATTACAGTAGTTTTTGCTGTGTTTAATTTGTGGTCATTTGATTTTCAGTTTTAGTATTTCAGTGCAATATAATTTTACTGTTGTGTTCAACAGAATAAATTTCTTCAAAATTCACTTACTATATATATTTATTAGAATATGACACACTGAATTAGCTAAGCTTAAGCTAGTATTGATTTATGTCAGAAGAGGTATGGGAAAGAACAGGGCTATTTTGTAGAAGCTCTTGATTTAAAGTTCTCTGACCAAAATGAAAGTAAATCAACCAAGGCCCTGATTATTGGTTTATAGCTTTATTAGAATAATAAATAATAATAGAATATAATTTATTAGAATAAGAACAATTTCTAAGTTTCCTATAGGTAGCAGGGAACTGATAAATTATTGGAGCCACCACATCTTACACATTCATTTTCTGCCTTAGTTTTAAAACAGTGAAGGAATCATTAAGCTAAAAATGATTATGGGGTAATATTTTGAGGTACCAGCTTTCCAAAAATGATGAAACCTCATGTAAGTTGAAAACATTATTTCTGTTTTTATATCATTGTTTGTTTTTAATTATGCATTCTCTCAAATCATATGAGTCATTCGTTTAGTGAGTAATTATTGAGAGTACAAGAAAAATGCTCTAACAAATGTTGAGACTACAAGGACAATGATTATTATTATTGTTAAAGTTTATTATATATACCAAGTAACTTTACTTGCCAAATTCAGTTAATATTCATAACAACTCTATGGGTTAGCAACTATTATTATCCCCAACTTACAGATGCAATAAATCAGTCTTTGAGAGCATAAGGACCTTGCCTAAAATTACAAAGATAAAACTGGGAAACAGTCCAGGACTCCCTGACTCAGTTTAGCCTTGCCAGCTCTCAAGGAATTGTATACGTTAAGAAAAGGGTTATGCAAACAACATGTAATTCAAACTGTAGCATCTTGGAATACATAAAGAACCAAAAAATCACATTGAAGGTGGGTCATGAACTTTTGAGGAAGTTTTCATAACACTGCCATTGACATATCTTTGAGAAAACTCCACAGAATCCTGATATATGGAAATTTTTCATCTCTTCATTGTTGAGAAGAAAGTTAGATGGTTGGCTAAAATCTCTCAAGTGTCTTGGTTTATTATAAATAAAGAGCAGCTGTTATGCCTGGCATAAGAAGTAACTACTTATCAAAGACCCGTTTCAGCTTCAGGATGTAGCGATATCTTTACTCATCAAATAGCATGTGAAGGATACTCACCTGTCTAGAGACGTGCTGGGTCTTGGACAATGACTTCTCTCTGGGAGTATAAAGTAGCATTTCTTAATTACACCCAAACATGACTTACTGCTCATGGCATGTTTTAATAAGCCTGTGTTCCATGACCAGTAAATAAGATCATTAAAATGGGGAAGTTTGAATTGGGAATCAAAACCAAAGGAAACTGCAATAATTGTTCAAACCATGGACTGAATTGAACACTGTGTTACTGTTTCATATATAAAATTAAAGGTAGGCAGGTGGGTTGTTTCTTTTAATGATTTGGAATATGAGAGAATGTAGCTTAACTATCAAGAAGACAAAGTCTGGGGTTAGATTGATTTGGATTTTTACTTCATTGTTGGCTAGCTATATAATCTTAGACATAGTATTTAGTCACTCTAAGCCTCAAATTCCTCAATATTAAAGTAAGAAAAAGAACAGTCTCTCCCCATAATGTACATGAACTCTTTAGATCAGTGTCTAGAACTCAATTAATGCTAAGAAAAGAAAGGTGTGGGGACATGAGGAAATAGTTAGCTTTTATGGGACAGCGATTTAAGTTAAAAGATACAATAACTTACCCAACTGTATACACTTAAAATGAATGGTGGTGAACCCAAGAAGCAGGAAACATCCTAAGGGAGGCAGAAAGAATGGAGAGAATGGATTCATGCTACCATGTTACATTGTTTGTGTCAGTTAGGAATTTGGAAATTAAATGTTTTCACCCTCTGAAAATGTTCCGTTTATCTTCTTTTTGTTTTGTCTCTTCTGCACATTTCTCTTCATTGGAGTTTCCTTCTCTTCTCCTGTTCTTCAGCCTCTAGTTTATCTTTTTTTGTGCCTTTCTATCCTTCTTGAATTTTCTTTCCTTTGTTTTTGCTCCCTCTTTTCTACTATGTCTTACCACAACTGTACTTTCTTTTATCCTCATTCTCTATTTTTCCTTAACCACCTTTCTTGTTTTTCTTATTTTTGCTCTTCTCTCCATTCCTGCCTTATTTGACTTTAATATTCTTCTTCATCCAATTCTTTTACTGTTTTTAGTATATGAAGTACTCTGCTACTATGGGGGAAAGGTGATACTTTTGATGCATTAACTATACATAACATCTACTTGTCCCTTCATTCACTTGTTATCCAAGGGTTTTCCTTCCCTCCTGGGCACCCTGGAATGAGAAAACAAAGAAAAGTGACTGATTTTGTACTTTTTGGTTCAAAACCTTACATTAGCAGTAATAGATGGAAGAGTTAAACTATACAGTCCTTGAGTTCTAGACAAGAACTGGGGAGTAGAGTAACAGCCAGGAAAGAAGAATGTTAGAAGCCAGTGTGGATGACAAAGGCAACTCTGCCAGTCCCCCATTTTTCTGGTCTGGGAGGAGACTGAGATGGATAATAGATATTCCTTAAAATATGGATATCTGAGAATAGAAAAGACTGCATTTGCTTTCCTTGGGGAAATATGGGAGGCAGCAGCTTTTCACATGTCCTACAGCACAATGGCATGGCTGATAATAGAGGATTAATTGCAAGTGCAGAAACAGGTGTTGAGGAAGCCTGATTGCATCAGCACAGTACTGAGCAGTTAAACATCTCTACTGTCCAGAAAGACAGAAAAATGATAAGCAGATAGATGATTGCTGGATTGATAGCAAAAGAAAGCCATAGAACCAGAAGATTGTCAAGTCTGTGGAGAGAGGGTATTAAAGGATGGGCTGTCCATTCAGTGGTATGTCAGGTTTTAGAAATCTTTAGACTCTCTGAATAATGGTGCTAATAAAGTGCATATGTCTCAGGAAAGCTAATACAGGATGGATCAGGTCAAGCAGTGTTTTTTGTCACCGTGAATATTTTCAAACTGTAGAAACCCTCGACGTTAGAATTAGTACCAAGGAGAAATAGATATAAGGGAGGGGCATTGCTGAAGGCTGAACAGCATACCTAGGAGTTTCTAGATTAAGTTTTAGCTGTGAAGATGCAAAATGGAAACTCCAAATAGAAACTGATGCAGTTAGAGTCACACTAAGATTTGTGACTTTGGAAAAGCAAAACAGATACATGGCATTCTCCTCTGCCTATGTTCACTCACAATATTGCTGGTATCAGTATTATACTAGATGTTTACAGTGTTCACCAACTTAACATGAGCTTTGGTATCAGATAGACCTGGCTCCAAATTCTCATTCTACTCCTTGATAGTTGTATGATCTTGACCCAATCACTTACCTTCTACAAATTCCACTTTCCTTTATAAATTATGGACAATAATAATACGTAGCTTAATGATATATTTGGGCAAGGCATAGTGGCTTACAAATTGTAGCAGTCAGTAATGCTAGTCATGTGAATAGTATTGTAAACATGCAATTTTCTGTTTCCCAGATTAAGGAGTCACTAATTTATTTTGTAAACACTTGTCAAGATCACAAAGTTAGTGCCATTTAGGTTGAGAGACCACATCATTTTTCATGCAACTTCCCTATCTGAAAAGGGGGAAGTCATTAATTGTTACAGCAGGACTCTAGAAGCACTCTAGACTCACCAGGATGTCTGTTCACCCTAAGTTTAGGAAACCCTGACACAATGGTTTTCCGTATGTAGTGAGATGGTCCAGACATAAAAGAATGAGTTCTTGGCATCAAGGAATGAAACCCAAACTTTTGATAGAAAATTTAAAATTTTCTAAATATTGTTTACACAATATTTTTTAAAAAGTTTTAAGACTGTATTATTTAAATTAAAATATTTTAAAGAAGTTAACTCAATCTGTAATATATGTTAAAATGTGCTATACTAAAGGAGGCATATTATAGAGTCAAAAAATAAAAAGTTGAAACTTTCTACTCCAAAATATTTCCACTCTTATTAATGTAGAAACATTTTTATTTAATTGCCCAAAGTAACAACTATTTTCCAATATTTTATGTGTGTGTCTGTATGATTTTTTGCAGTTTTTATATAAAGCTTTACATTAAGTTAATTATTTTTCTTTGTAAGAGATATTCTTCAATACAATATTTAAGTCTTTGAAACTTAAGATTTTTTTCAAGCTAAAGGAAAATTAATTTTAGCTTTAGGTCAAATTACTTATTCACGAAAAGGTAAAACATTTAAACCTTGTCTATATTGAACAGACATCTACACATTATAAAACAGTCTTATTCTTAAGATCTTGGCTAATATAATTCCCCATGTGTATCTATGTTACAGTCATAGAAAGGATTGATTTGTGTATTTTTCTTCATTATTAGTAAGATACTCATTGCTGTGATAATAATCATTTTAAGGGGAAAGATGTTTTATCACTAAAAATATAACAGGTTTTCTTACTGTACTGAAACTCCCACTTACAAGCACTCTGCTATGTTTTACAGTAATCTACAGAGAAGCAAGAAAATGCATATATTACTTACACTCTCCCCAAGGAGCTTGAAGAGTCTATGATATAAAGAAGTTATAATTGACCCTTTTCAGGCATTATGCTATAAGGAGTCGTAAATCTGACATGGCTTAAGCAAGAGAGGGATGATGGTTTCCCTTGGCCTGTGGGTCATGGTCTTAAAAGCTACTATTTGTTGATGGAAATAAGGTTGAAATAGGGTCATATTGGAAAACCTCCTGGGAATTGGCAGTTCATGATCACAGCTTCCCTCCCTCAAAGTCACACATAACCACTGTGTTCTCATCAGCTTTACGGCTCCACCACCGTCTGGCCTGCCCAGCTGTGCCTGCATCCCAGACTGCTCTTTGTCAGCAGTTAGCTTCCACCCTTCATGTCTTCTGCAAAGTTAGTTCAGTTAGTCTTTGATTTCACTGTTGACTTTCTGCATGTTCCTTTCTACCTAATTGTCCATTTATTTATCCTTCAGAGGCTTCTTTATACTCTTTTTAGGCCTATACTTAGCTGTCCAGTTTGGAAAAATTTATTTTTCCCCATCCTATTATCATGATGATGACTTACTGTGCAAGACAGGGTATGGCATTGGGACTTTTGCCATTAACTTCTTAAATACATGTATGTGAACTAAAAATGAGAAAATACATATTAAAAAATGTGTTGGATTTCAGTATTTTTAATTTTTTGGCACCCAGCTCTGATCCTACAACTTGTGGGATTATAGAATTTTGTAGTGAGAATGGTTTCGCAGTCCATTGATTTTCTACCCTTCTAACTTCTCATGCCTGTGAAACTGTTCTCTTTTCATTGACCAAATGCTTTACTCTCTCACTCTCTCAAATATCTTTGGAAGAAAGCAGACTAATTTAGCTTGGATGAATATTGGTTTAAAGTTTGATTCAAAAAACAAACTTTAGATCTAGTTTTTCCTTTTTTATTGAAGTATAGTTGGCATACAATATTATATTGGTTTCTGGTGTACAGCAAAGTGATTTAACAATTATATACATTATTAAATGTTCACTGTGATATGTAGTTACCATATGTCAACATACAGAGATGTTACAATGTTATTAACTGCATACCCTATGCTGTACTTTCAGTCTTTTAACTAATTTATTTTATAATTGGAAGTCTGTAGCTCTTTATTCTCTTCATCTATTTTCCCCTACCTCCTTCCCCCTCCCCTATGGCTACAACCAGTCTGTTATCTGTGTTTATGAGTCTCTTTCTGTTTTGTTTCTTTGTCTTATTTTTTAGAGTCCACATATAAGTGAAATCATATGGTATTCGTCTTTCTCTGTCTGATTTATTTAATTTAGCTTAATATCCTCTAAATCCATCCATGTTGCAAAGGGAAAGATTTCATTCTTTTTAAGGCTGAGTGGCACTCCATTGTATATATGTACTACATCTTTATTCCTTTATTGATGGATGCTTAAATATATGAAAATATGCTCAACATCACAAATCAATCAAGAAATGCAAATTAAAACCACAGTGAGGTATCACTTCATACTAGTCAGAGTGGCTATTATTAAAAAACAAAAACAAAACAAAAACAAGAAATAGCAAGTGTTGGTGAGAATGTTGACAAAAGGGAACCCTCATAGCACTGTTGGTGGGAATGTAAATTGGCACAGCCACTGTGGAGAAGAGTATGTAGGTTTCTCAAAAAATAAAAAATAGAAATACCGTATGACCCAGCAATTCCACTTCTGGGAATTTACCTATAGAAAGCAAAATCACTGATTCAAAAAGATATATGCACTGCTATGTTTATCAAAGCAAAACTACAGTAGCCAAGACCTAGTTTTTCAAGAGCACCATGTATGTTACAAGGCTAAGTTGCCCGTGGAAGGTGTGTCCCACGAAGGCAGGGGTTTTTGACTCATTACAGGCACAGCTCAAAGAGATTGCAGATTAAGTTCCAGACCACTGCAACAAAGGCAATGTCCAATAAAGCAAACCAAAATGATTTTTTGGTTTCCTAGCACATGTAAAAATGATGTTTATGCTACACTATAGTCTATAAATGTTCAATAGCATTAGGTCTGAACAATGTACATAACTTAATTAGAAAATACTTGATAAAAAATGTTACCCATCGTCCAGGCTTTCCATGATTCATAATCATGATCACAGATAGTTGTAACAAATATAATATTAATGAAAATCTTTGGGATATTTGAGAATTCCCAAACTGTGACACACAGAAATGAAGCGAGCAGATGCCTTTGGAAAATGGCACCCATCAACTTGCTTAGTGCAGGTTGCCAGAGACCTTTAATTTGTAAAAATAACACAATATCTGGGAAGTGCAATAAAGTAAAGCACAATGACTTAAGCCTATACTCAGTTGCCTGTCAGAGATTTGAAGCATGCCTGGCACCTAGTAGTTGCTCAGTAGAAATTTGTTCAATGAATGCATCATAACTTGCCTGACTGAAACCAAATAAATTGCACACATAAATTTCAGTTTATTATGTCCTTCAAAATAGCACTAAGGAACTCTACAGGAATCTCTGTTTTCGGGATGGTAAAAATTAGACCTGGTTATCATCTGTTAATTATATGTTTACCATGTAAAACTGTCATATTAAGTCATCTTAAGAATGAACTGAAAATAAGCACTGAATGAATAGAAGTATTTCATGGGAATTTGGTTGAAGTATAATTTATAAATGTAAAGGTGCATTTCATAACTTGACATATGAAATATGCACACACACCTATATACACACAAGCAAAGTGAGAGCATTCACTTGCTCCCCACACTTTGCCCAAGACCAGCTGAGCATGGATCGCAGGCATCTGATGTGAGATAAAGAAATTTGATGGAGAAACCTCAGCTTTTCCTAGAGGTTAAAAACAAAACTAAAACCTTGTATACATTCTTTTGCAGTTACGGAGTGGAAGTCAATGGAGGAAATAGGCTTCAGTACATGGAATTCTACTTTCCAGGCAGTTCTTTCAGAAGATACCCTAATGCTTTGTTTAGTAGGGAAGGAAAAAGTGAGCTAACCAGGAAAACAAAACGATTGCTCAGCAACAGAATGAGAGTAGTGGGGCTGAGGGACAGGATTTGGTGGAATGGTTGTGAGGTTACTTCATTAACACTTAGCCACCTCATTCATGACACTAAGAAGATTTGGTGGAGACCTCAGGGCTTTCCTGTTGCCTGGATGTTACCAGTGAAGATGATACTATCCACCCTGTCTTTTGCAAAGCTGACTTTAGCCCTTCATTTTGAACTTGGAAGAGCTTGTGAGTTTAATAAATCTTATCTCCACAATGCTAGTTTCTGCTAGAACAGCAAATTGTTGCTCAGATGACCTTCAGGGAGCAATTCATGACTCAGATGTGTCCTTAGATTTGCCAGGATCTTGAGGGATAGACTGAAAAGGAGTGAAAATTTTCAAATATATTCATATTTGAAATTTATATATAGAATTACTCTCTTAATAGATTTTCTTTTGTCAGTTTGTTGGGGGCTGTTTCCTTTTTAACAGTGTGCTAAATTTTAGAAGGCTCAATGATAACTGTATGTTTAGCAAGAAGGTGTATTTCTTTTACACTGCTGGTGTGTCTTTTTTGAAAAGGTATGGCCAAAGAGGTTTTTTTAAGTTGAATAACATTTGAAAAATGAAACTGGAAGTGAATCCTATTGTGAAGAAAAAGACCACTTTGTAATGAAAACAAACCCTCCAAAGACACTCAGATATAGATCCAAGGAGTATGTGCTCACCCATGGTCCTCAATCCTGCTGCAAGGAGGTTTTTTTAAAAAAAGCTCATCCCATGTCAGTTAAATTAAATCTTTTGGAGTGGTGTCCAGGTAAGAGAATGATTTTAAAAGCTCCTCAATATTTCATATATGCAGCCTGAATTCATCATAGACCCTTTGCTAATATATAACTTTCCAAGAAATAGTATTCCAGAAGTTAGTTTATAGAGCCGTTTTTTCATTTGGGACTACATTTTCTCAAATGAACAATGTTATACATTGTGGTTAATTCTCTAGGCCTTTCCATAAAAGCCTAATTAAGCCCAATATATTTTAAGCTTAGTACTCTGGTAATGGAATTATAGAACTTAATCACCATGTATGACAATGGTCCTGGAGAAATAGGCTCTGAATTCTAAAGGGGAAGGGAAAGACTAGAAAGCAGATCACTCTCTACAACCCAGCCAGAGTACCCCTCTGCTCTCCCTCTCTAACCTTCTCCCTTTTCTTCCCTGTCCATGTAGTCCTCCAGTTGTTAGGAAGTTTGAGGACCCCAAACAGTTTGCCTCTCATGCCTCTCCCTGCTTCTCCTCCATCAGGTAGAATTTAACCTGCCAGCTTCCCTTCCCCTGCCACAGCAGTGCTTCTGGCCAGGAGGCCCTTCTTTCTCTGGACAGATAGAGGACCTACTCTCTTGCTCCGCTGTGTATGTGTGTGTTTTCAGTTTGTTTGTTTTATCTCCTCTGCTGTTCCTTACTGCCTTTTTAAAGTGATGAGTTATTTTCTGCCAGCAGTGCAAAACAGACACAGGATCAGTGAATTTTTCCAATGCTCATTAAATTTTCTCACTTAGGCACCACAAGTACGTTGCCCATATAATTTTTTCTTCCAAAAGTAGGAGGCTTGAAAATAAAAAAGATTCTAAATAATCGCACTGGAACAGTAGAAGTTAACCAGACAGCCCTAGTGAAAAGGAATGTCTCTTCCCCCTTAAAGTGGGCCTTTGGCCACTCAGAAGATTAAGATCAAATCATTTACATTTCATCCCAGGCAACGAATACTGGCAAGGGCTTTAGAATAGAGCAGGAAGGAGTTGAGTGGAGAGTGTTACTATTATCAAGGGAGGGATTCTACTGGGCAATGATATCATCATTTTTCCCTTTTCTATCTGAATCACCAGACTGGTTCCGGCAGCTCTGGTTTGGGGTGACATTCAGTAATGAGATGATGGTTTAGGCAGGAAGAAGGATGAAATCCCTACCTAACAGGCATCTGAATGAAAGGAAGTGAAGACAGAAAACATCCAGAGGAGTTATAGAGAGATCAGAAGAAAATTGTTGTAGTCATTGAATCACTAAGAAATATATTGGCTGTTTTAGGAGAGGAGCCTTCTTTGTAAAGGATAAAATTGGGTTAATAAAATGAGAACTGTTCATAGAATCTGAACATTAAAAAGTGAATAAATAAAGGAGAGTCCTGGGGACTTGAGAGTTTTTTTTTACCACAGCAATTTGTTCAAAAATACTAGTTTTTATTAAGCTGAGTTATTTCTCCTTCTTATCCAGATGTCTTCCCATGGCCCCTCTTTCAAATTGTACACACATGGTTGGCATCTAGTTAGTCAAACCAAGATGGCAGTATCTGGTGCCTCCAACTCAACTGGAGTGAATCCATTTCTACTCATTTGGACATCTGTCAGAGGACATTTCTATTCCTTTCTACATAGCAAAGATGGAAAAAAGGAGCTAGGAAATCAATATGTGAAATGTCAACCTCATGGCACATTGATTTTTTGGATTTACTTATTTGTCCCTCTGGGAATCTCATTCATATGACACTTGGCACCATTATTCATCCAGCCTTATGTACTGGGATTTCAAATGCTTTCAGTTTTTGAGCAGACTGGAAATATGTCCAATATGATTTATGATTGATCTTGTCATTACTTTCCTTCAGTTTGAATTTATGATCTAATGATCACTTTGATTCCTAGGGAATATTTTAAATTGAACTGATTTACTCCTTTTTCTTTGTTCCTATTTTCCTTATAATACTCTCACTAGTTCCAAGACATCTGACAACCAAGTCAAGTTTTTTGGCCCATATAAGAGTAAATTATTAATACTGGAATTATTAGGTACAATTGTTGAATATGATTACATATCTGTCTAAAAGAAAGTTTTCATAATATTATATCAACTTTCTAAATTTCTAATGGAATATGTCAAATGAATACAAATAACCAAATTGATAAGAGTACATTAAAGTAATTTCAAAGGAATATTGAACTATTTAAAAATACTATTAAACATATACTCGTTGCTAGGCACTTTAAACTGTCCTGATGTTTATTTGATCATAGTCCATCACTGAAGTAGCATGGGTTTGAAGAAAAGGAAACTGAAACACAAAAATAATTAAGCACTATTCTAGGATGATACAGGTTTAACTGGTTGTGTCAAGATTAAAAAAAAGAATAAGAACTTTCTTTTTTTTTCTAACTCGAAAGCTTTAGTCTTAACCACTCTACTCCTTCATCAGCTGCTGAGAATTTCCGTAGTCTTTTCCATACATTTGCCTGTTATATTGATATCAGAGAGCACTGAAGACATTTTATAGTATTTCTGTAGTCCTGCTAGAAAGCTTACTGTGATTGTTTTGAAATCACTAGATCCTTGTTTGTGCTATAGAGGAGATCATTCTTGAGCATAATTGTGATCACGTGATTTGATTCCCCAGCCTCACTACAGGATGGTCCAACTCCTTAGCAAGCCTTCTAATGTGCCAAAAAGTATGCCTTCTTATTATCTATCCAAGGTAATCTCCTACCTATTCCCACACTTAGAAATATTGCTATAGTCCTAGAATACTGTGGGTTTCCCACATGTCCATTTGTGTATGGTCTTTGCTTTGCCTAGAATCCCTCCTTCAACATCAACCATTTCTCACTTGTCTGAGTACCTCCTACTCATAGTGCAAGTTTGGCTTAGAGTGTTCTTTCTGCTGAGCACTACTCTATGCCTCTTGCTGATACTGTGTAGTACCACTATTTTCTTATCTTCTCAACTGTATTTTAACTTCCTTTATTCAGTGACCGTGTTCCATCCATCCTTTAATTTCTGCATCTTGCACAGTTCAGGAAAATGGGCAGGACTTATGTTGTGTTTGTTATTTGGGGTAAGGGTAGTATGGGGAATAGCATTCATTATTGTGTTTTGCATAAGTAAATGGATAGCAGTTCCATTCAGAGTTAGGAACCTCCGAAAAAGCACTAGATTGTGCCCAGTTTGAAGCAGTTTGAAGTGGGCAATTCGGGGAGCATGTCTCATTTTAAATATGTTCAGTTTGAAGTGCTTCTTAAATAACCAAGACTACAACACTCCATTTTCAGACATACAGTTTGAGCTTCAGTGAAAGGTTCCATGAAGAATATAAATATTTGAGTTATCTGTATATGGAGAGTACTTAAAACCAAGGGCGTGAAAACTCCTGAAGATGGAGAATAGATGGAGAAGGTCCACTACTGTGGCTGGAAGGATGCCAGCATTTCATTGTGGGTAGTAAAGACAAAGTTTAACAAAAGCAAAGATAATGGGTGTTCAAAATGCTAGGGGACCCCAAAGATGAGCGCTAATGTAAACCAGGGACTTTAGGTGATGATATGTTATGTAGGTTCTTCAGTTGTAACAAATGTACCACCGTAGTGAGGGGTGCTTACAATGGGGGATGTTGTACATGGTGGGGAGTAGTCTCTGTACTTTCACCTCATTTCACCCTATTTGCTGTGAATATTGAGCTGCTGTAAAAAATAAAACCTTAATATTAATAATTTAAAAAATTATGGGGGACAAAAAAAGGAAAGTGTTGGGTTTTTAGCCAATGTAAGAGTGGTTTCCAAGAAAGAGTCCTTGTGTCAGTTGCTACTGAGATGTCAGGTAAACGGAAGGTCAGAGATTTCCCATTGAATGAAATAGCATGATCAGGTAGAAGGAAAATTGGGAACTTGGAGAATGTGGGATATATTTACTTAGTCATGTGTTCTTAAAGCTTTATAATCTGCTTTTCCATTACACAATGAACTCGTGGAGATACTTCCATGTTGTTTAATGCTCTTCTAGCCGAGTGCTGCCATGATTTATTCAGTGCATTTCACATTGTTGGCCATTTATTTTGATTCCAACTTTTCTGCCACTATAAACAATCCTATAATGAGCACCCATTGTAGCTTTGCCTTTGTGAATATAATTATGTCCTTGGGCTACATTTCTAAAACTGTAATTGCTAGGTTAAAAGTTGTTCTATTTTTTAGATAGAGAGTTACATAATCACTGGAGTGTTCTTACCAGACCACTTTGAAAAGACTGCATGATCTTCTGATGCTTTTTATCTGGGGAATGAAGTAAGCCTATGTGATTTTTTTTCATTGATGGTCCATATTTTTTTTCATTGATTGGCTTGACTAGGTTAAGTTGAACCACACTAGAAAAACTTATTTCAAATACAATAAGTTGTTAACATTTAATTACTACTTACTATGTGACAGGGAATCTTTTATGTTGATAAAGAGGTATATAATAGATAGGCAGGTAGGCAGATATACATTTAATTCTGATAAGATTCCCTTTTTTCCTTTTTGTCGTTTCTCTTATATATTAAACAGATATAATAGAATTAGACTATTTTTGCATAGTAGGTTGAATGAATTCTCATGTTCAGTACCAAGAAAAAATTCTAGGTGACATATACCCAGTAATGGTGATACCCATTAAGAATGAAACATGGGATTAAGCAATGGAAGGGCCCGTATGCTTTACCAGACTTCTAAAGTCTTAAAATAAATGTCCAAAGATCACCAGTTCACAGTAATATCTAAGTATTGGAGGAGCTCTTGTATAGAACTTTGTATTCTATGATGTGTCCCCAATGTCATATTCTTTACAAACTTCAAAATAAACTGTAGGAAAACATGATGTGTTCTGCTAAAAATAAGGAAAGAGTCAGAGAAAGAGGAGGAGAGAGAGGAGGGTAAAGGAAGGGGATTCTCTTTACTCAAAGCATATTTATTAAAAGTAAAAAAAAATGAAATGGGGTAAATAATTAAGCAGCATTTTTCTAACAAGGGAAGTTGGTTTACAGTGTGGAAGTTTCTTCTGAGAGAATGTATCTGTTTTCCTGGGTGGAGACCAAAGGTGAAAAACAAGTAGATAGAATTCACTCTGCATCCACACCTTTTCCACTTTCAAGTTAACAATATTAGAAACAGAGCCATTAGGAGAATAAAGTAATAAATAAGATCTTTTGGATAGTATGGAAATAGGTACTAGCAGCTTCTTCTAAACAATTTAAAAAATAGAAGATATTTCTCATACAGGCTATCTGAAATGAAAATTGAGAAAATGTATTTTCGATACCACCATAACAAGTTAGGTTTCAAGACATTTATGATCATAATAGCAAAAACATTCTGAAATAAGCTGCTTTGAGATACACTTAAAATGGTAAAATGCAGTGTTTCTGGATGTGCATCTCTTTTGGTATTATTAGAATTTTTTTCAGCGACGCATCCATATCCTTCTTCTTTCCTTGTGGGGTTTCAAAGTCAAAAATGAAGTTAATCTTTGGGAAACTATTCTGTTTAATTTTTATTACAGCCCTGGAACACACTGTTGCATTTGTGCCATGTTTCTGGGTGGGTTACTTGTTTTGATTCAGAGTGCTGCACATAGTTGCTTTCCTCTGATGGAATTTACACGTGGCACTTAGGAGCCTAGTAAGTATAGGGAGTCACTAGCTGGGATCTTTTTACTTATCTGTGAAATGAAGGATTTTTATTAGGTGTTTCTCTAAGATCTCTTCCAGCTTGAAATATTATTTTATTTCCATCTCTTTGCACTCTTTATTTTTTAAATACTGCTTTTATACACTTAGGATAAAAGAATGTGGTACACAGTGCCCACTGTAGAATTTCAGCTTCTTCATGTCTCATTTAGAGCAATTAATGCTTGACTGATTTGCAGTATAATGGTATTCCAGGTATAAGCCAAATATTAACTGAAACTGGAATGTGGTTTCTTAAACTTATATGTAAATATGTATATATTTCATATACTGATACTAACATCATTGTGAAATGTGTTGATTGCTACACTTGTCTCATAGCTCAAAATTGGTTTGATTACTACTTATATTATTTTCATATTGATAAAGATGTAAAGATATTTGACCTTTATTTTCCATTAAATCACTGTGATTTAAATTGACATTCTCATGAAATAAAAATAAATTGCTTATCTTTCATGTGTACGTTCATCTTGTGAACGTCAGTTGGCAGAGAGAGACTTACATAGCGAATGGCTTTGGTTTGCTTCCAAATAATATTCTGTGAAACTGAATTTGGTTTCATAATTTCAAGCAGAGCATAAATAAGATAAATCTTATCTTCCCTATTCTGAGAAAACTAAATTTGTTACTCCTCTGTGCAGCAGAGTTAAATCAAAAGATTCAGACTTGGAGAAATTAGAATTCTAGTATGTGGGAACATGTTCTCTTTGATTTCCTTCTCCACTGTGTTACTGACATTTTAAGTGACCTGAAGTAAGTAATATAAATGCATCATTTCCCTTTAGTAAATGAATATTCCTATGGAGCCTCACAGGGGTTTGTATAAGTTGTTAATTTGTTGAGAGCCTTATGCATGATGGGTGCCTTAAAATTGCATTTATTTTATAATCAATTTTGAAAAAAACAAGAATTAGAAACATTGGGGATTTCACAGTACTGTTTTACATATCCATGTCTTTTTCCTTATTCTCTTCTTGCCCATCAGCTCATTTGATACCCATGATCTTAAAGGAAAATATCAGTTTGAAAATGCTGTGAACAATACATAGTACCCCACTAGTGAAAAACTTTCTTAATATTACTAATTCCTGAATGTGGTATAATTACTAAAGAAAAGCTAATTGTGGCCTTTAGAAATAAAATTAGTGTTACTGGGAGAGGCTCTCCATTAAAGGAAGTGTCTTGCCATGATATCCCTTTGGAAAATACACCTTTAGGGAGGATGGGTTATCACTTTATAATAAATATGTAGCCTTAGTGGTCAACTCAGGTGGGTCACAAGAGGCTTACAACATGGCTTTACCCCTAGTTAAGCCAAAGTTCAATGGCACTGGAATTTGTAAGTCAAGTGACAAATATGAATGGAAGAGAATATTGGAGGTTATGGGGACATCACATAGCCCAGCAGAACCTCTTTGTCTGCATTATGTAATCTGTAGAATTGTGTACTTGTGCCACCCATAGAATAGTAGCAGTTAAGGCCTGTGTGTGGCCACTGTGCTCTGTGCCCTGCATCTTTAGGAAGAAGCCCTCTTCTTACAGACTCAGACAGCTTCTTTTCTCCCCATATCTTATTAACATATCAGACTTGTTTGATGCTTTCAGTTATTCCTAAGCACCATTTTCCTTGGCTTTTCTGACAGCATAGCCTCCTGATTTTGCTCCTAACTCTACAATTGCTTCTTCTCGGATTTTGTCATCTAACTCCACACTCTCCTCTGCCACTGTGTAACCCATGGCATATGCCAGTATGCCACTGAGAACTCCAAAACCTGTGTATCCAGTGCAAACCCCTTTCTCCAGATGGATCTACCCTTCCAGCTACCTGTGCACTTTGACATCCTGCAGGCATCTCAAACTCCAGGTGCCCTCTAGACTGGTCCTATCTGCCCCCCACCCTTCTCCACCCATGAGTCTCCTCCCACATTAAGTATCCAACTGAACTACCTCCCTCACAGCCTAACAACACAGGTGCTCATCTTTGTGACCTCCTTCTCCCTTTTACTTACCACTCTTCTAGTCTGTCACTGAGCACTGTCAGTTCTTTTTCCTAAATTTGTCTGGAAGGCAGACCAAAGACACAGTTCTGGAGTAAGACTTCCTGACTTCCTAAACACAGCTTTAGCCTTTTGGGAAGGCCTAAGTTTGCATTGATTTCCTCTTTAAACTTGAATTTCTTCAACTTTATATATAAATAGTGCCTATATTATAGGATTTTCTTGTGTGTGACAATTTGATGAGCAATACAGGGAAAGCCTTGATCTAGCCTATGATAAATACTCAATACATGTGAGCTATTCTTTTTTTTTTAAATAAATGCATGAAAAAGACTTTATTGAACTCATAAATTCATTGAGAAAGAACTGAGGCTCTCTACCCTTACAACTAGATTGGACACTGAAGCAAAGCCACGGGAAGACTGTTCACATTCACATGACTTGGTACTACTCTTGTCTTCATGGGCATGATCTTGTTCTCCTAGAAGTCTGCTACCCAAGCAAATTGACTATTCATTACAATACCTTCCTTAAAAACCTATCCTAAAATTCTTTGAATCTCTTGCCTGTAATCCTCACCTGTTTGCTTGTACTAATCCTGGACTATGATGTCATCCTTTGAAAGACCTGACTTCAATCAAACTTCACATTTCAGAAATTTGATTTCACTTTTCTCTGAAGCCCTGCCGAGCTTTGACAGGTGGCTCTCTCTCAGTGCAGTAAGCAGTAAACTCAGCTTTGATGTACCCGGGTGGAGGCAGTGATATTGGGGAGCCAGCTTTCTACAGATTGATTGTCCCACTGAGCTCCAGTGGGGATGGAGATCTCTGTGTGAGCTGTTCTCATCATTGGTCTCTCTCTCCCTGCTCTCCATCTTACCTGACTCCTGTGCTCCAACCCTAGATATTTTTTACAAGACCCACTTCAGTAGCTTCTCCACTGACTTCCTGCCTCCAGCCCCTTCCAGGATTCTGTCTGTTCTCCACCCTGCAGTCAGAGTGATCTTTTTAAAATACACGGATGCATGTGCACGTCCACGCTTAATACCCCTCATTTATTTCCCATTGCTTTTCAGATTCAGTCTACCTCTGTAACCCAATGCATGAGACTCCTCATCACCTAACGCCACCTTCATCTCAGGCCACTTCCATTTCGTACTGTTTGCTACAGCTGTAGTGGGATTTGAGCTCCTAGAATTCTTCATGCTCTTGGTTCCTGACCTTCACACATGCTCTTCTCAGTGTTAGGGCATTCTCTTCACTTTCTTACTCACCATGGCCAATCCTATGGGTTCTTCCTCTTAGTCTTTTCCCCCAGTTTTAATTAGGTGTCCCACTGCGTGGTCTTACCGCACCAGCATTAATCGTATTGCGCAAGCATTGATCAAGAACACATATCTTGTGGTTCTTGGATTTTTTTAAACAATCTTTCTCTTGAGATTTATGTTAGCTACTATCCTCTGTGCCTAACCACTGACTTATACAAAGCAGCATTTTCTTATAAAGAATAAATGCTTCCAGGGGTAACATGTCTGCAGACTCATTCCCCTTCACTGGGCCTTCCAAGATAGAATTTCTAAAAATGGGTCTCATTGGTATCCCCAAGAACACATATGGACTGACTCTCAGGAGCATATACTCCTTGTGCCCCTGAAATTTAAATATTTTGTCATTCTTACCTGCTATTTTTGCCTTTTTATTTGAAAATGAAAAAAACTAAGGAGTGGAGAATTTGAGTTTGAATCATTTATCTAACTGGAAGACAGTTCTCTTGCCATGGTTCACATCACTAGGAAGGAGAGAAAAAAAGGGGTTGTATTTTAATAAATATAGCGGGCTTGCAAAATTTTGAAGAACCAAGAACACCTCTGTTCTGATGAGCAGATTCATCTGAGTGACTTTTTTTGGGTTTAGGAGTCTGGCAGAAAAAAGAGGCAAAAACTCCAGCAGCATCCTGTACTGAAAATGGGAACAGGGGTGCCAAGTGCAACAGCCTGTGCAAGCATCAAGGGAGGAAAAAGAAAACAGATTAGTTTTCTCAGCAATAACAACACATGTACAGACCAACACTGACACAAATATGTCAAAAACACAAGTGTTTAAAAGGTGTTTTCCTCAAGAGAGTACTTTATGTGATTTAAATAATTCCTAAGTGTAAAATGAAAGTTATGCTTGAACTGCATATTAGGTATTTTTCCTTAAAAACCCTCAAACTTGATTTGAGGACAAACTCTGAATTTTTTATTACTTAACTGGAGGAGGATATTTTAGATATTTTTAAGCTCCTTTAAACATCAGCTCTAACTAAAAAAGTGTATGCCTAGGTGGGTGTTGATTAATGGTGCTAAGAACACTTTGTGTAGGATTTTATGCTAATTACCCTTTATACCCTAACCCATGTCAATTTTAACAATCTAAATTAGCATTTTCTCCTAGGACTCAGGAATGTGAGAATTGTGAAATTGGCTCAGTAAGCTGAGTTAGCAGTGAGAAAATTGAGATGTTCTATATTTCTGTATTAACATCTGCTGCTTGTTCAAAGCGTGATCCTTTCAAAATGATGAAGATATTGAAAAAAAGAGATGGAGAGGTAACAGCATACTTATATTTTTCAAAAAATGTAATATTTGACATTGTCATCAACAGTTTCAGGTAATCATGGCTGGAATAATGGATGGATTTTTGATATACAGTGTTTGAAAAATTGATCACATTTTTGTAGGTACATAAATTTTACCTTTCTTGCTATTTTGGCACCTGTATAAAGGAACACAGTTTTATGGAAAAACAGGTAAAATTCCAGTAAAAGTTTACTTTATTTTGTTTATTTTTGAGGTAGCTTAAATAGGAAACACAAGCATTTCCAGATGGTTCTTTTAAAAATAAAGTATCAAGTCTATTCAAGGAGAAAGATTTATAAATAAACTTCTGTCTCATAAAATGGGATGTGGACTAAGACATGTGAAAATCAGATGTGACAGTTGTAAACGGCACAGAGAAAAATCTTTATCCATCACCCGAATCATCTCTTCTAGGTTTGTGAACTTATCCAGTTTCTGGTCATTATCATAAGCTATAAGACCCAAGATATACTCAACAATATCAGGGGGACACTTTATTAGAAGCAAACCTTAAGCTTCAATGGGTACTTAGCTACTATGAAGACACGTAAAGCCAAGTATTGCTTTGTTTACCATAGACTATTTCTCAGTTCATAGTTGAATGTCCCCCAAACTGTTTGGCAACAAGCCAGATTCAAATCCAAATACTGTCACTGCAGACAGCTGAGTTGAAACCTAGTTGCTGAATGAACAGGATTATTTAGTTGTTCTAATTTCCCCAGCATTCTGGCAAATACTTGTGTGGGGATCAAGACTTCTCTGTATTCCTCCAAGTTCTAGCATTAGAAACAAACTTTTCAGAGAGTACGGCTGCCTCACAAGAGACTAATCTAAGGGCTTCCCAGGAAGGCTGCTGGCCACTGCTGCTACTTGGAATTTCCTAGAGAATCAAGTGACACCGTGAGGATATGGAAGGCAGACTCTGCATGGCAGTGGACAGCATGCTTAAGCAATGCTCAGATTGCCTGCACTCTCGTGTTCCCCTGTTTGCCTTCCCTTCCCAACAAAATCACTTGCTGTTCTACTCTGCTTGCATATCCTTTATGGTTGGAACTTCCTCTAATTTTTCAAATCACCTTCATAAATCCCAGCAATGTTGTGTTAATAGTCCCAGGGATTGTGTTACAGGACAGATACAGAAAGTTTAGTTCATGCAAAAACATTTCATTCAAGCCAGTTTTAAAGACTAACTGTGAGTTTGTAAGGAGATTAAAAGTGGCTAAAGTATTTTAGGAGCGTATTAATCTGTAACCAATCCCACTCTTAAGAGCACATTTCTGCTATGTTATGTTATACTTGCCAAGATTTTTTAAACATTTTTTTTCATTATTTTTGCCTGGTTATGTGATAATTTTTGCATATGTGGAGTTTTACTTGTTCTAGTGTTCCCTGTTTTCTCAATATTACACCTAATATTTCACAGGGTGCTTTTTACTAAATTCACAGCATATCATGGTGGTGGTTTGGCCATTTTTATAACGTTCTTATTGAATCTACATTATGTTTAATCTTACTGATTTACAGCTTTGTTTTAGCACCAAGTCCACCAGGTCACTCATGATTTTTTATAGGACATTTAAAGTATTTTAAGTTGTAATAACAAACGATATTCAAATAACAGCATGACAGTCACCCAAGTAACTCAGAATTTTTTATGCTCTTAACAATAGGCCTTTTCACAAGCTGCTAACAATGACATTACTAACACAGAATTGCTGTTTACCAACTAAAGTTGGTCCACCAAAATGTAAGCACAGTTTGTAATCATCTGTGAAATTATAGAGTTCTTGTTTTTTAAAAATTATGGAATTTACATTTCAAATCAGCTTATAAAATGATTATATCCATTTTATGGTTGGAACTTTCTCTCCTTTTCCAATCACCTTTGTAAGTCCCAGCAACGTTGTATTATTAGTCCCATGAATTGTGCTACAGGACAGTCACAATACAGAAAGTTTAGGTCATGCAAAAATGTTTCATTCAATCAAATTTTAAAGACTATTTTGATATTTCAAATTTGCATAGTTCAAAACATACAAATATGACCACACAATAACTTTTATTACAGACGATGCATCCTATCACGTCATAGCCTATTAGGGAAGATAGACCATTTTTATCATATCTCAGAGAACAAAAATGCATACTGCACCTAACTTTATCCCCAGTGACTATAGGCTTTTGGCATTGAACAGACATAGGTTCAAATTCCATGTAAGAGCTTAGGAACAGGAACAGTTACTTGGCCTATCTGAATTTCACTTTCATCATCTATAAAAGTCCCCTAGTGGTGTGAAGATTAAATAAAATACTGGAATAGTAATGAGAAACTGTGTGTAAAGCACCCAGCACAAGAAAGGTGCCCTAAATTTGTTTTCTTTTATAAACTGCTTCCACTGCCACACCAGCCTTTCCTTCTCTCCATGCTCAGCCTCTCCAGCTGCTTGTTGATATTTCTCCTTATTTCAGCCGTTTGTTGCAATGTACCCACTCTTTGGGTGACCCCATATACTCTTACGGCTTCAAAGAGCTTATGGTGACAGTTGTTTCTGAAACTATCTGTGGGCCCAGTCAGTCTTTTATAAATCAGTCTGTAAAAATCCAAGTGTTCTAACATAAATGGTATGTATTTTGTCTTGATTTCCTATTATATTTGCTGAGACATGAATCCTGTTAATCACCCCTCCTAAATATCACTAAATATCTTTCTCCCCCTCTTCACTACCATTACCACTGTGCTTATACAGACCCCTCATTCCTTCTAGTTCATTCTCACAGCCTCCTTCATAGGCTCCCTGGCTTTAATGCTCTCGCTCTCACTCACTTCACACCATCTTCAGAATCATCACTTGGCAATCAGATTCATCTTTCTCCAATGCAGATGTAGGTGTGCTACTCTTCTGGATTCATTCATTCTTTGAACACTTCATTACGTTTACCATAGAATCTAATCTCCATTGTATGACATCCAAGATCCTTCAAATTTACTCTGCATCCTGTGCTTTTGCTCAGCCTTTTTCCTTTGCCTGGAGCATGCATTCTCGCCTTCTCAGCCTTGTGAGTTCATGTCTGTATTCAAGGACTTAGGTCAGATCCTCTAAAGAGCCATTCTTAAAACCCCACAGAGGGAATAGTGCTCCTTGGAATCTTACACATTCCGTAATTCCAGCATTTAGCCATTTGAAAGAGAAGTGTTGCAAGTAAATGGTTGCAGTAAATCTGATGAAAACACTTTGAAAGCATTATCTGCCTCTTGTTTTACTTCCCAAATCTGTACATAGTAGGGATTGGTTTTTGAATGTGTGAGTGACTTAATGAATGAATGAGCTTGGTTCCTTTCTCTCCTAGCTGTGGCAAGCTAAAATGCACGTGGTATCTACCTACTTTTACTTATGTGCTTGAGGGCAGCTAGGTATTCCAATAGTAATGAATTTGGCCCCTATCCATTCTTTCATTTAAAAAAAGCAGGCTTTCTGCCAAACCTGACTTTAATCTTAAAAATCTGTGTCTTCAGAGTAAACTTTTGCCCTCTCTCCTAACCAGAAAAACTTCAATCATTTTGCTTTTATTTTGAGGAAGAATTGCCCTATCATTTTTCATATATAAAGATTTCAAAACTCCCAGAATTTTATTAAAAAATAGATGATAGATTTTAAAGGAGATAGCAAAATCATCTCCAAATAAATAGCAAAATACTACTTAATGCAGTTATTCTATTTAGGCATCAAAAATTAAATTATTGTTACATACTTAGGAGATTGATACCTGTACTATGCCTAATGGCCTGAAAAATTCAGTGAGACAACTGAATTGCTCAATATGCCACATATATCTAATAAGGAAAAGTTATACATCTCCAAACTATATTCTTCATCATTTTTATTTAATTTAAGCTGTACACAGAACATTACAAAGTGTTGCCTTCATTTCTTTCACTGAAGCATTTACACGTCTGAAGTCAAAGCTATTTCTTGTAAAACTTGATCTTTATTAAATATGTCTGATTTACGTTCTGCAGGCTTGAGAAAGGTCAAATTAAATTCATCATAGTTTCACTTTCCACTGGCATCTGTTGTGCAGCACGGTAGTGCTGTTATAAATAAGGCTTCCTCCTAAGGAACAACATGGTGTCTTAAATTATATTCAGCACTATAAAAAAGATTCCAAGCCCCATTCTAATCAGGTTCCATCTCTCTGGCATGTCACATATAGCCTCTTTCGAAATTTTTTCTAATTTGTCTTTATATTTCAAAGAATTGTACATAAGAAGTTGATTTACAAGAAAGACATTCAAAGAACAGCATAGAAAATAACACATTCAATACAGAGGTACAAGAAATTGCAAGGGTGAACTGGCTTTTATACATATGTGAATGCATGCACATATGTATAAAACTTGTGGTTTTGTTGAAGTCTTTTTCAGTTGCCTATGCCTATCGACTATACCCCATCAGCTTTGCCTAAAGTCATTAAGAGCTATTGAAACCAAGAAATGTCAAAACACTTTGTGGGTGGACTATGAATGATGGAAATGAAAGATCCTATACTTGGAGTTTAATCAACAAAATCTCAAAGTGGATATCAGACTTTGAAAAATTGCCCACAAATAAATAGTGAAAAAAAAAGAATTAGCTTTCACTGGATTCTGGAATTTTTTTAACTCCAAATTAGTCTTTCTTTTATAAATAGGTTATTTTTTGCATTACATTTTCCTACTGGTTGTTGCACTAATGCAGATAAATTATTAATTTTTCCCTATTTATGTTGTAGCAATTTCATCCTTTTGTACACTTTCTAAATGTTTTTCAAAATATTTCCTTGCATGTTCTCAGTATCAAAATACATTTCTTGAATATGCCAAATTTGTCTTTTTTCCTTTCAATTATTTTAAATAAAATTTCTAAGACAACCAGAAAAATAAATGATAGTACTAAGTACAAGTCTTTGGTTTTTATTTCAGACTGTGAATAAAATTATTTTACCAGTAAACATATTCTGTACTGATTGCTTTTGATAACTTTCTCAGGAACAATTCTAAGGCCACTTTCTTCTATTCCTATGTGCTAAGTCTTCTTAAAATTAAGAATGTGAATTTCAAGTATCATTCAACAATTACTATAACAGGATTTTACCTTGACTAAAGACAATAGTAAACTGTAGATGTGTAAACTTATAAAGTAATAATAGAGAAGAGACAGAAATACAAGAGATTCACAAAAGAGGGCTATCTTCTGCCTAAGAAAGAATGGTTATTAAGAAAACCTTCATAGTGATTAGCTGGATGCCTAATTCTTAATCAGCAAATTCCTCAATTTATAAGTGCAATAATATTTATTGTAAAATGTGCAGAAATGTTGCTGCAGCAGAGTGTAGACCTTGCAAGGTAAGCTTGCTTGGTTGAGAAAAAGGTAAGAAGTAAATGAAGTTGTGGAAAAAAACCAATAGGCCAGTAGCGTACATTTCTTGGGGCAATAAACATAAGAGAACTTTTCACAACCCTCTGATATCACCATCATCATTAACCACATGCCCTTTTGCAAACCAGCAGCATCACTTTTTAAAACAGCTCATGATGAAAATATGAACATGAATTACTTCAACCTGAATGAAGAAAAATGTTGACTTTGTAAATGGGTATTAATGGCAACATCAGCCAATATGTCTGTAAATGGTCCCTGCTACTCTCATTATTTCTCAAGGAATAGGGGGAGATCCAAATAAAGGGGAAGAATCATGAAAGCTTTGAATAATAAAATTTGTGTTGATGTATGGAAGTCAGAGACCAGAGAGCATGCCAGTGACACCAGAAAGTATCTAGAACACCGAAATATGCCAGCTATCTAACATCATAACTATGCTAAGAGCAGGAGTGGTGCTCAATGAAATGGATTTCCAGAGCTCTGTGTCTCTTTTCAGGGATAAGAACTCAATTGTTAACTGTTTTGTTTTAATCTCTTTAAAAATAAGATGTGGCTTCAAGAGTTGCCTTAGTTTCCTAGAAAGAAACTTTGCCATGTTTCCTGTTAGCCATTCCCAATTATTTTCATGCCCAGAGACACTATAAACCAGAGAAGGTAATTTTCACTGCCACTTGGCCAAAGCCTCATATAATTTGCTGCAACCGCCTAAGCCTTCATTTCCTAATAATAATGGAACCGTAATCCTGCCCTTCACAGAGGCAGTATAAGTTACTTATGACTTCTAAGGCACCATTTCAAAGATGATTCAAGAGAAATAAAAAGCAGAGAAAATGCACTTGCAGACCACTTACCTGACTCTATACAGGTCTTCACCAAACTGCTCAGGATCCTGCAGTTTTTTGCCTTATTTTTCAGTCACTTTTTTTCTGTTCAACTTTCTCAGTGAAGTATATTTCATTCTCAAACTGTCTAATATCATGTGTCTGAAAAAAATAACAAAAATATAGACACCAACTTAGGAGGCAGAAGAGGAATAATAGCATGAATGTAATTTTGGAATCCCAAAGCTAATAATACACTATAAAATGATTGGAATCTCAGTCCACAAATTTAAGTCTCTTTTTTCTTTAAATAAAAAACTCTTGCCATTTATTTTAAGTAAAATTAATTTGACTCTGGCATCCCATCCTATCAGCTTTCAAGGACATTCTAGCTTTGTTGTTATTATGGCCTCCTCTCCCTACAAATGGTTTGGCACTAGGAAGCCAACATGGGGACCAGAAATAAATGGAGCTTCCAGTTAATGCTTTCTGCTGACATTCATTTTTCATTCTTTCAACAAATAATTTCAGGACCCATTGGTATATAGCATAGAATATAAGGATGCACATTTGTCTAGACTCTGAATCTCAACCCAGAACTTAATGCCCAGGTAACTTTAGGTGAGTTACTGAATTCCTCTCTCTTTCTCAGTTTTAGTTCAGATAGTCCAAATGGCACATTGTGAGACTTAATAAGTCATTTCTATGGCAGATGTAGCATATGCCTTGTCACGTGGAGTGGAAGATAGAGACTAAATGGGGAAGTCCCTTTGACAGAGAGATCTCTTAGGCATAGAAAACAAAGCTTGAGGTGGAAACAGGATTGCAAATAGAGTGGTGGGTTTGGAGGAACAGATAGGGACTAGACCATGTAGGGAATTTAGGTAATGGTTTTTTATTTAAGTGAGAGGAGGACTTCAGAAGTTTTGGAAGAAGAATGATATACTCTTAATTTACATTAAAAGTAACATCTATTTGGTAGAATCAGTTGACAGAAAGCACAGAGGATGTTAGGAAGCTTAGCAGAATATAGAGAGTGGCTGGTCTACAGTGGAAGCAGTGAGGACAAGGTGGGCAGAAAATACATTCGACAGGTGGAAAGGACAGGATTATGGGTTGACTAGGGAGAGGAGTGGTCTGGTAAAGGAAGGGAGGGAAAAAGGATGACTACTAGATTTTCATAATTATTACGGAACAGATGGCAAGACTGAGCACATCAGGGAAACATTTTTGGTGGGAGGGAGGAGAGGATGATGAAAAATTTCATTGTCTGAGCCTAGAATGGACCTTGGAAGTGGAATGTGTCACATCAGCTTTGTGCTCTTCTGGGACACAGAATTCAGTGAGCCTGGAACCCTGGGGCTCCGTCTCTAGAGGGATCTGCTTGTGGCTTTTCATTTCAGCTTTGCTAAGGAGCAGGGCCACAGTTGCTGCTCCCCATGGCTAGGCTCACAGACTTCTCCATATTCATCAAAAGGCAGCTTTTCTTTCCTTCTTACTTTCCTCCATCAGTTTCTTTCCCTTCTCAACCCCATATGACTCAAGAGGAATTTTGGAAAGCAAAATCCACAAAGTATTATGTGCATTTCTGCCATGGGCACTGGCACATGGCTCCTTGAAGCAATGAAACAGTTTCACACTGCTCTCACCTCTTGGTTGGGAAGAAAGGAAATGGGGAAAAAAATATATGAGAAAAGTAAGCATAGAGATTAATATCTCAAAAAATATTCAGCTCTTTTATAATTTTATTACCCAAATTTCAGCAATTTTAAATATTATCTATATAACAAATATATCCTAAAATTTTTAAATCATTTTACATTTTTAGAGATTATTTGGGATAACAGGGCATTTTCTTACATACACAAATATGCACATGCACAAGCCTAAGTAGCAATAAAATGTGCTTATTTATAAACCAGCATTCATTGTCTACCAAGTATATGGACAGAGATGAGCTAATTAGTAAGGAATGCAAAAGAACTAAAAAGTGAATTGAAATTAAACCAATGCTTATGATTAAAAATTTAGATGGCAATTCAAAGTTTTTCCAATAGTTTCATATTTTTAAAACCATAAACTTTCATTGAAAACTGTAATTACAAAGCAGACACTAATTTTTTTTAAGTCATTTGAGGGAAAAAATGACTTTTTAAATAAAGTCATTTGTGGTTCCCTGTCACCATAAAATAAGGGTTGCAAAGGGATTTAATGGCTATTCTATTTAAATCACTTTTAACACATTTAAGTCACATGTGCATCATCCTCTTTCAGCCCTTGCCTGTTAGCTATAGTGATCTCATTTCTTCCAAAAAATTTCTTTATCACTGAATATAGTAATGCTCAATAAACTTATTTGCAAGAAAGAATAAGGGGACCCAGTTCTTCTCTACTGAACCTTTTGGTTAAGTATTTCTTGTATCTATAAATTTGATTAAACTAAAAATTCTCATTCTGAATTAAAAATTTTGGTGAGTCAAGAATAATCTTGCGAAACAGAATCCTCCAGTGTTCCAGTTCAGTATCTGGGAATTCAAGAAGATGGATTCACAATTCTGGTCAAGGAAACTCTGAGATTTTAAGGGGTCATTTTCTCAGTTGATCAAGAAGATAGCTGCAACTTAGTATTCATATGGCTATCACCCTAATCCTGACTTTGTGTGAGGTGTGTTGATACACTGAATTACTCAGAGAGTCTTCAGTGGCTCCTCTGTTTCTCTTCTGAACCCAACTCAGAAAAATTTACCTGTAGTTTGCTATCAGGTTTAAGCCTGTAGCCTTTTGTTTCCCACTGAGAGTCCCTTAAAATATTCATTCAGTGACTCTAATTCATAACTTAGTGCTCTCCATGGGTTTGGCAGTGTGCTGGTTAAACAAAAACAGATGATTCTCTGCCCCTCTACCTACAACCCCCAAGCTTATAATCTAAAGAAAGAAGTAGACCTTATTCAGATAGTGGTATAAAGGAAAATTACCTGGTGTGGGTAAACTTGCAATATTTCCAGAATCTCTCACCTGGCCTCAGTATATTTCCATATCAATAGATGTTTAGAAGGAGTGGAGAGAAGTAGTCCATCACCATATCAATAGGTGATTACATCAGGGAGTTAGGGCATATCTGGACCAGAGAGGTTTTGTGGGATCCCTTTTTGCAGCCGGGTCACAAGAGATACCAGTGAGCAGAAGTGGATGACTGCTTGTAGGCAATAAATGGGTTTCTACCTGTTTATTTCTACATTTAACTGATTTCAGCTTCAAAGGTAATTGGCCAAGGGCTGGGAACTTGTTTTCCCCCATAGTTACACTTGGCATCAGAGCATGAAATCAAAGTATTTGAAGAGCGTGAGATTCCAGGGAAGGTTTCTCTGACGAAGTAACATTGTATTTTGCTGGTAGAAAATGAAAAGTAGAGAAATGCTAAAATACAGCATGTAAGTAGTTAAAGGAACCTAAAGTAATGTGATCCTGGACTCAAATTTTGTAGTCACCACTAAATAATAAAAACAACTGGGCAGCGGACCCAAGATGGCAGCGTGAGTAGAGCAGCAGAAATCTCCTCCCAAAACACATATATCTATGAAAATATAACAAAGACAACCCTTCCTAAAATAGGGACCAGAGGACACAGGACAACATCCAGACCACAACCACACCTGCGAGAACCCAGCGCTTCACGAAGGGGGTAAGATACAAGCCCCAGCCCTGCGGGACCCAAACGTCCCTCCCCCCAACTCCTGGCGGGAGGAGAGGAGTCAGCAGGGAGGGAGAAGGAGCCCAGGACTGCTGAACACGCAGCCCCAGCAATCCACACCAGAGCACAGGCACAGTGCATGCGTGGGGTCCTGGATACTAGGGAAACAGGGCAGCAGGACTGGTGAGTGGGTGCCTGAGGCCGACACCGGAGAACAAAGAAACAGGAGTGGCCATTTTTTTTCCCTCTTTTTTTTTGGCGAGTGCTTTTTGTAAGTCTTAAAGGGACAGGGACCCCAATACTAGGGAAACAGGGCAGCAAGATCGGTAAGTGGGTGCCTGAGGCTGGCGCCTTAGGACAAAGAAAATCGTATGTTATTCTTTTTTCTCTTCTTTTTTTTTAAATTATTTATTTAATTTTGTTGTTGTTGTTGTTGTTTTGGTTTGATGAGTGCTTTTTAGAAGTTTTAAAGGGGGAGAGCGGGACATGTAGTCCAGAGGCAGGGAATCTGGGGATCTCTGGGCACTTTAACCACATGGGCAGCAGGGAGCATGGAAACCCCTTACAGAGATAAATAGACTCCTGGCTGCTCCTCCTCCAATGGGACTCCACCATTTTGGAGCAGCAGCCCAAGCCAGGCCATACCCACAGCAACAGTGGAGATAAACTCCATAGCAGCCAGGCAGGAAGCAGAAGCCCTGTCTGCGCGCCCCTGACAGCACGCAGCAGCCCAGCACAAGCCACTAGAGGTTGCTGTTCTCCCAGGATAGGAAGGCCAGAAACCAACAAGAAGGAAAGCTCTTCCAGCCATCACTTTACCAGCTCTGCAAACTATCTCTATCACCATAAAAAGGCAAAACTACAGGCAGACAAAGATCACAGAGTCAACACCTGAGAAGGAGACAGACCTAACCAGTCTTCCTGAAAAAGAATTCAAAATAAAAATCATGAACATGCTGATGGAGATGCAGAGAAAAATGCAGGGGCAATGGGATGAACTCCAGAGGGAGATCACAGATGCCAGGAAGGAGATTACAGAATTGAAACAAACCCTCGAAGGATTTATAAGCACAATGGATAAGATGAAAGAGGCATTGAAGGAATAGAAACCAGAGAACAGAAATGTATAGAAGCTGACATAGAGGGAGATAAAAGGATCTCCAGGAATGAAACAATACTAAGAGAACTGTGTGACCAATCCAAAAGGAACAATATCCATATTATAGGTGTACCAGAAGAAGAAGAGAGAGGAAAAGGGATAGAAAGTGTCTTTGAAGAAATAATTGCTGAAAACTTCCCCAAACTGGGGGAGGAAATAATCGAACAGACCACAGAAATACACCAAACCCCCAACAGAAAGTATCCAAGGAGGACAACACCAAGACACATAATAATCAAAATAGCAAGGATCAAAGACAAGGAAAGAGTTTTAAAAGCAGCTAGAGACAAAAAGGTCACCTATAAAGGAAAACCCATCAGACTATCATAAGACTACACGACAGAAACCCTACAGGCCAGAAGAGAAAGACATGATATATTTAATACAATGAAACAGAAGGGCCTTGAACCAAGGATACTGTATCCAGCACGACTATCATTTAAATATGATGGCAGGATTAAATAAATCCCAGACAAGCAAAAGATGAGGAAATTTGCTTCCCACAAACCACCTCTACAGGGCATCTTACAGGGACTGGTCTAGATGGGAGCACTCCTAAAAAGAGCACAGAACAAAACACCCAACACATGAAGAAAAGAGGAGGAGGAATAAGAAGGGAGAGAAGAAAAGAATCTCCAGACAGTGTATATAACAACTCAATAAGCAAGCTAAGTTAGGCAGTAAGATACTAAAGAGGCTAACCTTGAACCTTTGGTAACCACGAATTTAAGGCCTGCAATGGCAATAAGTACATATTTCTCAATAGTCACTCTAAATGTAAATGGACTTAATTCACCAATCAAAAGACACAGAGTAATAGACTGGATAAAAAAGCAAGACCCATATATATGCTGCTTACAAGAAACTCACCTCAAACCCAAAAACATGCACAGACTAAAAGTCAAGGGATGGAAAAACATATTTCAGGCAAACAACAGTGAGAAGAAAGCAGGGGTTGCAGTACTAATATCAGACAAAATAGACTTCAACACAAAGAAAGTAACAAGAGATAAAGAAGGACACTACATAATGATAAAGGGCTCCATCCAACAAGAGGATATAACCATTCTAAATATATATGCACCCAACACAGGTGCACCAGCATTTGTGAAACAAATACTAACAGAACTAAAGAGGGAAATAGACTACAATGCATTCATCTTAGGAGACTTCAACACACCAATCACCCCAAAGGACAGATCCACCGGGCAGAAAATAAGTAAGGACACACAGGCACTGAACAACACACTAGAACAGATGGACCTAACAGACATCTATAGAACTCTACATCCAAAAGCAACAGAATATACATTCTTCTCAAGTGTACATGGAACATTCTCCAGAATAGACCACATACTAGCCCACAAAAAGAGCCTTAGTAAATTCCAAAATATTGAAATACTACCTACCAACATTTCAGACCACAAAGGTATAAAAATAGAAATAAATTCTACAAAGAAAACAAGAGGCTCATAAACACATGGAGGCTTAACAACATGCTTCTAAATAATCAATGAGTCAACGAACAAATCAAAATAGAGAACAAGGTATATATAGAAACAAATGACAACAACACTAAGCCCCAACTTCTGTGGGACGCAGCAAAAGCAGTCTTAAGAGGAAAGTATATAGCGATCCAGGCACACTTGAAGAAGGAAGAACAATCCCAAATGAATAGTCTGACATCACAATTATCAAAACAGGAAAAAGAAGAACAAATGAGGCCTAAAGTCAGCAGAAGGAGGGACATAATAAAGATCAGAGAAGAAATAAACAAAATTGAGAAGAATAAAACAATAGCAAAAATCAACGAAACCAAGAGGTGGTTCTTTGAGAAAATGAACAAAATAGATAAGCCTCTAGCCAAACTTATTACCAGAAAAAAGAGAATCAACACAAATCAACAGAATCAGAAATGAGAATGGAAAAATCACGACAGACTCCACAGAAATACAAAGAAATATTAAAGACTAATATGAAAACCTATATGCCAAGAAGCTGGAAAACCTAGAAGAAATGGACAACTTCCTAGAAAAATAAAACCTTCCAAGACTGACCCAAAAAGAAACAGAAAATCTAAACAGACCAATTACCAGCAATGAAATTGAAGCGGCAATCAAAAAACTACCAAAGAACAAAACCCCCGGGCCAGATGGATTCACCTCAGAATTTTATCACACATACAGGGAAGACATAATACCCATTCTCCTTAAAGTTTTCCAAAAAATAGAAGAGGAGGGGATACTCCCAAACTCATTCTATGAAGCTAACATCACCCTAATGTCAAAACCACGCAAAGACCACACAAAAAAAGAAAACTACAGACCAGTAACCCTGATGAACGTAGACGCAAAAATACTCAACAAAATATTAGCAAACCAAATTCAAAAATACAACAAAAGGATCATACACCATGACCAAGTGGGATTCATCCCAGGGATGCAAGGATGGTACAACATTCTAAAATCCATCAACATCATCCTCCACATCAATAAAAAGAAGGACCACAAACACCTGATCATCTCCATAGTTGCTGAAAAAGCATTTGACAAAATTCAACATCCATTCATGATAAAAACTCTCAGCAAAATGGGAATAGAGGGCAAGTACCTCAGCATAACAAAGGCCATCTATGATAAACCCACAGCCAACATTATATTGAACAGCGAGAAGCTGAAAGCTTTTCCTCTGAGATCAGGAACTAGACATGGATGCGCACTCTCCCCACTGTTATTTAACATAGTACTGGAATTCCTAGCCATGGCAATCAGACAAAACAAAGAAATAGAAGGAATCCAGATTGGTAAAGAAGAAGTTAAACTGTCACTATTTGCAGATGATATGATATTGTACATAAAAAACCCTAAAGACTCCACCCCAAAACTACTAAACATGATATTGGAATACAGCAAAGTTGCAGGATAAACAATTAACACACAGTAATCTGTAGATTTCCTATATATTAACAATGAACCAATAGAAAGAGAAATCAGGAAAACAATTCCATTCACAATTGCATCAAAAAAAATAAAATACCCAGGAATAAACCTAACCAAAGAAGTGAAAGACCTATACCCTGAAAACTACAAGTCACTCTTAAGAGAAATTAAAGGGGACACAAACAAATGGACACTCATCCCATGGTCATGGCTAGGAAGAATTAATATCGTCAAAATGGCCATCCTGCCCAAAGCAATATACAGATTTGATGCAATCCCTCTCAAATTATCAAATTACCAGCAACAATCTTTCAATGAACTGGAAGAAATAATTCAAAAATTTATATGGAAACACCAAAGACCCCGAATAGCCAAAGCAATCCTGAGAAAGAAGAATAAAGTAGGGGGGATCTCACTCCCCAACTTCAAGCTCTACTATAAAGCCATAGTAATCAAGACAATTTGGTACTGGCACAAGAACAGAGCCACAGACCAATGGAACAGACTAGAGAATCCAGACATTAACCCAGACATATATGGTCAATTAATATTTGATAAAGGAGCCATGGACATACAATGGCGAAATGACAGTCTCTTCTACATACGGTGCTGGCTAAACTGGATAGCTACATGTAAGAGAAAGAAACTGGACTATTGTCTAACCCAATATGCAAAAGTAAATTCAAAATGTATCAAAGACCTGAATGTAAGTCATGAAACCATTAAACTCTTGGAAAAAAAACATAGGCAAAAGCCTCTTAGACATAAACATGAGTGACCTCTCCATGAACATATCTCCCCGGGCAAGGAAAACAACAGCAAAAATGAACAAGTGGGAGTATATTAAGCTGAAAAGCTTCTGTTCAGCAAAAGACACCATCAATAGAACAAAAAGGAACCCTACAGTATGGGAGAATATATTTGAAAATGACAGATCCGATAAAGGTTTTATGTCCAGAATATATAAAGAGCTCACATGCCTCAACAAACAAAAAACAAGTAACCCAATTAAAAAATGGGCAGAGGAACTGAACAGACAGTTCTCCAAAAAAGAAATACAGATGGCCAACAGACACATGAAAAGATCCCCCACATCGCTAATTATCAGAGAAATGCAAATTAAAACTACAATGAGGTATCACCTCACACCAGTAAGGATGGCTGCCATCCAAAAGACAAACAACAACAAATGTTGGCGAGGCGATGGAGAATGGAGAACCCTCCTACACTGCTGGTGGGACTGTAAATTAGTTGAACCATTGTGGAAAGCAGTTTGGAGTTTCATCAAAATGCTCAAAACAGACTTACCATTTGACCCAGGAATTCCACTCCTAGGAATTTACCCTAAGAATGCAGCAATCAAGTTAGAGAAAGACAGATGCACCCCTGTGTTTATCGCAGCTCTATTTACAATAGCCAAGAATTGGAAGCAACCTAAATGTCCATCGGTAGATGAAAGGATAAAGAAGAGGTGGTACATATACACAATGGAATACTACTCAGCCATAAAAGAGGGCAAATCCTACCATTTGCAGCAACATGGATGGAGCTGGAGAGTATTATGCTCAGAGAAATAAGCCAAGTGGAGAAAGAGAAATACCAAATGATTTCACTCATCTGTGGAGTATAAGAACAAAGGAAAAACTGAAGGAACAAAACAGCAGCAGAATCACAGACCCCAATAACGGACTAACAGTTACCAAAGGGAAAGGGACTGGGAAGGTTTGCTGGGTAGGGAGGCATAAGTGGGGGAAGAAGAAAGGGGGTATTAAGATTAGTATGCATGGGGGGAAGGGAGAAAGGGGAAGGCTGTACAACACAGAGAAGACAAGTAGTGATTCTACAACATTTTGCTATGCTGATGGACAGTGACTGTAAAGGGGTTTATAGGGGGGACCTGGTATAGGGGAGAGCCTAGTAAACATAATATTCTTCATGTAAGTGTGGATTAAAGATAACAAAAAAAAAAGAAAGAAAGAGAAGGGGGATTACTCCCTGATGGGATAAAACTAACTGTAAATCAATGATTAGTGCATGCTTTAAATATCCCTAATTTTGATCACTTAAAGGGTGTCAGATGATCAGGTATGGAGGTACACCTTTCTGATAATATTGCTTTCTCTTAAAAAAAAAAAAGCAGTTCCTCTGTGGTGACCTCCAATGAGTTGTACACAATGGTATAAAGGGCATATCAAAGTGTGGGCAAAGGCTCTGTTTGTATTTATACAGAGGATCAAATCCTAATATGGCTACCCAGAAAATGAACTAAGATACAATATGAAGAAGAACTTCCATCATCAGCACTCTCTGGAAGAGTCATACCAGAAGATGATCATCAAAAAACCTCAAGAAAGATCCACGCGCTACTACAGTTGTAGCTGCATTCATCCCACCAGTTCATGGACTTGCCATGGGAATGAAGAAGGAGATATCTAAGCTGGCCTGTGCATACAGTAAAACAACAAATTTGACTGGATCTATACTGTTGGAACTCAACCAAGAACTAGGAGAAGTGCAAGTTGTAGCGCTCCAAAATCTTACAACTACAGACTATCTACTGTTAAAAGAACATATGGGATGTGAAAAGTTCCAGGAATGCGTTGTTTTAATTTGTCTGATTTCTCTTAGACTGTTCAAGTACAGTTGGACAATATCCATCATATCATAGATAAATTTTCACAAATGCCTAGGGTGCCTAACTGGTTTTCTTGGCTTCACTGGAGATGGCTGGCAATTATAGGTCTGATTTGGTTATGTAACTGTATTTCTATTATGTCAATGTGTGTGTGCAATTTAATTAGTAGTTTAAAACCTATACATGCTTAAGCTACTCTACAAGAAGATATGTCAAAGAAATAATCAATCTTCCCATGTTTTCTTCCATCTGCTACTTCTATAGTTTTTCCTCTTCCTTCCTAATTACAACCCTTAAGTAGAATTCGTGCCTCATATCGAATTTGCTGAGTATCATAATTCTTCCAAGTGGTAAAGATACCTCAAGACAAATGCTGGGCATAGAAGCCACGGCATAAATCTGCAAAGAAGTAAAAAGCTAACCTTTTCAAACAATATTGCTTCTCTCTCACTTACCAACTTTACATTTCCCTGTATGGCCCCGGAAGATGACTGGTTAGCCAGAGACGGGTAAGATTGCTCAAGGTAAGAACAACCTAAGAAAGGCACAGTCGCAGGAGGGCCATCAGGTGAGAAATTAGGGATCAACAGAGGTGAGGCTTAGAACCTCACACCCCTGTTTTGAGAGAAATCTTCTGCATCTGTGAATGTTTTATTGCCCTTGTCTAGCTTGGATTAACACTTAGTCTACAGGCACACACCTGATCATCTACATTTGCTCTCTTACAACACTAAACTATGTTTTCTACCTTTATCTTGCATCTACCTACCACTTCAGCATTTTATTAAAAATAATAATAATAATAATGGAGAAATGTGGGATTCACACATAAATCAAGTATAAAAATCAAACGAATATTCATATTTGACCTGATTGTTTATGGTTCATAATGTGTGATCAAAACCGAAAGTTTCTGTGATGACTGCCCTTGCACTGTTCACCACGTAAGAACTTATTCACTATGTAAGAACTCGTTCACCATGTAAGCACTTGTTCGTTATGCTTCAGAAGATTGGAGACTGATGAGAATTAGGCTTGGGGTGGATTAATGATTGTACATTGAGCATTGAGTCCCCTATGCAGAATTTTATTGTTGTTAACAACTATTTGATCAATAAATATGAGAGATGCCCTCTGAAAAAAAAAATCTGGGAGAGCAATGAAATATGTTGCATATCTATTAGACTGGCCACTACTAATAACTGACAAAGTCAAATGTTAAAAAAAGGTGTAGGATAGCAATCATTTTCATATACTTCTGCTTTAAACACTCTTGAGGATATTAGGGAAAACCTAATCAAATGGAATATATATATATATATATATATATATATATATAAACTATAACCCAGTTCTCTCTTTCTATAATTTGACATTCTCATTGACATAAATTGAGTAAGCTTTCAATAAATACTTATTTAATGAAAAAAAAAACAATTATTATAGCATGGCAGTCTAATTAAGCAGGGTATTTGGCAACTAGGAATTATGGCTTTGTTTTTGAGCTAAGTGCCTTTGAACAGTTGACTTAAGTTTTCTAAGTGTCCTTCATTCATCTCTAAAAATAGACAATGGTGGGGTTGAGGATTAAATGAGATGAAAGGCTGAGCAGAGAGCACAGGGGCCAGGGTGCATGGTAAATGGTAAATGGTAGTTCTCAATCACACTTCTTTGCACACCTGATTCTCCTTCCCTAATTTATTCAACAAAAAGTTACAAACTCTTGATGAAGGCAGGGATCTGTGTTTCCATTTTAGACTCCTCAGCAAGATAGTGGTCGTTGGATTCACCATGAATCTCTGTAATAAATATGTTTACCTGTTTATTTGACTTAATAGGACAGAGCCTGGCACCCATACTAAGTGTGTAAGAGGAAAAAGTAAAACAGATTGCCTATTTCTAAGACAAAAGGCATAGCAGCAAAAGGGATATTCATACTTCAACCAAGCCTGGAGTATGACAAAAGCTGTAGAGGTATTGCTGCAGACACCTAAATTGCCCTCCTTTCTTTATCTCAGGTACCCTTTATTTTTTGCTTAATTTAAACAGCTCTTAATACAGTTACTGGTTTCTAGTCAACTGGCAGGACATATCTAGGACTGCTATCGCTGTATATTTTCCATACTTAATGATTTTTAAATTTTCTCAGAAAATTATATCCTTTTCATAATATTCTTATAAATGCTGCCAATGGTGTTACACTGTGTCCACTTAATTGTCTGCATTATTTTCTAGTCTTTTAAATCAAGTTATGTAAAAACATGTTGGAGGAGGACAGGACATTCTAACCAATGTTTGCCACAGAGATAATTCTCTGTGAACAGCTCACAGTAAGCAAATACAAGACAAAGAGGATGCAGAACTAATTCTTAAAATGATGGGAAACAAATCCTTCAGGAGTTAAAAATGGCAACTGAGAGGAAGACTTTCACCTTAAATTTGTAGTTTTGCAATACAGGTTTTACATACAGTATATTTGCTAATTTACCTAGATACATGATTATAACTAACATATTTCCTAAAATCTGACTGACTTTTCACTGCAGTGGTTTGAGGCTCTTTTATATTACTTCTTATGGAAATGGAGAAGTTTTTAGCACTCTCCATATAATGCTCTCCCAAATTGATGTAAAATCTCCATTCTTTTTGGTCAAAAACACACTGAAGCTTCCTCATGTTTTCTTTTCTTCAAAATGTGGAGGCCAAACAAGGTGGAGTATTTGAATCACATCTGCCTAATATGAAGTCATGTAAAAAAAAAGACGTCCAGTCCTTGAGATCTAAGTTCCAAAGTGTGCACAAGTGCCATGTCATGTAACTGTTCCGCTCCAGTGGTATCCACACTGAGCGTGGGCTTCCCAGGAAGTACACTAAATGATTCATTTGGGTGTAGGCAAGTTTTTAAAGTTCTTTTTAAAGGACATATTAAAATTAAAGTATAATTTGCATCCATAGAAATGCACTCATATTAAGTATACCGTTTGATTAGTTTTGACACATCCATATACTTGTGAAACCCACACAACTACCAAAGTGTTGAATGTTTCCATCACCCTGCAGAGCACCTTCATTCCCATTTCCAGTCAAATTTACTCCCTCCCAGGCAACTACTTTTCTAGTTTATATCACCATAGAGTAGTTTAGTCTGGTTTCAAACCTCAAACAAATGCCATCCTAACTCTGTGTCCCTTGTGTTTTGCATTTTTTTCACAAGCATAATTCTTTAGAGATTCATCACTGTTGTACATTTCAAAAGTTGTTCCTTATGTTGCCGAATTGTATCCACAGCATGCCTCTGTGTATAGTTTACACGTTTCTGTGTGAGTTTGTATACTGTGGTGAATTCTGAGTTTGTATACTGCATTGCTGTTTGACTTTCGTTTGTCATGTCTGCTATTGCTGTTTTTACTGTCTTCCCATGGATGAATTGAGGTTTGATTGTTAATTTAACATTCTACTCTATGTTCTCTCTTACTTTCTTAAAATTTTGAAATAATTATTGTTACAGGATGTTGAAAAAATAGCAAACCGTGTATAACCATAATCCAACAAGGACATCTTACACAACAATAATACAATATCAAAATCAGAAAATTGATGGTTCAGTCAATATGGTCAATCCATAACCTTATTCAAATCTCACCAATTACCAATTTTCATGCACTTGTTTTTGTGACTGTGTGTTTGTATGTGTAGACCTATGCAGCTTTATCACATATACAGATTAGTTTAATTAATAGTCGAGATGCAAAATTTTCCATCACCACAAAGTCCCTTATGCCACTCCTTTATAGTCACATCCATTCTCTAATTCCTGTATCCTTAACCCCTGGCAATGCTATATTCTTAATCTCTATAATTTTTCCATTTCGAAAGTGTTATAAATTAATTCATGCATTAAGCCTTTTAGGATTTTGCATTTTCCATTCAGCATAATTCCTTTAAAATCCACTCAAATTCTTGTGCTATCAATTGTCTATTATTTATATTTCTGAATAGCATTTCATTGTATGGATGTGCCACAGTTTAGCCATTCAACCTTTGAAGGACATATGGATAGTTTTAGGTTTTGGCTGTGAATGAATAAAGATGTTCTGACCATTAATGCACAGATTTTTCTGTAGATATGTTTTCATTTCTTGGGATAAATGCCCAGCAACATAAATTCCGGGGGTTTATGGAAAGTATAAAACTTCCTATATTCTACAGACCAATTACCAGCAACAAAATTGAAGCGGTAATCAAAAAACTACAAAAGAACAAAACCCCTGGGCCAGATGGATTCACCTCAGAATTTTATCAGACATACAGGGAAGACATAATACCCATTCTCCTTAAAGTTTTCCAAAAAATAGAAGAGGAGGGAGGCTCCCAAACTCATTCTATGAAGCTAACATCACCCTAATACCAAAACCAGGTAAAGACCCCACCAAAAAAGAAAACTACAGACCAATATCCCTGATGAACGTATCCTTTGATGAACGCAAAAATACTCAACAAAATATTAGCAAACCAAATTCAAAAATACATCAAAAGGATCATACACCATGACCAAGTGGGATTCATCCCAGAGATGCAAGGATGGTACAACATTCGAAAGTCCATCAACATCATCCACCACATTAATAAAAAGAAAGACAAAAATCACATGATCATCTTCATAGATGCTGAAAAAGCATTTGACAAAATTCAACATCCATTCATGATAAAAACTCTCAGCAAAATGGGAATAGAGGGCAAGTACCTCAGCATAACAAAGGCCATCTATGATAAACCCACAGCCAACATTATATTGAACAGCGAGAAGCTGAAAGCTTTTCCTCTGAGATCAGGAACTAGACATGGATGCGCACTCTCCCCACTGTTATTTAATATAGTACTGGAGGTCCTAGCCATGGCAATCAGACAAAACAAAGAAATGGAAGGAATCCAGATTGGTAAAGAAGAAGGTAAACTGTCACTATTTGCAGATGACATGATACTATACTTAAAAAACCCTAAAGACTCCATCCCAAAACTACTAGAAAGGATATTGGAATACAGCAAAGTTGCAGGATACAAAATCAACACACAGAAATCTGTGGCTATCCTATACACTAACAATGAACCGACAGAAAGAGAAATCAGGAAAACAACTCCATTCACCATTGCATCAAAAAAATAAAATACCTTGGAATAAACCTAACCAAAGAAGTGAAAGACTTATACTCTGAAAACTGCAAGTCACTCTTAAGAGAAATTAAAGGGGACACCAGCAGATGGAAACTCATCCCATGCTCGTGGCTAGGAAGAATTAATATCGTCGAAATGGCCATCCTGCCCAAAGCAATATACAGATTTGATGCAATCCCTATGAAACTACCAGCAACATTCTTCAATGAACTGGAACAAATAATTCAAAAATTCATATGGAAACACCAAAGACCCCGAATAGCCAAAGCAATTCTGAGAAAGAAGAATAAAGTAGGGGGGATCTCACTCCCCAACTTCAAGCTCTACTATAAAGCCATAGTAATCAAGACAATTTGGTACTGGCACAAGAACAGAGCCACAGACCAATGGAACAGACTAGAGAATCCAGACATTAACCAAGACATATATGGTCAATTAATATTTGATAAAAGAACCATGGACATACAATGGCGAAATGACAGTCTCTTCAACAGATGGTGCTGGCAAAACCGGACAGCTTCATGTAGGAGAATGAAACTGGACCATTGTCTAACCCCATACACAAAAGTAAACTCAAAATGGATCAAAGACCTGAATGTAAGTCATGAAACCATTAAACTCTTGGAAAAAAAACATAGGCAAAAACCTCTTAGACATAAACATGAGTGAACTCTTCTTGAACATATCTGCCTGGGCAAGGAAAACAACAGCAAAAATGAACAAGTGGGACTTCATTAAGCTGAAAAGCTTCTGTACAGCAAAAGACATCATTAATAGAACAAAAAGGAACCCTACAGTATGGGAGAATATATTTGAAAATGACACATCCGATAAAGGCTTGACGTCCAGAATATATATAAAGAGCTCACATGCCTCAACAAACAAAAAACAAGTAACCCAATTAAAAAATGGGCAGAGGAACTGAACAGACAGTTCTCCAAAAAAGAAATACAGATGGCCAACAGACACATGAAAAGATCCCCCACATCGCTAATTATCAGAGAAATGCAAATTAAAACTACAATGAGGTATCACCTCACACCAGTAAGGATGGCTGCCATCCAAAAGACAAACAACAACAAATGTTGGTGAGGCTGTGGAGAAAGGAGAACCCTCCTACACTGCTGGTGGGAATGTAAATTAGTTCAGCCATTTTGGAAAGCAGTATGGAGGTACATCAAAATTCTCAAAACAGACTTACCATTTGACCCAGGAATTCCACTCCTAGGAATTTACCCTAAGAATGCAGCAATCAAGTTAGAGAAAGACAGATGCACCCCTGTGTTTATCGCTGCACTATTTACAATAGCCAAGAATTGGAAGCAACCTAAATATCCATCGATAGATGAATGGATAAAGAAGATGTGGTATATATACACAATGGAATACTACTCAGCCATAAGAAAAGGGCAAATCCTACCATTTGCAGCAACATGGATGGAGCTGGAGGGTATTATGCTCAGTGAAATAAGCCAAGCGGAGAAGGAGAAATACCAAATGATTTCACTCATCTGTGGAGTATAAGAACAAAGGAAAAACTGAAGGAACAAAACAGCAGCAGAATCACAGAACTCAAGAATGGACTAACACGTACCAAAGGGAAAGGGACTGGTGAGGATGGGTGGGTAGGGTGGGATAAGGGGGGAGGAAGAAAAAGGGGGGCATTAAGATTGGCATGCATGGGTGTTGGGAGAAAGGGGAGGGCTATACAACACAGAAAAGACAAGTAGTGACTCTACAACACTTTGCTATGCTGATGGACAGTGACGGTAAAGGGGTTTAGAGGAGGGACCTGGTATAGGGGAGAGCCTAGTAAACATAATATTCAACATGTAAGTGTAGATTAATGATAACAACAACAACAAAAAAGCAGTTCCTGTGTGGTGACCTCCAATGAGATCTACACAATGGTGTAAAGGGCATATATAAGTGTAGGCAAAAGGTTTGTTTGTGCTTATACAGAGGATCAAAGCCTAATTTGGCTACCTCAAAATTGAACTAAGATACGATATGAAAAAGATCTTCCAACATCAGCACTGTCTGGAAGACTCATGCCAGAAGATGATCATCAAAATCTCCAACAAAGATCCACACGCTGCTACAGGTGTAGATGCTCTCATCCCACTGGTTCCTGGACTTGCCATGGAATGAAGAAGGAGATATATAAGCTGGCCTGTTCATACAGTAAAACAACAAATTTGACTGGATCTACACTGTTGGAACTCAACCAAGAATTAGTAGAAGTGCAAATTGTAGTGCTCCAAAATCTTACAACTACAGACTATTTACTGTTAAAAGAACATATGGGATGTGAACAGTCCCCAGGAATGGGTTGTTTTAATTTGTCTGATTTCTCTTAGACTGTTCAAGTTCAGTTGGACAACATCCACCATATCATAGATAAGTTTTCACAAATGCCTAAGGTGCTTAACTGTTTTTCTTGGTTTCACTGGAGATGGCTGGTAATTATAGGTATGCTTTGGTTATGTAACTGTATTCCTATTATGTTAATGTGTGTGTGCTATTTAATTAGTAGTTTAAAACCTACACATGCTGAAGTTACTATACAAGAAGTTATGCCAAAGAAATAATCAATCTTCCCATGTTTTCTTCTGCCTGCTACTTCTATAGTTTTTTCTTCCTTCCTAATTACAACCCATAAATAAAATTCGTGCCTCATATCAAATTTACCGTGTATCACAATTCTTCCAAGTGGTAAAGGTACCTCAAGACAAATACTGGGCATAGAAGCCACAGGGCATAAATATTCAAAGAGGTAAAAAACTAACCTTTTCAAACAATAAGGCTTCTCTCTCACTTACCAACTTTACATTTCCCTGTATGGCCCCGGAAGATGACTGGTTAGCCAGAGATGGGTAAGATTCCTCAAGGGAGGAACAACCTAAGACAGGCACAGTCACAGGGGCCATCAGGTGAGGAATTGGGAATCAACAAAGGTGAGGCTTAGAACCTCACACCCCTGTTCTGAGAGAAATCTTGTGCATCTGTGGATGTTTTATTGCCCTTGTCTGGCTTGGATTAACACATAGTCTACAGGCACAGACCTGATCATCTACATTTGCTCTGTTACAACACTGAACTATGTTTTCTACCTTTATCTTGCATCTACCTACCACTTCAGCATTTTATTAAAAATAATAATAATAAAAAGAGAAATGTGGTATCCACATATAAATCAAGTATAAAAAGCAAATGAATATTCATATTTGAACTGACTGTTTATAGTTCATAATGCATGATCAAAACTGAAAGTTTCTGTAATGAGTGCCCTTGTTCTATTCACCATGTAACTTATTCACTATGTAAGAATTTGTTCTCTATGTAAGAAGTTGTTCATTATGCTTCAGAAGATTGGAGACTGACGAAAATTAGATTTGGGGTGGATTAATGATTATACATTGAGCATTGAATCCCCTATACAGAATTTTATTGTTGTATTTGATCAAAAATAATAGGAGAGATGCCCTCACAAAAATAAATAAATAAATAAATAAATAAAGTACACACTTCCAATTGTAAAATAAGTAAGTAACCAGGATGTAATGTATAGCATAAGGAATATAGTCAAAATATTGTGACATCTTGGTATGGTGATAGCTAGTACCTAGAATTATCATGTATATAAATGTTCAATCTCTGTGTTGTACACCTGAAACTAATATAATACTGTATGTGAACTACCCTTCAATAAAAAATAATTATATAAAAAAATAATAATAATAAAAACATAAATGGGCAGGGGAGCTGAACATTCAGTTCTCCAAAGAAGAAATTCAGATGGCCAATAGACATATGAAAAGATGCTCCACATTGCTAGTTATCAGAGAAATGCAATTAAAACCACAATGAGATATCACCTCACATCTGTAAGGATGTCCCCCATCCAAAAGACAAACAACAACACATGTTGGCAAGGTTGCAGAGAAAGGGGAACCTTCCTACACTGCTCGTGTTAATGTAAATTAGTTCAACCATTGTAGAAAGCAATATGGAGGTTCCTCATAATGCTCAAAATAGACTTACCATTTGACCCAGGAATTCCACTTCTAGGAATTCCCCTAAGGATGCAGCACTCCAGTTTGAAAAAGACAGATGTACCCCTATGTTTATCACAGCACTATTTACAATAGCCAAGAAATGGAAGCAACCTAAGTGTCCATCAGTAGATGAATGGATAAAGAAGATGTCATACATATACACAATGGAATATTATTCAGCCATAAGAAGAAAACAAATCCTACCATTTGCAACAGCATGGATGGAGCTAGAGGGTATTATGCTTAGTGAAATAAGCCAAGTGGAGAAAAACAAATACCAAATGATTTCACTCATCTGTGGAGTATAAGAACAAAAGAAAAACTGGAGGAACAAAACAGCAGCAGAATTACAGAACCCAAGAATGGACTAACAGTTACCAAAGGGAAAGAGACTAGGGAGAATGGGAGGGTAGGGAGGGATAGGGGTGGGGAAGAAGAAGGGGGTATTATGATTAGCATGTATAATGTGGGGGGTGGGGGAAAGGGGAGGTCTTTGCAACACAGAGAAGACAAGTGGTGATTCTACAACATCTTACTATGCTGATGGGCAGTGACTGTGATGGGATTTGTTGGGGGGGGTCTTGGGGTAGGGGAGAGCCTAGTAAACATAAACAAAAATAAATTTTAAAAAATGGGCAGAGGCGCTGAATAGACAGTTCTCTAAAGAAGAGATTCAGTTGGTGAACAGACACATAAAAGATGCTCCACATCGCTTATCATCAGAGAAATGCAAATTAAAACCACAATGAGATATCATCTCATGCCAGTAAGGATGGCTACCATCCAAAAAACAAACAACAACAAATGTTGGCAAGGTTGTGGAGAAAGGGGAACCCTCCTACACTGCTGGTGGGAATGTAAATTGGTTCAACCATTGTGGAAAGCAGCATGGAGGTTCCTCAAAATGCTCAAAATAGAAATACCTTTTGACCCAGGAATTCCACTTCTAGGAATTTACCCTAAGAATGCAGCACTCCAGTTTGAAAAAGACAGATGCACCCCTATTTTTATTGCTGCACTATTTACAATAGCCAAGATATGGAAGCAACCTAAATGTCCATCAGTAGATGAATGGATAAAGAATATGCGGTACATATACACAACGTAATATTACTCAGCTATGAGAAAAAAACGGATCCTACCATTTGCAACAACATGGATGGAGCTAGAGGGTATTATGCTCAGTTAAATAAGCCAGGCAGAGAAAGACAAGTACCAAATGATTTCACTCATATGTGGAGTATAAGAACAAAAGAAAACTGAAGGAAAAAAACAGCAGCAGAAGCACAGAACCCAAGAATGGACTAACAGTTATCAAAGGGAACTGGGGAGGATGGGTGGGAAGGGAGCGATAAGGGCAGGAAAAAAGAAAGGGGGCATTACGATTAGCATGTATAGTGAGGGGGGGTGGACAAGGGGAGTGCTGTGCAACACAGAGAAGACAAGTAGTGATTTTACAGCATCTTACTATATTGAAGGACTGTGACTGTGAATGGGTATGTGGGGGGGACTTGGTGAAGGTGGGAGCCTAGTAAACATGATGTTCTTCATGTATCTGTAGATTAATGATACCAAAAAAAAAAAGATGACCTTAATTTGTATATACCTAATTGGTAACCATGTTGAACATATTTTTATGTGCTTATTTGTCATCTGAATACCCTCTTTGGTAAGATGTCTGTTCATGTATTTTGCCTATTTTATAACTGGATTTCTTGTTCTTTTTACTGTTGAGTTTTGGGAGTTCTATATATATTCTAGAAATGAGTCCTTTGTCATATAAATTCGGTTAGTGAATAGTTTTTCCAAGTTTCCAGTTGTCTTTTCATTCTTGTAACATGGTATGTCTTAGATTTATGCTTTTTTCTAAATGTTTGATAATTTTATGCTTTACATTTAGATCTAAGACCTTTTTTGAGTTAATTTATGTATGAGATGTGAAACTTAGGTCAATGCCTATTTATTTATTTTTGCCTGCAGATATCTAATTGCTTGGATCAGCAGTTTATTAAGAAGACTATCCTTTCTCCATTTGCACTTTTGGTAAGTCAATTGACCATATTCATGCTTATCTATTTATGGATTATCTATCTATTCCAGCTATGTATCTATTGTTCCACCTGTACTAGACTGTTTTGATTAATGTACCTATACATCTTGAAACCAGGCTGACTGATTACTCCCACTTTCGTTTGTTTGCAATACTGTTTCAGTTATTCTAGTTTTACTCCCTTTCCATGAGAAATTTCAAATAAGTTTGCCTATATCTATAAAACAGTTTTGCTGAGATTGTGATAGGAATTGCATTAAAACAGTACATCTGTTTGGAAGAGAATTGATATACTTACGATTTTGAGTTTTCTGATCTGTGGACATGTTATGTCTCTCCATTTATTTATGTTTTATAACTTTTTTCCTCAGCATCTTAAAGTTTTCAGCACACTGTCTTCTTACATGTTTTGCTAGATTTACATCTTCATATATCTTTATCTTTTCAAAGAATAGGTTTTTGTTTTATTTTCTCTCATTTTTTTGTTTTGTGTTTCACTGATATTACAGTCATCATCATTTCTTTCTGTATCCTATGGGTTTATTTTGCTTTTTTTTCTAGTCTCTTAAGATAAAAGCTTAGGTCATTATTTTGAGATTTTTCTTCTAACATAAGCACTTACTGTGATAAATTTCCCCCTCAGTACTTTATTAACTACATCCTACAAATTTTATTTGGTTCTGTGTATGTTCTATTTCCCTGGAGACTTCTGCTTTGACATATCAATGAATTAGCTTAAAGTTTAGGCTATTATGAATAAAGATGTATGAACATTAATGGACATCCACATGCCAAAAAATGAGTCTAGACATAGGCCTTATATCTTTCATAAAAATTAACTTAAATTTGATCATAGGCTTAAGTATAAAACAAAAAATACTACAAAACTTATAGAAAATAGCATTGGAAAATACAGATAACTGTGTGTTTTGCAATGAATTTTCAGATACAACATCTAAACCATGATCCATGAAGACAATTAAGTTGGATTTCATTAAAATTTAAAATTTAATGCTCAGCTTGAATGACTCAGAATGAAAAAACAAGCCATATATTGGTGGAAAATATTATTGAAGCACATACATGATAAAGTCTGGTATCTAAAACACACAAAGAAATCTTAAAACTCAACAAAAAAAGCTCAGTTTTTAAATTGGGCAAAAAGTCTGAACAGATACCTCACCACAGAAAATGTGCAGTTGGCAAATAAGCATATGAAAAGATGTTCCTTATCATATAGGGAATTTCAAATTAAAATAACAAAGAGAACCACTACAAGCCTATTAGAATGGCCAAAATCCAAAAGCTAGCAACACTAAATGCTGTAGAGGATGTGGAACAATAGAAACTGTCAGTGATTGCTGGTGGGAATGCAAAATTGCACAGCTACTTTGAAGATAGTTTGACAGTTTCTTATAAAACTAAATAAAATCTTACCAGACAATCAGCAACCATGCTCCTAGTCATTTATCCAGATTATGGGCATACCTCATTTTATTGAACTTCACTTTATTTGCATTCCTTTAGCCCCAGGGAGCAAGCTTTACTTGGGGCTTTAATATTTTTGTTCTAGCCACCTCTGTGGTTCCAAACTACAGGTTTTCCAGTACCAATCTGGGATATATTGAGTCAGTCCTGAGGTCCCTGGCAAGGCTGCTTTATTCTTTCCACACATCAGAGTCTTTCTGTGTTTGCTTCCTGATTATGGCCAGGGTGTTTTAATTGTATCATGGAACACAGCTATTCCAACCCAGCCAGAACTGGATATCCCTCTATTAACTTATTTGTTATGCCTTTCTTATTATTTTTCATGGTTGCACTGGAGATTATAGTATGTAACTTCAATTTATCATAGTCTCTCTTCAAAGAATATTCTGCTTACTTAAAAATAAAAAAATTTTTACATTATGCTTCCAGTTATCAATCTCTCAATATTTGTACTCCTGTTATCATACACTTTTCTTCTAAATATGTTGTAAGTTGCACATATTATTTTTCTTTTTAACAGTCAGTAGCCTTTTAAAGAGATTTAAAGATATCTATGTAAAAATAGGAAAATTTTTAAAGTTCTTTATATTTTCCAACCTACTTACTCTTTCTCATGCTTACATTCTTTCCTAGAAAATCATGACTCTCTTATTAGTTCTCTGCATCTTAAAGAACTTCCTTTGACTTTGATATAGCTGATATCTATAGGAGATAAATTCTTTCAGTTTTTGTCTGTTTGAAAATGTCTATATTTTGCCTTCATTTTTTGAAGGATATTTTTCCTGGTTATACAATTTCAGGTTGACAGTGTTTTTGTCATCTAAATATGTGATTTCATTATCTTCTGACTACTATATATTGATTATATTGAGAAGAAAGCCATCATTTTTATTGTTCCTCAGAATGAATGTCCCCATCACCCTTTAGGACTGGGTGACAATTCCTCCCATTATTTTCCTCTTTATATCAATAAACTCTAAGTTACTAGAGCATAGGAAATTGCCTGGCCTGCCCTAAATATTTAAGAAATATCTAATGAATGAGTGCTGATCTGATGGATCATTCATAGGTGAGCATAATAGTGAACAAAGAAAGGAGAATAAAAGTGGTATCTTAGGTCACATTCCCTAAAGCAGGCCCTAAGAAGGGAATCCACCTGCAAGTGGTTTGTTAAGGAAGTGCTCTAAGGGAACAAATAAGGAGTAGGGGCATTGCAGGGCAAGGTGGGAAAGTCAGGCAAGGGCATTCTGTCAGGCAAAATCCCAGTCTCAGTCAGATTCTGGCAGGGGAGCCCTGGAACAAAAATCATCCTTCATATTCTCTACTGACTGGAGGGAAAGATGCTGGGCTTTCATATTGCTGTAACTGTATCTTTCAGGGGGTCTGGAATGCAAACTCCGGTGCTGGACAGCTCATTCTCTAAAAGCTGGTTGCTTCAAGGGAAGTACTCCTATTATAATAGAGTTTCTGGTGTGGCTATTAGAAGCCAAAGCACAGAAGCACCAGAAAGAAGTTTACAGATTAAGCAGTTTTCCAAAAATATCTAAGTAGAGCATAGATCAGTAATTGCTACAAGTGACAATAGCTACTTGATAACCAAAAAAGAAACAGATCAGATGCTGAAGGTGCCCACTCAAGATATTAAGGAAGACAGGGAAGAGTTTTAAAAGAGTGAAGGTGGGAAAAGCGATTTCTTTGCAATTAAGTAAATGTGTACTAACACACCAGTTGTAATTAAGACCACTGAGAACAACTCATAGTCCATAGTAAATATGTACTTTGTTTCCAAGAATATTTTTATATTTGCACTCTTATAAATAGTAAAAGCAACCAAAGCATATAAATTTATGTTACTGTCTAAAAGAAAAAATAAAATTGCCTTTGACCTAAATAGTAATCAGATTTTTCTGTTTAAACATTCAAGGCTTTTCAAGAGGGGGGAAGAAAACATCCTAGATTAGACTCAATTCTAGCCAATCACCAGTCAGATTAGTTTTAGATTTTTGGTGTCTTACTGGGGATGAGGTAATGCAATTAGGTGCCTGAAGCTTGTCATTTCCTTCTTAATAGACTTCTGGGTTTGCCAACAGCTTCCTTAGCTGGAGAAGACTGTAATTCACTTGACATCAGTGGGTTATTTATAGAAAATTGGCTCAGGAACTACAACCTATATAAAACTGGGTCTTTTATTTCCTGTATGAAGACATGTTTGCTGAAACTCTGTGTGTTTGAATTGGAAAGTGCAAGATGATGTTCTGCCTCTTCCCTTTATATTAGTTACCATTCTTACCAAAAATTGTAAGACACATTTTAACCCTCAAGTTAGTTCTCCCACAAGAGGTTATAATTACTGTTTTGGGGGTGGGCATTGGCACCTTTATTCTTGCTCTATATCCTGGTTCATGTAGTTTTTATCTCTGTAAGGCTGGTTTTTATTGCAACATTTTTGAAAGTGCAAAACTGGGTTTGATTTTGGTGAAAGGAATGTCCACATTTACCAGGCACATGTCTGGCAAAGTTGCTCATGAGTTGCATTGGCTGAACTGGTGATTAATAAAGTGAAGAATAAGTACCATTGCTCACTATCTTCTTTTCATCTTCGAATTATCTAAAGATAATTTAGAATTGTTTATCTCAGGACTGAACAATTTACTGAACATTGAAAAACAAAGAGTTTCTTTGAAATCATAGATTGAAATTGCTATCTATGTCAGTTTTATTTTAATGTTGGTAATAATCTTACAAGTAAAGCATTTTAGGAGGGGAAAAAAGATGGCAGCATGAGAAGTGAGGCAGAATTCTCCTCCCAAAACCACATATAATACAAAAATACAGCAAATACAAATATTTCTAAAATAGTGACCAGAAATATGATTGCACCAGCCATACTACATCTGCAAAAAAAGAACATCTCACGGAAAAGGATAAAGTAATAAAACCATAACCCCAGTGGGACCTGAGCACTCCCCCCACCCCAAGTTCACTGACGGGAGGAAGAGAATCAGAGCAGGGAGATAGTAGAAGACTAGGACTGCTAAATACCTAGCCCTAGAAATCTACTTAGGGAGCACAGACCCACTTGCATATTGCTCTGGAGATTAGAGGGACTGAAAACTGAAGTCAGAGACTAAGACTGCAAATAGGTTCCCACAACCAGCTGCCCTGGGACAAAAGAAGGGTGGGTGCTTTGAAAGACTTCCCAACAGTGAGAGGGCTGCTAAAGGGGCAAGGATTCAAAAGAAGAAACAGATGGACAAAGTCTTCCCAGCACACTCATCCCAGCAGGTTGGGAACTTTCAGGAGCTTCAGGTGCTCCATCCACCTGGGTGGTAATGCAGCTCCGAGGCCCCCCACCATGATAAGCAGGCTGTTGCTTCTTCCTCCACTCTAGAAACTGTGCACCAACCCACTGCCTTCACCATCGCTCCAGAACAACTGGAGAATAGCCCCTCTTATGGCAACTATATGGCTTAAAGCAGAGGCTACCCCCTGCACACGGCTCACTGGCCTTGACAGCAGAGGCAGACAATGCAGCCATGAAGCAGGAAAGGGCTTTGTCCTCCTTGCAGGCCACATGCCACTTGCCTGCAACCCCTGACATCACTCCAGGCCAGCCAGAGGGAAAACCCACCCATGCAGATTAGGGCCTTAATGCAGAGGCTGCTTCCTGCTCATGGCTCACTGGCTCTGACAGTGGAGACAGGCACTGTGGCTGGGAAAAATGAAAAGGCTTGCTCTTTAGGGTAGGCACTGGCACCACTCACATGCAAACACTACTATGGCTCCAGGTACCGAGAAGCTAGGAAGAGCAGAGGTTCTGAGCAGTAGAGGGTGCTGCCTAAACAAAACTAATATTTCTCAATATCTAATATGATAATGAAAAGATAGAAGAACCTTCTTCAATCCAAAATCCCTTAAATACCAGAAAGAGGACATGATGAGACTGCAATCACCAATCTTCCTGAAAAATAATTCAAAATAAAAGTCATAAGCATGCTAGTGGAGCTACAGAAAAATACTCAAGACCTAAGGGATGAATTCAGGAGGGAGATAGACACCTTAAAAAATACACTAGCTGAAATTAATACAATGGAGGGATTAAAAATCAGATTACATGATGTAGAGGAGATGGTAAATGGAAAAGAAATTAGAAAACAGGAATACAAAGAAACTCAGGCAGAGAGAGAAAAAAGGATTTCTAGGAATGAAAGACTATTAAGAGACCTGTGTGACCAATCCAAATGGAACAATATTTGTATAGGGGTACCAAAAGACAAAGGGAGGAAAAGGGATAGAAAGTGTCATTGAAGAAATAATTGTTGAAAACTTCCCCAATCAGGGAAGGAAATAGTCTCAGAGCCATGGAAGTACACAGATCTCTGAACACAAGGGAACCAAGGAACACAACACTGACACATATAATAATTAAAATGACAAAGATCAAAGACAAGGGCAGAGTATTAAAAGCAGCCAGAGAGTGAAAAAGATGACCTACAAAGGAAAACCCATCAGACTATCATCAGACTTCTCAGCAGAAACCTTACAGGCCAGAAGGGAGTGCCATGATATATTCAATTCAATGAAACAGAAGGTTGTTGAATCAAGAATACTCTACCCAACAAGATTATCATTAAAATATGAAGAGGGAATTGCAAAAATTGAGGGAATTTACATACCACAAACCATCTCTACAGTGTATTTTAAAGAGACTGCTCTAGATGGAAGTGCTCCTAAGGCTAAATAGCTGTTGCCACATGATATAAAACCACAGTAAAGGAAGTAGACCAATAAATACTAACCAAATGCCAATTAAATCAACTACCCACAAAGTCAGTCAAGGGATATACAAAAAGTACAGAATATGACACCTAACATATAAAGTGTGAAGGTGGAAGAAAAAGAAGGGAAAGAAAAATGAATCATCAGTTGTATTAATAATAGCACAATAAGTGACTAAAGTTAGGCAATTAGATAGTAAAGAAGCTGCTCTTGAACCTTTGGTAACCATGAATCCAAAGCTTGGAATTGCACTAAGTGCATATCTATCGATAATGACACTACATATAAATGGACAAAAAGCACCAATCAAAAGACAGTTATATGCTGCCTACAAGAGAATCACTTCAAACCCAAAGACATACACAGACTAAAAATGAAGGGATAGAAAAATATATTTTATGCAAACAATAGGGAGCAAAAGCAGGAGTTGCAATACTTGTGTCAGATAAAATAGACTTCAAAACAAAGAAAGTAACAAGAGACAAAGAAGGACATTACATAATGATAAAGGGGTCAGTCCAACAAGAAGATATAACCATTATGAATATCTATGCACCCAACACAGGAGCACTCAAATATGTGCAACAAATACTAACAGAATTGAAGGGGAAATAGAATGCAATGCATTCATTTTAGGAGACGTCAGCATACCACTCAATGCAAAGGACAGATCAAACAGACAATAAATAAGTAAGGAGACAGAGGCACTGAACAACACATTAGAACAGATGGACCTAACAAACATATACAAAACTCTACACCCAAAAGCAGCAGGATACACATTCTTCTCAAGTGCATATGGAACATTTTCCAGAGTAGATTACATTCTATGCCACATAAAGAGCCTCAGCAAATTCTAAAAGATGTAAATTGTACCAAACAACTTCTCAGATCACAAATGTATGAAACTAGAAATAAATTGTACAAAGAAAACAAAAAGGCTCACAAATATATGGAGGCTTACCAACATGCTTCTAAATAATCAATGGATCAATAACCAAACTAAAACAGAGATCAAACAATATATGGAGACAAATGAAAACAACAGCACAAAGCCCCAACTTCTGTGGGACGTAGCAAAGGCAGTTCTATGAAGAAAGTATATAGCAATCCAGGCCTATTTAAAGAAGGAAGAACAATCCCAAAGGAACAGTCTAAATTCACAATTATTGAAAGTGGAAAAAGAAGAACAAATGAGGCACAAAGTCAGCAGAATGAAGGATATAATAAAAATCAGAGAAGAAATAAATAAAATTGAGAAGAATAAAACAATAGAAAAAATCAATGAAACCAAGAGCTGGTTTAAGAGAAAATAAACAAAATAGATAAGCCCCTAGCCAGACTTATCAAGAAAAGAAGAGTATACACACATAAACAGAATCAGAAATGCGAAAAGAAAAATCAATACAGATACCACAGAAATACAAAGAATTATTAGAGAATACTATGAAAAATTATATGCTAAGACATTGGATGACCTAGCAGAAATGGAAAACTTTCTAGGAACATAGAACCTTCGAAGGCTGACCCAGGAAGAAACAGAAAATCTGAATGCACCAATTACCAGCAATGAAATTGAATTGGAAATCAAAAATCTACCGAAGAACAAACTTCCTGGACCAGAGGACTTCACTGCTGAATTTTACCAGACATTTAGAGAAGACATAATACCTATCTTCCTTAAAGTTTTCCAAGAAGTAGAAGAGGAAGGAATACTTCCAAATTCATTCTATAAAGCCAGCATTACTCCAATACCAAAACAAGGCAAAGATACCACACAAAAAAGAGACTACAGACAAATATCCTTCATAAATACAGATGCAGAAATACTGAACAAAATATTAGCAAAATTCAAAAATACATCAAAAAGATAATACATCATGACCAGGTCAGATTCATTCCAGGGATGCAAGGATGGTACAACATTCAGGGATGCAAGAATCCAACAGCATCATCCACTACATCCATAAAAAGAAGGGAAATTGCATGATCATCTCAACAGATGCTGAAAAAGCATTTGACAAAATTCAACACCCATTCATGATAAAAACTGTCAACAAAATGGGTACAGAGGAGAAGCGCCTCAACATAATAAAGGCCATGTACAACAAAAACACAGCCAACATCATACTTAACAGTAAAACACTGAAAGCTTTTCCTCTAAGATCTGAAACAAGACAAGGATGCTCACTCTCCTTGCTTTTTCAACATAGTACTGGAGGTCCTAGCTATGGCAGTCAGACAAAACAAATAAATGAAAGGCATCCAGATTGGTAAAGAAGAAGTTAAACTGTCACTGTTTGCAGATGACATAATATTGTACATAAAAAACCCAAAAGAACAAGTAGAACTAATAACTGAATTCAACAAAGTTACAGGATACAAAATTAATGCACAGAAATATGTTGCATTCCTATACACTAATGATGAAATCAGCAGAAAGAGAAATCAGGGAAAGAATTCCATTCACAACTGCATCAAAAGGAATAAAATGCCTAAGAATAAACCTAACCAAGGAAGTGAAATACCTATACCCTGAAAACTATAGGACATTCTTGAGAAAAATTGAAGAAGACACTAATAAATGGAAATACATCCCATGCTTTTGGTTAGGAAGAATTAATATGATCAAAATGGCCACCCTACCTAAAGCAATCTACAGATTCAAAGCAATCCATATCAAAATACCAACAGCATTCTTCAACAAACTGGACCAAATAGTTCTAAAATTCATACGGACCCACAAAAGATCCTGAATAACCAAAGTAATCCTGAGAAGGAAGAATTAAGCAGGGGAGATTTCAATCCCCAACTTCAAGCTCTACTACAAAGCCACAGTAATGAATACAACTTAGTACTGACACAGGAAGAGATCCATAGATTAATGGAATAGAGTAGAGAGCCCAGATGTAAACCCACACACATATGGATGGCCATTTAATATATGATAATGGAGCCATAGATATACAATGGGTAAATGACAGCTTCTTCAACAACTGGTGTTGGCAAAACTGGACAGCTACATGCAAGAGAATGAAACTAGTTTACTGTCTAACTCCACACACAAAAGTAAACTAGAAATGGATCAAAGACCTGAATGTAAGCCATGAAACCATGAAACTCTTGGAAGAAAACATAGGCAAAACTCTCTTAAATATAAACATAAGCAACATTTTCATAAACATGTCTCCTTGGGCAAAGGAAACAAAAGCAAAAATTAACAAATAGGACTATATCAAACTAAAAAGCTTCTGTACAGCAACCGTCAGTAGAACAAAAAGGCATACTATAGTATGGAAGAATATATTAATTAATGATATCCGATAAGGGGTTGACATCCAAAATATATAGAGAGCCCACATGCCTCAACAACCAAAAAGCAAATAACAAAATTAAAAAATGGGCAGAGTATCTGAACAGACACTTCTCCAAAGAAGAAATTTAGATGGCCAACAGGCACATGAAAAGATGCTCCATATCGTGAATCATCAGAGAAATGCAAATTAAAACAACCATGAGATATCACCTCACACCAGTTAGGTTGTCCAACATCCAAAATACAAACAGCAGATGCTGGTGAGGATGCAGAGAAAGGGGAACTCTCCTATACCTCTGGTGGGAATGTAAATTTCTTCAACCATTGTGGAAAGCAATATGGAAGTTCCTAACAAAACTAAAAATAGAAATACCATTTGACCTAGGAATTTCACTCCTAGGAATTTATCCTAAGAAAAAAGGATCACAGATTCAAAAAGACATATGCACCCCTATGTTTATTGGAGCACTGTTTACAGTAGCCAAGAAATGGAAGCCAGCTATGTGTCCATCAGTAAATGAATAGATTAAGAAGCTGTGGTACATATACACTATGGAATATTATTCAGCCACAAGAGGAAAACAAATCCTACCATTTGCAACAACATGAATGGAACTAGAGGGTATTATGCTCAGTTAAGTAAGTCAGGCAGAGAAAGACAAGAACCAAATGATTTCACTCATCTGTGGAGTATAAAAAGCAAAAACTGAAGGAACAAAGCAGCAGCAGATTCACAGAACACAAGAATGGACTAGCAGTAACCAAAGGGAATGGGGTTTGAAAAGGTGGGTGGGAAGGGAGGGAGAAGGGATTTAAGGTGTATTATGATTAGGGCACATAATATAGGGGGGGCATAGGGAAGGAAGTATAGAACAGAGAAGACAAGTAGTAACTCTATAGCATCTTACTATGCTGATGGACAGTGACAGTAATGTGGTGTGAGGTGGGAACTTATAATAGGGTGGAATGTAGTAACCACAATATTGCTTATGTTAAACCTTGATCATAGAATTGTATATCAATGATACCTTAATAAAAAAGAAGAATAAAAATATGTGTGTAATAAAAAAAGAAAAAGAAAAAGTAAAGCATTTTAGCTGTTACTTTCAAAACTCTGTTAAATAAAGTCAGATAATTTTCTCTCACCTTTCTTGTCTTGGCATAAAATTTCTCTGAACTCCATGGAACATGTCCCCCATTTTCTTTGAGATTATTTTTGGTGTACTTTTGGCATTTAAGCCCCAAATCTATACTCAGATATTTATCAGGTTAGGAGGCATTCTACTGTCAATTATGCATCTTAAAGGTATACAAACACCTCCCAGCCTAAATGTCATGATAATAAAAATGATTGCACTATCAATAGTAAGGATTCATAAATGATAGCTACTATTATTTCAACCAAATTAATCTTTAAATGAATCAAAATTTAAATTCTCTTGCTATTATTATCTAGAAAAATAATTGATATTTATTACCAAATATTCATGGTATATATATGTTACTATATTTTCCCAATTTCCAGTAACCTATTGACTTCCTGTATTCAAAGAACAACCCTCAACTTTGAGCCTTTAGTTGCTATGGCTATGTTTATATTTTAGGTTAGGCCTCACTGTGCAATCAGTTTCTCTTCCCTGAGGAGCTGAAATGACAGTCATTTCACAGTTTGGGTATTCTCTTGAATGGTGTATATATAGTCTCTTAATTTTTGTCTAGACATGGATGTGAATCATTGAGCAATCTGAGTTGCAAAGAGAGATGAATAAAACAGAAGTACATGGGGGAAGCAGTGTTAAGATATGGAGAAAATACAGGCTGTGTTACTAATGGCTTTGCTGATGTCTATTTCTGGATCTGTGTCTCCAGGTCCCAGAAATGAAGAACGGTACTCCCTACAAATGCCCTCCTCTCCACCCTGAGTCTTTAGTTTCCCTCTGCCTCTTTTTCCACTTCCTCTTTCTCCTCCTCTTTTCCTCTTCCTCCTTCTTCAGGCTAATTTATATCTGTGTTACTTTCGGTCTTAACCACCACAAGAATTTAAGATAGCCATTTCTTGGTCAACTAGGAGACAGTTTGAAAATCTGCCTGAATTTTGGAGGTTAGAAATTATGAATCACTTACATTCTTCTACAATGTTTTGACCAGGATGGTAGTGCCTTTATAATATTTCTATCTAAACCACACATCTTTAACATCACTAAATGTAAAAATTAAATCATTTCTAATATCCAGCATGCTATAAAAATACCATCAGCATATGTATATCCAATTTGGACTACATATGTTAATTAAACTTTACTAGTATTTTATTTAAAGACAAATTGCATACCATTGATGTGGAAGAATTTTAAAGCTGCAGACAATACAGAAGATATATAATTTGATAATTGTCTTTTCTTTAGCAAAATAGACATGCATGACTGGTGGATAGACCACCCTCTGTAGCCTTGCTTTTTTAGTTCACCGATACTAGCAAATGATAACAAAATGTTTAAAAATGTTCTTCTGTGACTCTTTCTTAAAGCTGAAGTCAATATTTTAGGAAATAAATTAGCTTTTTTCCTTTGTACAAAAGAGTTATTTTTACATAAATACATAAATATGAAAAATAAATGTAAGTACCTAAGCTATATAATATGTAAAAAGAAATATATGTATTTAGTACAATTAAATATTAAATAAATAGACTAATAATATAGATGGCTTAATGAGATTCTAAGAATTGAGGTCACAAGACTAGAATACTAGATTTCTAAGATTATTGTTATCATTCTTGTACCTCTTAAGTCATCTCATTTTGTTAACATCAACCACAGGGCTCTTGAACAAGGAGCATGCACAGTAAACCATAGCATGTATAGTTTACTCGGAGAAGGAGCTAAAGTCTTCAGCGGCTTCCAACTTCTGTCTGTGTGGTAACACAGGTGGCAAATGGCCTCCCAGAGCACCTCTCTGGCCCTCCAGAAGATGTAAAGAACATACTCTTCTTCCTTGCATTTAAAAACAGGAACTTAAGACCCTACAAATCATGAACATGAAATGTTTCCCAAATAACCTCACATCATATGTATTAGAATGTTCTTAGAATACATAATCACTTTTGACAATTTTATGTTAGATATTTTTTATTCCTGGAGTTATTAAAACCTATTAAAAACCTGATAACTCAGTCTGGAGAATCCTTGACTCAGATTTAAAGAGGGCATAACTTTACAGAATTCAAGAAATTCACTTGTAAGTCATTGCCTTTAGACCTTTACTTCTGAGAAAGAAGCAAATGCCCTCATTCAGAGGAAGACAGACATGTCCTTGCCTTTCCCTGCTCAATAAGATTCTTTATAAAAGTATCCCTTGTTTTAATTGCCAAGAATCCAAGGCCTATTCAAACATTACCAGTCCTCAAAGAGCCTCAAACTAGGCTCTTCTCATTATTTCCAACCCTGTCTTCTAACAGCATTCCAATATTTCTACCCATTTTTTCTCAAAATGTGTGATATATGTTAAAACCTAAATTCCTGGACCCCTTCTCACACCAAATGAGTCAGAATTGCTGTATGTTAGACTTCATAACAGACTCCCCACTAAGGTCTAAAACTGCTGTACAATCCATTCTCACTTCATCCATTGTTATGTATTCTCCCTCCAAAATACACCCTCATGGCATTCTCCCCTCTGCTCATTCTGATCTGGATGAGTTCAATAGCCATTTTCATCTAATTTCATTTCCTACATTCATTTTTTTTGAGAGGGCATCTCTCATATTTATTGATCAAATGGTTATTAACAACAATAAAATTCTGTATAGGGGACTCAATGCACAATCATTAATCAACCCCAAGCCTAATTCTCAACAGTCTCCAATCTTCTGAAGCATAATGAACAAGTTCTTACATGGTGAACAAGTTTTGACCTTGCTCATTCTGATCCATTTATTATACTGTGGTTCTGAACTGGGAGTGATTTTGTCCACCTAGGTGGCATTTGATCATGTCTGGAGATATTTATGGTTGTCACAGTAGGAGAACAGGGATACTACTGACATTAAGTGGGTGGAGACCAGAGATGCTGCTAAACTTCCTACAGTACACAGGATGGCCCAGCAAAGGAGCCAGCCTGAAGTATCATGGTGGTATAGTACTATGATTGAGAAACCTTTGCTCCACACTGAAATACTTTCACTCTTTTCCCATGTCCAAATCTACTCCATGTGTTTCTTTAAATAGGTCTGCCATAGTGTCCTGATTGCCTGTGGTAGAAAGCTTTTTGTGAAGTATTATTTTTAAAAAGTATTTTATATTCTGCCTTCTTCCCAAGAGTATAAGCATTTGATTCCTGGACCTAGCATTATACTTTGTATATTGTAGTTGCTTAGTAAATTTTAAAAATAAGTAAGCCAAGTTTGTTTGTATATTGTGTGTGCTTGTTTATGTGGGTAATTCAAAAAAGGCAGTATATGTAAAACTGACTAACATTATATCAGTAGCTATGCAAACATAATTCTATTACTGCCTAGAGGGCCTCAAAAAATGCTGGAAAAATCCTCAAAAATGCTTTTGTATTACACCGCATTATTATGGGTTGTTTTCATAATTGCTAAGAATGAACCACAGGTCATAAAAATGTGCTACATCTATTGCTTTGCATGTATAAGCACAGTTCACCTTCATTGTACATTGAAAACAATGAATTATTATAGATCATTTCCAGTTATCTGAGTAAGACATACCACAGGTCCAGCCTGGGAATTGGAATTACAGCATCGTAGGTAATAGTGTTAGAAAGAGACATCTGCCATACACTTTTGAGCAAGGAAGTCAGGTGTTGTTATCACCAATTTTTAAATGATGTGCCTGAGTCCATAAATATGTGCATGTGGTTCTAGGTTCACAATGGGGATAAAATTCCTAGACAGGATTTAATCCCAAACTTTCATTTTATTTCAGTAATCATCAAGGCAAATAGTTGAAAACAAATAGTGAGTAAATCATTGTTTATTACCTGCCTTAATAATTTTTTCCCTCAGCTGTGTATCTTGATTCAGTGAAAGAATGATGACTTTAGTACTGAAGACCATGGATTTGAAAGACAGTTCTCACTTGGTGACCTAGAGCAGAGATTAACAAGCTTATTTTTCTATAATGGACCACATAATAAGTAGTTATGTATTGCTGGGCATTTGGTTTCTGTTGCTAAAACTTAGTTCTAACATTGTAAGGAGAAAACAGCTGTAGACAAAAATATAAGTGAAGAGCAGAACATTTGAATATTCTTTTTTTAAAGATATCATTGATATACTATCACATGAGCAACATTGTGGTTACTACATTTCCCCCTATTGCCAAGTCCCCACCATATAACCCATTACAGTCACTGTTCATCGGCATAGTAAGATGCTATAAAGTCACTACTTGTCTTCTCTGTGCTATATGGCCTTCCCCATGCTCCCCCCTACAATATGTGTGCTAATCGTAATCCCCTTATTCCCTTTATTTCTCCCTTCCCACCCACTTTACCCATTCCCTTTCCCTTTGGTAACTGTTAGTCCATTCTTGGGTTCTGTGAGTTTGCTGCTATTTTGTTCCTTCAGTTTCTGCTTTATTGTTATATTCCACATAAAAGGGAAATGATTTGGTACTTGTCTTTCTCTGCCTGGATTATTTCATTGAGCATAATACCCTCTAGCTCCATCCATGTTGTTGCAAATGGTAGGATTTGTTTTCTTCTTATGGCTGAACAATATTTTATTGTGTATATGTATGACATCTTCTTTATCCATTCATCTACTGATGGACACTTAGGTTGTTTCCATATCTTGGCTATTTTAAATAGTGCTGCAATAAACATAAGGGTGCATATGTCTCTTTCAATCTGTGATCCTGTTTTCTTAGGGTAAATTCCTAGGAGTGGAATTCCTGGGTCAAATGGTATTTCTATTTTTACTTTTTTGAGGAACCTCCATACTGCATTCGACAATGGTTGAACAAATTTCCATTCCCACAGCAGTGTAGAAGGGTTCCCCTTTCTCCACATCCTTGCCAGCATTTATTGTTACCTGTCTTTTGGATATTGGCCATCCTAACTGGTGTGAGGTAATATTTCATTGTGGTTTTAGTTTGCATTTCTCTGATGATTAGCAATGTGGAGCATTTTTTTCACATGCCTGTTGGCCATCTGAATTTCTTCTCTGGAGCAGTGTCTGTTCAGATACTCTGCCGATTTTTTAATTGGGTTATTTGCTTTTTGGTTGTTGAAGCACGTGGCTCTTTATATATTTTGGATGTCAACCCCTTATCAGATATGTCATTTATGAATATATGCACCCGTACTTTTGGATGCCTTTTTGTTCTATTGATGGTGTCCTTTGCTGTACAGAAGCTTTTGAGTTTGATATAGCCCCACGTGTTCAGTTTTGCTTTTGTTTCCCTTTCCTGGGGAGATATGTTCATGAAAAACTTGCTCATGTTTATATTCAAGAGAGTTTTGCCTATGTTTTCTTCTAAGAGTTTCATGGTTTCATGACTTACATTCAGGTCTTTGATCCACTTCTAGATTACTTTTGTGTGTGGAGTTAGACAGTAATCCAGTTTCATTCTCTCACATGTAGCTGTCCAGGTTTGCCAACACCAGTTGTTGAAGAAGCTGTCATTTCCCCATTGTATGTCCATGGCTCCCTTATCATGTATTAATTGACTATATATGTGTGGGTTAATATCTGAACACTCTAGTCTGTTCCATTGGACTCTGGGTCCAGTACCAAATTATCTTGATTACTGTGACTTTGTAGTAGAGCTTGAAGTTGGGGTTCATAATCTTCCCTACTTTATTCTTCCTTCTCTGGATTGCTTTGGCTATTCAGGGTCTTTTGTGGTTCCATATGAATTTTAGAATATTTTGCTCTAGTTTGCTGAAGAATGCTGTTGGTATTTTGATAGGGATTGCTTTGAATCTGTAGATTCCTTTAGGTAGGATGGCCATTTTGACAATATTAATTCTTACTAACCAAGAGCATGGGATGAATTTCCATTTATTAGTGTCTTCTTTAATTTATCTTAAGAGTGTCTTGTAGTTTTCAGGGTATAGGTCTTTCATTTCCTTGAATACGTTTATTCCTAGGTATGTTATTCCTTCTGATGCAGTTGTGATTGGAATTATTTTCCTGATTTCTCTTTCTGCTCATTCATCATTAGTGTATAGGAATGCAACAGATTTCTGTGCATTAATTTTGTGTCCTGCAACTTTGTTGAATTCAATTATTATTTCTACTCATTTTGAAGTGGATTCTTTAGGTTTTTTTATTTACAATTTATGTCATCTGCAAACAGTGACAGTTAACCTCTTCCCTACCAATGTGGATGCCTTTTATTTATTTGTGTTGTCTGTTGTGGGTAGGACCTTCAGTACTATGTTGAAAAAAAGTGGGGAGAGTGGGCATCCATGTCTTCTTCCTGATCTTAGAGGAAAAGTTTTCAGCTTTTCACTGTTAAGAATGATGTTGGAGAGGCGGAGTCAACATGGCGGCGTGAGTAGGACAGTGGGAATCTCCTCCCAAAAACATATATATTTTTGAAAATACAATACAACTAATCCTAAAAGAGAGACCAGAAGACACAAGACAAAAGCCAGACTACATCCACACCTGTGAGAGCCCAGCATCTAGTGAAAGGGGTAAGATACAACCCCTGGCCAGATGGGACACGAGCATGCCTCCCCCCAGCTCCAGGCGGGAGGGAGAGGGAGCCCAGTACTACTAAACACTCAGCCCACGCCACCCACAACAGAGCGCAGACACAGTGCATGCTTGTAGGGATGGAAACTAGGGAAACAGAGCAGCAAGACCTCTGAGCAGGTTCCGAAGCTGATGCCCCTGTGACAAAGAAAAGAGAGTGCTTTTTGAAAGTCTAAAAGGGACAGGGACATAACAGCTGGATGGAAATAACACAGGTCACAGCCCAGTGGCTGGAAATTACAGGGAAAACCGGGGGCACTAACCCCCTGGGCAACAGCTGTGAGACCCCTCATGGAGGTAAACGGCCAAACAGCCATCACATCCATTATCCCTCCGGGCGCTGCGAAAGCAGAGAAGCAGCCCAAGGCACACCACACCCTCAGAAAGGGAGATTCCTCTATATCGGCCGGGCAAAACACAAAGACCCAGTATACACGCAATTACCCAACACAAGCCACTAGGTATCGCAGTTGTCCCAGTAAAGAAAGGCCAGTAGCAAGTGAAAAGTTTGGCCCTCCCAGCTGACAATCAATAGCACCTGTCAACATGAAAAGACAAAAAAAATATGATCCAGAGAAGACTAACCCAGACAGCTTTGGCATCTGCTACATTTTCCCCTGAGAAGGAACCTGGGAGATAGAGATAACCAGTCTTTCTGAAAAAAGAATTCAAAACAAAAGTTATAACCATGCTGATGGACTTGCAGAGAAATATGCAAGAACTAAGGAAGGAGAATACAGAAATAAAACAAGCTCTGGAAGGACTTCAAAACAGAATGGACGAGATGCAAGACACGGTTAATGGACTAGAAAACAGAGGACAGGAACACAGAGAAGCTGAAGCAGAGAGAGATAAAAGGATCTCCAGGAATGAAAGAATTCTAAGAGAGCTGAGTGACCAATTGAAATGGAACAATACCCACATTATAGGGGTACCAGAAGAAGAAGAGAGAGAAAAAGGGATAGAACGTGTCTTTGAAGAAATAATTGCCAAAAACTTCCCCAAACTAGGGGAAGAAATGGCCTCTCAGACCAGAGAGGTACAGAGAACTCCCATGACAAGGAATCCAAGGAGGGCAACACCAAGACACATAATAATTAAAACAGCAAAGATCAAAGACAAGGACAGAGTATTAAAGGCAACCAGAGAGAAAAAAAGGTTACCTACAAAGGAAAACCCATCAGGCTATCAACAGACTTCTCAACAGAAACCCTACAGGCCAGAAGAGAATAGCATGATATACTTAATGCAATAAAATAGAAGGGCCTCGAACCAAGACTACTGTATCCAGCACGAACATCATTTAAATATGAAGGAGGGATTAAACATTTCCTAGACAAACAAAAGTTGAGGGAATTTGCCTCCCACAAACCACCTCTACAGGCATCCTACAGGGACTGCTCTAGATGGTAGCACTCCTAAAAAGAGCACAGAACAAAACACCCAGCATATGAAGAAGGGAAGAGGAGGAATAAGAAGGGAGAGAAATAAGGAATCATCAGACCATGTTTATAAGAGCTCAGCAAGGGAGTTAAGTTAGACAGTAAGATAGGAAAGAAGCGAAACCTGAACCTTTGGTAACCACAAACTTAAAGCCTGCAATGACAATAAGTACATACCTTTCAATAATCACCCTAAATGTAAATGAACTGAATGCACCAATCAAAAGACACAGAGTAATAGAATGGATAAAAAAGCAAGATCCATCCATATGCTGCTTACAAAAGACTCGCCTCAAATCCAAAGACGTGCACGACTTAAAGTCAAGGAATGGAAAAAGATATTTCATTCAAACAAGAGAGAGAAGAAAGCAGGTGTTGCAATTCTCATATCAGGCAAAACAGACTTCAAAATAAAGAAAGTAACAAAAGATAAAGAAGGACATTACATAATGATAAAGGGCTCAGTCCAACAAGAGGATATGACCTTTCTAAATATATATGCACCTAACACAGGAGCACCAGCATATGTGAAACAAATACTAACAGAACTAAAGAGAGAAATAGACTGCAATGCATTCATTGTAGGAGACTTAAACACACCACTCACTCCAAAGGGTAGATCCACCAGGCGGAAAATAAGTAAGGACACAGAGACACTGAAAAACACACTAGAACAGATGGACCTAATAGACATCTACAGAACTCTACATCCAAAAGCAGCAGGATACACATTCTTCTCAAGTGCACATGGAACATTCTCCAGAATAGAACACATACGAGGCCACAAAAAGAGCCTCAGTAAATTTCAAAACATTGAAATCCTACCAACCAACTTTTCAGACCACAAAGGCATAAAACTAGAAATAAACTGTACAAAGGAAGCAAAAAGGCTCACAAATACATGGAGGCTAAACAACACGCTCCTAAATAATCAATGGATCAATGACCAAATCAAAATGGAGATCCAGCAATATATGGAAACAAACGACAACAACAACACTAAGCCCCAACTACTGTGGGACACAGCAAAAGCAGTCTTAAGAGGAAAGTGTATAGCAATCCAGGCATATTTAAAAAAGGAAGGACAAACCCATATGAATGGTCTAATGTTACAATTACTGAAATTGGAGAAAGAAGAACAAATGAGGCCTAAAGTCAGCAGAAGAGGGACATAATAAAGATCAGAGGAGAAATAAATAAAATTGAGAAGAGTAAAACAATAGCAAAAGTCAAAGAAACCAAGAGCAGGTTCTTCGAGAAAATAAACAAAATAGATAAGTCTCTAGCCAGACTTATCAAGAGGAAAAGAGAGTCAACACAAATCAACAGTATCAGAAAGGAGAAAGGAAAAATCACGACGGACCACACGGAAATACAAAGAATTATTAGAGAGTACTATGAAAATCTATATGCTAACAAGCTGGGAAACCTAGGAGAAATGGACAACTTCCTAGAAAAATACAACCTTCCAAGACTGACTAAGAAAGAAACAGAAAATATAAACAGACCAATTAGCAGCAACGAAATTGAAGCAGTAATCAAAAAACTACCAAAGAACAAAACCCCCGGGCCAGATGGATTCACCTCAGAATTTTATCACACATGCAGGGAAGACATAATACCCATTCTCCTTGAAGTTTTCCAAAAAATAGAAGAGGAGGGGATACTCCCAAACTCATTCTATGAAGCTAACATCACCCTAATGCCAAAACCAGGCAAAGACCCCACCAAAATAGAAAACTACAGACCAGTAACCCTGATGACAGTAGATGCAAAAATACTCAACAAAATATTAGCAAGCCAAATTCAAAAATACATCAAAAGGATCGTACACCGTGACCAAGTGGGATTCATCCCAGGGATGCAAGGATGGTACAACATTCGAAAGTCCATCAACATCATCCACCACATCAACAAAAAGAAAGACAAAAATCACCTGATCATCTCCATTGATGCTGAAAAAGCATTTGATAAAGTTCAACATCCATTCATGATAAAAACTTTCAGCAAAATGGGAATAGAGGGCAAGTACCTCAACATAATAAAGGCCATTTATGATAAACCCACAGCCAACGTTATATTGAACAGCGAGAAGCTGAAAGCTTTTCCTCTGAGATCGGGAACTAGATAGGGATGCCCACTCTCCCCACTGTTATTTAATATAGTATTGGAGATCCTAGCCACGGCAATCAGACAAAACCAAAAAATACAAGGAATCCAGATTGGTAAAAAAAGTTAAACTGTCACTATTTGCCCATGACATGATACTGTACATAAAAAACCCTAAAGACTCCACCCCAAAACTACTAGAACTGATATCGGAATATAGCAAAGTTGCAGGATACAAAATCAACACACAGAAATATGTGGCTTTCCTATACACTAACAATGAACCAACAGAAAGAGAAATCAGGAAAACAACTCCATTCACCATTGCATCAAAAAAAAATAAAATACCTCGGAATAAACCTAACCAAAGCAGTGAAAGACTTATACTCTGAAAACTACAAGTCACTCTTAAGAGAAATTAAAGGGGACACTAACAGATGGAAACTCAGCCCATGCTCGTGGCTAGGAAGAATTAATATCATCATAATGGCCATCCTGCCCAAAACAATATACAGATTTGATGCAATCCCTATGAAACTATCAGCAACATTCTTCAATGAACTGGAAGAAATAATTCAAGAATTCATGTGGAAACACCATAGACCCCGAATAGCCAAAGCAATCCTGAGAAAGAAGAACAAAGTAAGGGGAATCTCACTCCCCAACTTCACGCTCTACTATATAGCCATACTAATCAAGACAATTTGGTACTGGCACAAGAACAGAGCCACAGACCAATGGAACAGACTAGAGAATCCAGACATTAACCCAGACATATATGGTCAATGAATATTTGATAAAGGAGCCATGGACATACAATGGCGAAATGACAGTCTCTTCAACAGATGGTGCTGGCAAAACTGGACAGCTACATGTAGGAGAATGAAACTGGACCATTGTCTAACCCCATATACAAAAGTAAACTCAAAATGGATCAAAGACCTGAATGTAAGTCATGAAACCATTAAACTCTTAGAAAAAAACATAGGCAAAAATCTCTTAGACATAAACATGAGTGACCTCTTCTTGAACATATTTCCCTGGGCAAGGAAAACAACAGCAAAAATGAACAAGTGGGACTATATTAAGCTGAAAAGCTTCTGTACAGCAAAAGACATCATCAATAGAACAAAAAGGAACCCTACAGTATGGGAGAATATATTTGAAAATGACAGATCCGATAAAGGCTTGACGTCCAGAATATATAAAGAGCTCACATGCCTCAACAAACAAAAAACAAGTAACCCAATTAAAAAATGGGCAGAGGAACTGAACAGACAGTTCTCCAAAAAAGAAATACAGATGGCCAACAGACACATGAAAAGATGCTCCACATCGCTAATTATCAGAGAAATGCAAATTAAAACTACAATGAGGTATCACCTCACACCAGTAAGGATGGCTGCCATCCAAAAGACAAACAACAAATGTTGGTGAGGCTGTGGAGAAAGGAGAACCCTCCTACACTGCTGGTGGGAATGTAAATTAGTTCAGCCATTGTGGAAAGCAGTATGGAGGTTCATCAAAATGCTCAAAACAGACTTACCATTTGAACGAGGAATTCCACTCCTAGGAATTTACCCTAGGCATGCTGCAATCAAGTTTGAGGAAGACAGATGCACCTCTATGTTTATCACAGCACTATTTACAATAGCCAAGAATTGGAAGCAATCTAAATGTCCATCCATAGATGAATGGATAAAGAAGAGGTGGTACATATACACAATGGAATACTACTCAGCCATAAGAAGAGGGCAAATCCTACCATTTGCAGCAACATTGATGGAGCTGGAGAGTATTATGCTCAGTGAAATTAGCCAAGCAGAGAAAGAGAAATACCAAATGATTTCACTCATCTGTGGAGTATAAGAACAAAAGAAAAACTGAAGGAACAAAACAGCAGCGGAATTACAGAACCCAAGAATGGACTAACAGTTACCAAAGGGAAATGGACTGGGGAGGATGGGTGGTTAGGGAGGGATAAGGGGGGGGAGAAGAAGGGGGGTATTAAGATTAGCATGCAATGGGGGTTGGGAGAAAGGGGAAGGCTGTACAACACAGAGAAGACAAGTAGTGATTCTACAACATTTTGCCATGCTGTTGGACAGTGACTGTAAAGGGGTTTAGAGGAGGGACCTGGTATAGGGGACAGCCTAGTAAACATAATATTCATCATGTAAGTGTAGATTATTGATAAAAAAAAGAAATAAAAAGGGATTACTCCCTGATAGGATAAAACTAACTGTAAATCAATGATTAATGCATGCTTTAAATATCCTTAATTTTGACCACTTAAAGGGTGTCAGAAGATCGGCTGTGGAGGTACATTTTACTGATAATATTTCTTTCTCTTAAAAAAAAAAAGCAGTTCCTGTGTGGTGACCTCCAATGAGTTCTACACAATGTTATAAAGGGCATATAAAAGTGTAGGCAAAGGGTCTGTTTGTGTTTATACAGAGGATCAAAGCCTACATCTGGCTACCCAGAAAATTAACTAAGATACAATATGAAGAGCTTCCAACATCAGCACTCTCTTCAAGATTCATACCAGAAGATGATCATCAAAAAACCCTAACAAAGATCCACGCACTGCTGCAGCTGTAGATGCAATCATCCCAATGGTTCGTGGACTTGCCATGGGAATGAAGAAGGAGATATCTAAGCTGGCCTGTGCACACAGTAAAACAGCAAATTTGACTGGATCTATACTGTTGGAACTCAACCAAGAATTAGGAGAAGTGCAAATTGTAGCACTCCAAAAATCTTACAACTACAGGCTATCTACTGTTAAATGAATATATGGGATGTGAACAGTCCCCAGGAATGGGTTGTTTTAATTTGTCTGATTTCTCTCAGAATGTTCAAGTTCAGTTGGACAATATCCACCCTATCATAGATAAGTTTTCACAAATGCCTAGGATGCCTAACTGGTTTTCTTGGTTTCACTGGAGATGGCTGGTAATTATAGGTCTACATTGGTTATTTAACTGTATTCCTATTATGTTAATGTGTGTATGCAATTTAATTAGTAGTTGAAAACCTATACATGCTGAAATTACTCTACAAGAAGATATGTCAAAGAAATAATCAATCTTCCCACGTTTTCTTCTGCCTGCTACTTCTATAGCTTTTCTTCCTCCTTTCTAATTACAACCCTTAAATAGAATTAGGGCCTCATATCGAATTTACCGAGTATCATAATTCTTCCAAGTTGTAAAGATACCTCAAGACAAATGCTGGGCATAGAAGCCACAGGGCATAAATATGCAAGGAAGTAAAAAGCTAACCTTTTCAAACAATAAGGCTTCTCTCTCACTTACCAACTTTACATGTCCCTGTATGGCCTTGGAAGATGACTGGTTAGCCAAAGATGGGTAAGATTCCTCAAGGGAGGAACAACCTAAGACAGGCACAGTCGCAGGGGGGCCATCAGGTGAGAAATTGGGGATCAACAGAGGTGAGGCTTAGAACCTCACACCCCTGTTTTGAGAGAAATCTTCTGCATCCGTGGATGTTTTGTTGCCCTTGTCTAGCTTGGATTAACACTTAGTCTACAGGCACACACCTGATCATCTACCTTTGCTCTCTTACAACACTAAACTGTTTTCTACCTTTATTTTGCATCTACCTACCACTTCAGCATTTTATTAAAAATAGTAATAATAAAGAGAGCAATGTGGTATCCACGTATAAATCAAGTATAGAAATCAAACGAACATTTATATTTGAACTGATTATTTATAGTTCATAATGCATGATCAAAACTGAAAGTTTCTGTGATGACTGCCCTTGTACTGTTCACCATGTAACTTATTCACTATGTAAGAATTTGTTCTCCATGTAAGAACTTGTTCATTATGCTTAGGAAGATTGGAGACTGACGAATATTAGGCTTGGGGTGGATTAATGATTGTGCATTGAGCATTGACTCCCCTATACAGAATTTTATTGTTGTTAACAACCATTTTATCAATAAATATGAGATATGCCCTCTCAAAAAAAAAAAAAAAGTACAGAGGTTCAGACTTCCAATTGTAAAATAAATAAGTAACCAGGATGTAATGTGTAGTATAAGGAATATAGTCAAAATATTGTAACAACTTTGTATGGTGATAGCTGGTAGCTAGAATTATCATGTATATAAATGCTGAATCACTGTGTTTTACACCTGAAACTAATGTAATACTGTGTGTCAACTACCCTTCAATAAAAAGAAAAAAATGAATGATGTTGGCTGTGGGTTTGTTTTACATGGCCTTTATTATGTTGAGGTGCTTGCCTTCTGTTCCATTTTGTTGAGATTTTTATCATGAATGGGTGTTGAATTTTGTCAAATGCTTTTTCAGCATCTATTGAGATGATCATGTGATTTTGTCCTTTTCATAGATGTAGTGGATGATGTTGATGGATTTTCAAATGTTGATTAGTCCTTGCTTCCTTTGTATGAATCCCGCTTGATTATGATGTATGATCCTCTTGATGTATTTTTGAATTCGGTTTGATAATATTTTGTTGAGTATTTTTTCATCTATGTTCATCAGGGATATTGGTCTGTAGTTTTCTTTTTTTGTAGTCTCTTTGCCTGTTTTTGGTATTAGAGTGATGCTGGCTTCATAGAATAGTTTGGAATTATTTCCTCCCCTTCTGTTTTTTGGAATATTTTAAGGAGGATGGGTATTATGTCTCCTCTAAATGTCTGGTAAAATTCAGCAGTAATGCCCTTTGGTCCAGGAAGTTTGTTCTTCAGTAGTTTTTTGACTTCCAATTCAATTTCATTGCTGATAATTGGTGCATTCAGATTTTCTGTTTCTTTCTGGGTCAGCCTTGGAAGGTTGTATGTTCCTAGAAAGTTGTCCATTTCTGCTAGGTCATCCAATTTCCTAGCATGTCATTTTTCATAGTATTCTCTTATAATTCTTTGTATTTCTGTTGTGTCTGTATTGATTTTTCTTTTCTCATTTCTGATTCTGTTTATGTGTGTGTACTCTTCTTTTCTTGATAAGTCTGGCTAAGAGTTTATCTATTTTGTTTATTTTCTCTAAAACCAGCTCTTGGTTTCATTGATTTTTTCTATTGTTTTATTCTTCTCAATTTTATTTATTTCTTCTCTGATCTTTATTATGTCCTTTGTTCTGCTGACTTTGTGCCTCATTTGTTCTTCTTTTTCCACTTTCAATAATTGTGAATTTAGACTGTTCTTTTGGGATTGTTCTTCCTTCTTTAAATATGCCTGAATTGCTGTATACTTTCTTCTTAGAACTGCCTTTGCTAAGTCCCACAGAATGTGCTGTTATTTTTGTTTGTCTCCATATATTGCTTGATCTCTGTTTTAGTTTGGTCATTGATCCATTGATTATTTAGAAGCATGTTGGTAAGCCTCCATGTGTTTGTGAGCCTTTCTTTTTTCTTTGTACAATTTGTTTCTAGTTTCATACCTTTTTGATCTGAGAAGTTGTTTGGTACAATTTACATCTTTTTAAATTTGCTGAAGCTCTTTATGTGGCCTGGTATGTGAACTATTCTGGGAAATGTTCCTTGTTGATTTGAGAAGAATGTATATTCTGCTACTTTTGGGTGTAGAGTTTTGTATATGTCTGTTAGGTCCATCTGTTCTAATGTGTTGTTCAGTGCGTCTGTCTCCTTACTTATTTACTGTCTGGTTGATCTGTCCTTTGCAGTGAGTGGTATGTTGAAGTCTCCTAAAATGAAAGAATTGCATTCTATTTTGCCCTTTAATTCTGTTAGTATTTGTTGCACATATTTAAGTGCTCCTGTGTTGGGTGCATAGATATTCATAATGGTTATATCCTTTTGTTGGACTGACCCCTTTATCATTATGTATTGTCTGTCTTTGTCTCTTGTTACTTTATTTGTTTTGAAGTCTATCATATCTCACACAAGTATTGCAACTCCTGCTTTTTTCTCCCTATTGTTTGCATGAAACATATTTTTCTATCCCTTCATTTTTAGTCTGTGTGTTTCTTTGGGTTTGAAGTGATTCTCTTGTAGGCCGCATATTTAGCTTTTTTATCCATTCTATAACTGTCTTTTGATTGGTGCTTTCTGTCCATTTACATTAAGGGTGATTATCAATAGATATTTACTTAGCACCATTCCAAGCTTTGGATTCGTGGTTCCCAAAGGTTCAAGGACACTTTCCTTACTACCTAGCAGTCTACCATAACTCACTTATTATGCTATTATAAACACAGTTGGATGACTCATTTTTCTTCCTCTCCCACTCTTTGTATGTTATGTGTCATGTTCTGTACTCTGTGTATCCCTTGACTGACATGTGGGTAGCTGATTTAATTTTTCATTTGGTTAGTGTTTAATTTGTCTCCTTCCTGTACTGTGGTTTTATTTTCTCTGGTGACAGCTGTTTAGTCTTAGGCACATTTTCTTCTAGAACAGTCCCTTTAAAATACACTTTGGAGATGTTTTGTGGCAGTAAAATTCCCTCAATTTTTGCTTATCTGGGAATTGTTTAATCTCTCCTTCAAATTTCATGATAATTTTGCTCTGTAGAGCATTCTTGGTTCGAGGCCCTTCTGTTTCATTGCATTGAATATATCTTGCCCCTCCCTCTGAGCTGTAAGGTTTCTTCTGAGAAGTCTGATGATAGCCTGATGGGTTTTCCTTTATAGATCATCTTTTTTCTCTCTGTGACCACTTTTAATCCTCTGTCCTTTTTCTTGATCTTTACCATTTGAATTATTATACATCTTGGTGTTTTCCTCCTTGGGTCCTTTGTGTTGTGAGGTCTGTGGACCTCCATGGCCTGATAGACTATTTACTTCCCCAGTTTGGGGATGTTTCCAGCCATTATTTCTTCAAATACACTTTCTATCCCTTTTGATCTCTCTTATTCTTCTGCACCTGTATAATGTGAATATTGTTCTGTTTGGATTGGTCACACAGTTTTCTTAATATTTCTTAATTCCTAGAGATCTGTTTTTCCCCCTCTGTCTCAGGTTCCCTGTATTCCTGCTTTCTGATTTCTATTCCATTTAACTTTCTCCTCTACCTCACTTAATCTGCTTTTAATTCCCTCCATTGTTTGTTTCATTTCAGTTATCTTGCTCCTGGATTCATTCCTTAGCTCTTGAATATTTTTCTGTAGTTCCATTAGCATGTTTATCACTTTTATTTTGAATTCTTTTTCAGGAAGATGGTGATTTCAGTCTCACAGAGCCCTCTTTTTGGTGCTTGAGGAATTTTGGATTGGACAAGGTTCTTTTTCCCTTTTCATAGTCCTGGAGCAATGTGAGTGGTTGCAGGTGGGTGGTGTGAGTGTCAGCAAGGATTACTAAATCCCTTCCTGCCTTTTAGTCACCCTGACAGTCTCTGCTGTTTTTCTGCTTAATGTGCACAGGGAGCAGCTATGGGTTAATCCCCTAAAATGGTGTGGGTGGGGTGGTCCTTAGGATGGCCTAGCACAATAGTGGGGTTCGCAGGCAAGCGGTGCAGTTTCTACCCCACTAACAAAGCCATTTTGTGTTTCCCAGTCTCAGCTCCTGTCTCTGTTTTCTGTGATGGTTAACCACATGCTGGGAGCAAACACTGGCTCTGGGCCTCTTAGCTGTGTGCAAGGAGAAGCCTCTGGGTTAAGCTGTCTAGTTGCTGTAGGCAGGGCTACCCTCCAGCTGGTATGCAGCAATAGTGGGGACAGCCGATTTGCACACAGGTGCTGGAAGTGAGGAAGGAGTGGCAGGCTGCTTATAGTAGTGAGGGGTCTTGGGGCTGCATTGCCAACCAGGGTGATAGGGTGCCTGAAGCTCCTGGAAGTTCCCATCCTGCTGGGCTGAGTGTGCCAAGACATTTTTGTCCACCTATTCGTTCTCCTAAACACTTGCCCCTTTAGCAGCCCTCTCACTGTTGAGAAGTCTTTTAATATATCTTCTTTTCTTTTGTTCTAGGACTGCCATTTATGGGAAGCTGTTCACAGTCTAAGTCTCAGACTTTGCTTTTCAGCCTCTTTAATCTCCAGAGCACCATGCAGTGTGGGTCTGTGCTCGTTCCCTGGGTAGATTTCTACACCTGAGTACTTAGCAGTCCTGTGCTTCTACTCCCTCCCTTCTCTGATAATTTTCCTCCCGCTGGTGACCTGGGGTGGGGGGAGTGCTCAGGTCCTGCCAGGTTGTGGCTTTTTACTTTACCCTTTTCCATGAGATGTTGACTTCTCCCAGGTGCAGTCTTAATTCTGTTCATGCTTTTAGGAATAGAAGTATTTGCTGTATTTTCAAAATATATGTGGTTTGGGGAGGTTTCTGCCACCTACTACTCACACTGTCATCTTTTCTCCACCTCCTTGAAATAATTCTTAAGAAAATATTATAAAAAAGCATTTGGATTTTTCTCAAAGTAAGTTTCATCATAATAAAACAAAAAAGTACAAGTTTACTGTATCAATTGTTCTCATCTCTTGTAATTACTGAATGCTTTTTAATGGCTCATAATGAATACCATGCATTTTCTAAGAATTTTTTTGCTTCCAGAGTTATGTGGATTAATTTGTGTATATTTAATTTGAAAATTTGCATCACTTTGGGGATTTGTCTGTGTCCCCTCAACATTTCATGAATAAATCAGCCAGCTTGTTGAAGCTTTTCAAAAAAATGCATAAATATATAAAATACTCTTTAGCAAGTTTGCTTTTGAAAATAAGTAACATTTGCAAATAACTAAACTTTTGTTGACCTTAGTTAACCAAAATTTTAAAAGAAAACTAAATGAATTTGTGAGCAGACTACATGTTTAATACTTTGTTCGGTACTTTGTTTATATATTGATTATATACACCTACTACATATAATACATGTGTACATACAAACATATATTCTGAATATACCTCTCTCTCAATCTAAATTATTCCCTATTACTTTCTTTTACACTAAACCAATGGATACATTTCAAGGCAGACCTCGTCTTAAACTGAGAAAAAGAATGCACCCCTTTTAAAGCATCCTGCTCTAAAACATCTGAATGCTACAGAGCTTTGTAATTGTATACATATGTCCATTTTCAAAATGCTTTACAGTCATCCACTAGCTCCATCAAATTATATTTATTAGTTAAGATGTGCCTGCATTTCTGTTCTTATTTCAAGAAAGAGGAATTGCTTCAAAAATGTAACCTTTTATTAGATTTTCTGTTCATTCACATGATAAAATATAGATAACTTTATAATAAAATAATATTATACCATGACTTTGATTCTGTTGTGGTTCTTTCCAAAATCCTATATATATATATATACAGTTAGTTAAAATTCTATGCTAATGATTCTGAGCTTAAGGGCTTGTTCCCATGAAGATCAGTTTAACTCATTAAATGCTATGGAACGAGACTGTGCCACCAAAATCTTGCATAACTTAACATTACAGAACCAGGAAAACAAGGATATTTGTTTCATAAAATAATATAAACCCTGATTACTATTATTATACAAAATGAATTCTAAAATCTAAATAAAATCCCCAAAACCCTCAAGATGTGAGTGGTGGAGCATTGACTCTGTGTCTGTATATTGATCTATGTGCTATCATGTCCTCACATTCCTGTATTTCTCACATCTTGTACATTTGAAACATCCTGTAAGTAGAGCAACTCCATTCTATCCTTTATATAATGTGTAGAGTTGAGTCAAGTAGAATAGAAGAAAGCCCAGGTATCCTTTACCTGTCTAACATCATCCTTTTTATAATTCCTGAGAATTTGGTTCATGCCTGGGGAGTATCTGGTTTATGCTTGAGCCACAAAGAGAAATTGCTGTCTTTAGGGAATACAACAACATAAGAAAAGGAAATTTTAGAGAGAGAGACTTAACCAGCATGGCGTAGAGCTCATAGACTCCAACAGTGCCAAAGTAAACAAACAAGCACAAATAAACAAGCATATGCTGTAGGATATTATTATAAAATGCTTATTAAAAAATGCCTAAGGAATATTATGTATGTTTCTTAATGGTCAGTAATTATATACCCAACAGAATCTATTTTACCTTCCTCATGTATGTGTATAAGTGATCAATAGTCTTAAAACTTACTGTATACTCAGTAATCTACATTTATGGAAGTAACTTAAGTAGAGTCTTCTTTGACTTCCATTCACATAAAAACAAAACTCTGACTTATTAATGCATGCACAATAAAACCATTATAAAAATAATTTACACATTGTACTCAGCAGTTCTACAATTTCAGCCCTTGAGAAGTGAAGAGGATTTTATTATGTCTCAATAATTACAGGCAGCTCCCTTGCCAAGAAGTTTTAGGGGGCTTTATCAGCACTGGTTATCTCTACTTCAAAAGAAAGCTCAGTATAGTGATTCATCCAAAAAAAATTCATTAAAACATACATTAAATTATCTAATTATTTTCTCAACTACCTTTTTAATTCAAAACTAACTTTAAATAACCTCGTCCGATTGTCCCACAGAATTTTTTCTTTGAAGAACTTAAAGAAACTTTGACTGAAGAGTTCATTCAAAGTCCATTCAATGTTTTTTCTTTGTCCTTTTTTTGGTAAGCCCACTTCTCTGTTAAGTTGCTACACAGCCATGACTTGTCGACTTCTGTTCCACTTATATATTGCTGCATAACAAAGCACCTAAAATTGACTAGTTTAAAATAACATTCATGTTGCTCACACACTTTCAGTTGGACAGGTTTGGTGATAAAGTCTCAGCTCTGCTCAAGGTAGCTTCATCTGAGAGCTAGAGACTCAGCTTCCAATGTGATTCACCCACATAGCTGCAGGTTGGTTGGTGGAAGCTCAGATAGGGCTGGGGGCCTCTTTACTTTTTGGTATAAGACTCCATGTGACCTTGGCTTCATCTGGCATCTTGGTCTAATGGTGAGCATCCAAGCCAGGTGGATATCTGTGTTTTCTCTTATGACTTAGTCCCCAAAGTCACTTAGTTATAACTTCCCCTGTATCTGTTAGTGGGAGCGGTCAGAAATATCCATTTAGTTTCAAGAAGAGACTTGGGCTGATCTCCTGAGGGAGGCGTGGCAAGATTCTTGAAGAGCATATGGGATTGTAGATATTATTGTGGCCTTATTGGACAAAACAAAACCAAACAAAATATTATGATATATATTCTCTGTTATCATTAAGGCAGTTTTATCCATTAGGGTAATTCAGATGTTTTTTAAAAGTTGTCACCAACTTCTACACCTCTGAACAGCCCTGGCCTTTCCTATCACCCAATTCTGGCCACCCAAAATGCCTTCTAAGTATCTTTTACCCACTTAATCAGAAATATGGTATTTAAAATGTCTATATGATCCTATTCAGTACTCTAAAGAAAATTTGGGTAAATGCCTGTGAAGCTTCTACTGCTAATTGTGGTGGGGAAGTTATTTGTAGACAAACCTGCCAAAAGATGAAAAGAATGCATTGTTCCTAAATCTCTCTTCTTTATACTGCCAAACTATGCCAACAGCTTCAATATCATACTCAATTCAGTAGATTAAATATCTTTTTAACAATTTCCAAACTGCTACAAGAGCTTATGAATCTTGAGTTTAGGCTTTTGTATGGTATTTCACCCCTTGGCTTCCAACACTAGGGGAGGGAACCTGGAGGGAGAATCAGTGCTTATCAGGATAGACACATTCTTATGTAAGGATACAAATTTACCATTGCATCGGACAAAAGCAGCTTTCAAATTTCTAATCCATTCAAGCAAACTGGCTAATGCCAAGAAAATAGCAAAGCATATTTACAAAACAAGCCCACTACACCAAGCTGTGCAAGCAATGAACTATCCATTTAAAATGAAAGCTTGATTTTGTCTCTTCATTCAACGCACATTTGATTTCTCCTCTGACCTGGTTCATCTCTTTGGGGCAGAACAAATTCATAATTCAGTGTAGGGATTTCTACAGTGATGGCTATGTACCTTTGGGGAACCACTAAGTTTGAGGAAGGTGTCTTTATAAAATAAAGATGTTATCAGGAGAATTAAACAATACATGAATAAGGATTTTACAAGGAAATCCTAAAGGTTGACAGATTCTTGACATAGAACCAGGGCCAAAACACCCTACAGGCACAAAAATTTAAGGTCCCCTCTCATAAAATCCACTTACCTCCCTTTAAGACACTATTTCCAGTTATTCGAGACATCTTTCTCTTGGGAGTTTTAGTATTCTCCAAAATTAATTCAGTCCAATCAAAAAATGTTACATACATTATTTACATTTGAGAATATATATTAGTATATTCTTTGTAAAGAAAAGGCATACTTCATTTGAAATATCATTGTTTTATTCTGGCCTGTAGATATGACTAATTAACAAATATGTGTGATACATGCATTGTGTCTAACTAACTAAATAAAACATTGTCAATATTGCCAAAAATCCCCTGCAGGCATCTTTTGGATGTTATCCCAGTCTTTCCTCTCTGAAAGTCATTACCATCTTGATTTAGTGTTAATAACTTTCTGTAAAAATTAATTTGATGACTTTTTTCTTCAGTTTTGCTTCTTTGTGACCAAGAAGTGGAATTTCTCTTTCTCTATATATACATATAATATGCAAATATATATGCTCTTCTGTGACTTTTTTGCATCTTAACATATAAACTTTGTAACTGTAGTCAATTTTTACTGTTTTATAATATTCCTTTGCATGATTATCAGTTATCTACTGCTGTCATTTGAAATTGTTTTTAGCTTTTGATCTTATAAATAGTGACTATGAATAATGATCAATTTGTCTCATGATGGAAATGGGCAAACTTTTTTTTTTTAGTTTCACCTAACACTTAAGTTATTGATCATAGGGTATATATGTTCAGCTTTAATTAGCAATAGTCAACTGCTTTCAGAAAGAAATATAATTTACCCTTATACGAGCAGATATATGTGTTGGATATCTTATCCAGCATTTAGTATTATCAAATTTTTATTCTTGGCAGTCCAGTGTACATGCAATTACAGCATATCATTTTGTAATTTGAATTTCTTTGATTACTAATCAAAGGGACACATTTTTCACATTGTTTATTCCCATTTCCTCTTCTGAGAAATGCTTATTCAAGTTACTTGCTAATTTTTCTACTTTATTGTTCTCTTACTGATTCATTTGGGGTTAATGATCTCTTCCAAAGATATAGGGATTTTCACCCTCTTTATGGTGGTGATATATTTAATAATACAAATACATAATTTTAAATTTTCAAAGAAAATTTCAAGTTTTGATTTTCATATTTAAATCCTTAATCCACTAGTGGTAGTATGAGAGTATAGTTCAAGGTAGAAATTCAACTTCATTTTTCCATAGAGATAATCAGTGTTTTAGCAGTACAATAATTCAGTGAATTATTGGAAATTATTTTTTTTCCTCTTTGACTTAAAATGGAGATTTTGTCAAATGTCAAATAATATGAACCTATGGATCTGTTTCAGAGCTCTCTGTTTAGGTTCATAAGTCTTGTTGAACCCTCTTCATTTCAGAAACTATCTTAATAACTTGTAGTTTATTTTATTATTAGTCTTCTTAATATTTGAGAGGGTTAAGATTCCTTGGCTCACTCTTTTAGAGGGTCTTAACTATTATTAAAATGTTATATTACCATATAAATTTTAGAATCAAGTAAGCAAGTTTCATAGAAAGTGGTGACTGTGTTTAAATTGAAATTATATGACTCTAATCCCTTTTGGGGAAAACTGACAGGGAGAAATATTTAATCTTCCTATTCATAAAGGTACTATTATTCTGCATAGTTTGAGATCTTAATCTATTTTTATTATTTTTGTACTAAATTATTTACACTGACACTGAGGTCACTTGTGTGTTCATTATATATTACATATTTGGTGCTGTTTTAATTTATATTTTATCAAAATTCAATTTTTCATTGCTATAAATACAGATTACTTTCACATACTGAAAATATGGAACATTTCCAAACTCTCTTTGTACTTCTCTTTGTCTTATAGACTTTTTGAATTCCATAGGATATAGAATTCATAAATAGAATTCTTATAAAATTAATAATAGAATTCATTTATCATCTACACAGACACTCCCATCATTACACATTTCATTTCTTTTAGCCCTAACTTAGGGAGCTGACTAGGAACTCTAGTATAATACTGAAAAGAGGTAGTGATAGCAATCATCGTTACTTTATTTCTGATTTCAAACAACTGTCCAAAAGATTTTATTCATCTGTGTAATATTTCATGTAGTTCTTTTGTAGGTATGTCTTATTGAGTTAAGGACATTATTAACCATTCTTAGCTAAGTTGCTTTATCCCTTTAATTGAAGGATTTTTGACTTTGCTTTTTTGATTTTGCTTCTTGTTTTGTTTTCTGAAATGATCATATACTATGTTTAACTTTAATCTGTTAATGTGGTGAATTACGCTGCTAATGTTTGAATATGAATTCCCTTTTACAAATAAAATAAATGCAACTTGGTCAAAATGGAGTATCTTTTTAATGCATTTTTAGATTTTTTTATATTAGTATTGATGAGTAGTAGTGCCATGTAATTATATTTTTGTACCAAATCAATTTTAATGTGTTATCAAATTCATTAGCATCATAAATAGAGTTGAGGACATCTTTTTTTTTTTTAAGAGGGCATCTCTCATATTTATTGGTCAAATGGTTGTTAACAACAATAAAATTCAGTATAGGCGGGTCAATGCTCAATGTACAATCATTAATCCATCTCAAGCCTAATTCTCGTCAGTCTCCAATCTTCTGAAGCATAACGAACAAGTTCTTACATGGTGAACGAATTCTTACATAGTGAATAAATTCTTACATGGTGAACAGTACAAGGGCAGTCATCACAGAAACTTTCGGTTTTGATCATGCATTATGACCTATAAACAATCAGGTCAAATATGAATATTCATTTCATTTTTGTACTTGATTTATATGTTGATCCCACATTTCTCCCTCTATTATTATTATTAATTTTATTTTTAATAAAATGCTGAAGTGGTAGGTAGTTGCAAGATAAAGGTAGAAAACATAGTTTAGTGCTGTAAGAGGGCAAATGTAGATGATCAGATGATCAGGTGTGTGCCTATGGACTAAGTATTAATCCAGGCTAGACAAGGGCAGCAAGACATCCACGGATGCAGAAGATTTCTCTCAAAGCAGGGGGGGTGAGGTTCTGAGCCTCACCTCTGTTGATCCCCATATTCTCACCTGATGGCCCCCCTGCGACTGTGCCTGTCTTAGGTTGTTCCTCCCTTGAGGAATCTTACCCGTCTCTGGCTAACCAGTCATCTTCCGGGGCCATACAGGGAAATGTAAAGTTGGTAAGTGAGAGAGAAGCCATATTGTTTGAAAAGGTTAGCTTTTTACTTCTTTGCAGATTTATGCCCTGTGGCTTCTATGCCCAGCACTTGTCTTGAGGTATCTTTACCACTTGGAAGAATTATGATACTCGGCAAATTCGATATGAGGCACGAATTCTACTTAAGGGTTGTAATTAGGAAGGAAGAGGAAAAGCTATAGAAGTAGCAGATGGAAGAAAACATGGGAAGATTGATTATTTCTTTGACATATCTTCTTGTAGAGTAGCTTAAGCATGTATAGGTTTTAAACTACTAATTAAATTGCGCACACACATTAACATAATAGAAATACAGTTACATAACCAAATCAGACCTATAATTGCCAGCCATCTCCAGTGAAGCCAAGAAAACCAGTTAGGCACCCTAGGCATTTGTGAAAATTTATCTATGATATGATGGATATTGTCCAACTGTACTTGAACAGTCTGAGAGAAATCAGACAAATTAAAGCAGCCCATTTCTGGGATCTGTTCACATCCCATATGTTCTTTTAACCATAGATAGTCTATAGTCATAAGATTTTGGAGTGCTACACCTTGCACCCCTCCCAACTCCTAGTTGAGTTCCAACAGTACAGATCCGGTCAAATTCGTTGTCTCACTGTATGCACATGCCAGCCTAGACATCTCCCTCCTCATTCCTATGGCAAGTCCAGGAGACGGTGGGCTGGATGCAGCCACAACCGCAGCATCGTTTGGATCCCTGTGGAGGCTTTTTGATGATCATCCCCCAGCACAAGTCCTCCAGAGAGTGCTGATGCCGGAAGCTCCTCCTTATATCGTATCTTAGTTCATTTTCTGGGTATCCAAGCTAGGCCTTGATCTTCTGCATAGAAACAAACAGACCCTTTGCCCACAGTTTGACATGCCCTCTATACCACTGTGCAGAACTCATTGGAGGTCAGCACACAGTAACTGCTGTTAGTCCATTTTTGGGTTCTGTAATTCCGCTGCTGTTTTGCTCCTTCAGTTTTTCCTTTGTTCCTATACTCCTCAGATGAGTGAAATCATTTGGTATTTCTCTTTCTCCACTTGGCTTATTTCACTGAGCATAATACTCTCCAGCTCCATCCATGTTGCTGCAAATGGTTGGATTTTTCCACTTCTTATGGCTGAGTAGTATTCCATTGTGTATATGTACCACATTTTCTTTATCCATTCATCTACCGATGGACATTTAGGTTGCTTCCGATTCTTGGCTATTGTAAATAGTGATGCGATAAACATAGGGGTGCATCTGTCTTTCTCAAACTTGATTGCTGCGTTCTTAGGGTAATTCCTAGGAGTGGAATTCCTGGGTCAAATGATAGGTCTGTTTTGAGCATTTTGGTGAACCTCCATACTGCTTTCCACAATGGTTGAACTAATTTACATTCCCACCAGCAGTGTAGGAGGGTTCCCCTTTCTCCACAGCCTCGCCGACATTTGTTGTTTGTCTTTTGGATGGCAGCTATCCTTACTGGTGTGAGGTGATACCTCATTGTAGTTTTAATTTGCATTTCTCTGATAATTAGCGATGTGGAGCATCTTTTCATGTGTCTCTTGGCCATCTATATTTCTTTTTTAGAGAACTGTCAGTTCAGTTCCTCTGCCCAATTTTTAATTGGGTGATTTGTTTTTTGTTTGTTGAAGCGTGTGAGCTCTTTATATATTCTGGACGTCAAGCCTTTATCGGATGTGTCATTTTCAAATATATTCTCCCATACTGTAGGGTTCCTTTTTGTTCTATTGATGGTGTCTTTCGCTGTACAGAAGCTTTTCAGCTTAATGTAGTCCCACTTGCTCATTTTTGCTGTTGTTTTCCTTGACCGGGGAGATATGTTCAAGAAGAGGTCACTCATGTTTATGTCTAAGAGGTTTTTGCCTATGTTTTTCTCCAAGAGTTTAATGGCTTCATGACTTACATTTAGGTCTTTGATCCATTTTGAGTTTACCTTTGTATATGGGGTTAGACAATGGTCGAGTTTCATTCTCCTACATGTAGCTGTCCAGTTTTGCCAGCACCATCTGTTGAAGAGACTTTCATTTTGCCATTGTATGTCCATGGCTCCTTTATCAAATATTAATTGACCATATATTTTTGGGTTAATGTCTGGATTCTCTAGTCTGTTCCACTGGTCTGTGGCTCTGTTCTTGTGCCAGTACCAAATTGTCTTGATTACTATGGCTTTGTAGTAGAGCTTGAAGTTGGGGAGTGAGATCCCCCCTACTTTATTCTTCTTTCTCAGTATTGCTTTGGCTATTCGGGGTCTTTGGTGTTTCCATATGAATTTTTGAATTATTTGTTCCAATTCATTGAAGAATGTTGCTGGTAATTTGAGAGGGATTGCATCAAATCTGTATATTGTTTTGGGCAGGATGGCCATTTGGACGATATTAATTCTTCCTAGCCATGAGCATGGGATGAGTTTCCATTTATTAGTGTCCCCTTTAATTTCTCTTAAGAGTGACTTGTAGTTTTCAGAGTATAAGTCTTTCACTTCTTTGGTTAGGTTTATTCCTAGGTATTTTATTCTTTTTGATGCAATGGTGTATGGAATTGTTTTCCTGATTTCTCTTTCTATTGATTCATTGTTAGTATATAGGAAAGCTACAGATTTCTGTGTGTTAATTTTGTATCCTGCAACTTTGCTGTATTCCGATATCAGTTCTAGTAGTTTTGGACTGGAGTCTTTCGGGTTTTTTATGTACAGTATCATATCATCTGCAAATAGCGACAGTTTAACTTTTTCTTTACCAATCTGGATTCCTTGCATTTCTTTGTTTTGTCTGATTGCCGTGGCTAGGACCTCCAGTACTATGTTAAATAACAGTGGGGAGAGTGGGCATCCCTGTCTGGTTCCCGATCTCAGAGGAAAATTCTTTCAGCTTCTCACTGTTCAGTATAATGTTGGCTGTGGGTTTATCATATATGGCCTTTATTGTGTTGAGATACTTGCCCTCTATTCCCATTTTGCTGAGAGTTTTTAGCATTAATGGATGTTGAATTTTGTCAAATGCTTTTTCAGCATCTATGGAGATGATTATGTGGTTTTTGTCTTTCTTTTTGTTGATGTGGTGGATGATATTGATGGATTTTCGAATGTTGTACCATCCTTGCATCTCTGGGATGAATCCCACTTGGTCATGGTGTATGATCCTTTTGATATACTGTTGAATTCTGTTTGCTAATATTTTATTGAGTAGTTTTGCATCTACATTCATCAGGGATATTGGTCTGTAATTTTCTTTTTTGGTGGGGTCTTTGCCTGGTTTTGGTATTAGGGTGATGTTGGCTTCATAGAATGAGTTTGGGAGTATTCCCTCTTCTTCTATTTTTTGGAACACTTTAAGGAGAATGGGTATTATGTCTTCTCTGTGTGTCTGATAAAATTCCAAGGTAAATCCATCCGGCCCCGGGGTTTTGTTCTTGGGTAGTTTTTTGATTACCGTTTCAATTTCTTTGCTTGTAATTGGTTTGTTTAACTTTTGTGTTTCTTCCTTGGTCAGTCTTGGGAGGTTGTATTTTTCTAGGAAGTTGTCCATTTCTTCTAGGTTTTCCAGCTTGTTGGCATATAGGTTTTCATAGTAGTCTTTAATAATTCTTTGTATTTCGGTGGAGTCTGTCGTGATTTTTCCATTCTCATTTCTGATTATGTTGATTTGTGTTGATTCTCTTTTTCTCTTAATAAGTTGGGCTAGAGGCTTATCTATTTTGTTTATTTTCTCAAAGAACCAGCTCTTGGTTTCGTTGATTTTTGCTACTGTTTTATTCTTCTCAATTTTGTTTATTTCTTCTCTGATCTTTATTATGTCCCTCCTTCTGCTGACTTTAGGCCTCATTTGTTCTTCTTTTTCCAGTTTTGATAATTGTGATGTTAGACTATTCATTTGGGATTGTTCTTCCTTCTTCAAGTGTGCCTGGATCGCTATATACTTTCCTCTTAAGACTGCTTTGGCTGCGTCCCACAGAAGTTGGGGCTTAGTGTTGTTGTTGTCATTTGTTTCTATATATTCCTTGATCTCTATTTTGATTTGTTCATTGATCCATTAATTATTTAGTAGCATGTTGTTAAGCCTCCATGTGTTTGTGAGCCTTTTTGTTTTTTTGTAGAATTTATTTCTACTTTTATACCTTTGTGGTCTGAAATGTTGGTAGGTAGTATTTCAATATTTTGGAATTTACTGAGGCTCCTTTTGTGAGCTAGTATGTTGTCTATTCTGGAGAATGTTCCATGTGCACTTGAGAACAATGTATATCCTGTTGCTTTTGGATGTAGAGTTCTATAGATGTCTATTAGGTCCATCTGTTCTAGTGTGTTGTTCAGTGCCTCTGTGTCCTTACTTATTTTCTGCCCAGTGGATCTATCCTTTAGGGTGAGTGGTGTGTTGAAGTCTCCTAAAATGAATGCATTGCAATCTATTTCCCTCTTTAGTTCTGTTAGTATTTGCTTCACATATGCTGGTGCTCCTGTATTGGGTGCATATATATTTAGAATGGTTATATCCTCTTGTTGGACTGAGCCCTTTATCATTATGTAGTGTCCTTCTTTATCTCTTGTAACTTTATTTGTTTTGAAATCTATTTTGTCTGATATTAGTACTGCAACCCCTGCTTTCTTCTCACTGTTGTTTGCCTGAAGTATGTTTTTCCATCCCTTGACTTTTAGTCTATGCTTATCTTTGGGTTTAAGGTGAGTTTCTTGTAAGCAGCATATGTATGGGTCTTGCTTTTTTATCCATTCTATTACTCTGTGTCTTTTGATTGGTGCATTAAGTCCATTTACATTTAGGGTGACTATTGAGAGATATGTACTTATTGCCATTGCAGGCTTTAGATTCGTGGTTACCAAAGGTTCAAGCTTTGGTAAAGGATAGCTTCTTTAGTATCTTACTGCCTAACTTAGCTCTCTTATTGAGCTGTTATATACACTGTCTGGAGATTCTTTTCTTCTCTCCCTTCTTATTCCTCCTCCTCCATTCTTCATATGTTGTGTGTTTTGTTCTGTGCTCTTTTTAGGGTTGCTCCCATTTAGAGCAGTCCCTGTCGGATGCTTTGTAGAGGTGGTTTGTGGGAAGCAAATTCCCTCAGCTTTTGCTTGTCTCTGAATTGTTTAATCCCGCCATCATATTTAAATGATAGTCGTGCTGGATACAGTATCCTTGGTTCAAGGCCCTTCTGTTTCATTGCATTAAGTATATCATGCCATTCTCTTCTGGCCTGTAGGGTTTCTGTCGAGAAGTCTGATGTTAGCCTGATGGGTTTTCCTTTATAGGTGACCTTTTTCTCTCTAGCTGCCTTTAAAACTCTTTCCTTGTCCTTGATCCTTGCCATTTTAATTACTATGTGTCTTGGTGTTGTTCTCCTTGGATCCTTTCTGTTGGGGATTCTGTGTATTTCCGTGGTCTGTTCGATTATTTCCTCCCCCAGTTTGGGGAAGTTTTCAGCAATTATTTCTTCAAAGAGACTTTCTATCCCTTTTCCTCTTTCTTCTTCTTCTGGTATCCCTATAATACGAATATTATTCCTTTTGGCTTGGTAACATAGTTCTCTTAGTGTTGTTTCATTCCTGGAGATCCTTTTATCTCTCTCTATGTCAACTTCTATACATTCCTGTTCTCTGGCTTCTATTGCTTCAATGGCCTCTTGCATCTTATCCATTCTGCTTATAAATCCTTCCAGGGATTGTTTCACTTCTGTGATCTCCTTCTTGACATCTGTGATCTCCGTCCAGACTTCATCCCACTGGTCTTGCATTTTTCTCTGCATCTCATCCCATTGCTCTTGCGTTTTTCTCTGCAGCTCTGTCAGCATGTTCATGATTTTTATTTTGAATTCTTTTTCAGGAGGACTGGTTAGGTCTGTCTCCTTCTCAGGTGTTGTCTCTGTGATCTTTGTCTGCCTGTAGTTTTGTCTTTTCATTGTGATAGAGATAGTGTGCAGAGCTGTTACAAGTGACCGCTGGAAGAGCTTCCCTTCTTGTTGGTTTGTGGCCTTCCTCACCTGGGAGAATAGCGACCTCTAGTGGCTTGTGCTGGGCAGCTGTGTGCAGACAGGGCTTCTGCTTCCTGCCCGGTTGCTATTGGGTTTATCTCTGCTGTTGCTGTGGGCATGGCCTAGCTGGGGCTGCTCCTTCAAAATGGTGGAGCCCTGTTGGAGGGGGAGTGGCTCGGAGGCTATTTATCTCTGTAAGGGGCCTCTGTGCTCCCTGCTGCCCAGGGGGTTAGAGTTCCCAGAGATCCCCAGATTCCCTGCCTCTGGTGTACGTGACCTGTCCTGCCCCTTTAGGACTTCCAAAAAGCACTCCCCTTCGCAAGGCACTGGGTTCTTGCAGGTGTGGATGTGGTCTGGATGTTGTCCTGTGTCCTGTGGTCTCTATTTTAGGAAGATTTTTCTTTGTTACATTTTCGTAGCTCTATGTGTTTTTGGGAGGAGATTTCCACTGCTCTACTCACGCTGCCATCTTGGCTCCGCCTCCAGAGAATTTATCCGACATCTTTTTTTAATGTCTAACAGAATTATCTGCATTTGTATTATTGTTTATGGTGATATTGCTGTTGTTATAAATGTTTTAGTGTAACTTATTTCTTTCTGGAAAAATATTTAACAGTGGATTCAATTTACTTAATGACTATAGACCCAATTGGCCATTATTTTAGTTAATTGCAAAGGCCTGATATTTTTCTCTGGGGTTTCACATAATCCCCAGTGCCCATTACTTTTGTAATTCTGTCATAACTCAGTAAAAGGTAAATTCAAATCTGCATACCTTATGTGAATAATTTTGAGAAAATAATAATTTTATACCCATGGACATAATTTATTATATATATATATGTTATATGTATACATCTATATGTATATTATCATAAATACAATAAATAAATATACATGTTTATTAATTTTCCTACATATTCAAGGAATACCAAACTACTGTATTCTGACAGATATTCAGTGACACAATAGGTTATCTCACTTATTATCCAGTCTTATTTTTTCCTCCATCCATTTCTCTAATTCTTTTTCTGTGATCCCCTTGTTCTGCAGCCATCAGTTTGGTCAATAGACATTTCAGCTTGATTTACCATTTACTTGCTTATGCTTAATCACTGTATTATTATTAGTAGGACCATTGTCATTCCCATTTCAGGATTCTTAGGATCTAGATTATGCAGGCAACTTAATATTTTGTCATTTTGAATGATTGTATTAGAAGAAAATAAAACATCAACTTTTCCCAATTATTACATAAAGTTAATGGAATTCTATTTACAATATCTTTCTTTTCCTTTGTTGGACTGAGAACACACATAATATTTTGTGAAATAATAAACTTACTTATGCAATCTGATTCAGATAAATTTGACCAAGAAAAGGATTTAAAAGAACAAAAATGAGTTATGTTGGGAGAAATTAGCCATATCAGATATAAGAAGAAAACTGCTATGGTCAAATAAATGAAGGTTTGAATAGCAATTGACAAAGCAATGGAAAATACAGAAATACCAGAGATAAAATTATTAATTAATACAGTTTTGATATAAGTGATAGTATTATGCAGTTAAAATAAGGTTAATAATTTAATAGTGTTTATGGAGATACCTATCTGAATATCCATAAAACACAATTTTAAATGTACTAACCTCCAAAAAAAAAACACTACAACAGATCCGATAAAGGTTTGATGTCCAAAATATATAAAGAGCTCACCCACCTCAAGAAACAAAAAACAAATAATCCAATTAAAAAATGGGCAGAGGAACTGAATAGATAGTTCTCCAAAAAAGAAATACAGATGACCAATAGACACATAAAAAGATGCTCCACATCATTAATTATCAGAGAAATGTAAATTAAAACCACAATGAGGTATCGCCTCACACCTATAAGGATGGCTACCATCCAAAGGACAAAAACGAATGTTGGTGAAGTTGTGGACAAAGGAGAACCCTCCTACACTGCTGGTGGGAATGTAAATTAGTTCAATCATTGTGGGAAGCAGTATGGAGGTTCCTCAAAATGCTCAAAATAGACTTACCATTTGACCTAGGAATTCCACTCCTAGGAATTTACCCCAATAACACAGCAATCAAGTTTGAAAAAGACAGATGCACCCCTATGTTTATCGCAGCACTATTTATAATAGCCAAGAATTGGAAGCAACCTAAGTGTCCATCAGTAGATGAATGGATAAAGAAGATGTGTAACATATACACAATGGAATATTACTCAGCCATAAGAAGAAAACAAATCCTACCATTTGCAACAACATGGATGGAGCTAGAGGGTGTTATGCTCAGTGAAATAAGCCAAAAGGAGAAAAAGAAATACCAAATGATTTCACTCATCTGTGGAGTATAAGAACAAAGGAAAAACCAAAGGAACAAAGCAGCAGCAGAATCACAGAACCCTAGAATGGACTAACGGAGAATCAAAGCCTAATTTGGCTACCCAGAAAATGAATTAAGACACGATGTGAAGAACTTCCAACACCAACATCCTCAGGAAGAGTCATTCTAGAAGATGATCATCAAAAAACTTCAACAAAGATCCTGGTGCTGTTGCAGTTGTAGCTGCATTCATCCCACCGGTTCCTGGACTTGCCACTGGAATGAAGAAGGAGATATCTAAGCTGGCCTGTGCATACAGTAAAACAACAAATTTGACTGGATCTATACTGTTGGAACTCAACCAAGAATTAGGAGAAGTGCAAATTGTAGTGCTCCAAAATCTTACAACTACCGACTATCTACTGTTAAAAGAACATATGGGATGTGAACAATTCCCAGGAATGGGTTGTTTTAATTTGTCTGATTTTTCTCAAACTATTCAAATTCAGTTAGACAATATCCATTATATCATTGATAAGTTTTCACAAATGCCTAGTGTGCCTAACTGGTGTTCTTGGTTTCACTGGAGATGGCTGGTAATTGTAGGTCTGCTTTGGTTATGTAGCTGTATTCCTATTATGTTGATGTGTGTATGCAATTTAATTAGTAGTTTAAAACCTACACATGCTTATGTTACTCTACAAGAAGATATGTCAAAGAAATAATCAATCTTCCCATGTTTTCTTCCATCTGCTACTTCTATAGCTTTTCTTCTTCCTTCCTAATTACAACCCTTAAGTAGAATTCGTGCCTCATATCGAAATTACCAAGTATCATAATCCTTCCAAGTGGTAAAGATACCTCAAGACAAATGCTGGGCATAGAAGCCACAGGGCATAAATATGCAAGGAAGTAAAAAGCTAACCTTTTCAAACAATAAGGCTTCTCTCTCATGTACCAACTTTACATTTCCCTGTATGGCCCCGGAAGATGACTGCTTAGCCAGAGACAGGTAAGATTCCTCAAGGGAGGAACAACCTAAGACAGGCACAGTCGCAGGGGTGCCATCAGGTGAGAAATTGGGGATCAACAGAGGTGAGACTTAGAACCTCACCCCCCCTGTTTTGAGAGAAATCTGCATCCGTGGATGTTTTGTTGCTCTTGTCTAGCTTGGATTAATACTTAGCTATAGGCACATACCTTATCATCTACATTTGCCCTCTTACAGCACTAAACTATGTTTTCTACCTTTATCTTGCATCTACCTACCACTTCAGCATTTTATTAAAAATAATAATAATAATAATAAGAAGAAGAAGAAGAAGAAGAATGGAGAAATGTGGGATTCACATATAAATCAAGTATAAAAATCAAACGAATATTCATATTTGACCTGATTGTTTATAGTTCATAATGTGTGATCAAAACCAAAAGTTTCTGTGATGACTACCCTTGCACTGTTCACCATGTAGGAACTTATTCACTATGTAAGAATTTGTTCACCATGTAAGAACTTGTTCATTATGCTTCAGAAGATTGGAGACAGTTGAGAATTAGGCTTGGGGTTGATTAATGATTGTGCATTGAGTCCCCTATACAGAATTTTATTGTTGTTAACAACCATTTGATCAATAAATATCAATAAATATGAGAGATGCCCTCTCAGAAAAAGCAAAACAAAACAAAAAAACACTGCAGACTTGCAAGTGCTGTGTAGGGGCATGAGGGTTTTCTTATAATGCTAGGAAACAAAAAATTCATGAAGTAATGATAAGATATCTCAAGCTGTAATATCACAGTGAAATTCCAAGAAAAATCCTTTTGTGTTTCAGACAAAGAGGAGGAATATTGCAATTTTTGAAAGGCACTCAGAGTTTCCTCAATAACAAAGGCCAAACATCCAAGGAAAATGACTTCACCAGAGCCTTATCTGGAGAAATGGTAACTAACCAAATCCAGCTGCTCCAGACTTCCAGCCTCACCTAAGTGAAAGTAAAATAGGCTAAGGGACAGATCTTAATGTTGAAGCTGAGGGACTTAGGTCCATTAAAATATTACAGAATGCTTTGCCTCTCTCCATACTTTCCACTACATCAACAGGGCTAGGGTATAATAAGAGTGATTACCACTGAAAAAGCCATAAGTAACAGATTCTATTTAAGATTCCTTTGGAACACCCAAAAACAGAGAGGTAAAAAATAAGTGTACCAGAAGAAATAAAAGCTTCTGGCATCTATGGCTATAGAAAACATCTAAAGGCAACTCATCTTCTATAAGAATTCTCATAGAACTTCACACTAAGTCCTATTTAGCTCAGTTTCTGTTACCTGATATGTCATGTTTGGCTTGCAAAAAAAAATCATAAGACATCCTAACATTCAAGAAAAATACTGTCTGAAGAGAAAAAACAAGCATCAGAACAGGCTAAAATATTATATAGATTGTGGAATTATAAAATAGGGAATTTGAAATAACTATGATTAATATGTTTTAGACTCACATGGAAAAAAGTAGACAGCATACCAGCACAGATGAACAATTAAACAGAATTGTGTAAATGCTAAGAGATAAAGAGTTATTCTAGAAATTAAAATCACTGTAATAGAAGTGAAGAATGCCTTTGTGGGCTCTAGATGAGACACAGCTGAGCAAAGAGTCAGCAAGTTTGAAGATATGTCAACAGAAACTTCCCACACAGAAATGCAAAGAGGAAAAAGAATGAAACAAATGGAATGGAGTATTCAATAATTGTGCGATGTTTAGATATAGTATAACATATGGGCAATGGGAATTCCAGAAGAAGAAAGAAGAGGGAATGGGCAGAATAAATATTTGAAGGAATAATGACTGAGAAATTTCCAAACTTAATGACAGATACCAAACCACAGATCCAAGAAATTGAGAATGAATCCTCAAAGATGAGAGAGGGAAAAATACCTTGTCTATAGGAACAAGCATAATAACTATAACATACTTCACATCAGACATTACATAAACAAAAAGAAAGTGTTGGGAAATATTTGAAATGTTAAAAAATGTCAATCCAGAATTCTATACCTAGGGAAATTAGTCTTCAAAAGTTGTAAAGAATTAAAGCTTTCTAGATAAACAAAAACAAAGGAAGTTGATTACCAACAGATCTTCATTGCAATAAATGCTATAAGTACTTATAAACAGAAAAGGAAAATTATATTTTAAATACACTCATATCTACATAAGAGGATGAGAAAAACATAAAATGAAGGTAAATATTTATTTTTAATTTTCTTATTAATTGAGCTAATAAAAACTATTCAATGTAATAATAATGTATTTAGTAATTACAGCAAATGGATAGGAGAAATGAATGACAGCATGTTATAAAAAATGGTATGGAGGAATTATGAATACTGTTATAATATATCATCACTAACCATGAGCAATGTGGTGTTATTTAAAGGGGACTTAGAATAATTGCAAATATGTTGCAAATATATGTTGCAATTGTATATGTATGTTGAAAACTCTCATGCAACCCCTTAAAAAATCAATAACAATTATAACTGACATGCTAAGAGAGAAGATGAATCCTTTAAAATGCTGGGTTAAAACCCAAGAAGGCATAAAAAGAGGTAAATATTAAAAAAGAAAAACAAGAAACAAGTGCAATTAATAGAAAACAGTTATGAGTCATCCAATTACATCAATCACTTTAAGTGTAAGTAATCTAATTATACCAACTAAAAAACAGACTCTCAGAAAAAGTAAAAAATAGTACCCAACTATGTTTTCTACAAGAAAACAACTTTATGAACACATAAATAAGTTGAAAGTAAAGAAATGAAAAAAAAGTATACCATAACATTACTTAAAGGATGTGGGAATAGCTATATGAATTTCAGAAAAAGCCAACTTTTGAATAATAGGAATTATTAGGTATTTCTCATAGTGATAAAGTCAATAACCAAGAAGACATAGCAATCCATATCTGTGTACCTATAAACAGAACAGCGAAATATATAAGGAAAAATCTACAGAACTTCAAGGAGAAATTAACTGTTAAAGTTGGAGACTTGAATCCATTTCACTAATTGGTATATCCAACAGGCAGAAAATCAATAAGGATGTAGTTGAAATGAACAGCAATAGTTATTAACTGATTTATTTGTTATTATAGAAAATTATTCAACAGAATACACACTTGTCATACTATCACAAGGAACATTAAGTAAGATAAGCCTCATTTTGGGCCATATAACATTTAAAAAGTTTTAAAAGTATAGAAATCATATAAAGTGTTTTCTCAGATCAAAATGGAAGTAAGCCATATATCTATAACACAATGATAGCTAGAAAAATCACAAAATATTTGGAAAATGACAGACATTTCTAAGTGAATGAAATAAGATTTTCAAGAGAAATGTGAAAATATTTTGAACTAAATGAAGGTAAATAATAGAAATTAGAGCACAAATCATGAAAATGGAAACAAGAAATCACTAGAGAAAAAGTTAAACCACTTAAAATATTAAAATTCGTGATGCTCTAGTTATGTTACAAAGAGAAAATAAGAGAAAACACTAGAGTTATCATAAAAGAAAAAGTTACCATCACTGTGATCTCAGACATTACAAGGATAATAAAGGAATAATATGGACAACTCATTATCCACATATTTTATAACAGATGAAATGGAACAATTCCTTGAAAGAGACAATCAAAATTTACACAAAAGGAGAAATCTATAATATGAATAAGGCCATATATAAAAAAATAAATAAAAAATAACCTTGACACTTTGAGATTAAAGATGGCAGAGTGAGAGGTGAGACAGAGGCTTCCTCCTAAAACTGAATATAATATGAAAATATAATTAATATAACTAACCCTGGGAGAATAACAGGAAAGAAGACTGGCCCAGACTGCAAACACCTGGAGAAAAGAGCATACCTCACGGAACAGGGTAATGTACCAATGTTGTGGCCTGGCAGGACCCAAGCCCTTCCCCCACCACAGCTCACTGGTGGGAGGAACAGAAACTGAGCAGGGAGGGAGTGGAAGACTGGGACTGCTGAATACCTAGCTCCGGAGATCTGTTCTGGGAGCACAAACCTACATTTCACGCAGCTTTTTTCATAGTCTCATGATTATGTAGTTGGAAGGCTGGGACAGGTAGAGTTCCTGGGTAGACTGCAAATCCAGCTGCTTGTGGAAAGCAGGGATTCATATCCAGCTGCTCTGGGACAAAAGCTTATACCTGTGTGCTCGGTCGACTGGTTCAGGCAGTGGAGGTAGGCATAGCAGCTGGGAAGCAGGAAACAGCTCTTTCCTCCCCCCAGGCACCAATACTGCTCCCCTGTGACCCCCGACATTGCTTCAGGGTTGGAGCAGCTCCAGAGAGAAGAGCTTCTGGACACTAGAGGGCACCATATACAAATATGAAATGCCAAAGGAATCTGGTCGAGACTAAAATTATTAATACAACTCTGGAGAAAGATTTAAATGATATGGACCTCGTGACTCTTACTGAAAGGGAGTTCAAAATAAAAATCATTAACATGTTCACGGAGGTAAGGAAAGATATTCAAGAACTCAGGAATGAATTCCAGTTGGAGAACCAATCATTGAAGAGCACAATGGAGGGTATTAAAAGCAGATTGGATATGGTAGAGGAGATGATAAATGAAACAGAAACCAGAGAAGAGGAATACAAAGAAGCTGAGGCACAGAGAGAAAAAAGGATCTCTAAGAATGAAAGAATATTGAGAGAACTGTGTGACAAATCCAAATGGAATAATATTTGCATTATAGGGATACCAGAAGAAAAAGAGAGAGAGAAAGGGATAGAAAGTGTCTTTGAGGAGGTAACTGCTGAAAATTTCCCCAATCTGGGGAAGGAGAAAATCTCTCAGGTCATGGAAGTGCACAGATCTCCCAACACAAGGGACCCAAGGAATACAACACCAAGAGATATAGTGATTAAAATGGCAAAGATCAACGATAAGGGCAGACTACTAAAAGCAGCCAGAGAGAGAAATAAGATCACATACAAAGGAAAGCCCATCAGACTAACAACAGACTTCTCAGCAGAAACCTTACAGGCCAGAAGGGAGTGGCATGATGTATTTAATGCCATGAAATAGAAGGACCTGGAACCAAGATTACTTTATCTGGTGAGATTATCATTTAAATTTGAAGGAGGGATTAAACAATTTCCAGATAAGCAAAAGCTGAGAGAATTTGCCTCCCACAAAGCATCTCTACAGTCTATTTTGGAGGGACTGCTATAGACGGATGTGTTCCTAGGGTTGGATAGCTGTCACCAGAGGAAATAAAACCATAGTAAAGTAAAGAAAGAATGAAAGCTAATTACTAAGCAAATGCAAAATTAAATTAACAATCCCCAAAGTAAATTAAGGGATAGACAAACTGTACAGAATATGATACCTAATATATAAAGAATGGAGGAGGAAGAAAAGGGAGGATAAAAAGTAAAGAACCTTTAGATTGTGTTTGTAATAGCATATTAAGTGAGTTAAGTTAGACACTTAGATAGTAAGGAAGTTAACATTGAACCTTTGGTAACCACGAATTTAAAGTCTGTGATAGCAATAAGAGCATACATATCAACAATCACCCTAAATGTAAATGGACTGAATACACCAATCAAAAGACATAGAGTCACTGAATGGATAAAAAAACAAGACCCATATATATGCTTCCTGCAAGAGAATCACTTTAAACCTAAAGATATACACAGACTAAAAGTGAAGGGATGGAAAAAGATATTTCATGCAACTAATAGAAAAAAGCAGGAGTTGCAGTACTTTTGTCAGACAAAATAGACTTCAAACAAAGAAAGTCACAAGAGACAAAGAAGGACATTACATAATGATAAAAGGGTCAATCCAACAACAAAATATAACCATTATAAAAATCTATGCTCCCAACACAGGAGCACATACATATGTGAAACAAATACTAACTGAATTAAAAGAGGAAATTGAATGCAATGCATTCATTCTAGGAGACTTCAACACTCCACTCCACTCATTCTGAAGGACAAATCAACCAGACAGAAAATAAGTAAGGACACAGAGAAACTGAACAACACATTAGAACAGATGGACCTAACAGACATCTATAGAACTCCATACCCAAATGCAGCAGAAAACACATTATCCTCAAGTGCACATGGAACATTTTCAAGAATAGATCACACACTAGGCCACAAAAAGAGCCTCAGTAAATTCAAAATGATTGAAATTGCATGAACCAGTTTCTCAGACCACAAAGTTATGAAATTAGAAATAAATTATGCAAAGAAAATGAAAAATCCCACAGACACATAGAGGTTTCACAACATGCTCCTAAATAACCAGTGGATCAATGACCAAACAAAAACAGGGATCAAGCAATATATGGACACAAATGACAACAATAATTCAACACCACAAAATCTGTGGGATGCAGCCAAGGCCGTGCTAACAGGAAAGTATATTGCAATAGAGTCCTACCTCAGGAAAGAAGAATAATCCCACATATAATCAGTTTAGACTAGAAAAAGAAGAACAAATGAGGCCCAAAGTCAGTAGAAGGAGGGATATAATAAAGATTTGAGTATAAATAAATAAAATCAAGAAGAATAAAATAACAGAAAGAATCAATGAAAGCAAGAGCTGGTTCTTCAAGAAAATAAACAAAATAGATAAATGCCTAGCCAGACTTATCAAGAAAAAAAGAGAGTATACACACATAAACAGAATCAGAAATGAGAAAGGAAAAATCACTACAGACACCACAGAAATACAAAGCATTATTAGAGAATACTGCAAAAAAACTATATGCTAACCAGCTGGAAAACCTAGAAGAAATGTACAACTTTCTAGAAAAATGCAACCTTCCAAGGCTGACCAAAGAAGAAAAAGAAAATCTGAACAGATCAATTTTCAGCAATGAAATTGAACTGGTAATCAAAAAACTACCTAAGAACAAAACTCATGGACAATATGGCTTCACTCCTGAATTTTATCAAACATTCAGTGAAGACCTAATACTCATCCTCCTTAAAGTTTTCTAAAGAGTAGAAGAAGATACTTCCAAACTCATTATATGAGGCCAACATAACTCTAATACCAAAATCAGGCAAGGACACCACAAAAAAGGAAAAATGAAAATACAGACCAATATCCCTGATGAACATAGTTGCAAAAATACTCAACAAAATTTTAGCAAACCGAATTCAAAAATACATCAAAAAGATCATCCTTCATGATCATGTAGGATTTATTCCAGGGATGCAAGGATGGTACAACATTCAAAAATACATTAACATCATCCACCACATCAACAAAAAGAAGGACAAAAACCACACGATCATCTCCATAAAGCTGAAAAAGCATTTCACAAAATTCAACATTCATTCATGATAAAAACTCTCAACAAAATGTGTATAGATGGCAGGTACCTCAACATAATAAAGGCCATGTATGACAAATCCACAGACAACATCACACTTAACAGTGAGAAGCTGAAAGCTTTTCCTTTAAGACTGGAATGAGACAAGGATGTCCACTTTCCCCATTTCTATTCAACATAGTACTGGAGGTCCTAGCCACGGTGATCAGACAACACAATGAAATAAAAGGCACTCAAATTGGCAAGGAAGAAGTTAAACTGTCCCTTTTTACAGATGACATGATATTGTACATTGAAAACCCTAAAGAATCCACTCCAAAGCTACTAGGTCTAATATCTGAATTCAGCAAAGTTGCAGGGTACAAATTTAATACACAGGAATCTGTTGCATTCCTATAAATTAACAATGAACTAGCATAGAGAGAAATCAGGAAAACAATTCCATTCACAATTTCATCAAACAGAATAAAATACCTAGGAATAAACCTAACCAAAAAAGTGAAAGACCTATACCCTGAAGACTACAAGACACTCTTAAGAGAAATTAAAGAAGATACCAATAAATGGAAACACATTCCATGCTCATGTATAGGAAGAATTAATATTGTCAAAATGGCCCTTCTGCCTAAAGCAATCTATAGATTCAATGCAATTCCTATCAAAATACAAACAGCATTCTTCAATGAACTATAGAAAATTGTTCTAAAATTATATGAAACCACAAAAGATCTTAAATAGCAAAGCAATTCTGAGAAGGAAGAATAAGGCTGTGGGCTTTACACTCCCCAACTTCAAGCTCTACTACAAAGCCACAGTAATCAAGACAATTTGGTACTGGCCAAGAACAGACCCATAGACCAATGGAACAGAATAGAGAGCCCTGATATAAACCCAAGCATATGTAGTCTATTAATATATGATAAAAGAGCTGTGGATATACAATGGGGAAATGACAGCCTCTTCAACAGCTGGTGTTGGCAAAACTGCACAGCTGCATGCAAGAGAAGGAAACAGGATTATTGTTTAAGCCCATACACAAAAGTAAACTCAAAATGGATCAAAGAGTTGAATGTAAGTCATGAAACAATAAAACTCTTAGAAGACAGCATAGGCAGACATCTCCTGAATATAAGCATGAGCAACTTCTTCCTGAATGCATCTCCTCAAGCAATGGAAACAAAAGCAAAAATGAACTCATGGGACTACATCAAACTAAAAAGTTTCTGTACAGCAAGGGACACCATCAACAGAACAAGAAGACATCCTACAGTATGGGACAATATATTTGTAAATGACATATCCGACAAGGGGTTAGCATCCGAAATGTAGAAAGAACTTATGCACCTCAACACCCAAAAAAACAGGTAAGCCAATTAACAAATGGGCAGAGGATATGAAGAGACAGTTCTCCAAAGAAGAAATTCAGATGGCCAACAGACACATGAAAAGATGCTCATCATCACTAATCATCAGGGAAATGGAAATTAAAACCACAATGAGATATCACCTCACACCAGTAAGGATGGCCAGCACCGAAAAGACTAAGAACAACAAATGCTGGCCAGGATGCGGAGAAAGGGGAACCCTCCTACACGGCTGGTGGGAATGTAAGCTAGTTCAACCATTGTGGAAAGCAATACAGAGGTTCCTCAAAAAACTAAAAATAGAAATACCATTTGACACTGGAATCCCACTCCTTGGAATTTACCCAAAGAATACAACTTCTCAAATTCAAAAAGACAAATGCACCCCTATGTTTATCGCAGCACATTTTACAATAACCAAAATATGGGTGCAACCTAAGTGTCCATCAGTAGATGAATGGATAAAGAAGATGTGGTACATATACACAATGGAATACTATTCAGCCATAAGAAAGAAACAAATTCTACCTTTTGCAACAACATGGATGGAGCTGGTGGACATTATGCTCAGTGTAATAAGCCAGACAGAGAAAGACAAATACCGTATGATTTCCCTCATTTGTGGAGTATAACAATGAATCAAAACTGAAGGAACAAAATAGCTGCAGATTCAGAGACTCCAAGAATGAACTAGTGGTTACCAAAGGGGAGGGGAGTGGGAAGGTGGGTGAGGAGGGAGGGAGATGGGGACTGAGGGGTATTATGTTTAGTACTCACGGTGTGGGGGATCATGGGGAGAACAGTGCAGCACACAGAAGGCAAACAGTGGATCTGTGGCATCTTGCTGCACTGATGGACAGTGACTGCATTGGGGTATGGGTGGGTACTTAATAATATGGGTAACTGTAGTAACCACATTGTTTTTACATGTGAAACCTTCATAAGAGTGTGTATCAATCACACCTTAATAAAAAATAAATTTAAAATAATAACCTTAGAAAATATACAGCAAGCCCAGATGTATTCACTGGTAAATCTATAAAACATTTGTAAAATAAATAACACTAGTTCTCTACAATCTATTATATATAATAGAATCAAAGAGAAGATTTCCAAACTCATTCTACAAGGCCATTGTTACCACTATATAAAAAAAATAAGACCAATACCTCATATGAACCTAGACATAAAAGTCCTTAAAAATATTAGCATATCATAATATCAGAAATATTAATAATAATAATACACCATGATCAAATGTGATTTATTTTAGTTTTGTAAGCCTGGTTCAACATTTAACAATTGATTAATGTAATCATAACATCCATACTGTAAGGAAGGTACAATATCAATAGATTCAGAAAAGGAAGTATTTCACAAAATCCAACATTAATCTAAAAAATTTTGACAGTATTCAAAGAAATTAAATATTTAAAGTAATGGAAATATTGCACATGTTCATGGATCAGTACTTTTAATGCTAAGAATGACTACTCCCCAAATTTATATACAGATTCACCACAACCCCCAACAAAATTCATTTGTACTCTTTGCATAAATTGGCAAGCTATTTTTAAAATTCATAAGGAATGTCAAGGAACCTAATAGCCAACATAATCTTATAAAAGAATCACTAAGTTGGTGGAGTCATACTTTCCAATTTCAAATCTTACTAAAAAACTGCTTTAATCAAGACAATGCATTACCTGCTTAACAGATCAGAAGAACATAACTGAGAGTCTTAAAAAAACTCACATTTACAGCTAACTGAAATTTGACAAGCCTGTCAGGGCCATTCAATGGAGAATGAATAGTCTTTTCAACCACTAGAATTCAAACAACTGAATATCCACATGTAAAACATACTTGGACTACTATCTCACACCATGTACAAAAATCATATGGATCAAAGATGCAAATACAATGAGTGAAAATTATTATACTTCTACAAAGAAAACACAGTTTAAAGTTTTTTAACCTTGGATTAGGCAATGGTTTCATTTTATGACACCAAAAAACTGGGAACAAAAGAAAAATATAATTTAGAAATCATCAAAATTAAAGTCTTTATTCTACAAGGGATACCATTTTGAAAACCTACAGAATGGAAGAAGATACTTGCAAGTCATATTTGATAAAGGACTTGTATCTAGCATATAAATTAATTCTTAAACTCAGTAAGACAAATAGCCCTACTAAAACCTGGACAAAGTCTGAATCAATAAGTCTCTAATGATATACAATAGATAAAAAGCATGTGAAAAGATTCTCAATATCATTAGCCTTTAGGGAATGCAAATCAAAATGAAAATGGGATACCACTTTGAACCTTTTAGGATTGCTTTGACCAAAAATACAGATAATAACAACTATTGATAAGAATGAGGAGAAATTGTAAGCTTATACATTTCTGGTGTAAATGTTAAGTGGTGCAATGTTTCTGGTAAACAGTCTGGCAGTTCCTGAAAAAATTAAACTTAAAGCTACCATATGACTCACCAATTCCACTCCCAAGGCCATGCCCCTGGGAGCCTCAGCATCAGTAAAACCCTGTCACATTTACTGGGCCTCCAGCTTACTGAAACCACAAGGCACCCATACAGTCTACACAGGGGATGCTTCTACACAATATCAATCCTTCACGACTGGAAGAGTAAGCCCCTTAAACTAGTTCATAGAACCAAGCACAGAAAGTCATACAAAATGAGGAGACAGAGGAATACACTCTAAATGACAGAACAAGGTGAAGAAAAAAAGCTAAATGAAACAGAGTTGACAAATCTACCTGCTGAATAGTTTAAAGCAATGATTACACTCACTGGACCTGAGTAGGAATACCAGAGGACCTCAACAAAGAGAAAGTCTGAAAAGGAACAAACCAGAGATGAATAATTCAACAGATGAACTAAAAAACACACTGGAGGGGATGAACAGCAGACTAGAGGATACAGAAAAACATCAGGGACTTGAAATATAGAGTAATGAAAAGCACTCAAGCTGAACAGCTAAAGCAAGAAAGAAAAGAAATTAGAATAGGGTAAGAGAGCTCTGGGACAAGATCAAACACCCTAACATCCACATTACAGGAGTCCCATAAGGAGAAGAGAGAGAGAAGGGAACAGAAAATTTATTTGAACAGATAAAGCAGAAAAACTTCTAGATAATAGCTGAGGAATGAAACAGTCTAACAGATCCAGGAAGCACAGAGGACTCCAAACAAGATGAACCCAAGGAGGTTTACACATCATCATCAAAATTTCAAAGATGAAAGACAAAAGCAGAATTTTAAAAGCAGCAAGAGAAAAGTAACAAATTACATATAAGGAAAACCCCATAATATCATCAGTTGATTTTTCTGTAGACATTCTACAGGCTAGATAGGAACATTATAATTAATATATTCAAAGGGCTGAACAGAAAAAAAATCTCCAACCAAGAGCACTCTACCCAGCAAGGGTATCATTCAGAATTCAAGGATAGATAAAGAACTTCACAAATAAACATAAGTTCAGTGCTCACCACTACTAATCCAGTCTTACAAGAAATGGTATAGGGATTTCTTTAAGAGAAAAAGAAAAGACCCTAAATAGAACAAGAAACTTAAGAAAGAGAAAAACTTCCATAGGTAAAGCAAATATATAGTGGAGGTAGTAGATCAATTACTTGGAAACTAATATGAAGGCCAAAAAGCCAAAAGTAACAAAAAAATTACAACTAAAAATTAGTTAAAGGAATCACTTAATAAAAAGTTGTTAAAGAAGGTATTATATACAATTCAAGATCCTGGTGTGAGAGGTGAGAGAGAGAGACTACACCCAAAACCACATATAATATGAAAATACAGTTAACACAACAAATCCTAAAAGAGCAATAGCAAAGAAGTCTGTGCCACACGGCATACACTGGGAGAACAGAGCAGACCTCATGAAACACGGTAACTTACCAAAGCCTTGATCTGGCTGGACCCAAGCCCTTCCCCCACCCCAGCTCACTGATGGGAGAAAGAGAAATGGAGCAGGGAGGGGGAGGAAGATTAGGACTGCTGAACACCCAGTCCTGGAGATCTGCTTTGGGAGCACAAAACTTTGCATGGTTATCTGGAGATTATCGGGATTGGAAAGCTAAGACAGGTGGAATATTTGAAGAGACTGAGATTCCAGCCATTTGTGGAGGACAGAGATCCACATCCGGCTTCTCTGGGACAAAGGAAAGGAGGGTGGTCTGAGAGGCTTCCTAGCAGCGAAAGGGCTGCTGACAGGATGGGGTTTGCATGGAGCTTGTTGAACAGGAGAGGGGATAGGTGGACAATGTTGTCTGGGCATGCTCTGCCCAGCAGGTTGGGAACTTTCAGGAGTTTCAGGTGCTTCAACCCCCAGGCTGGCTACTCAGCACCAAGGCAAGCCAGTGTGATAATGCAGCCTGCTGTGCCTTACTCATGGCCTGACAGCACTGGCTTACAAACCAGCAGTTTCTGCCCCAACATCAGGCCAGCCAGAGGGAGGCCCCTCTATGGCAGCTACAAATGCAAAGCACAAGGGCTTACACCTGTGTACTCGGCCCACTGGTTCTGACAGTGGAGACAGGCATGGCAGCCTGGAAGCAGGAAACAGCCATTTCCACACCCCAGGCACCAGGGCAGCTCCCTGTGACTCCTGACATCGCTCCAGGGACTGAGCAGCTACAAAGTCTAGAGCTTCTGGGCACTAGAGGGTGCCACATACAAGTATGAAATGTCAAAGGGAGCTGGTTCAACCTAAAATCACATGAACACTACAAAAAGGCCAAATGAAACTGAACTCACCAAGCTTCCTGAAAGAGAGTTCAAAATAAAAGTCATAAACATGCTCATGGAGGTACAGAAAAATATTCAAGAACTCAAGAGACAAATTTACGACAGAGATTCAATCATTAAGAAATTCCATATCTGAAATGAAACATACAGTGGAGGGATTTAAAAGCAGATTAGATGTAGTAGAAAAGATGGTAAATGGAAGAGAAATTAGAGAAGAGGAATACAAAAAAGCTGAGGCACAGGGAGAAAAAACGTATCTCTAAGAATGAAAGGGTATTGAGAGAACTGTGTGACTAATCCAAATGGAATACTAATTGCATTACAGGGGTACCAGAAGAAGAAGAGAGAGAAAAAGGGTTACAAAGTGTATTTGAGTAGGTAATTGCTAAACCCCCCCACCCGACCCAATCTGGGGAAGGAGATACTCTCTCAGGCCATGGAGATGCACAGATCTACCAACCAAAGGGACCCAAGGAAGACAACACCAAGACATATAGTAATTAAAATGGCAAAGATCAAGGATAAGGACAGATTTTTAAAATCAGCCAAAGAGAGAAAAAAGATCACATACAAAGGAAAACCCATCAGGCTATCATCAGACTTCTCAATAGAAACCTAACAGGCCAGAAGGGAGTGGCATGATATACTTAATGCAATGAATCAGAAGGGCCTAGAACCAAGAATACTGTACCTGGAAGGGTTATCATTTAATTTTGAAGGAGGGATTAAACAATTTTCAGATAAGCAAAAGCTGAGACTATTTACCTCCCACAAACCACCTCTACAGTGCATTTTAGAGGGACTGATATAGATGGAAGTGTTCATAAAACTAAATAGCTGTCACCAGTAGAAATGAAACCACAGTGAATAAAGTAGAACAATTATTACCAAGCAGATGCAAAATCAAATCAAATACCCCAAAAGTCAATCAAGGGATAGACAAAGAGTACAAAACATGATACCTATTATATAAAGAATGGAGGAGAAAGAAAAAGGAAAAAAAAAAAGAACCTTTAGTGTCTGTTTGTAGTAGCCTACTACATGAGTTAAATGAGACTGTTACACATTAAGGGAATTACCCTTGAACCTTTGGCAACCATGAATCTAAAGCCTGCAATGGCAATAAGTACATACCTATCAATAATCACCCTAAATGTAAATGGTCTGAATGCACCAATCAAAAGATATAAAGTCACTGATTGGATAAAAAAACAAGACCCATCTATATGCTGCCTATGAGATACTCACTTCAAACACAAAGATATACACAGACTGACAATTGAGGAATGGAAAAAGTTATTTCATGCAAATAATAGGGAGAAAAAAGCAGGAGTTGCAATACTTGTATTGAAGAAATAGACATAAAAACGAAGTAACAAGAGACAAGGACATTAACATAATGATAAAGAGGTCAATCCAACAAGAGGATGTAACTATTATAAATACCTATGCACCCAAAACAGAATCACCTACATATGTGAAACAAATACTAACAAAGTTAAAGGGATAAATAGAATGCAATGTATTCCTTTTAGGAGACTTGAACACACCACTTACTCCAAGGGACAGATCAACTAGACAGAAAATAAGAAAAGAAGCAGAGGCACTGAACAATATATTAGAACAAATGGACCTAACGGACATCTACAGAACACTCCATCCAAAAGCAACAGGATATACATTCTTCTCAAGTGCACATGGAACATTTTCAAGAATAGTTCATATACTAGGCCACAAAAAGTGCCTCAGTAAATTTAAAAAGATTGAAATACAACCTTCCAAAACTGATCCAGGAAGAAACAGAAAATCTGAATAGACCAAATACCAGAAAGGAAATGGAATTGGTAATCGAAAAACTACATAAGAACAAAATCTCTGGACTAGACCTTTCACTGCTGAATTTCATCAAACATTTTGTGAGGACCTAGTACCCATTCTCCTCAAAGTTTTCCAAAAAAGTAGAAGAGGGAATACTTCCATATTCATTCTATGAGGCCAGAATCACTCTAATACCAAAACCAGAAAAAGACACCACATAAAAAGAAAATTACAGACCAATATCCCTAATGAACATAGATGCAGAAATACTCAACAAAATATTAGCAAACCAAATTCAAAAATACACCAAAAAGTTCATCCATCATCATCAAGTAGGATTTATTCCAGGGATGCAAGGATGGTACAACATTCAAAAATCCATCAACATCGTCCACCACATCAACAAAAAGAAGGACAAAAACCACATGATCATCTCCATAGATGCTGAAAAAGCATTCAACAAAATTCAACATCCGTTCATGAAAAAGCTCTCAACAAAATGGGTACAGAGGACAAGTACCACAAAATAATAAAGGACATATATGACAAACCCACAGCCAACATCATACTTAAAAGTGAGAATCTGAAAGCTTTTCCTTTAAGGTCAGGAACAACACAAGGATGTCCACTCTCCCCATTATTATTCAGCATAGTTCTGGAGGTCCTAGTCATGGCAGTCTGACAACACAAAGAAATAAAAGGCATCCAGATTGGCAAGGAAGGAGTGAAACTGTCCCTGTTAGCAGATGACATGATATTGTACATAAAAACCCTAAAGAATCCACTCCAAAACTAGTAGATCTAATAGGTGAATTCAGCCAAGTTGCAAGATGCAAAATTAATATGCAGAAACCTGTTGCATTCCTATACACTAACAATGAACTAGCAGAAAGAAAAATCAGGAAAATAATTCTATTCACAATTACATAAAAAGAAACAAGATACCTAGGAATAAACCTAATCAAGGAAGTGAAAGACCTATACTCTTAAAACTACATGGCACACAAGAGAAATTAAAGAAGATACCAATAAATGGAAACACATCCCATGCTCATGGATAGGAAGAATTAATATTGTCAAAATGGCCATACTGCCTAAAGTATCTACAGATTCAATGCAATTCATATCAAAATACCAACAGCATTCTTTAATGAACTAGAGCAAATAGTTCTAAAATTCATATGGATCCACCAAAGACCCAAAGTAACCAAAGCAATCCTGAGAAGGAAGAATAAAGTGGGGAGGATTACGCTTCCTGACTTCAAGCCCTACTACAAAGCCACAGTAATAAAACAATTTGGTAATGGTACAAGAACCAACCCATAGACCAATGGAACAGATTAGAGAGCCCAGATACAAACCCAAGCATATATGGTCAATTAATATATGATAAAGAAGCCATGGATATAAAATTGGGAAATGACAGCCTCTTCAACAAGTGGTGTTGGCAAAACTGGACAGCTACATGCAAAAGAATGAAACTGGATTATTGTCTAACCCCATGCACAAAAGTAAACTCAAAATGGATCAAAGACCTGAATGTAAGTCATGAAACCATAAAACTCTTAGAAGAAAACATAGGCAAAACTCTGTTGAATATAAACATGAGAAACTTTTTTCTGAACACATCTCCTTGGGAAAGGGATACAAAATCAAACTGAACAAATGGGATTATATCATGCTAAAAAGCTACTATACAACAAAAGACACCATCAGGAGAACAAAATACATCATATGGTATAGGAGAATATATTTGTAAATGACATTTCTGACAAGGGGTTAACATCCAAAATATATAACAACAACTAAAAAGCAAATAACCCTATTAAACAATAGGCAGAGGATATGAAGAGACACTTATCCAAAGAAGAAATTCAGATGGCCAGCAGGCACCTGAAAAGATGCTCCACCTTGCTAATCATTAGAGAAATGCAAATAAAAACCACTATGAGATGTCACCTCACACCAGTTAGAATGGCCAACTTCCAAAAGACAAACAACAATAAATTTTGGTGACAGTGAAGAGAAAGGGGAACTCTCCTACACTTCTGGTGGGAATGTAAATTAGTTTAACCATTGTGGAAAACAGTATTTAAGTTCCTCAGAAAAGTAAAAATAGAAATACCATTTGTTCCAGGAATTCCACTCCTAAGAATATATCCTAAGAATGTAGGAGCCCAAATTCAAAAAGACATATGCATCCCTATGTTTATCATAGTACTATTTACAATAGCCAAGAAATGGAAGCAACCTAAGTGTTACATATACACAATATAATATTATTCAGCCATAAGAAGAAAACAAATCCTACCATTTGCAATAACATGGATGGAGCTAGAGGGTATTGTGCTCAGTGAAATAAGCAGAAAGAAAAGTACCATATGATTTCCCTCATTTGTGGAGTATAATAATAGAGCAAAAACTGAAGGAGCAAAACAGCAGCAGACTCACAGAACTCAAGAATGGACTAACAAATACCAAAGGAAAAGTGACTGGGGTGGGGACACATGGGAAGCAAAGGAGAAGGGAAATAAGGGGCATCACAATTAGCACACATAACATGGGAGGCATGGGGTAAGCAGTATAGCACAGAGAAGGCAAGTAGTGACTCTATAACATTTTACTACACTGATGGACAGTGACTAACGGGGTATGTGGTGGGGTCTTGATAATGGGGGAAATCTAGTAATAGTATTGCTCATGTGATTGTATATTAATGATACCAAAATAAGAAAAAAAACTTTAATTAATATACAAGCATTGTAAAAAAAAAAGAAGAAGGTATTATATACATTATATACATCAAACAGAAAGGAGTGGTGTAGGTAGTTCTGTTAGAATGCATTCAAACTTAAGTGACCATTAGCTTATTATAGATTGTTATATTCATAGGATGTCATATAAGAACTCCAAAAACTTAAAATACAAAAAGAGAGAAGTGAACCCAGCTACAACACTAAAGAATGTCATAAAACACAAGAGACAGCAAGAGAAAAAAGATAAGACCAAAAACAAAAAAATCCAAGAAAAATTTAACAAAATGGCAATAAGAAATATATACTGATAATTACTTTAAATGTAAATGCTCCAAATGCTCTAATTAAAAGACATAGGGTGACTGAATGTATTTTTTTAAAAAGTCCCATTTACTTGCTTCCTACAAGAGACTTATTTAAGTAAGGACACAGAGTGGAACTGAAGGGATCAAAAAAGATATACCATGTAAATAGGGATGAAAAGAAAGCTGGAGTTGCAATATTTATATCAGTCAAAATAGACTCCAAAACAAAAAAGGTAAGAAAAGACAAAGAAGGACATTACATAATGATAAAAGGATCAGTCCAACAGGACATAACATTCATAAATATCTGTGCAACCAACATAGGTGCACCTAAATATAAACCAAATACTATCAGACCTAAGGGAAGAAATTGATCACATAATAATACTAGGGAACTGCAACACCCTACTTACATCAGGGATAGATCAGCCAGACAGAAAATAAAAAGGAAATAGAGGAGTTGAATGACACATTAAATAGAAGGACTTAACAGATATTTATAGAATATTCTACCCAAAAGCAACAGAATACACATTTTCCCTTTTTCTCAAATGCACAGAGAATGATCTCCAGAATAGATCACATACTAGAACACAAAGAAAGTCTCAACACAGTTAAGAAAATTGAAATTACATCAAGCATCTACTCAGACCAAAATGGTGTGAAACCAGAAATCAATTATAAGAAAAAAGCTGGATAAAATACAAACATATAGTAGCTAAACAGCATGCTTCTAAATAAACCATGAATCAAGGAACTGAACCAAGCAGAAATCAAACAATACATAGGAACAAATGAAAACAGAAACACAATGATTTGAAATAGGTCACATGCAGAAAAAACAGTTCTAAAAGGACATTTATAGCAACACAAGCCAGCTCAAGAAACAAAAACAAGCTCAAATAAAAAAAAAATAACCCTACAACTAAAGGAAGTAGAAAAAGAACTATAAAGCCCCAAATTTGTAGAATGAGAAACACAATAAAGATCGGAGCAGAAATAAATAAAATAAAGACTAAGAAAACAGTAGAAAAACATCCATGAAACCAAGAGTTGCTTCTTTGAGAAGATAAACAAAATAGGCAAACACTTAGCTAAACATATCAAGAAAAAAAGAACACACCACAAAATCAAAAATGAAAAAGGAGAAATTACAACCAACAACATAGAAATTCAAATTATAAGCATATTCTATGAAAAATTATATGCTAATAAATTGGACAACTTAGAAAAAAATGGATAAATTCTTAGAAATTTCCAACCTTCCACAACTGCTCCAGGAAGAAGCAGAAAGTCTTAATGGACTGGTTACTTGTAATGAAATTGAAGTTGTAATAAAAAAGCTCCCAAAAAACAAAACGTCCAGGGACCAGATTGATTCACAGATGAGCTAATACATCCTTAAAGTATTCAAAAAAAACAGAAGAGGGGGGAATAGCTTCAGAATCATTCTCCAAGGCCAGTATTATTCTAATACCATAACTAAAAACACTGCAAAAAAAACCAAAAAAAACTACAAACCAATATCCCTGATGAACATAGATACAAAAGTATTCAATAAAATATTAGCAAATGGAATTTCAAAAATACCTCAAGAGGATCATTCATCAAAACCAAGTGGAATTTATTCCAGGCATGCAAAGATAGTACAGTATCCACTAGTCAACCAAATGTGGTACTCCATCTTAACATAAGGAAGGATAAAAAACACATGATCATCTAAATACATTTGACAAAATTAAACATCCATTCAGGATTAAAATCTCTCAACAAAATGAATATAAAGGGAACATACTTCAACATAATAAAGGCCATATATGACAAACCCATAGCCACCATCATAATCAACAGTGAAAAGCTGAAAATTTTTCCTCTAAGATTTGGAACAAGACAAGAATGCCCATTCTTATCATTTTATTCAACCTAGTACTAGAAGTTCTAACCATGGTAATCAGACAAGAAAAAGAAACAAGACATACAAATTGATAAGGAAGAAGTAAAACTTAATATTTGCAGATAATATGATACTATATATATATTGAATACCCTAAAAACTCCATCAAAAAGCTACTAGAACTAATAAATGGGTTCAGCAAATTTGCAGGATTCAAAATCATTGTACAGAAATCTGTTGAATGCCTTATATACTAAACAAAGTAGCAGATAGAGAAATCAAGAAAACAACTCTATTTATAATTGCATCAAAAAGAATAAAGTACCTAGGAATAAACCAAACCAAGGACATAAAAGACCTGTACTCTGAAAACTATAAGACACTCATAAAAGAAACTAAAGAAGACACAAACAAATGGAAATTATCCAATGCTCATGGATAGGAAGAGTTAATATTGTCAAAAGGCCCAAAGCAATTTACAGATTCAATGAAATCCCTATCAAAACACCAATGGCATATTTCAATTACCTAGAGAAAACAATCCTAGAATTTATATGGAACTACAAAAGACCCCAAATAGCTAAAGCAATCTTGAGAAAGAGCTTGGGGTATCATGCTCCCTGATTTAAAGCTATGCTACAAACCTACAGTGTAAATCAGTTTTAATAAGAGTAAGGTACTGGCACAAAAACTGACCCATAGATCAGTGAAACAGAATAGAGAGCCCATAAATAAACCCATGCATAAATAGTTAGTAAATATATGACAAAGGAGCCATGAATATACAATAGGAAAAAGACAGTCACTTCAAGAAATGGTGTTGGGAAAACTGGACAGCTACATGGAAGACAATGAAACTATATCACTGTCTGACACCACACACAGAACTAAACTTTAAATGGATTAAAGACCTAAATGTAAGACAGGAAACCATAAAACTCTTAGAAGAAGACATAGGTAAGAATTTTGTGAACATCAGCATGAGAAATTTCTTTCTGGATGTGTCTCCCCAAGCAAGGGAAACAAAAGCAAAAATAAAGAAGTGGTACTACAGCAAACCAAAAAACTTTTTTGCAATAAAGGAAGCCTTTAAAAAAACAGGAAAGGGAACTTACCATATGGGAGATAGATTTGCAAATTGTATATCCAGTAAGGGACTAATTCCTAAAATATATAAAGAACTCATGCAAATCAACATTTTAAAAAACACAAGTAACCTAATTAAGAATGGGTAGAAGACCTGAACAGACGTTTTTACAAAGGAGACATACAGATAACCAACAGACACATGAAAAGATGCTCCAGATCACTAATCATTAGGGAAATGCAAATCAGAACCACAGTGAAGTACCTCTTCACACCAGTCAAAATGGCCACTATACAAATGACAAGAAACAACAGTGTTGCTGAGGATGTGGAGAAAAGGAAACCCCGTTGCACTGTTAGTGGGAATTGGTCCAGACACTGGAAAATAATATGGAGCTTCCTCAAGAAACTAAAAATAGACATAACATATGACCCAGCAATGCCACTTTTAGGAATTTACCTGAAGAAAACCAAATAACTACTTTGAAAAGATATTTGCACACATATGCTCACTGCAACATTTACAATAGCAAAGATATGGAAGCAACCAAAGTGCCCATCAATATACGAATGGAAAGATGTGGTAAATTTACATAATGACATATTACTCAGCAATAAAAAAGATGGAAATCTTGCCATTTACAACAACATGGATGGACCTAAAGGATATCATGTTAAGTGAAATAAGGCAGGCAGAGAAAGAATACCATTTGGTTTCACTTGAATGTGGAATCTAAAAGACAAATGGAAAAGAAATAGACCCACAGATACAGACAACAGACTATTGGTTACCATTGGGAAGGGTTAAGTAGGGGTGCAAAATAGGGGAGAGGGATAAAGAGGTACAAACTGCAAACTGTAATAAGTTCAACATAGGAATGGAAGTGCAACATAGAGAATATAACCAATAATATTGTAATATCTTGGTATGATAATGGGGTAACTACACTTATTGTGGCAATCATCTAGTAATGTAAGTAATGTATACAATTATTAGGTCACTATGTTATACATCTGAAACCAATGTAATATTGTATATCAACTTTAATGCAATAAGAAAATAAAGAAAAGAGAAGCTATGATATTTCAAACTTCCAGTTTCCTCCAGTGGACTATTTATTACATCAATGGACCCAACTCCTTCCATTCCCCTGTAAGAGAGCCAGTTCTCTCCTTTGTTCTGTGGACTTCCCTATGGTTTTGCTGTAGCTTGCTTGTTCTGTATTACAATTCTTTGCTATTTCTGAATAAACCCCATTTTGCTGGTAAAAATAAATAAAAGAGCAGATTAAATGATATGTGAATTATATTTCAAAAGCTGTAAAAAATAGTGTCCATAAAAATAGGTAACATTTATTGGAAACTATCATAAGGCACATATAACTCTAAGATGTTGTATGTACACACTGATTCATTTACCCTTAAAAAAATCCCTATGCTATTGGTATTAATATTAGCCACCTTTTATAGATGAAAAAACATGGGCACAAAGAAGTCAATTTGTATGTAAAGTGATCATAGTACACAGGAAAGCCTCCATCTTTTAACCATCGTGCTGTACCATCCCTTCCACAGCTCTGAAGAGAAAAGTTAATGCCAAATATTAAAATTGTTTTCAACACTAACAGCAGCCAAAAAGTTTGTATAATTAATTTGTAAAGACCTCTTACATTGAAATCAAGGTATAATAATATTCCAAATTTTAATTATACCTTGCAAATTAAAAGTACTTCCAAAAAACACAGTGACTAAAATATAGTGACCAAAACATGTAACTGTACATTTACTTGAAATATAATAAAAAATAACACAAGTTAAACAAAAATAATATGATATTTCACATATAATATTTATAAATATTGTACAAAAATATTTTTCAGAGTGTGTTCAATGGACTACTGATGAGAATGTAATTGCCACAAACCTTCTGGAAGTAAGTGCGTGCATATGCATCAGGATATTTAAATAGAGAACAACATGGACCAGGTATTGCTAATTCTAATAAAAAATTATTTAGAACTGTAGTCATATGTACATGTCAAAAATCTTATATATGAAAATTGTTTATCTTTAAAGATCACCTCACAGTTATTCAGCCCCACGTATCTACATAATTGAATAAAAAAGAAAAATGCTCAAATTTTGTTCCTAAAAATTTCCTATACACATACACACACACAAATATTTAAAATTTTAGTATAGAGGATATACACACATGTGTAAAATTGTTAAAAAATTTATCATAACATCCATATTATTAGAGCATAAATAATTCTTATTTACTGATGGGACCATTAGGGGTTTGTTATATTCACCCACATAATTACACAAAAGTTCATTGTTTATGTGTCCAAACTTAGCTTTTAATACAATTCAACATAGTAAGCATCTAATATTTAATAGCATTATAGCATAGCTCTCTACAGAGTTCTTATTAGCATATCAGTTATCCTTATCACATACATATACTAACAGACAGAGATCTTTAAGAACCATAAAACCATAGGAAAATAAGGGAATTAGTATATTATTTATAAATCCTAGATAACATTTTAACTATACTAATATTTTATCTGAATTGTTTTAGTACAGTGAGTGTAGTGTGGCATGTTGTCATAACTGTCATTAAGTTCTTTGTAGAGGAAAAAGGCATCAACAAAACACTTCTGCAAATATATGCTGTAATCCCCAATAGTGTAAAGATATCCAGGCAATAGTTAAATTATACCTGACTGACCATTTAAAAATGTCTCCAAGAGTGATTCCATTTCCTGTCTTCCCATTAAATGAGGTGACATTAATTTTTATTGAGATTTTCCTTTATAGAGATTATATCAATAAACTTCAGTATGGCTTTCATTGGAATTTTTCATTTCTGAGAGCCTTTAAACAAGAGATGTCAAAAGCAATAAAATAAATGCTATCTTCAATATTTGGCCGAGGTTCACCATATTAAAAATGCTATAACCCAACAGTTTTGTCTTTAATAATATATAGTAATGATTTCTTTTAATGGCTTATCCTGCAAAGGTAGAAGAAACCAAAATGCCTCTAAACTGTATCTGTATAGCCTGAAACATCACTGCAGAAAAGTATTTATTCATGTTTGTAACACAGCTTTATGGCACCAATTTAGCTGAAAGAATGTATATATATATATATATCTTTTATGGCATTTTCACTTCAGAGAATTAGATATGACTTGTTTTTGTAATGCAGAGTAAAAAAGAAAGATTTTTTTTTCTGATTGTGAAACTTGGCTATTAAGAATGCTTAATCTTCTAGGAAGGCATGGATCCTGAGTATAACTGGAGTCACATCTCAGTAAAGGCAATATTGGACTTGAAAATATATGAGGAACACTTGTGATATGTGGAACCAATTTCAAAGTCATATGTGGAATCATTTATCAGACCACCAAATACCCTTTCAGCCACACAGCAGATACTTAGATCTGGGATAATCTGAGTGATTCTCCACTCCTTTTTGTCCCTCCTTTTATGTTGTATTACGTCTATAAAAAAAGTCTGCCTTCTCTGTGCATTAGGCAAGGCCTGCAGAAGATGCTCCTAAGCTCTTGGTGCTGTCTCAGTGGAACCTGTCTCAATTCACTTTCATTTTTAATTTTTTTTATTGCCCAGATATTTATTTATTTCCTTTTTGGATATTTTTTGTTGACATATAGTGATATGCAATATTGTATTGGTTTCCTGGAAGCAAAAGTTTTAGAACTGGTTCTGTGGAAATCCCGATAATGTCATTTTATTTATGTTTCTCATTCTCTGCTGCATTAGCTCACTTGTTTTTTTCAGCCATATCACTCTTACTAAAGATGAAGGACAAGAAGAGAGATACTCTGGACTCCTAACCGATGACATGTTCCTTCTTACCTGTGTCTTTGACCTTTACTCAGCACTGCCTCAGCAGAAGTCTTGACAGCAAGGCTTGTTCATCAGTATTTTTTAAATTCCCCAAAGTATATGGTGGAGCACTAGCTTTCTCAGCATGTTAATAGACACTAAGTAAAAGGATTCTGGAGTCAAATCAATCTGGAAAATTCTGGAGAAGAATGGGAGTAGTTTTAAATTACAGAACTTCTCAATTCTACAGCTTTTGAATTTTACATGCTTTTATATTTTTCTATTTTAATGTTTTGGGTTTGTTTTGTTTTTACTTTACTCGTCTAAAATATAGTGTCATTTTCCAAGAAGGAAGCATGGTAAGCAGAGTTTCAATATATGATTGTGACACTGGTGAACCTTTGCAGAACTAATGCTCCACTAAAAACACTTTAAAAAACATGATCCTGGGGCAAAAACTATGATCCTTGTATTACTTAGGCAATTACAAAGATTTATAACATTAATAAAAGAACAGAGGGATGCATTTGAAAACAGGAAACTGAATGTGTCTCTCTCACTCATTCATTCCATAAATATTCTTTGAGTTTTATTCCATATGCTGGGCAGGAGCCTAACTGCTGGGAACACATCAGTGAATAGCCAGGGCACATATCTCTATAAGCTACTTACGTTCTAATGGAAGGGGTGAGAGGAGAGAAATAACACTCCAGCCTCTTTTGCTGTTGTTGCTTGAATACATCAGGTATTCAGCTGTTGTAAGGTCTTTGGACTTGCAGTTCCTTCTACCTAGAATACTTTCCTTAGATAGACCCATCATTAGCTATGTCATAGAGTATGTTTATGTTCAGCATTCATAGAGACTGCCAAATAGTTCTCCAAATCATAGAACCAATTGCCTCCTCACTGGAAGTATGTGAGCATGTCAATTCTGCATCTTCAAACTCTGTACTTGATTATACATTTGAATGCCCTCTGTTCTTGCCTCTGGCTGATTTTTCTATTAAGTTGGCCTTTTTAGTCTATAAATGATAGATTTTGATGGACTGAAATTTCTGATTTTAATTCCCTTACAGTAATTAACACTTTCTTATTTAAAAGCACTTTGCATACCCTAAAATCATGGGTACATTCTTCTGTTATCCTTGTAGAAAATCCATTGTTTTAGCTCTCATATTAGATTATAATCTATCTTGAGTTGATTTCTGTGTATAGTGTGAGTTGTAGAACAAAACACAATTTATCCCTATGGAATCCCTGTGGAAACAAAGCCCGTCATTTCTTTATAGCTGTATCCATATACATGTGATTCTCTTTGTTGACAATCAGATTCATTGGTCTATTTTCTCTGTGTTTCTTCTGAAGCTTTCTAATAACGTTATCATGCAACAGTCTTCCACTCTTTTTCTTCAAGATTATCTTGGCTCTTCTTGGTCTTTAATTCTGATTGAGATTGCGTTTACTATATAGACTGACTTGAGAAGAATTGATGGTTTTATAACATTGAGTCTTTCAATTCCTGATGTATCCCTGGTAAACATTTCTGGGTGTGTCTGTGAGGGTATCTGGAAGAAATTGACATTTAAATTAGCAGACTAAATAAAGAAGATTGCCTTCACCAGTGCCAGGGGGCGTCATCCAGTATGTTGATGGAGCATAAAGATAGAGCAAAAGGGAGAAGGAAGACAAATTTATTCTCTCTGCTTGAGCTGAAATATCCATCTTCTCCTTCCTTCAGATATTGGTGGTCCTGGTTCTCTGGCTTTTGGACTCAGACCAGGACTTACACCATCAGGTCCCATGATTATAAGGACTTTGGGCCCAGAGTGAATCACATCACCTGGGTCTCCAACTTGCAGACAGCAGTCTGTGAGACTCCTTGGCCTCTATGACCATGTAAGCAAATTCCTATAATAGATCTCCTCTTATATATGTTTCAATATATCCTATTGGTTTTGTTTCTCCAGAGAGCTTTGGCTAATACACCATAAATCACATTGTTAGGACAGACTTATTCAAACTGGTATATCATGGAATAAGGTTTCAGGAATACAAAAACAATCCTGTCAAGCAGAATATTATGATATCTCAGAGTTCATCTACCAGGAGTCAGCAGCGGGCCAGTCCTGAGGAAGAGCCTTTCTTTGGAATGTCCAGGACTTGAACAACCATAGTTTAATTAATTAACCCTTTCCCGTAGGAGAAATTCCAAATTTTTCTGATGGTTTGGCCTGAGAAGCTGGGAGATACTAAAATGGAAATTAAATGTAAGAGAGTAAATTTAGCAGAAATATCAGGTTCTTGCTATGAGATTTGTTGAATATGAAGATCCTCTTAGGCATCCAAGATGAGATGTTAATTAGGCAGTCAGATATACAATTCAGAAGGTTGGTATAGAATTTTAAGTAAAAGATGTCATTTTGACAACCATGACCACATAACCAGGAGAGTTAAGGTGTTTGCAGAAGTACTAAATATAGATAACAAAGGGAGGAAGACCAAAGACTAAGAACCTAATATATTCCAGTATTGGAGGTCAAGAATATGAGAGAGAGCTAGAAAGGGAGGTAGAGAGGAAATGGCCAACTGAACCAGTTTCTTTTTGCATTTTTTTCTTTAGCAGGTATGGGCTTCCCAAGGGGAGATGAACTCTCCGGTACTTCTGGTTATCTGTGCATATACTTGAGTGATTTTGTTAGGCCAGTGAAAATCATCAAAGGCAGCATGGTTAAAGAGCTTTTATAATCAATAGGATGCAAAAGCCTAAAATGAATTATAAAGTAACAGTGAGTGGGACCCAAAGAAAGATGGGTAAAGTGTTAGCAGTGTTTGTTACATAATATTCATAAATATTATGAATCATAATAACTTACTACAAAACCCACCACAGAATTTAATCATTATCTATGCCAATGAAGCCATTGGTGTATGTTCTTCAGATTCCTTGCATCCCCTTAACGTCACCACTGTTCTGGATTTCGTACTTACTGTTTCTCAGCTATTTTAAAAAACAAGTTTACTACACATTATACAACTTAAAATGTATAAAATTTTATTTTTCTTGTTGTTAGTTTTTATGTGTTACAGTGCCATCATAGTCTTCTGAGTTTGTTTCATTCATTCACCATTGTTTGAATTACTGTTTTTGAGATTTACCCATGTTATTCCGTATATGAATGCATACTTATTCATTTTCTCTGCTACATAAAATTGTATACCTTTTTAAACATTTTTCATTATAATGAATATTTTGGATGTTTCTAGATTTTGGCTATTTCTCATAACATTTTCATAGGCATTCTTGTTCACATATAAAACAATTTAACTCTGGGGCTTCGAGGAATACTGTTGTTTAAAGATAGAGTAGGGCATATATATATACTTGTTCATCTTTAAGGGTCATCGCTTACATAGAGATCTGTTTGTTCATGTGGCAAAGCAAGCCTTTTAAAATTACAGAGGATGTGGATGCTGTAATATCTATTTTTGCTCTACCTCATCAATTCTCTTCTTTTTCAGTAGTTTCCCAGCTACTCTTACTTATACTTTTAAACAAGCTATATAATAAACTTATAGTAAATAAATTTTTCTATAACATATGTAGAAAAATCCTCAAATGACTATAAGTATGTAGATACTGGCATATTTCCTTGGTGAGACTACAAAATGGCACAACCACTATAGAGAGGAATTGGGTAAACTATAACAAAACTAGTTTTACATTTACCCTAGACTCAGAAAACTCATTTCTAAAAATTTACCTGAAGATGCTTCTCTACAAATACCAAACAACATATGGAACATTATTTGTACAAGCAAAATATTAGACACAGGCCATAGTCTGAATAAACTGTGGTGCATTCCATGCTATGTGATGACATAGTGTGCAAATGTAAACAGAGAGAGATATAGTGAGTGATGAAATGAAAAATACTTCCATGAACTGATAACTAGAAAGATTAAGTGCAGAGATTATATAAATAGTGCTAAACATGTACAGAAGATACAGGGAAATTTTTAATCATGCATATTTGCTTCTATTTGTCAAAAAACAGCAAGACAGTGACTAAGAAACTAGAAACTAAAAAGAGTGGTAGCCTATGGGGGATAATTAGGAAAGGAGTGGAAGAACTGGGATGAGAGTGATGCTTCTATGAGTTTATATTTTCTATAGTTTTGAATTTTGAAAAAGAATTATGTTTGTATAGCCAAAGAAATTTATAGCATTAAAATCAAAATCGCAGTATAAAAAGAGCCCATCATGTTAACTTAACTGGTATCTCTTACCGTAAACCAACTGTGTATGGAAATATGTGAAACAACTATTTTCAGAAATTGGGCAATAGGCAGCTTAAGGTTATTATCCTTGAGATAAAATGATATCTGGAAAAATCATCAAATGTTTAGAAATTGAATAACACTTTTGTAAATAACACATGAGTAATCCTGAAATTATTTTGTCTATGTTTTAAGACAGTGTAAATATATGATTATAGTGAAGTTTTGCTCTGGGAGAAGGAAGATTCAAAGGTGGAACATTGAGGAAAAAGCCTATGGTACTAGATTTGAACTTGAGATATCAGTGTGAGCCCAAATTTTCTTGAATCCTTTTTTCTTACCACTGTGATGGCTTCAGAGGCCATCAGATCTTAGTCTTGATTTCTCAGTGTACAAAATCTAACATTAATTTATAAGCAAAATCCCTCTTTTGTGAGGAATCTGGAATATACTTGAAACTGATAGGTCAAGAGAACATGACCAGTTAGAAGGGATTCCCAGTGCTCAGCTTTCTGACAAATTTAGTATGAAAAAAAGAAAAATAATAGTGTGATATTAATGGATTATAACAAGGACTCCATAGTGATAGCACCAAAGAATAAAGAGAGAAATGCTGTCTAATAAATATAGACAGATGACACAATTAGAAAATCACCATTGTGTAACTACCAATCTAAAATATGACTCAGATAATCAAATGTTTGCCAAGAGCACTGGATGAAAGTTGTTAGGTAAGAAAATATTCACGCATACATGAAGTCATTCCAGGAACAATGCATTAATGAAAAAGGGAAGTGTTACTTTTATCATTATAAAATCTGATGGCTGCCACCTTGACCTTTACTCTTCACTGTTGTCATCAGTAGGACGACTGGCATCACATTCCTTGATACGATGCACTGGAAAGTATAATGTGGTTATCTGGCTGGAGGGCAAGCCTGAGAAGACTGACAAGGAAAAGTGTTATAAATCCAGAGGTACTCTAAGGGGCATCTTCTCTGGATTCTACAAAAACTGCAGTGCAGTGAACAGCTGATGAGCTATTCAGAATACAGCCCAAATGTAAGGCCGGGAACCTTGACTGTATCCTAGATGGAAGCAATGAACAAATAGTTTTGGGCAACAGAAAATTTGAATATAAAGTGTGTATTAGGTAATGTTTTGTATCATTGTTGCATACATAGTTATACAGATACTTTCATATTACATAATCTATGTAGAATAGTTTAATAATAAATATAAATAATTTGAAAAGATTCCTTGGGTTACCACTTACATTATTTTAGCCAGTGGAGTGAATCTATGCAGTTCACTATAGATTTAGACTCTCTTTAGTTTACATGCATCCACAGGGTTTTACATACTTTGTTTACCAACCCCACAGTCAATGTTACCAGAAAATTCTCCTATCAAATTTAGTCACAACTAGCTTTGTCCATAGGAATGAACTTCAAGTCCATTCTTCCAGTGCATTGGCCACAAACCTTGGACTCTATTTCTTTCAAAAATATCAGCTGTACTGTCAAAAAAATGTCTAGAATCTAACCATATTTTACATGCTTATGGTTTCCATTACCTCTCTGAGCTTGTTTCCTGAAGTTCTTCCATCTTTCCTTCTGTTTCAGACATCCTCGCCTCCTTATGTTTCCAAGCACTTGCCTGTCACATGTTTTCCTTGGGGCCTCATGTTTGCTCCTCCCTCTGCCTGAACGTTCTCCCCAGGTACCTGCATGACTTACTGTTTTACTTCTCTCAAGTTCATTCAAGTTTCTGTTCAAAAGTCATTTGTCTTTGTCACTTTATTTAAAATTGCTGGCCTCCCAGGATGCCTTACCACCCACACTTCTGCTTAATTTTTCTCTATGATAATAATCACCTTTTAATATATGATATGCTTTTTAATATAATTTGAACTGTTTATCACCCCTCCTTAGAATGAAAGCTCCATGCAGACAGGGAGTTTTATTACTTAGTTCACCACTCTATTTCTGGAGGTTAGAACAATGCTGACATATTAACAGTCAGTAAGCAATAAGCATTTAGTGAGTAAGTAAATGTTTGATTAAATACACCAATACATGGAAATGTATTATCTTTAAAATCATTTTACCTGGATTCCTGTAGACTTCATGCATAGGAATAATCTTAAAGTTGAACTATCACCTACAGCTCTGTAGTAAAAGACAATATTATTTGTCTATAGAATATGCTTAAAGTAATGCATTTTATTTACTTACTTTCATTTCCTTTTGTTGTTAGAAATTAGTATGTATCTTAATAAGAATTTTAATAATAATCAAAAAAACAAAATACATGGCTCGAAGAAATTCATCTTGTAGAAGTTAACACAGAAAGATAAATAAATCAAAATTTGATACCAAAAATCTGCCTGAATAGTTTAATAGAGGATTTTGAAATTCACTAAAAGAATTGTGATGTCATTGATTCAGTGTATAATTACTGGACACCTACTGTGTGCTAGTTGCTTCTGGTACAGTGGTAAACAAGACAGAACAATCCTGAATTCTTCTAAGTTGCACTCTCATTTGGGACTTTCATTCCAGTGGGAATGTACTATATAGTGGATGTGGCCCACTGTTTCTAAAATAAATTACCTGTTTTTCCAATTGGAAAGGATTATTTGTCACAAAATCTTTCTTTCTATTATGTTTGTTTCTATTTGAAATGACACTACCAAATATTACTAAAGCAAATCTGTGTGTGTGCACCTGTTAGAGAAACGACACCAAACTCATCTGCCATAGACCAGTTACAGTGATTTCAAAGTAACTTCACTTAAAACCATCTTCCAAGAGTGTTTGGTGGTCTCTCTCCATCTGAGAAACTTGAAGCTTAGCAAGTGATTTATTGCTCTTTGCTGAGGGGGTCACCAAGCAAACAAGCACATAGGCTGCATGACCATGTCTTCTGGTCCAGTTAGAACAGTAACACCAGCAAGACTCTGTTCCTGAAGCAACACCCCCATGGGAAACTTAACTACAGCAAGGTTTCCCTGACAGCACAAGAGAGAACACTTTTCACTGAAATTTCAAGGGTTACAGAATGGATTTTGAGGTCAAAGGCATGGTGTGGGTTAAATTTTCTTTTATTTCTCTCTCTTTCTGAGCGAGTCAACATGTATTGGAGTCATCCAGCCATAGGGGACACCTCACCCTTCTGAAAGAGGACAAATCAGGTGCTTTTATGAAATAACATAACAGTCATCTTTGGTAGAATTTAGCAAAAATAAAAATATTATAGGTGCTTGCATCTTACCTCTGGCTTTTTAAAAGGTTGGAAGCTGTTTCTCTAAGAGGTGGATATGTCTCAGTAGGTAAAGATTGGTCTCAATTTTTACTTTGTATTTCCAACAAGAGAAAAAACTTTCAATTCTGTGTCCTGAAATCTCAACGGGTGTTTTTCCTTTTTTTACTCTTGGGAAAAAAACTAAGAAAATCATATGCTTCAAAAAATAAAGTATTGCTATTACATTTGTCTGCTAGTTCTTCATATTTTGAGACCAGTACAAGAGCATAACCTATTGTTTGAGCCACTGAGCTTCTTGCTTTCTTTATGAGATATTTTGTAGAGGAAGAAAATCTTTCTGAGGGTATTATGAAAAAGTAGATTCTTATCTTTTGGTATCATTCTATCATGAAATTCCTTGGTGAGTCTACACCTTTATAACTAAATGCTTTATTAAAAACAGATGAAGAAGGTACTTATGTTTGATTTCAGAAAGAGACCCTAAGAAATTAGAAGTGAAATGCCATTTTAATGCATACTGGCAAGTCTGTATGCATGGCTATGGTATGGTGTTAAGGTGAAACTCTGCAAACCATCTTCTCTGTAAGACATATTTTCAGAGGCAAATGTATGGGAACAGAAAAATTATCAATGGTTAAAAGAGTAAAAAGGGCAAGTAGATATTGACTGCTTGTGCTCAAGATCTTTTTTAAAGGTTGATTTTGCCATCAACACAGAATTATTAGAAGGACTTCTTTTCTACCTAACACAGGCTATAATTTTATGCTCTTCTATATGTTCTTCACTAGCCTTTTTATGAACATTGACTCAAGTTCTGGTAGTTAATATCTGTGAAGTATTCTGAAGCTGGGTTGGATCTTTTCTCATGAGTGGTGAATTATTTGTATAATATCATGCAATTCTGCCAAAAAAAATGAAAAAAAAGTAACAATTTTATTTCCAAGAAAATATGCCAAAAGAGACCAATTTTATTGCTGTTAAGTTGAAAGCCATGTCTTTTCTGGTACTGCTCTGCTTTAAGAAACACCATGGAACTTATGTCAGCATCCTTGTATCATAGGTGCATGGCATAATCTCTATTTAAATATACACCATAAGCATTGAAAATGATCTAAAAGAAGGTTACAGAAAGCCAGGAACCCACTGTTAACACATTTCTGACATAAACACTAGGTCCCATCTTTCTCTGCTTGTCAGGGATGAATGTTTCCTTCAAGGGCTGGAAAAAATAAGAAGTCTCCTGCACCTCCTACAAATGCTCTCCTTCAGTGGCTAGCCTTGTGGAAAGCAGAATAGAGCAGATAGCTGGAGCTGCTTACGTGGAAGACCAGAGGCATGGAATCTGGTCCCTAGGACCTGCTCTGAGCTCTGTAGGACTGACATCAGTGATTCCCTCTTCAGCCAATTCATGCTTGCATTTTTATGCAAGTACTGTTTGTTCCCATATTTTTGCTTTTCTTGTAGTATTCTTTTGGCTTAGAATTCCCTTTGTTTTCCTATTTCTTTTCCTAAAATAATACTTGGAGTACCAAAAGTCCTAGATAAACATATAGGAAGATCCATGAATTAATGAAATTTGTGGGTAATTCTATATTGTAAAGTCTTCAATAGGAGTTTTTACTGTGTAAAACTGAATTCTCTTGTATCTAAATGCCAGTTGTTGGCATTTCAAATTATCAAGGAAAAGAATAACAAGGCCATCCTAACTACTGAAAATTCTTCAATTAGTCCTTGAACCCTGATTTGTATTTCACACTAATATAGGTGGCTTCTCCCTCCCTCATAATATACCCATCTTGGGGACAGCGTGTACCACTCACACATTCTTACAGTAGTTTGGATTTAATTGTTTCCTCCACTTCGATGCATTCATTTACACAAATATTTACTGAGTGGCTATGGTGTGCCACATACATCATAGTCAGCATAACATATTGAAGAAGAGTGAGGCTGTGCAGTTCCAATCCTGTTGCAAAACATTCTGTCTATGAAAACTTTGTGCAAGTTAGTTTCTTTGTGTCTCATTTTTTTCATCTTTGAAAGGGGAATCATAGTAGTATATATTTTATAGGGCTTTGTGATGAGTAAATAAGGGTATACAGAATCTAATACAGTATTTGAACAAGTTTTAACCTTGAGAAAGTTTCTTAGCATCTCTAAGCTTCAGTTTTGTTCTCTCTAAATCAGTCTTAAAAAAGTTAGCTCTCAGAACTCAGAGTTCATATTCTGACCCATAGTAAGACTACAGGTTCAGTGGTGTCCTGGAATTTGGATGCTGTTATAGTTCCATTATATTTCATTCCACCTACTATTGAAAGTTAGAGTTGGAACAGTCAAATCTTTAGCGTATTAGAAAGTGGGAAGCTTCCCTTATGTTTGGCCTGTAGTTTAATTCTGATTGTTCCATGTCTTCATCTCTGAAGATAAAGGCAAGCAGGCCAATGATTAAGTCCATCTGATGTAATACAAAGTCATCACTCCTAAGAGTTGAAACGACTCTAGAGAAAGATTGAGGATGAAACCCCATCAACAGTATTTGAAGGGGTGGACATAGGGCCAATTTAGAAACACAGGATATATTTTTAAAATAAATTTTAGTTATTGTCTGAAACCCTGTCAAACTTGTCAAGAAAATAATACATCTAGAGCAATGATTCCCAACATTCTTTTAGAAATTATCATCCCCTTAGGAGTCTTTTAAAATGTTTTTCCCCTAATCACATTCATATTCCTATGAAAATTCTAAACTACATATATACTGTATATCTGTGTGTTAAATTTTCAGGGCTGCCAAAACAAATTATCACAAATTACATGGCTTAAAGTGACAGAAATTTGTTGTTTCAAAGTTCTCATGACTAGAAATCTGAAATCAAAATGCCAGCAGAGCATGCTCTCTCTGAAGGTGATCTCGCTTCTTCCGAGCTTACTGTTGTTGCCAGCAACCTTGGCACTCTTAGGCTTCCAGAAGCATCACTCCATTCACATGGCATTCCCTCTCATGCCTTCATACCATCTTTCCTCCGTGCTTCTTTCTGTGGCTGAACTTTTCCTCCTCTTACAAAGGTACAAGCCATCGGACTGGGGTCCATGCTAAACCCATAAAGACTTCATCGTCACTTGATTATACCTACGAAGACCCTATTTCCATATAAAATCACATCCTGAGATTCTGGATAGACATTAATTTTTGGAGACACTATTCAACCCAGAAAAATCTGTTTTTGCACTGTTTGTATATCTGTGCTTTACACATAAAAAGTTTTTTATGACTCCTCAAGATCCAGTGAGTACCCACTGGGGGTAATAACAACCCTAGTGAAAAATATGCTCTAAGACAGGGGTAAGCAAAGTATGGTCTGTGGGTCAAATATGACCTGTTTCTTACTTTTGTAAATAGTTTTATTGGTAAGTAGTGACACTCATTTGTTCACATATTTCAGTGGCTGCTTTTGTAATGATCGGCAGGACTGAGCAGTTACCACTGAGACTTACCCACAAAGTCTGAAATATTTATTGTCCAGCCCTTTACAGAAAAATGTTTGACATGCCAAGTTCTGGAGCATTAGGACTGAGAATTAGATGTAAAGAAGTATTTCAGTTCACAGAGTGACAACTTATCAAACGGTATCTCGGCTTTATGGTTTCATAATATTCGTAAGGCCTAAGGTATTGTTATAGTGAGGTGTTCATTACACTGGAACAAAGGAGAGTCAGCAGAGGTCAAGCCAATTCCAGGAGGCTATTTAGGTGAAAGCATGTTTTTAGATATTATAAGCTTAGACGAAACTGATCCGGTCAAGGGTTTCACACATCAATAGAAGCAAGTCAGTAGTAGCACAAAGCAGGGAGATTGAATAAAAGTCTGGGTATTTGCACAAACAGAAAATGAGAAAACTTTTCCTTAAAAAGGCAGGTAGAAGCCATGGAGCAAAAATAAACTGATATTAATGAGATAGTAATTGCTAAAAAAAAAAGTAGTACTAATAGCTAACATTTGTATGAAATGAATTTTTTGCCCGGCATTGTTCTAAAAAGTCTCAACATATTTACTTGTTAAATCCTCAAACAACTAATTTGTCACGAAGTCAATAAAAATCCTCAAACAACTAATGAGTTGAAAATCATTAATAACAATATTAAAAATAGTATAAGCAGAAGAATTTAGTATTCATTTACCATCTATTCGGTAAAATAACCAAACCTCAAAAATAAAACCTCAAGACAGGCAGTTTCTTTAAATTTTAAAATTTGGGAAACTGGTACATAGAGAAGGTACTTGGGCAAAATCAAAGAAATATGCACGGAAAATGGCAAGGCCAGACTGGAACCTCGGTTTGTCTGGCCCTAAGTGGATTTTATTCCACATTTGTTCAGATGCCCAGCCCAAGTAAATGCAGACAAGTAGAAACCAAAGATAATGAAGTCAATAAAAATAGAACAAATGGGCAAAAAGATGGCAATTGGGAAACACGTTATAATTTCTTTTTCTAACACCAGGATCGTTTCCTTTTGCTTTGCTGTTATCACTCACATTCTGCTTGGGCCTCTAAACTCTCATAGGTGTGTGTGTGTGTGTGTGTGTGTGTGTGTGTGTGTGTGTGTGTGTGTGTGTGTGTGTGTGTGTGTGTGTGTACTGACAGATCGCAATTAAAATGACAGATAAAGACATAAGCTTCATGATGATCCTTAAGGGTAGTCACAATCTTTCTTACTTGTGATTAAATGACATCTACTGATATGACTGTCGGATGATAAGAATTTTTACTGAAATAGAAATTCTTAACTCTGCCTCACCATTTCAATCTTATCAGGAAAAACATAAAACATTAATGTTCGTTTGATTTATTTAATGTGTATTGAATATCCGCAGTGTGCCTGTATCTGATCCTGTTTGTCCTTCTTGGACAGTCCAGGAGGGCACAGTCTCTGCTTGGCTAATCCACCAGAGGTGGCAGAGTGTGCAGTGGAGTGTCCCTAACCTGTGTCTGATGAGAATACCTAGTTTATATTTTTAAGAGTTTTAAATACTCAGCACAATGTAAGTTCTCAAAAACAGCTATTTTTTAAAGAGGGGGAAAAAACAAAAGGGACAAGCTGAAAGAGCCTCTTGGTTAGATAAATCAAAGTCAAGGAGAGTACAATGAACGTCTGGAGAGGATACAGATGAGATATTGCTCTTGGGTCTTCCTGTTTATAATCTGAGCCAAAACCTGTTAATGCTCTACATGCACATATTTCTTCACACATCTGTAAGTGCTATTTGTCCTAGCAGTGGTCGGTAGTATAAAGGAACAATGTGAGCACTGAGGAAAGCAGAGCTAACTCACACCAGAACAAGAAGAAATAGGAATTCATATTTAACTCTCCATTTTGGATGCTCTTTCAGACAGATTAATGAGGATGCCACAAATTACAGGTTTTCTGTTTGTGTACTCATTCTCCTGTGAAGTGCTACGTAGTAGGCATTTGATGGCTCCCAAAGATGTTCACGTACTAATCCCCGGTGAATCTCCTGTGAATAGGTCACCTCCCCTGGCAGAAGGGATTTTGTAGATGTCATTCAGTTAAGGATCTTGAATTGGAGCAATTGTTCTGGATTACCAGGAGAGCCCAAAGTAATCACAAGGATCCTTAGAAGAGAAAGAACAGAGCAGGGGAATCAGAGAAATGTGAAGACAAAAACAGAATGAAACTATGGGCATGAGTACTTGACCGGTCACTCCTGCTCTGAAGGTAGAGGAATGGGGCCATGAGCTCTGAACATGGATGGCCTCCAGAAGGTAGGAAACAGATTATCCCTTAGAGACTACAGGAGTGTGATCCTGCCAACACCTTGATTTTAGCCAAGTGAAACCCAGTTTAGACTTCTGACCTTGAGATTATAAGATAATAAATAAGTATTGCTTTAAGCCACTAAATTTGTGATAAGCAGCAATACGAACAGAATACAAGACACCTAACCTGTCCCAAGGCATGCAACAGACATGCTGTCCTCAGTCTTCATTGTCCACTTACAAGTTTCAAAATTCCCCCTGTAAAATCTATGATGGGTGGGAGATTGCTCTTCACAACCCTAAATACAGTTCGCATTATTAAGCAGGAACTCATCAATGTGACACTTCTGAGTAGAATTGAAGTCAGCTAGGGTTGAGCTTGCCAAATTCTTTGCCAGTGTGGCAGCCTTGTGTACTTTTTTGTCCAGATGCAATATATGACAAGCCAGAAGCATGCAGTGCTTCTGGGACTCATTCTGAAGGTCTGCCTCTATCTTTAATATTTTGCATGGCTGTGTTTCATCTCAGGGTGCAAAGTGCCATCACCCCCCTTTTTTAGTATTGTATGCTGGAAGTTATGAATGAAAAGGAAATAAGAAAGGCTAAAGTAGGTGGAGTTGAGAGTATAAGAAGAAGACATATTTTTGGTTGTTTCATAATTTATTTCTCACATTACGGAGCTGGATTTCTTTCTGGTGTAGCCACTGTGTTCCAAATGATGCCAAACAGTAAAGGAAAGCCAGAGGCTTATTTAATTCACTCCTCATAAGCCAGGGTCTTCAGCTTCAGATGCTGCTGCTTTCAACCTCAATCCATTCCCACTTAAAAGAAATCCTTTCAGATGCTACCGTAAGGTCTCTTGTTACTCTTTGTTCCTGGTGCTCTTGGACATTTTCATCCTTTAAAAATTTACACCTTCATAGGAAGCTGAAATGAGGCATATCATTCTCTATTATATTATCTTAACCCACAGTTACTTCCCTTTATTTGAATTTATTTTTTTAAATCAAGCAAATTATTTTTATCATGGCAGAAATTTATATGAAATTAGTCTGCAGGAAGTTAGTATTTGGAGCATTATGTTCCCTCATTGAACAAATATTGCAACTGTGATTACATTACATGAGAAACGATATTACAGTTCTGTGCTTAAAACAGAAATCAATAGGTATGTAGCGAGTTCATTTTGGACTACTTGCAAAATCTTTCATTTCTGCAGAAAATAATCTGAACCATCCACAGACCTATTAGAATTCTCAGGATTTCTTTGTCATGACCATGGTGTACCTGCCTGCCCATTCCTCCAAAACAGACTTTCCAGTCCCAGTACAATGGACATCTTCAGAAAGGTGGGTAGCTCCTTGTTGTGGAGAGCTGAACTGACCTACTCTTTGTAGAACATTTAGAAATATCCGTGACTTCTGCCTACTAAATTCTGCCCAATAGTGACAATGAAAAGTTGTTTAGAGACATTGATAAATATAGAAGGCAAAATTTCTCTAGGTGAAAACTATGTAAAAATTAGGATCAAAAAGAAATGATGGTTCTAGGTCATGATTCTGTTCTGACAGTTACATCTAAAAGGTGTGTTCTAGTCACAGAGAAAAAATGCCTAAAATGAAGTGAGAAAGCTATGTTTATTAAATTCTGCAATGCCCTGAAAACCAGTCAACGTTCCGCTTGAAATATTTAAGTGCTCAACACACAGAGGAGGAATCCATTTCCTTTTTTCTTTACCACAGACTGAGAATGTGCAGTTCCAGAAGGCACAGTGGTCAGCAGAGGTGATGCCACATGGATTGTCAGAACAGCAGAAGAGAGAAGGGGAATGAATGCAGGGCAGACCCTGGACCAGCGGCAGCAGTAGTAACCATTGGCATTGAGTATTGATAGTGACCCTGGAATATAGCCACCAACTCAGACAGAAGATGCCACAGGCTACATTTCCAAGGTTCATGGAAATAATAGTAGTTGGTAGAATATTAAAATGGCCAAAGGGAGCTATGTTTCCAAACTGAGCTTAAGTCCAAAGTGGTGATTCATAGAAAAAGCAGTTCTAAGAGAGTAAGGAACAATTATTCACACTGATTATAAGGAGAGGTGATTCAGCTCCTGAAGTAGCTCAGCAATCTTTGAAGGGGTAGAAGAAATACCTTAAAGAGGGCTTAAGTTCTGAGTAGGGAAGTAGAAAAAATACTTTAATATATATATTTTAGAGAAAATACTATAATGTATTTAATGCCCAGAAAGGCATTAAAATTAAAATAGGCTCATTAGAATCCATAGGCTAATGATAACTAAGAAAAGTAGGTTATGTGCAAATCAGTGGGCTATCATTTAAAATGAGTGTTTTGCATACCTTATGAGCTATAAATACAAGAATTCAGTAGTTCAAACTAGTAATAAAAAAATGCAATCTTAATCTTAGAAAAATTTTAATGACTCTGTGCCTCATGACTACTAAGAAAAATTCAAAATGGATTAGTAAGTCATGGTCTTGTCTTTCTGCATTTTAATAAATTTAGTTCTAAATGAACTTGTGGTCCTCTCCTATCAGTGTCTATTTGAAGTTCATTTAGTCCTTTGAAGGTCAAATGCAATTATTTATCAGTGATTACATTATCCATGAAGTTTGGTATACATTGTTTAATATATGATTAAAGTGTAATGGTTTCAAACATGGACTACTAAGAAAATATACCGAAGTATTCGATAAGTTAGTAAAATCACAGCTAATCAACCTCACTTAGCATATAGCATCAACTGTTTAGTGACTCAATAGGAATCTTTAATGAATAGAGCAAATCTTATAGTTAGTGACAGTGTGAGACTTCTTAATATGACATAGTGATTATATATATGTATATATATATTTTCTCTCCTTTAAATTCCAGTAAAATAATAATAACGACATAAATACACAAAAAAATATCAGCAGGTAAGTGATTTTAACAATTTGCAAGATGTAAGTGTAATGGAAGAGCAATCAGTTGCTTGGTTAGAGGAGGAAATTAATAGTTGGGTGGCTACAGAGTTTGATGCCAATAAGAGGCAAATCTACTTTTTCCCATAGAATCCCCCCAAATGCTCTTGAGACCCAATTTACCTCAAGAACACTGGTTAGGAACTAAGCTGAAAATATGAGAACTGGTTTAAAATATAGATATGGAATGATTAGACCATACAACTACCCCTTCTGTTTGTGGGTAACTGGAAAAACTAAGCAGAGACTTTGTGACTTCAGTGATGTTAGAGACAGTATAGTGAGGAGACATGGGAAAGAAGAGACAGCTGATGAAAAGAAATATTAAGTGAATATCTACATAGGCATTTAAACACGCAGCTCTCTTGCTCTGTTTCTAGAACAGAAGTAGCTGGGATTTTAGCTTATCTTAACCAGGGCCCAACATCAAAGGACTAGAGAAACTAAACCACCCCAGAGAAATGGACTTTCATATATCAACATTTGTGTTTTAACCTCAGTTTTAAAAAGCTTATCTGTCACTCATTCACACTACAATAAACCCAATGATCCGTTGACCACTAACAGAAATTCCAATTAAATTTTTAGTGTCTCACTCTCAGAAAAGGATTTCCCTTATAAAACTCCTAGAAGATGACAAAGTAGAAAACCTGGATGACTTGTGTATGGTGGGTGATGCTTTTTTAGATACATATTGCCAAAGATCCAATCCATGAACAAAATAACTGATAAGCTGGACTGCATTAAAATCTTCTGCTCTATGGCAGACAATGTCAAGAGAATTAGAAGACAAATCACAGAATAAGAGACAATCTTTGCAAAAGACAAAACTGGTAAAGGATCATTATCCAAAATATACAAAGAACTCTTAGAACTCAACAATAAAAAAATAACCTAATTAAAAAATTGACCAAAGATCCTAATGAACACCTTACCAAAGAAGATGTAGAAATGGAAAATAAGCATATAAAAAGGTGTTCCACATTTTTACATCATCAGGGAAATGCACGTTAAAATACTCACGTCTATTAAAGTCTCCAAAATCCAAACCCTGACACCACCAAATGCTGGTGAGGATATGGAGCAATAGCAACTCTCATCCAGTGTTGATGGGGGTACAGAAGGAACAGCCACATGAGAAGACGGTTGGGCAATTTATTACAAAATTAAACTTTACCATATGATCCAGCAATCCTGCTTCTTAGTATTAATCAAGCTTAAAACATATGTCCACACATCGACTTGTGCATGGGTATTTACAGTAGCTTTATTCATAATTCTCAAAACCTGGAAGTGACCAAGATGTCCCTCTGTGGATGAATGGGTAAATGAACTGTGGTATATCCAGACAATGGAATATTATTCAGTGCTAAAAAGAAATGAGCTATCAGGCTATAAGGCAATTTTTTTTCTTGCTGTGTATTCTTTTTTTTTTGTATTTTTTAATTTTGGTATCATTAATCTACAATTACATGAGGAACATTATGTGTGCTAGACTCCCCCCATCACCAAGTCTGCCCCATATACCACATTATAGTCACTGTCCATCAGTGTAGTAAGATGCTGTAGAATCAATACTTGTCTTCTCTGTGTCATACAGCCCTCCCCGTGCCCCCATACATTATTCATGCTAATTATGGTGCCCCCTTTCTTTCCCTCCTGCCTTATCCCTCCCTTCCCACCCATCTTCCCCAGTCCCTTTTCCTTTAGTAACTGTTAGTCCATTCTTGGGTTCTGTGAGTCTGCTGCTATTTTGTTCCTTCAGTTTTTTCTTTCTTTGTTCTTATGCTACACAGATGACTGAAATCATTTGATACTTGTCTTTCTCTGCCTGGATTATTTCACTAAGCATAATACCCTCTAGCCCCATCCATGTTGCTGCAAAAGGTATGATTTGTTTTCTTCTTATGGCTGAATAATATTCTATTGTATATATTTACCACATCTTCTTTATCCATTCATCTACTGATGGGCACTTAGGTTGCTTCCATTTCTTGGCTATTATAAGTAGTTCTGTGATAAACATAGGGGTGCATATCTTTTTCAAACTGGGATGCTGCATTCTTAGAGTAAATTCCTAGGAGTGGAATTCCTGGGTCAAATAGTATTTCTATTTTGAGTTTTTTGAGGAACGTCCATACTGCTTTCCACAATGGTTGAACTAGTTTACATTTCCACAAGCAGTGCAGGAGGGTTCCCCTTTCTCTGCAAGCTCTTCAACATTTGTTGTTGTTTGTCTTTTGGATGGTGGCCATCCTTATTGGTGTGAGGTGATATCTCATTGTGGTTTTAATTCGCATTTCTCTGATGACTAGCGATGTGGAGCATCTTTTCATGTGTCTGTTGGCCACCTGAATTTCTTCTTTGGAGAAGTGTCTGTTAAGATCCTCTGCCCATATTTTTATTGGATTATTTGCTTTTTGTTTGTTGAGGTGGATGAGCTCTTTATTTATTTTGGATGGCAACCCTTTATTGGATCTGTCATTTATGAATATATTCTCTCATACTGAAGGATGCCTTTTTGTTCTGTTGTTGGTGTCCTTTGCTGTACTGAAGCTTTACAGTTTGATATAGTCACACTTGCTCATTTTGGCATTTGTTTCCCTTGCCCAGGGAGATATGTTCATGATGAAGTCACTGATGTTTATGTCCAAGAGATTTTTGCCTATGTTTTTTTTCTAAGAGTTTTATGGTTTCATGACTTACATTCAGGTCTTTAATCCATTCCGAATTTACTTTCATTTATGGGGTTAGACAATGATCCAGTTTCATTCTCTTACATGTAGCTGTCCAGTTTTGCCAACAACAGCTGTTGAAGAGGCCATCATTTCCCCATTGTATGTCCATGGCTCCTTTATCATATATTAATTGACCATATATGTTTGGGTTAATATATGGACTTTCTGTTCTGTTCCACTGGTCTGTGGGTCTGTTCTTGTGCCAGTACCAAATTGTCTTAATTACTGTGGCTTTGTAGTAGAGCTTGAAGTTGGGAAGAGAGATCCCCCCTGCTTTATTCTTCCTTCTCAGGATTGCTTTGGCTATTTGGGGTCTTTTGTGGTTCCATATGAATTTTAAAACTATTTGTTCCAGTTTGTTGAAGAATGCTGTTGGTATTTTGAAAGTAATTCCATTGAATCTCTAGATTACTTTAGGCAGGATGGCCATTTCACAATAATAATTCTTTCTAGCCAAGAGCATGGGATGAGTTTCCATTTGTTAGTGTCCTCTTTAATTTCTCTTAAGAGTGTCTTGTAGTTTCAGGGTACAGGTCTTTCACTTCCTTGGTTAGGTTTATTCCTGGGTATTTTATTCTTTTTGATGCAATTGTGAATGGAATTGTTTCCCTGATTTCTCTTTCTGCTAGTTCATCATTAGTGTATAGGAATGCCACAGATTTCTGTTTGTTAGTTTTATATCCTGCAACTTTGCTGAATTCAGATATTTGTTCTAGTAGTTTTGGAGTGAAGTCTTTAGGGTTTGTTATGTACAATATCATGTCATCTGCGAATAGTGAGTTTGACTTCTTCCTTACCAATCTGGATGCCTTTTCTTTCTTTGTATTGTCTGATAGTCATGGCTAGGACCTCCAGTACTATGTTGAATAAAAGTGGGGAGAGTGGGCATTCCTGTCTTGTTCATGATCTTAGGTGAAAAGCTTTCAGCTTCTCACTTTTAAGTATGACTATGATGTTGGCTGTGGGTTTGTCATATACGGCTTTTATTATGTTGAGGTACTTGCCCTCTATACCAATTTTGTTGAGGGTTTTATCATGAATGGATGTTGAATTTTGTCAAATGCTTTTTCAGCATCTATGGAGATGATCAGGTTGGTTTTGTCCTTCTTTTTGTTGATGTGGCAGATGATGTTGATGGATTTTCGAATGTTGTACCATCCTTGCATCCCTGAGATGAATCCCACTTGATTATGGTGTATGATCCTCTTGATGTATTTTTGAATTCAGTTTGCTAATATTTTGTTGAGTATTTTTGCATCTATTTTCATCAGGGATATTGGTCTGTAACTTTAGTTTTTGCTGGGGTCTTTGCCTGGTTTTGGTATTAGGGCGATGCTAGCTTCATAGAATGAGTCTGGAAGTATTCCCTCCTCTTCTATTTTTTTTAAAACTTTAAGGAGAATGGGTATTATGTCTTTTCTATATGTGTGATAAAATTCAGAGGTGAATCCATCTGGCCCTGGGGTTTTGGTCTTGGCTAGTTTTTTATTACCAATTCAATTTTGTTGCTTGCAATTGGTCTGTTTAGATTTTCTGTTTCTTCCTTGGTCAGTCTTGGAAGGTTGTATTTTTCTAGGAAGTTGTCCATTTCTTCTAGGTTTTCCAGCTTGTTAGCATAGAGATTCTCATAGTATTCTCTAATAATTCTTTGTGTTTGTGAGTCTTTGTGTTTTCATTGTACAATTTATTTCTAGTTTTATACCTTCGTGGTCTGAGAAGTTGGTTGGTAGAATTTCAGTCTTTTTGAATTTACTGAGGCTCTTTTTGTGGCCTAGTATATGGTCTATTCTGGGAAATGTTCCATGTGCACTTGAGAAGAATGTGTATTCTGCTGCTTTTGGGTGTAGAGTTCTGTAGATGTCTGTTAGGTCCATCTGCTCTAGTGTGTTGTTCAGTGCCTCTGTGTCCTTACTTATTTTCTGTCTGGTGGATCTGTCTTTTGGAGTGAGTGGTGTGTTGACGTCTCCTAGAATGAATGCACTGCATTCTATTTCCTCCTTTAATTCAGTTGGTATTTCTTTCACATATGTCGGTGCTCCTGTATTGGGTGCATATATATTCATAATGGTTATATCCTCTTTTTGGACAGACCCCTTTCTCACTATGTAATGTCCTTCTTTATCTCTTATTAATTTCTTTGTTTTGAAGCCTATTTTGACTGATATTAGTACTGCACCACCTGATTTTTTTCTCCCTATTGTTTGTATGAAATATCTTTTTCCATCCCTTGACTTTTAGTCTGGAGTGAAGTCTTTAGTGTTTGTTATGTACAATATCATGTCATCTGCGAATAGTGAGTTTGACTTCTTCCTTACCAATCTGGATGCCTTTTCTTTCTTTGTATTGTCTGATAGCCATGGCTAGGACAGGTTTTGGGTTTGAGGTGAGTCTCTTGTAAGCAGCATAGAAATGGGTCTTGTTTTTTTATCCATTCTATCACTCTGTGTCTTTTGATTGGTGCATTCAGTCCATTCACATTTAGGGTGATTGTTGAAAGATATGTACTTATTGCCACTGCAGGCTTTAGATTTGTGGTTACCAAAGGTTCAAGGTTAGCTTCTTTACTATCTTACCATCTAACTTAACTCACTTATTGAGCTATTATAATCACAGTCTGATGATTATTTCTCTCCCTTCTTATTCCTCCTCCTCTATTCTTTATATGTTAGGTGTTTTATTCTGTGCTCTTTTGTGTTTCCTTTGCCTGCTTTTGTGGGTAGTTGATTTTCTTTTTTGCCTTTAGTTACTATTTGGTTGGACTTCTTTCTTTGCTGTGATTTTATTTCTCCTGTTACATCTATTTAGCTTAGGAGTACTTCCATCTAGAGCAGCCCCTCTAAAATGCCCTGTAGAGGTAGTTTTTGGGAGGCAAATTCCCTCAATTTTTGCTTGTCTGGGAATTGTTTAATCCATCCTTCATATTTAAATGATCATCGTGCTGGATACAGTATCCTTGGTTCAAGGCCCTTCTGTTTCATTGCATTAAATATATCATACCATTCTCTTTTGGCCTGTAAGGTTGCTGCTGAGAAGTCTGATGATAGCCTGATGGGTTTTTCTTTGTAGGTGACCTTTTTTCTCTCTGTGGCTGCCTTTAATACTCTGTCCTTATTTTTGATCTTTGCATTTTAATTATTATATGTCTTGGTGTTGTCCTCCTTGGGTCCCTTGTGTTGGGAGATCTGTGGGCTTCCATGGTCTGAGAGACTATTTCCTCCCTCAGGATGGGGAAGTTTTAAGCAATTATTTCTTCAAAGACACTTTCTATCCCTTTTTCTCTTTCTTATTCTTCAGGTACCCCTATAATGTGGATATTGTTCCTTTTGGATTGGTCACACAGTTCTCTTAATATTGTTTCATTTCTGGAAATCATTTTATCTCTTTCTGCTTCAGCTTCTCTGTATTCCTGTTCTCTGATTTCTATTCCATTAATTGCATCTTGCACCTCATCCAGTCTGCTCTTAAGTCCTTCCAGAGGTTGTTTTATTTCTGTATTCTCCCTCCTAACTTGATCCTTTAGCTCTTGCATTTTTCTCTGCAGGTCCATCAGCATAGTTATGACCTTTATTTTGCATTCCTTTTCAGGAAAATTTGTTATATCTGTCTCCCCAGGCCCTCCTCTCTCAGGGGTTGTCTGGGTGATTCTGGACTGGACCAAATTCTTCTGCATTTTCATGGTGATAGAGGTAGTTGTAGTCAAGTAGCACATGTATTGGCTGGGAAAACCAAGTCCTTTCCTCCTTGCTGGTCACCCTGCCCCTCTCCGCTGCCTCTTTCGGTTCCATGCACACCAGGAGCAACACTTTGGGCTGTCCAGAGCCCTGCAGGGAGAAGCAGGTGTGCCGGACATGCTCTCCTGTGAGAACAGCGCCTTGCTCGCAGATTGCTCAGCCACTGTAGCAGGACCATCCTGGAGAGGGAATTAATATTAGGCTGTTTATCACTGTGAGGGGCTTCACAGCTGCATTGCCACCCAGGGAGCTGGGGTGCCTGGAGTTTCCCAGAAGTCCCAACTGCTGGGATGAGTGTGCCGGGACAATTCAGTCCAGCTATGAGGCCCCTGTCCCTTTAAGACCTTCAAAAAGCACTTGCTTTTCTTTTGTCCCAGGGGAGCCGATTGTGGGGACCAGCTCGCAGATTTTACTGTTCCCTAGTATTGAGCACACCATGTACTGTGTGTCTGCACTTCTGGTGTGGAAGACTAGAGCTGGGTATTTATCAGTCCTGGGCTCCTACCCTCTCCCACCAGGGAGCTGGGGTGGGGGGAGTGCTTGCATTCTATCGGGCTGTGGCTTTTCCCTTACCCCTTTCATGAGATACCAAGTTCTCGCGGGTGTAGATGTAATCTGGCTGTTGTACTGTACCCTCTGGTCTCTCTGTTAGGAATAGTTGTATCTGCTGTATTTTCAAAAATATATATGGTTTTGGGAGGAGATTTCTGCTGCCCTGCTCACACCACCATCTTGGCTCCTCCTATGATGCAATATTATATACTTACTTGTACAATCTCCTAAAACTAATGAATCAGTACAGCAAGGTCACAGGATACAAGATTAACATACAGAAATAAGTTTTATTTCTACATACTAGAAAAGAACATATAGAAATTGAATTTTAAAATAAAACATTTTAAATCACTGAAAAAATGAAATACTTAAAAGTACTCTAACAAAATGTACAGGTATCATATGATGAAAACTACCAAGAGCTAATGAAATAAAATTTAAATAAATGGAGAGACATACCACGTTCTTGGATTGGAAGATTCAACATAGTAAAGACAAAAACTATCTCCCAAGTTGATACACAGGCTTAATGTAATTCCTGTCATAGTCCTAGAAATAGTTTTTGGCAAGTTTAGAAAACTAACATTTATATGGAAATGCAAACAAAGTAGAACATCTATAATAGTTCTGAAAATGATAATAAAGTGGACAAGAATCAATTTAGCCAATTGGAAGATTACTATGTAGCTACAGTAAATAAGATTGTGTGTTATTTGTAGTAGGGTATGCACATAGATCAATAGAACACAATAAAGAATTGTCTGTACAAGGACAGTTAACTAATTTTTGACAAAGGAGAGAAAGCAATTCAATAGAATAAGAATAATATTTTTTAACAAATACTGCTGGAGCAACTGGACATCCATAGGCAATAAAAATGAACTTTAACCTAAGCATTACACCTTATACTAAAATTAACTCAAAATAGACCATAAATTTAAATGTAAAATTATAGAAATTTTAGAAGACAATATAGAATGTATTCTTTGGACCAAAGACTTGGTGAAGAGATATTAACCATGACACCAGAATGTGGGCCATAAAAGAATAAAATCAGTAAAATGGAACTCATCAAAAGGACAATCTTTTCTCTATGAAGAATCTATTAAAAGCATGGAGAGGTTAGTTACTGACTGGAATATTTGCCAACCACAAAAATGACACAGGACTCATCTAGAATATAAAAAGAACTCTCAAAACTCAACAGTAATCCTCCAAGACCCCCTGACACATACACACACATTCAATCCATTTAGCAAATAAGCAAAAGACAGAAAGAAGCATTTCACTTGAAAGGTCGGAAAGATGGCACATATGCATGTGAAAAATGTTCACTACACAATATTAGAATCACTAAAATGAAAAAATAATAAAAATATCAAAATCTTGGACATTCGCAGAGAAATAGGATTCATCATGATTTATGGGTGAGATTGTAAAATGGTACTGCCACTCTGGAAGTTAATTTGGCAGTTTCTTAAGAAACTAAACATAGTCTTATCTTACAACCTAGAAATTTCACTTCTGTGCTATCCCATAGAAATAGAAACTTACTGTCACACCAAAACAATATTATTCCCAGAAACTATATATAATAGACCAAAACTGTAAACAATTAAAATGTCCCTTAATAGAATAGCTTAACAAATGGTGGTACACCCATACCATGGGAAACTGTTCAGCAATAAAAAGAAACAAACTATTGATACACTTAGTAACTTAGATAGTTGCCATAGTGAGAAAAAAATGCATTTCTTGAAAAAGAGTGCCTATCATATACTGTAGATTCCATTTATATAAAATTTTCAATTATAAAAATTACAAAGCTGGAAAACAGATTAATGGTTGATAAGCATAGGGATGGTGGGGGTTGTGTGTATGTGGATTGTGGGGGGCAGATAAGTGTAGCTATAAATGAGTAGCTCGAGTAATCTTTGTGGTGATGGAATAAATCTCTATCTTGATTGTGATGGCAGTCACACAAATCTACACAAGTGGTAAAATTATATAGAACTATACATATACATTGACCAATGCTAAATTACTGGTTTGATATTATACTTTAATTAGATAAGATGTAACCTGTGGGAGAAACAGGATGAATGGAACATCTTATACTATCTTTGCAACTTTTATGAAGTTATAAATATTTCAAAATAAAAAATTACGGAAATAGTTCCCTCACTTTTAAGAAGTTGTAACATAAAACTAAGGAAGTTTCTTGAAAAGTAAGACAAAGATAGAAAACAAGAAGAAAATGTTTAAAAATCTTGGCTGTGAATAATGGAGTAAACATTACATTAATAGGAATTATAGAAAGGTAGGACATGGAAAATAGATGAGAAATAATCATTAAATAAATAAAACTCCACAAACTCCCAGAACTCAAAGGTATATACTCTTAGATTCCCAAGTTCTATTAAGTATTATTCATCATAAGTGAAAAATACACAAACCATATTATATTATTATAGATTATCAGAACATCAAAAGACAAGCAGAATTGTCTTATGAACAACACTCAGGGTTCAGGCTTGCCTCACTTTCCTTAACTCTGGAACAATTAAAAGGTTGAAAATTATATATAGATGGTAAAGTAAGTCACAGCTGAATTTCCATCATAATTATCCTTTTTCATGTTGTCGATGAGTGTGAGCTCTATTATAGAAGCAAGAGAATTGTGGACAATAATGCTTAGCACTCTGTGTTCAATAAACTTTACAGTAGGCCATGGATCAGGGAATAAAATAAATGCAAAATAAACCACAGTAGGTCAACTTCTAGTTCAATATTATCTTTATTTTTTAAGACTAGATAGTATATGATTTAAGAGCAAGTACCTTTGTTTATAAAGTAACTAAAAGTTTATCTCATATTTTTGTTATTTGGTCATATCACTGTCTTTTCTACCTCATATATCCACACTAATATGAATCACTGTTTTGCTATTTGGTTAAGTTCTGAGAATATAATTTAACATGGAAGAGTGGAATTGTGAAGACAAGATAAAAAAAAGGTAAATTAAGCATATCTAGTTTAAATAAATAAAAGTAGAAATCAAAAGAGATGGATTAATAAGCCATCCTAGAAGAAATAAAAATATGAAAATGTATCTTTAAAAAACAAAAATACAACATACTTCCTAGACTATGTGTAGCACATGAATATTAAAAAAACTTTAATTTGTCTATTTGCAAATAAAAAGTTTTTTAAAGAATTAAAGTTTGAATCTTTATAAGAGCAAAATTTATGTCCAACAGTTACTGCCTAGGGTTCTGGTAATAACAGTATGATCCGTACAACATATATGCCTATAAAATTTGAATATGCAAGATTTACACTGCAGAATATTATTATGCCAAAGAAGATTTCAGTATTTATGAAGCCAATAACACCAGTTTAAAATCTTGGTAAATATATTTATGAAGACAATCAGGTTACAATCTGTATTGCAAACAGCAATTTAGTGTGAAATAATCTAATAAACTTTAAATGTGGTCACATAATCTTACTTCCTATTATAGTGATAGTTTAAACATCAGATTTAGGGAGTTTTAAGAACATAAAGCATATCATAAAGGATTTTTTAATGCATGCAATGGATTATTTAATAATTCTAGAGACCATTAAATTCTAATATAGTAATGTGGATTTTAAAGATTCTTTTCCACAAAAAGACAGTAAAAAAAGGAATATATACCATGTGAATGCCAGAGCTAACTTAAGAATGAAAATCTACTTCACCAGAAATTCTTAATGACTATTCCAAAATCACACAATGAGCTTCTATGAGTCAACATTAGAAACCAAAGTTCCTATTATCAAGAACATGTTTAAATATAATTATTTAGTCCTTATTTATAACATGCATGTGGTATTAGAGAAAATCTAATGTGTTCTTTGATTTAATTTTCTTTTCCTTTTGGGCACTCAACAAGATTATATTTCCCCAACCTCCCCTGCAATGAAGTGAGACTGATGACTAAATTTCAGGAAATGAAATGTGGGAAAATGATCATGCCATTAATAGGCTATCACCTAATGCTTCCCAAATAGCCCCCGATGATGGCTGTATGACTTTCTCTATAGAAAAGATGGCAGAACCGGTCATATGCAAGAGGTTTCTCAGTCACCACTTACTGTTCACCCTGCCATTCCATCATCCACATTATACTCTGATGTGTATAGAAAAAAGAAAAAGTCTTTATTTTATGAAGCCAAAGTTATTTGGGGAGTTGTTACAGAAGTTAATTTAACCACATTAATAACCACCTCATTCACTTTTTGACCAAATAAATAAATAAATAACCACACACTTTTAAAATTTTAGTACAAAATGCATCACTTACCCACTTGAATGGATAACAACTCTTGGCAAAGATGTGGAGAAATCAGAAGCTTCATATGATAGAACACATTCTGAAGATGGCTATTAACAAATCCCACCTTCCCATGCCTGTCTCTCTTCTCGTCAAGAAGAGAAGTCTGTTTCTCTCCCCTTGAACATGGCTTGGAATTGTGACCTGCTTTGACACTGCACCTAGCTTTTAAGTGGTGTGGCATCTTCTGCTTTTGTACTATTTGGTGGAATGTGCTGCCATGATGTAAAGAAGCTTAAGCTACACTATTATATGATGATACAGGAAGCAGAGAGAGGGACATAGCAGTAGGTAACTGATGCAGACTACCAACAAATTCCAGCCAGAAGAGTATTTCAGGGTGCTGGCCCCTGTGATTGGTCTTCCAAAGACAGGAGCATACATATGTGCATGCCTTCTAAGTTGCAAATGCCAAGTACTAATAAATTGGAAAAGAAATAAAGAACAACAATAACATAAAATTTTACAAGGTATAAATAAATTATGTTTCTCGATCATTCAAAAATCCCCCATGGAGAAGCCCTGAGGCACCAGACATGTGGATCTTCCAGCCTAGTGCAACTGCCATCTAAATGCAGTTGATGAAGTGCCCCTTGCCAATGCCAAGTGGAGCTCAAGGACCACCTAACTGAGCCCAACCTGAGTTCCTAATAAAAGATTCATAAAAATAATAAATTGTTGTACTGCTATTTAATGTCATCAAGATTTGAGGTTGCTTGTTACCCAGAATTAGAGGAATGCAATAAAAATTGCTACCAGAAATAGGTTGCTGCCATAACAAAATCCTAAAATATGTGTTACTGGCTTTGTAGGGAAATAGGTAGAAGTATCAGGAAAAGTAAAGAGATTGTTCAAACAGGGGCTTGAAATACAGTAAGGAAATTGCTGTGGGGGGGTAGAGAAGGCTATACCCCAGCAATAACATGGAAGATAAAAATATAATAGACATACCTAATGAACATGTGAATCTGATTAAAGAGATCTCCAGGTAGAATGTAGTAAGTACAAACTGGTTACTAGAGTTGTCATCCTTGCCCAGCTTCTATCTGAATGTATGTGAGTGATTGTAACACAGGTAACACCAGGTGGGGCATAAGTAATGCAAACCTACCCTACCCAAATTCCTAAACCACAGAATCATAAGATAAAGATAAATCATTTTCATTTTAAGCCACTAGGTTTTGGAGTTATTTGTTACATAGCTGTAGGTAACTGATACAGACTACCAACAAATTCTATCTAGAAGAATATTTCAGGAAGTTTGCCTCCATGATTGGTCTGCCAAAGACAGGAGCATATTTCTAAGTTGCAAATACAAAGTACTAATAAGTTGGAAAACAAATAAACAACAACATAAAACTTTACAAGGTATAAATCAATTGTACCTTTTGATCATCTATATACCCATAATCTGGTTGTTAGGTGTCATTCATAATGAACTCTCTCTCGTTCTTCCCTTTTGAAGAACTAGGAGCAAAATATTCAAGGCACACTTTAAGTCTAAAAGACATTCTGAAAGCCTTTGGGGTAGTTGGACCCTGCTTCTTTAATTTCTTGTGAAAATCTTTTTGATTGTCTGTTTTTCTTTGAGAAAAGAATAATGTACTGCATGGTAGGTATTACTGGACCTTTCTTTCTCAGGAAAATATGTGCCAAGGAGCTACTTCTTATAGTTGTGTTATCTAAATGAGTATCCTAGATAATGATCATAATTTTCTCAATGATTGCTCTCATTAAAAGGGAAATCAGAAGTTAGAGGATTTCTCTAGTCTCCGCTAATTTACAATTAATCCTGAAAGCTGAAATAAAAGCATATCCCAGATGACACAGTGATAATCCTTTTCTATAAGATGTTTCCTGTATTTTAAGACTTTGAGCTGTGTAACCTAAAGCAAATACACCTACTCTGGAGAGAAGAATTGACTCGCTATTAGCATTTTCACCATAAACTAATTTCTGTTTGTAAAATTATTTTTAAAAGTTCTTTTTTCTTTAATGAATACATGGAAGAAGAAAGGAGAGAGAGGAGTAGGAAAAGACACTGAGAAGATAGCCATATACTCTGCTTGTACTTTTTCTGTTTGTGTTCGCATTAATTCAAATGGAAATTGGGTGTCTGACCTAATGACTTGAAAAAAAATTTTTTTCGCAGAAGCAAATAGAACCTGTTTATTTTTATTGTATGAAATGTACAAACTACAGAATTAATTCTAGGGTTCATTCTTTTTTTGAGAGGGCATCTCATATTTATTGATCAAATGGTTGTTAACAACAATAAAATTCTGTATAGGGGGGTCAATGCTCAATGCACAATCATTAATCCATCTCAAGCCTAATTCTCGTCAGTCTCCAATCTTCTGAAGAATAACGAACAAGTTCTTACATGGTGAACAATTCTTACATAGTGAACAAGTTCTTACATGGTGAACAGTACAAGGGCAGTCATCACAGAAACTTTCGGTTTTGGTCACGCATTATGAACTATAAACAATCAAGTCAAATATGAATATTCGTTTGATTTTTATACTTGATTTATATGTGGATCCCACATTTCTCCCTTTATTATTATTATTATTTTTTTTATTTTTAATAAAATGCTGAAGTGGTAGGTAGATGCAAGATAAAGGTAGAAAACATAGTTTAGTGTTGTAAGAGTGCAATTGTAGATGATCAGGTGTGTGCCTGTAGACTATTTGTTAATCCGAGCTAGACAAGGGCATTAAAACATCCACGGATGCAGAAGATTTCTCTCAAAACAGGGGGGGTGAGGTTCTAAGCCTCACCACTGTTGATTCCCAATTTCTCACCTGATGGCCGCCCTGCGACTGTGCCTGTCTTAGGTTGTTCCTCCCTTGAGGAATCTTACCCCTCTCTGGCTAACCAGTCATCTTCCAGGGCCATACAGGGAGATGTAAAGCTGGTAAGTGAGAGAGAAGCCATATTGTTTGAAAAGGTTAGCTTTTTACTTCTTTGCATATTTATGCCCTGTGGCTTCTATGCCCAGCACTTGTCTCGAGGTATCTTTACCACCTGGAGGAATTATGATGCTCGGTAAATTCGATATGAGGCACGAATTCTACTTAAGGATTGTAATTAGGAAGGAAGAAGAATAGCTATAGAGGTAGCATATGGAAGAAAACATGGGAGGATTGATTATTTCTTTGACATATCCTCCTGTAGAGTACCTTAAGCATGTATAGGTTTTAAACTGCCAACTAACTTGCACACACACAGTAACGTAATAGGAATAAGGTGACACAAACTAAGCAAATCTATAATTACCAGCCATCTCCAGTGAAGCCAAGAAAACCAGTTAGGTACCCTAGACATTTGTGAGAATTTATCTATGATATGATGGATATTGTCCAACTGTACTTGAACAGTCTGAGAGAAATCAGACAAACTAAAGCAACCCATTTCTGGGATCTGTTCACATCCCATATGTTCTTTTAATCGTAGATAGTCTATAGTCGTAAGACTTTGGAGCGCCATAACTTGCACCCCTCCCAACTCCTGGTTGAGTTCCAACAGTACAGATCCGGTCAAATTCGTTGCCTCACTGTATGCACATGCCAGCCTAGACATCTCCCTCCTCATTCCAGTCGCAAGTCCAGGAAACAGTGGGATGGACAAAGCCAGAACGGCAGCATCGCCCAGATCCCTGTGGAGGCTTTTTGATGATCATCCCCCGGCACGAGTCCTCCAGACAGTGCTGATGCCGGAAGCTCCTCTTCATATCGTATCTTAGTTCATTTTCTGGGTAGTCAAGCTAGGACTTGATCTTCTGCATAAAAACAAACAGACCTTTGGCCACACTTTGGCATGCCCTCTATACCACTGTGTAGAACTCATTGGAGGTCACCACACAGAAACTGCTTTTTTTTTTTTAAGAGAAAGAAGTATTATCAGAAAAATGTAACTCCATAGCCGATCATATGACACCCTTTAAGTGATCAAAATTAAGGATATTTAAAGCATGCATTAATCGTTAATTTACAGTTAGTTTCATCCTATCAGGAAGTAATGCACATTTTCTTTCTTTCTTTTTTTTTTGTTATCATTGATCTAGACTTACATGATGAATATTATGTTCACAAGGCTATCCTCTATACCAGGACACCCCTATAAACCCCTTTACAGTCACTGTCCATTAGCATAGCAAAATGTTGTAGAATCACTACTTGTCTTCTCTGTGTTGTACAGCCCTCCCCTTTCTCCCACGCCCCCATGCATGCTAATCTTAATACCCCCCTTCTTCTTCCCCCTTACCCCTCCCTACCCACCCATCTTCCCCAGTCCCTTTCCCTTTGGTACCTGTTAGTCCATTCTTGGGTTCTGTGATTCTGCTGCTGTTTTGTTCCTTCAGTTTTTCCTTTGTTCTTATACTCCACAGAAGAGTGAAATCATTTGGTATTTCTCTTCCGCTTGGCTTATTTCACTGAGCATAATACCCTCCAGCTCCATCCATGTTGCTGCAAATGGTAGGATTTGCCCTCTTCTTATGGCTGAGTAGTATATCATTGCGTATATGTACCACATCTTCTTTATCCATTCATCTACTGATGAACATATAGGTTGCTTCCAATTCTTGGCTATTGTAAATAGTGCTGCGATAAACACAGGGGTGCATCTGTCTTTCTCAAACCTGTTGCTGCGTTCTTAGGGTAAATTCCTAGGAGTGGAATTCCTGGGTCAAATGGTAGGTCTCTTTTGAGCATTTTGATGTACCTCCATACTGCTTTCCACAATGGCTGAACTAATTTACATTCCCACCAGCAGTGTCGGAGGGTTCCCCTTTCTCCACAACCTCGCCAACATTTGATGTTGTTTGTCTTTTGTTTGCCATCCTTACTGGTGTGAGGTGACACCACATTGTAGTTTTAATTTGCATTTCTCTGATAATTAGCGATGTGGAGCATCTTTTCATGTGTCTGTTGGCCATCTGTATTTCTTTTTTGGAGAACTGTCTGTTCAGTTCCTCTGCCCATTTTTTTAAGTGGGTTATTTGTTTTTTGTTTGTTGAGGCATGTGAGCTCTTTATATATTCTGGACGTTAAGCCTTTATCGGATCTGTCATTTTCAAATATATTCTCCCATACTGTAGGGTTCCTTTTTGTTCTATTGATGGTGTCTTTTGCTGTACAGAAGCTTTTCAGCTTAATGTAGTCCCACTTGCTCATTTTTGCTGTTGTTTTCCTTGCCCAGGGAGATATGTTCAAGAAGAGGTCATTCATGTTTATGTCTATGAGGTTTTTGCCTATTTTTTTCCAAGAGTTTAATGGTTTCATGACTTACATTCAGGTCTTTGATCCATTTTGAGTTTACCTTTGTATATGGGGTTAGACAATGGTCCAGTTTCATTCTCCTACATGTAGCTGTCCAGTTTTGTCAGCACCATCTGTTGAAGAGACTGTCATTTTGCCATTGTATGTCCATGGCTCCTTTATCAAATATTTGACCATATATGTTTGGGTTAATTTCTGGAGTCTCTAATCTGTTCCACTGGTCTATGGCTCTGTTCTTGTGCCAGTATAAAATTATCTTGATTACTATGGATTTGTAGTAGAGCCTGAAGTTGGGGAGTGAGATCCCCCCTACTTTATTCTTCTTTTTCAGGATTGTTTTGGCTATTCGGGGTCTTTGGTGTTTCCATATGAATTTTTGAATTATTTGTTCCAGTTCATTGAAGAATGTTGCTGGTAATTTGATAGGGATTGCATCAAATTTGTATATTGCTTTGGGCAGGATGGCCATTTTGATGATATTAATTTTTCCTAGCCATGAGCATGGGATGAGTTTCCATTTGTTAGTGTCCCCTTTAATTTCTCTTAAGAGTGACTTGTAGTTTTCAGGGTATAGGTCTTTCACTTCTTTGGTTAGGTTTATTCCTAGGTACTTTATTCTTTTTGATGCAATTGTGAATGGAATTGTTTTCCTGATTTCTCTTTCTGTTGGTTCATTGTTAGTGTATAGGAAAGCTACAGATTTCTGTGTGTTAATTTTGTATCCTGCAACTTTGCTGTATTCCGATATCAGTTCTAGTAGTTTTGGAGTGGAGTCTTTAGGGTTTTTTATGTACAATATCATATCATCTGCAAATAGTTACAGTTTAACTTCTTCTTTACCAATGTGGATTCCTTGTATTTATTCGTTTTGTCTGATTGCCGTGACTAGGACCTCCAGTACTATGTTAAATAACAGTGGGGAGAATGGGCATCCCTGTCTAGTACCCGATCTCAGAGGAAATGCCTTCATCTTCTCGCTGTTCAGTATAATGTTGGCTGTGGGTTATCATACATGGTCTTTATTATGTTGAGGTACTTGCCCTCTATTCCCATTTTGCTGAGAGTTTTTATCATGAATGGATGTTGAACTTTGTCAAATGCTTTTTCAGCATCTATGGGGATGATCATACGGTTTTTGTCTTTCTTTTTGTTGATGTGATGGATGATATTGATGGATTTTCGAATGTTGTACCATCCTTGCATCCCTGGGATGAATCCCACTTGGTCATGGTGTATGATCCTCCTAATGAATTTTTGAACTCGGTTTGCTAGTATTTTGTTGAGTATTTTTGCATCTATATTCATGAGGGATATTGGTCTGTAATTTTCTTTTTTGGTGGGTCTTTGCCTGGTTTTGGTATTAGGGTGATGTTGGCTTCATAGAATGAGTTTGGGAGTATTCCCTCCTCTTCTATTTTTTGGAAAACTTTAAGGAGAATGGGTAATATGTCTTTTCTGTGTGTCTGATAAAATTCCGAGGTAAATCCGTCCATCCTCAGGGTTTTGTTCTTGGGTAGTTTTTTGATTACCATTTCAATTTCTTTGCTCGTAATTGGTTTGTTTAACTTTTGTGTTACTTCCTTGGTCAGTCTTGGGAGGTTGTATTTTTCTAGGAAGTTGTCCATTTCTTCTAGGTTTTCAAGCTTGTTGGCATATAGGTTTTCATAGTAGTCTTTAATAATTCTTTGTATTTCTGAGGAGTCTGTCGTGATTATTCCTTTCTCATTTCTGATTCTGTTGATTTGTATTGATTAGCTTTTTCTCTTAATAAGTTTCACTAGAGGGTTATCTATTTTGTTTCTTTTCTCAAAGAACCTGCTCTTGGTTTCGTTGATTTTTGCTATTGTTTTACTCTTCTCAATTTTGTTTATTTCTTCTCTGATCTTTATTATGTCCCTCCTTCGGCTGACTTTAGGCCTCATTTGTTCTTCTTTTTCCTGTTTCGATAATTGTGATGTTAGACTATTCATTTGGGATTGTTCTTCCTTCTTCAAGTGTGCCTGGATCGCTATATACTTTCCTCTTAAGACTGCTTTGCCTGCATCCCACAGAAGTTGGGGCTTTGTGTTGTTGTTGTCATTTGTTTGTATATATTCCTTGATCTCTATTTTGATTTGTTCATTGATCCATTGATTATTTAGAATCATGTTTTTAAGCCTCCATGTGTTTGTGAGCCTTTTTGTTTTCTTTGTAGAGTTTATTTCTAGTTTTATACCTTTGTAGTCTGAAAAACCGTCTGGTAGAATTTCAATATTTTGGAATTTACTGAGGCTCTTTTTGTGAGCTAGTATGTGGTCTATTCTGGAGAATGTTCCATGTGCACTTGAGAAGAATGTATATCCTTTTGCTTTTGGATGTATAGTTCTATAGATGTCTCTTAGGTCCATCTGTTCTAGTGTGTTTTTCAGTGCCTGTGTGTCCTTACTTATTTTCTGCCCGGTTGATCTATCCTTTGGGGTGAGTGGTGTTTTGAAGTCTCCTAAAATGAATGCATTGCAGTCTATTTCCCTCTTTAGTTCTGTTAGTATTTGTTTCACAAATGTTGGTGCTCCTGTGTTGGGTGCATATATATTTAGAATGGTTATATCCTCTTGTTGAACTGAGCCCTTTATCATTATGTAGTGTCCTTCTTTATCTCTTGTTACTTTCCTTGTTTTGAAGTCTATTTTATCTGATATTAGTACTGCAACCCCTGCTTTCTTCTCGCTGTTGTTTGCCTGAAATATGTTTTTCCATCCCTTGACTTTTAGTCTGTGCCTGTCTTTGGGCTTGAGGTGAGTTTCTTGTAAGCAGCATATAGATGGGTCTTGCTTTTTTATCCATTCTATTACTCTGTGTCTTTTGATTGGTGCATTAAGTCCATTTACATTTAGGGTGACTATTGAGAGATATGTACTTATTGCCAATGCAGGCTTTATATTTATGGTTACCAAAGTTTCAAGGTTAGCTTCTCTAGTATCTTACTGTCTAACTTAGCTCACTTATTGAGCTGTTATATACACTGTCTGGAGATTCTTTTCTTCTCTCCCTTCTTATTCCTCCTCCTCCATTCTTCATATGTTGTATGTTTTGTTCTGTGCTCTTTTTAGGAGTGCTCCCATCTAGAGTAGTCCCTGTAAGATGCCCTGTAGAGGTGGTTTGTGGGAAGCAAATTCCCTCAGCTTTTGCTTGTCTGGGAATTGTTTAATTCCTCCTTCATATTTAAATGATAATCGTGCTGGATAAAGCAGTCTTGGTTCAAGGCCCTTCTGTTTCATTGCATTAAGTATGTTATGCTATTCTCTTCTGGCCTGTAGGGTTTCTGTCGAGAAGTCTGATATTAGCCTGAGGGTTTTCCTTATAGGTGACCTTTTTCTCTCTAGCTGCCTTTAAAAGTCTTTCCTTGTCCTTGATCCTTGCATTTTAATTATTATGTGTCTTGGTGTTGTCCTCCTTGGATCCTTTCTGTTGGGGGTTCTGTGTATTTCCGTGGTCTGTTCGATTATTTCCTCCCCCAATTTGGGGAAATTTTCAGCAATTATTTCTTCAAAGAGAATTTCTATCCCTTTTCCTCTTTCTTCTTCTTCTGGTACCCCTATAATATGAATATTATTCCTTTTGGATTGGTCATATAATTCTCTTAGTGTTGTTTCATTCCTGGAGATCCTTTTATCTCTCTCTATGTCAGCTTCTATACGTTCCTGTTCTCTGGTTTCTATTCCTTCAATGGCCTCTTGCTTCTTATCCATTCTGCTTGTAAATCCTTCCAGGGTTTGTTTCACTTCTGTGATCTCCTTCCTGACATCTGTGATCTCCCTCCGGACTTCATCCCATTGCTCTTCCATTTTTCTCTGCATCTCATCCCATTCCTCTTGCATTTTTCTCTGCATTCTCTGCCAGCATGTTTATGATTTTTATTTTGAATTCTTTTTCAGGAAGACTGGTTAGGTCTGTCTCCTTCTCAAGTGTTGTCTCTGTGATCTTTGTCTGCCTGTAGTTTTGCCTTTTCATGGTGATAGATATAGTTTGCAGAGCTTGTATGAGTGACAGCTGGGAGAGCTTTCCTTCTTGTTGGTTTGTGGCCTTCCTCTCCCCCTTCGCGAGGTGCTGGGTTCTCGCAGGTGTGGATGTGGTCTGGATGTTGTCCTGTGTCCTCTGGTTTCTATTTTAGGAAGTGTTGTCTTTCTTATATTTTCATAGATATATGTGGTTTTGGGAGGAGATTTCCACTGCTCTACTCACGCCGCCATCTTGGCTCTGCCTCCTGTTGGAAAATATTTAAAAATTAAAACTTGCATGTCCCCAGACTAGTATGATATAAAGTGTAGGAGAGGCCATGAGAAACAGAGAAAGCCTATGCTGTACTCTTGCTTCCTCTTATCTATCTACAATCCTATAATATAAAACATATTTTCAAAAACATATAAGGAATAAACTCTTAATATGGTAAGCTGCCCTTTCCTATAAATGTAAATGCTACTTTTACATTTAGTAAATATATATTTTAGGAGATGCATTTCTACATCTTCTATGACATAACACCTATGACACAGATACAAAATTTTAATTCACATGTCACTCTGATAAACAGCAAGGTTGGGTTGTAGGCCTATATTTGCAAGTGTGAAAAAGTATCATGAATAATTATATACATGATAGATACAAGAGGAAAGACTATGGTAAGAATTTGTCATTTCTAGTCTGTGAGACTAACACCTGAATCAGACATACAGAAAACATAAGTCATCCACCTTAAGAAATTAATGGGGTTAACTAACAGGACAAATGTAGATTCTAATAAGAAAATGGTTTATAGATGCTGGCTTATTGGAGTGCTAGGAAATTGAATCTTTAAAAGTACACAATACCTTTTGCCAAATGGTGGATATGACAAAATCTGGCAAAGGAGAGATTTGTGAGGTGTGCTACTTTATAGTTGAATTCAGAAAATACAGAATTACCAGAAAAATTGTAAAGAGGCTTTATAGCGAAGACATGATAAGTGAGGTCCAAGGAAGAAAATAATTGGGTGTGATGAGAAGGCAAAAGATTGGAAAGTAGTGTGTACGATCTTGTTCAACATGACTACTTTGAAAAAAGGGTAACAATACACACACATGTGTGTGTGCATTAATTCACTCTATCAAATAAGTACATAAGATGAGCAACACTGACTGATGAGCATAGCATGGCTCATGGATATTAATAGATGTAAAGAGGTATAATTCATAGAACAAGCACAGATCTAAATATAACCGACAGTGTCAGCCTCTCGGCCATAGAGATTTGAATAAGAAAGAAACTTTAAATTACAGCAATGAGAAAGAGTCTGTCTTCACCTTCTGGTACATATTCTGGAGAATAAGAAAAGAGCAAATGGTGTGTAGCAATGGAAAGCTAGAAAACTAGGGGTCAAGAACAATGTAATGTACAAAACAGAAAAGGTACAAGCAAATTGACTACAACTGGAATAGTAAAACAGGGCAGCACCATGCCTGAGAAGCTGGGAGGATCTAACTGGAGATTTGGAAGGGCTTTTCAAGGAGCCCCAAAAAGATTGGTTCAGATGCTATAAAATCTTTATGTGATGGCTGCACATCCTTCAAGTTGTACTTTTACTTGTCATTTATTCGAAAGCAAAGTGAAACTAAGTTGCTCACGGTATGAATATAAAGTTTTCCCCTGCCTACAGTTCTCTTAAGATAAGCCTATTGGAGGCCTTTGAATATTTTCAGCTTATGCAGAGACCTTTTATAATAAATTGTGTTTTTCATGTTAAAAAGAAAACTTCAAAAGGTGTTAACATAATTGAGGCATGATAAGTTTGACAGTAAGTGTCATCAGAGTTCCACTGACAGCTTTTTGAAGTAAAAAATACATATATATTCTTCCTACATAGACACAAAACCTCTTACGGTGTTTAAAAATTTCACCAAGTATATTAATATTCTACAATTGCCCTTTCTTTCTGAAGGTTACCCACGAGAAATGGTTTTCGTGATATTTGGGTTTTTTAATCCATTGAACAAAGATGCATCACTCTCTGTTATTCAATACAGAGAAAATACAAAACTGTAAGGGATGAGATGAAAGGTAACAATATGAAAAGACATTCTCATGTTTGCATTCTGCACACCAATGGCTCACCTTGTGTGCACATTAGGATGAACACTCACCACTTTAAATATCATTGCTTCAAGTAACGTGAAAAAAATGAATAAGTAAATCAGGTAGCTCCAGGTCATTCACAGCTTTTCCTAAATTTAGTGTAAAACTAAGATGTATTTTCCAAATTAGTTATTCTTATTTTTAGCCTTCTCTAAAAATAGATTATCCCTTAATTGAGAAATTCATCACCTCTATATACAAAGATGCTAACTCTCATATTAAAATTTATAATTCCTCTTAGTTTTGTGGATATCTGAGTTTTATCAAGAAGCTACTAGTGAAATTATCCAATAACGCAAAAAAGAACACTTATAAAGAGTTAAACAATGTGTTAGCAAGTAAATCTTGGAAGGAAAAATGTGTGATGAAAAAAGAAAGAAACAAGTAAGACACAGGAGTGGAACAGAAAGCAACACCAAACTGAATCAGTGTAAATAAAATCTGCAATTAGATGAAGCTTGATTGAAAAGCATCCCCCATGACTTTGAAATGCCCAGGGGAAAGGGATTAAGATTCTCCAGAAAGAGAAAGTTAGGGAGGAGTCTTACAACAAATATCTGGCTCAGAAATTTTTTTTCCTATAAGCTTTACTTTTCAAAGGGTAAAAAAAAAAATTCATTTTTTTATTAAAGTATCATTGATATACAATCTTAATGATGGTTTCACATAAACAACACTGTGTATTCAACATTGACCCATATTATCAAGTTCTCACACCTTCTATTGCAGTCACTGTGTATCAATGTAGTAAGATGCTATAGAGTCATTACTTGTCTTCTCCATGCTGTACTGCCTTCCCTGTGACCTACCTATATTGTGATTGTCATTTATAGTGGCCCTAAAACCCCTTCTCCCTCCATACCCACCTTCCCAAGCCCTCCCATTTGGTAACCACTAATCCCTTCTTGGTGCCTGTAAATCTGCTGCTGTTTTATCCCTTCAGTTTGGCTTTGTTTTTATACTCCACAAATGAGTGAAGTCATTTGGTATTTGTATTTCTCTGTCTGGCTTATTTCACTGAGCATAATACCCTCTAGCTCCATCCATGTTGTTGCAAATGGTAGGATTTGTTTTCTTCTTACGGCTGGATAATATTTCTCTGTGTATATGTACCACATCTTCTTTATCCATTCATCTACTGATGGACACTTAGGTTGCTTCCATATATTGGCTATTGTAAATAGTGCTGTGATAAACATAGGGGTACATATGTCTTTTTGAATCAGGGATCTTGTTTTCTTGGGTAAATTCCTAAGAGTGAAATTCCTGGGTCAAATGGTATTCCTATTTTCAGTTTTTGAGGAACTTTCATATTGCTTTCCAGAATGGTTGAACCAATTTACATTCCCACCAACAGTGTAGGATGGTTTCCATTTCTCTGCATCCTTGCTAGCATTTGTTGTTTCTTGTCTTTTGGATGTTGGGAATTTGAATTTTTAAAATGCATGGTCTGTGTATGATTTTTAAATTGTATATACTTGTTATGAATGTAACACTGAGAGTTTGGAGCTCTGAAGGCTCAAGGTCCAGACAGGTAATGCAAAAGAAAAGTGGATCCATCTCTTATGAGATGTAGATTGCATTGGTAGAATGGTTCACTGAGCTGCTGAAATAAACCAATTGCTCTGACATCATTTGACACAATTTCAGAATATGTCACCTGGTCTACCAGTTTATTAACATTTCCATCACTTATAACACATATGGTTATAAATACTCCATTGTTTTCTTTATTTCTAAATTGAGAGATTTAGATAAAGTGAATTAATTAATGTCCCTCCTGACCAGACTTCCCTCTTGCCTAACTCAATCTCTGATTTCACACTAATGATCAGTATATCTGGGGGAATTCATAAAATCAAACCAATTCTGTAAATTAATGATTCCATCATTGTATTACATCCCCTATATATTTTTTAAAATTTTTATTAAGGTATCATTAATATACACTCTTATGAAGGTTTAACATGAAAAAACAATGTGGTTACTACATTTACCCATATTTTCAAGTCCCCACCCATACCCCAATGGACTCACTGTCCATCAGTGCAGCAAGATGCCACAGATCCACTGTTTGCCTTCTGTGTGCTGCACTGTTCTCCCCATGATCCCCCACACCGTGAGTACTAAACATAATACCCCTCAGTCCCCATCTCCCTCCCTCCTCACCCACCTTCCCACTCCCCTCCCCTTTGGTAACCACTAGTTCCTTCTTAGAATCTCTGAGTCTGCTGCTCTTTTGTTCCTTCAGTTTTGCTTCATTGTTACACTCCACAAATGAGGGAAATCATTTGGTACTTGTCTTTCTCCTCCTGGCTTATTTCACTCAGTATAATATCTTCCAGCTCCATCCATGCTGTTGCAAATGGTAGGATTTGTTTGCTAATTATGGCTGAATAGTATTCCATTGTGTATATGTACCACCTCTTCTTTATCCATTCACCTACTGATGTACACTTAGGTTGCTTCCATATCTTGGCTATTCTAAATAGTGCTGCAAACATAGGGGTGCATATGCCTTTTTGAATCTAAGTAGTTATATTCTTTGGGTAAATTCCAAGGAGTGGGCTTCCCAGGTCAAATGGTATTTCTATTTTTAGTTTTTTGAGGAAACTCCATATTGCTTACCACAATGGTTGAACTAGCTGACATTCCCACCAACAGTGTAGGAGGGTTCCCCTTTCTGTGCCGCCTCACCAGCAGTTGTTGTTCTTAGTCTTTTTGATGCTGGCCCTCCTTACTGGAGTGAGGTGATATCTCATTGTAGTTTTCATTTGCATTTCCCTGATGATTAGTGATGTGGAGCATCTTTTGATGTGTCTGTTGGCTATCTCAGTTTTTTCTTTGGAGAATTGTCTCTTCCTATACTCTGCCCATTTTTAGTCAGGTTATTTGCTTCTTGGTCTCGAGGCATGTGAGTTCTTTATATATTTTGGATGTTAACCCCTTGTCGGCTATGTCATTTCCAAATATATCCTCCCATACTGTAGGGTGCCTACTTGTTCTGTTGATGGTGTCCTTTGCTGTACAGAAAATTTTTAGTTTGATACAGTCCCAATTGTTCATTTTTTCTTTTGTATCTCTTGCTGGAGGAGATACATTCAGGAATAAATTGCTCATGTTTATATTCAGGAGATTTTTGCCTATGTTATCTTCTAAGAGTTTTATGGTTTCATGATGTACATTCAGGTCTTTGACCTGTTGAGTTTACTTTTGTGTATGGGGTTTGAGAATAATCCAGTTTCATTCTCTCACATGTAGCTTATCAGTTTTGCCAGCACCAGCTGTTGAAGAGGCTGTCATTTCCCCATTGCATGTCCATGGCTCCTTTATCATATATTAATTGACCATATATGGTTGGGTTTATATCAGGGCTATGTAGTCTGTTCCATTGGTTTATGGATCTGTTCTTGTGCCAGTACCGAATTGTCTTCATTACTGTGGCTTTGTAGTAGTGCTTGAAGTTGGGGAGTATAATCTCCCCATTTTTATTCTTCCTTCTCAGGACTTCTTTGGCTATTTGGGGTCTTTTGTGATTCCATATGAATTTCAGAATGATTTTCTATAGTTCGTTGGAGAATGCTGTTGGTGTTTTGATAGGAATTGCATTGAATCTGTAGATTGCTTTAGGCATTTTGACAATATTAATTCTTCCTATCTATGAGCACAGGATGTGTTTCCATTTATTGGTATCTTCTTTAACTTCCCTTATGAGTGTCTTGTAGTTTTCAGAGTTTAGGTTTATCACTTTCTTGGTTAGGTTTATTCCTAGGTATTTTATTCTTTTTGATGCAACTTAGTTAATTGTTAGTGTAAATGAATGCCACAGATTTCTGTGTATTAATTTTGTATCTTGCAATTTTGCTAAATTCAGATATTAGATCTAGTAGTTTGGGAGTGGATTCTTTAGGGTTTTTTATGTACAATATCATGTCATCTGCAAACAGGGACTGTTTAACTTCTTCTTACCAATCTGGATGCCTTTTATTTCTTTGTTTTCTCTGATTGTCATGGCTAGGACGTCCAGACTATGTTTATGTTGAATAAAAGTGGGGAGAGTGGGCATCCTTGTCTTGTTCCAAATCTTAAAGGAAAAGCTTTCAGCTTTTTGCTGTTAAGTATAATGTTGGCTGTGGGTTTGTCATATATGGCCTTTATTATGTTGAGGTACTTGCCCTCTATACCCATTTTGTTGAGAGTTTTTATCATGCATAGATGTTGAATTTTGTCAAATGCTTTTTCAGCATCTATGGAGATGATCATGTGCTTTTTGTCCTTTTTGTTGATGTGGTGGATGATGTTGATGGATTTTTGAATGTCATACCATCCTTGCATCTCTGGAATAAATCCTACTTGATTAGGATGGATGATCATTTTTATTAATTTTGAATTTGCTTTGCTAATATTTTGTTGAGTATTTTTGCATTTTTGTTCATCAGGGATATTGGTCTGTAATTTTCTTTGTTTCTGGTGTCTTTGCCTGGTTTTGGTATTAGAGTGATGCTGACCTCATAGAATGAGTTTGGAAGTATTCCCTCTTCTTCTACTCTTTGGAAAACTTAAGGAGGATGGGTATTAGGTCTTCACTAAATGTTTGATAAAACTCAGTGGTGAAGCCATCTCGTGAAGGAGTTTTGTTCTTAGTTAGTGTTTTGATTACCAATTCAGTTTCATTGCTGGTAATTGGTCTTTTCAGATTTTCTGTTTCTTCTTTGGTCAGCCTTGGAAGGTTGTATTTTTCTAGAAAATTGTCCATTTCTTCTAGGTTATCCAGTTTGTTACCACATAATTTTTCATCATATTCTTTAATAATTCTTTGTATTTCAGTGGTGTCTGTAGTGATTTTTCTTTTCTCATTTATTATTCTGTTTATGTGTGCAAACTCTCTTTTTTTCTTGCTAACTCTGGCTAGGGGTTTATCTATTTTGTTTATTTTCTCAAAGAACTAGTTCCTGCTTTCATTGATTCTCTCTATTGTTTTGTTTATTTCTGCTCTAATCTTTATTATGTTCCTCCCTCTACTGGCCTTGGGCCTCATTTGTTCTTCTTTTCTAGTTTCATTAATTGTCAGTTTAGAGTATTTATATGGTACACTTCTTATTTCCTGAGGTATGCCTGTATTGCAGTATACTTTCCTCTTAGCACGGTCTTCACTGCATCCCACAGATTTTGCAGTGCTGGATTATTTTTGTCATTTGTCTCCATATATTTATAGATCTCTGTTTTTATTTGTTCATTGATCCATTGGTTATTTAGGGGCATTTTGTGAAGCCTCCACATGTTTTTGGAATTTTTCATTTTCTTTGTGTAATTTATTTCTAGTTTCATAACTTTCTGGTCTGAGAAACTGGCTGGCACAATTTCAATCTTTTTGAATTTATCAAGGCTCTTTTTGTGGCCTAATATGTGATCTATTCTTGAAAATGTTTCATGTGCACTTGAGAAGAATGTTTATTCTGCTGCTTTTGGCTGTAGATTTCTGTAGATGTCTGTTAGGTCCATCTGTTCTAATATGTTGTTCAGTGTCTCTGTGTCCTTACATATTTTCTGTCTGGTTGATCTGTCCTACAGAGTCAGTGGAGTATTGGACTCTCCTAGAATGAATGTGTTGCACTCTATTTCCCCTTTTAATTCTGTTACTATTTGTTTCATATGTGTGGGTGTTTCTGTGTTGGGCGCAAAGATATTTATAATGGTTGTATCTTCTTGTTGGATTGACCCCTTTGTCATTATGTAATGTCCTTCTTTGTCTCTTGTGACTTTCTTTGTTTTGAAGTCTATTTTGTCTGATACAAGTACTGCAACTCCTGCTTTTTTCTCCTTATTAGTTACATGAAATATCTTTTCCATCCCTTCATTTTTAGTCTGTGTGTCTTTGGTTTTAAAGTGAGTCTCTTGTAGGCAGCATATAGATGGGTCTTGATTTTTTGTCCATTCAGTGACTCTATATCTTTTTATTGGTACATTCAGTCCATTTACATTTAGGGTGATTATCAGTAGGTATGTACTTATTGCCATTGCAGGCTTTAGATTTGTGCTTTTGAGATGTTCAACATTAACTTCCTTACTACCTAAGAGTCTAACTTAACTCACTTAATATGCTATTACAAACACAATCTAAAGTTTCTTTTTTTCTCTTCCTTTTCCTTCCTTGTCCATTCTTTACATATTATGTGTCATATTCTGTACTCTTTCTCTATCCCTTGATTCACTTTGGGGATAGTTGATTTAATTTTGTATTTGCTTAGCAATTAACTATTCTACTTTCTTTACTGTAGTTTTATTACCTCTGGTGACAGCTACTAATCCTTAGGAATATTTCCACCTGTAGAAGTCCCTCCAAAATACAGTGTAAAGATGGTTGGTGTGAGGTAAATTCTGTCAGCTTTTGCTTATCTGGAAATTGTTTAATCCCTCTTTCAAATTTAAATGATAATCTTGCATATGAAGTATTCTTGGTTCAAGGTCTTTTGGCTTCATTGCATTAAATACATCATGCCACTTCCTTCTGGCCTGTAAGGTTTATGCTGAGAAGTCTGATGTTAGCCTTATGGGCTTTCCTTTGTATGTGATCTTCTTTCTCTCTCTGGCTGCTTTTAATAGTCTGTCCTTATCCTTGATCTTTGCCATTTTAATTTCTATATGTCTTGGTGTTGTCTTCCTTGAGTCCCTTGTGATGGGAGATCTGTGCACCTCCATGGCTTGAGAGACTATCTCCTTCCCCAGATTGGGGAAGTTCTCAGAAATTCCTTCCTCAAAGACACTTTCTATCTCTTTTTCTCTTTCTTCTTCTTCTAGTACCCCTATAATGCAAATATTGTTCCATTTGGATTGGTCACCCAGTTCTCTTAATATTCTTTCATTCCTGGAGATCCTTTTATCTCTCTGTGCCTCAGCTTCTTTGTATTCCTCCTCTCTAATTTGTTTCATTTATTGTCTCCTCCACTGTATCTAATCTGCTTTTAATACCCCCCATGTGTTCCTCAACAGTTGGATCTCAGGCCAGAATTCATTCCTGAGTTCTTGAATATTTTTCTGTTCCTCCATGAGCATGTTAATGATTATTCTTCCTGAAACCTCTTTCAGGAAGATTCATAAGGTCAATTTCATTTTAATCTTTCTCAAGTGTTGTATTCATAATTTTCCTTTGAACCAGGTTTCTTTGGCATTTCATATTTGTATATGGCACCCTCAAGTGCCCATAAGCTCTACTCTCTGTAGCTGCTCAGCCCCTGAAGCAATGTTGGGTGTCATAGGGGATTGGTATTGGTACCTGGGGGGAGGAAAGAGCTGTTTCCAGTTTCCTGGCTGTTTTGCCTGCTTCCACTGCCAGAACCAGTGAGCTGAGCACACACAAGTGTAAGCCTCTATGCTTTGAATTTGTAGTTTCTGTAGATGGGGCTTCCCTCTGGCTGGCCTAATGCCATGGTAGGGTTTGCTGGTTTGCGAGCCAGGTGGGGCTGTCCGGGAGAAAGGTACAGTAGGCTGCCTATCATGGAGGGTGTCCTTCAAGCTGTGTAGCCAGCTAGGGAGCTGGAGCTCCTGAACATCAAGAAAGTTCTCAACATGCTGAGCAGAGTCCACCCAGACAATTTTGTCTACCTCTCCTTTCTCCTGAGCAGTAAGCTCTGTGCAATCCTTGCCCCTTTAGCAGCCCTCTTGCTGTTAGGAAGTCTCAGACTGCCCACCTTTCTTTTGTCCCATAGCAGCCAATATGGATCCCCGCTTTCCACAATGGGCTGGAATTTCAGTCTCTCCAGGAATTCTGCCTGTTATAGTTTTCCAACCCCCTAATCACCAGAGTAACATGAAAGCACCATGAAATGTAGGTTTGTGCTCCCAGAGCAGATCTTCAGAGTCAGGTATTCAGCAGATCCAAGCCTCCATGTCCTCCCTGTTCCATTTCTCTACCTCCCACTGGTGAGCTGGGGTGGGGGAAGGGCTTGGGTACCGTCGGGCCATGGCTTTGTTACATTACCCTGTTACGTGAGTTTTATTCTTTTCTCCAGGTGTATGTGGTTTGGCACAGCCCTCTTTTCTTTTGCTCTTTCAGGATTAGTGGTATTAATTATATTTTCATATTATATGCAGTTTTAGGAGGAAGTCTCTGTCTCACTTCTCATGTTAACACCTTTAACCTTCCCTCTCTATCCCGTGTATTTTTAATAGTCATTCAACCATTCCACAAATATTTATTGGCATAATTGTGGATCTAGGACTTTACTGGATACTGTTCTTACATATTACCAACCTCACAATGGGCACACACTGAAAACTGGATAAGTAAGTAAAAAGGCAAATAAGACATGGAATAAAGATATGTGATTACTTAGAGTATTATTGGAATAAATCAGGTTTAGAGAAAATCATGGATAATAAATATCCAAAGACATGGTTCAAATCTTGGCTCCACCTTTTACCACTTTGTGACTTCAGACAAGCAACCTAAAAATCCTGAACTTCAGTTTTTGATTGATTGTTCTGAAGAAGAAAAATCTACTTCTCAAACTTTTCCTAGAAAAATAAATATTTCTATTTTCTATAGGGGTGGCTCCATAATTTGGGACAATTCTCACAATAAAGAAACCAAGGAAATATTTTCTAAGGCAAGATCTAGGGAGGCAGCTGAGAGCCAGAGAAACAAATCTGACATTTGGGGATGATTTTTTTCCCTGCAGATGTTTGCCAATCTGAAAAAGCTCACTGAGTAAACTCCGAAGAAGTTTTTTGATGAATTCCAGTGTTATGAGAACAAAAGTTTGTATATGGAGCTAGAAAAAGTGTGGGTTTTTCTAAGTCTTACATGCTTTATGTGAGGACCCTGAAGTCGCACCATAGAAAAAAAAAATAAACCAGACATAGAGGTATCCTAGTAGAAACTGCACCCCTATTTCAGAAACTTCCAATCCTAGAAGTGAAGGTAATCTCTAATTGTTAGTGTCCCTGAGCATCTGACAGAAATAAATCTAAACCTACCAATCATACCCTTAAATTATATCTAGAGAAGAATATTTCAAATAAAAAGTTGTGTCAAAATCAGAAAAACTAAAGCTTGAACAAGTGACCAAAGTGAACCATGAACTAGAAGTAGCAAAACACACCAATATAGGTCTGGGTATTGGAGTTATCAGAGATATAGTGATTCACAGAATATTATCTCTGCTACACTTGAGGAGAAAAATGTCAAGTAGAAAATCTCGGAAAAACTCAACATCATAAAAGTGGACATGGAATATCACCAAAAATAACAAATGGATATGCTTAAACTGGAAAAGGAAAGAACCTTTCCTAAGTTAGAATAGCAAAGGGAGGCTCTAACATCATGCCATCCCGGGCCACCAGAATGGTACTGATGTAATTGTGAGTGACTCATTCACACTGGACATGGTACAGGTTCAGGGTTCTAAGCTGTAAATGGCTCAATACCTATGCATGTGGCTGAGGGCATCTGCTTGCTTCTGTGCATGTTCTAGCTGGCATGCTATTTCTGATATACAGCACCTGAGGGCAGAGGGGTGTCAATGTTGTGCACCCCACACCATCACAGAAGGCACCTACCTCCTCCACAGGCTCTGCCAGCAGTTCCACTGAGAGATCTTAATACTGTTGCTTTACAACACCAGCAGGCCTTTCTGATTGCTGCTCTTACCTCTGATAGTTGTAGTGACATTGTGCCTTCCTTGGTCTTTGCACTGTGCCAGATGAAGAATGAATATTCCTTTGTGAATGAGGTGACTCTCTTGCTTTGCACACTGGCCCTTTATCTTCCCCACTGATGTAGGGTGTAAAAGGCAGGGGGGCCATCGGTCTTGGAAGAGATCACTTTTAGGAATATTGCACCAACCAGCAGGAGCAATCACTATCCCATCCTCCTGAAAGTGAGGTCCAGCCTAGTGATCCAGAACATAGGCAAAAATTCTGAGCTATTTTGGGGATCTGATTGACCCACATGTAGTATAAAGGGTCAGAGAATGCCTCAAAGGGAAGAAACAATGATGAGGGCCATGCGATCTCAGTCCAGACTTAGGCACTCTGTCCTGTGTGCATCGTCACAGACAAGAAGTTAGAAAAACTTAAAGGAAGACATGCCAAAGCACAGGGCTCCCTGAAGTATGGTACCTAGAGCATAAACCCTGCTTGCCCAGTTTAAGGGCAGTAATAAGTATATAATGGATGTCAGAAAGAGAATAGTGACGAATAAAGTTGGATGTAATCTGGTAAAACCACAAAGAGGCACCATTTTTCACCTATTGTTATCAAAAACTAAGACATTTAATCATATCATATTTTAGGATGTGGGTCAATGTGAGCTTATAAACAGCAGATCAAGTTTAAAAGTGGTCCTACTTTCAAAAACAACTGGTCACTAGCCTTTAAATTTGAATACTTATCACCCTGTCCCTCAGTAATTCCACTCCTTTGTGTATGTGTGTGTGCCCTAGAGATATTCTTACATGTGTCCATCAAGAGACACATGCAAGACTGAATGCTCAAAACAACAAAATCACAATTTAGAAAACTAAAACTTACCCCAAGGTCCATGTAAGAGTAGAATAATGAAGCAATAAACCAGAAGTGGCCCATGGAATTTAATGTGATATGCAAGTTGCAGAAGGACACATGAAGTTTGATTCCATTTTTGTTAAACTGAAAAAATACTGGGACTAAATATTATGTTATTTAAGCATAGATTTATGTTTAGTAAATGGAAAATAAGGACAAGAAGTGATTTTTATAAAAGTCAGGATGTTTCCCTCTGGGAACTAAGTGGGTTATGAGATGAGAGAAACACATAGGAAAAAATCAAGGCATTGATAATATTCTACCTAAGAAGTGAGGTAAGTTCATGGGTGCTCATTTTTTTATGTTTTATGATTTCAGTGTACTCCTTCATATATTCCTATTATAAGAAATCAAATATATATTTGAATATGTAACAAGAATGTGAACTAAGGTAAAAATGAATAAGAAGCCTACATGGAATGTACTAGACTCTCAGTGAGGATTTTGTAAAATAGCAGAATGTACTGAACCTATATATGCATGGAATATATGAACTTTAAGAAAACTTGAACATTCTAGAAAATAGCTATAAAGTCAAATAAAATATAAATGTCCTGAGTTATAGGCACACTACTATTTAAACTTAAAGTGTGAATAAGTGTAATCATTTGGAAGAATCCAGGAAATTTTGTTGGAAAACATGACTTTAGAGATTACCCTTCAAGAAAGATTCAACCTGATCATCAAAGAGGTATTCAGAGTATCTTCCAATGGAAAATGAGAACTTGAGAGTACAAATGAAAGTCAGTTGATATTATATTTAAAGAATAGACTGAGGAGGCTGAACAGATAGTGATTTTGTAATACATTGAAAGTTCCTGGGAGAGGCTAAATGGGAATTGTGGATCCAGAAAATTAATCTGCAGAGATGTGGAGGGCCAAAGTGACTTGTGAGTGACCAGAAATGAGGAGACCAATTAGAAAATTACTGCATCTTTTCTAATAAGAGTAAGGGCTCCAGCTGGAATGGTGGTAATGGACTGAATTCTTTAAGATAGTGCAGTTAGAAAAACTTTTCCCAAGCAGATTTACAACTCTAATATTAAGTAGAACAGTGAAAGCTTTGGTTTTCTTACAGAGAGGTTAGAAAAACTAGCTCATCTATATAGTAATTTCCCCAATTATGGATTTTTAATGATAACCATGAAGCCAGTCTGAATGAACTTAAGCCCCAATCTAATGTTTCTAGTATCATATAAATGTAGTCCTGCCCTAGTTTTTCTTAAAATAAGGGACTCCTTGGTTTACTGGAGTCAATTATAATTTCAAAAATGATTCCAACCCACAATATTAGTTTAATTTCAATAGCCGCCCCCAAAAAAATCTTGGAGTTTGCCTAGAGGCTATAAAAGATGAGATGTCTAAACAGTGACTAAATGAAAAGGGGTATTTGTCTCACATTTCCTAGAAGCACAAATGAGAAGACAGCAATGCTTTTCCTTTCATGAAGAATTTTTTTTCAAATGAAGAGATGATGTCTTTTCTGACAGTGTCATTGCCAAAGTTACTGAGGGTCTCAATGTTTAAAATAATCACACTGTCCTGGCACTACTGAAAGTAATAAAATGGTGACTCAAAAGGGATCTTGGTTTTAAAAAGTAGACAATTTTAAGATATTTTTCAAAATGCAGTAAATATGTGTGTGTGCATGTGTGTGTGTGTATATATGCTATATTTCTCTACACATACATTTAAGAAATTAGTCACTTTTTGTTGATTGAAGGAATTAATATTACTCATATTAAACTTACTGTTTTCACTTGTAAAACTGGACCCTGGGAACTTGCATTCAGTTTTTAAAACACCCCCACATTCTTCTGGAGTGCTCAGTCATCTGATATCTACGTGGATTCTTTTCTGTTCTTCTGAAAGATTTTCTCAAATGGCATCACAGGAGGCCTTACTTGAATACCTTATCTAAAATTGCAACAAATCCTCAGCCATTTCTGAACTCAGTTCCTACATCATTATTCTCCTTAGCACTTACTGCATTATATATTCTATGTAATATATGTGTCTTGCATATTGGTCTCCTTTACTGCCTATTCCTCTTAGGCAGTGCAGAGATTTGTCTCTGTTCTGTTTTCTGCTATATGTTTTCTGTATTTTTTTTCTGTATCATATCTTCTAGAAGCATGCCAAGCACCTAGCTTTCATTCAATAAATATTTCTTTCACATTTGAATTTTGCTCATATATGCGCATTTGTCTATAAAATATATCTCTAGGAGTGAAATTATTAGTAGGAGATGTTATGAACATTTTAATTTCTGATGGTCCTCAAGTACAATGTCAGTTACATTCACAATAATAGTTAGGAGTGTCCATTTCTTCATATCCTTGACAATAATGGAAATTATCAATCAATTTAATGTTGGTCTATGCAATAAACATAAATTATATTCATTATTAAAATAAAATTTTGGTTACTTATGAGGAAATGTATTTCCCCATATGTATTTTAACTCATTTCTCTGTATTACATTTATTACTTATTTCTTTGCCTATATTTTTTTCCTTAGTGATTGTTGTATTTCATTTGATTTATTAGAACTGTTTACACATCTTTAGCTATAATTCCTTCAGTTGATGCATAGTTTTAAAATTCTTTCTTTCACAATATATACATTATTTTAATTTAGTTATGGATTCTTTCCTCACAAAGAGATTTCTGATTTATATTTATTCATATTTTTTCCCATCATTGATTCTATTTTGAATCTTCTTTAGGGAAGTGTCCCAAGCTCCAGGGGTGTATTTTCATTTAATGCTTTTATACCTCTGTGGTTTACATTTAGCCCTTACATATGCCTGCACTGTGTTATTTTTGTGGGGGGTGGCTATATGAATGGTATGAAATAGCTTCTTTGCTAAAATTCAAGTGATTGAAAGATTGAAAGATTATCTCAAAATGATTTTATGTTTTCCCTCAATATGCTTAACGGATATTAGTTCCCAGTGTTTTCACAGTAAGCATATTCCTGTTAAATGTGTTTTAATATTTTCTGAGGTACTAATATGTACTGTGATATAATAAAGACATTTTGTTTTATATAAACATGAAATAATTATATTAAAATATATTCTCTCATTCTAGATCTCATCCTTTTGACAGCTGAACAGACATCACAGAGCCAGTCTGGCCATCAGTACTTTGATTTTCACAATACCTTTCTTTATTTAGTAGGCCTGAAATATTGATTAACATTTACAGATTCAATTTCAAGCCCTTGCCAGAGGTTCGGGAGAGCCCAGAGTGAGCTGTCCATGCCAGTCAAATTCTAAGGTGTAGTGAAATTCCCTGCTGTGCCTGTCAACTTATCCTCTGCACAGGTCATTTCCCACATGGTCTCTGGTGTTGAAAGAATCCATTTCCACTTCAAATATTTCATAGACAATGGGGGAAAATGATATGGCACTAATATTGTGTTCTTTATCCTGCTGTGGAGAATTGAATAGACTCCATTATGTAGTAATGCTCTTTTGAAAGGAAAGTCTTATCTGCCCAGAAATGTTCATGGGCAGCCGCAAGGACAGGTTTGGCCTTACAGGTGGATGCGGCCTCTCACTAGTGTTCGTTTCCGTCCTTGTTACCAAGTCTCAGGCATTAGGAATTCACAATTGACTCAATATAAAAGTCACGAGCATTTACTTCCATGTGTTGATCCTCCATACTTACTGACCCAGGCGTGTGGGAGAATGAGCTCTGGTTCCGTCTTCCTAATCAATTGCTTTTCAATTACCTCTTGACACTTTAAAAAATTCCAGCTAGAAGACCATAGAAAGAAATCTAGGACTTGATTCAGACATTCTTAAGTTCATTGTAATTTCACTGATTTGGAAACTATATGTTCATTTCTTTCTCCTCAAGAAATTGTATAATTTAGAACTTTGTTTTTCAGACCTTTCTTTACTCTCCTTACCCTAAATGATATAAAAATATGCATGTGATTAAATTGTATAGCCAGATAGAAATGCTAAAACTTTCAGAGAATAAATGATTTATTATATGGATCACTATTTAGGATGTCTATAAATAAAAAAATCTGTAAATACATTTCTGCATCTACAGTAGCTAATTAATGTCATACAGTTTGCAACTTCATAGGGTTATTTATTTAAAAGGACAGAGATATTTTAGAAACGACCCATCAAACTAAATATAATTGCTTTATTGGTAACAGTTTAAGAAGACCTTTTAACTTTGCTGTGGAGAATCAAACCAAATCAGTCACTTTAAAGTGTGTATATGTGTGTTTGTGTGCATGATACAGCTATTTTCTTAAAGAAACTCTGTGGAAAGGTTTGAAGCAGCTATAAAATTACTCTGTGTGTCCTTCCTTTTGTTCACAACCATTTACTGAGCAGTTGGCATTCTGCCAATGAATTCAAGTAGATGGGTTTATTAGTTTTTCTTGGCTTTCCTGGACTGGTAAGCTGGCCTGGAGTTTGAAAGTTCAAAGTTGTTTATGTCCTTCTACTGAAAGTCCATCTAGATCTCACCAGATCTAGATCTAATGGTGCAGGTAGTAGTAATCCAGGGAAATCAAAATATCCAGGAAAGAGCTCCTGAAGATGCAGCCCCACAGAGGCAGAAGCCAACAGAATGGCAAAAAACCCTGCCTGAGAGGCATAGGCCTATATGTCACTAGTCCTTGTAAGCAAATGGCCCTTCTAAACCAGCCACACCCCACTCCTGCGTTGGATGGAACAAGAATGTAGGAAGATGAAATTGTGAATTTCCTGAGAAAAGGACATAATTCCAACATAGATTAGAGATAAGAGGAGCAATTGGGAAGCTATGAGGTAAAAAGATTATTTGATGCCAGCTCCTTGAAATGTACATTGCTTTGCTTCAGAGGAAAAGAGACTTGCCTTGAATCCTACCACCTATCAGGGCCAATCTGTGTTAGCCCACTTTTTCTCTCCCTCATGTCAGCACGAAGGTCTCCATGTTAGCTTGAGTAGCACTCACAGGCATGTTTGCTAGCTTGCTTATACTAAAAACAAAGTGAAATAAAAATCTATGTTCCAGATAAACACTGACTAAGCAAAGAAGGCTGGAAATACAAAATTTTCCTTCATAAGAAAACCAAAGCATCTCCTGAATATCAAGCCTCCCTAAGTGCTAATCTCTGAAAAGAATAGCTTCTTGTAGTAACAAACTGTAAACCATTCTCAAGTTATTTCTCTTTTCTGCTAGTTCACCTGTGTGGTATTCAGACTTGTCCTATTATACAGTCAATGCAATTGTAAGTATGTTGACTTTATCAGAACCCAAGTCACGCTGGCTACAATTATGCTACGGGCATGAATTGCAACTGTTTAGCTCTAGGCAAAATTTTTAAGTAGGCTGCAACTGGATGATTGGGCATAGGTGTAAAAATCAAATATAATGAATGCAAATTGGTAGTGTCAAATGTATTTAACCAGGGACAGAACAAGGTGGAAAGGATAGGATTTTGTTTGCTTTGAGTTTTGTTTCCTTATTAACTAATTTCAAAAATAAGTGAGCTCCCTTACCTCATGGTGTGGTAGTGGCAGCAATAATGATTGTACCAGGGAAAACTAGGATTCAAGATGTATAATTTTCTCCATATACCTAGTCACTACTTATTCCTGTGGCCCAGGGCAATTATCTTTTCCCCACTATATCTAAGTCTCTTCATGCCCATAATCATCAAAAGTCAGAAATAGACAAAGGTCATATTCTGGGAGCCAGGGAAGCACAGAGAAAATAAAAATACCACTAGAGATGCTATTAGGATAACAGACTTGTCTTTAAACTTTATCAGCACTGCAGCCCCGAAAAGTTTACTATTGTGAAATCATAACTCCAGCTCTGAGTTGGACATAAATAAGCAGATACGGACTGTACCTACTTTAAGGGAGTTTGTCATGTGCAGTTGTTTTATTGCTATCCCAGTGGCAATTTTAATACATATTTAAATAATAAACAACTGTTTAAAGAAATCTGTTAAGTCACTCTTTTCAATCTGATTTGTATTTATAAATGTAAGCCAGACCTTCCTTGTATACATGGAAGGCATAACCTTTCATGGGGTGTGCCCTATGGTAAAATAAGTGTCAGTAACTTTGGGTTAAGCAGAAACATATTTCTGTAGGACTCCTCACAGCTTTTAGTACTTGCACTTTCCAAAAAGGGATACTGCATATGGTGTTCCCAAAATGTATTGGATCATTGAACTTTGCATCTGCTAATGTTTCAAGGTGCATTTTTGTTCTACAAAGTTTAGAAACCATTAGAAAGATTCATTCAAAGAAGATATTTGATTTCATCAGTATTTTCTAAGAAATCAGATGTCAAAAGACACAGGACTCCAAGTGAACTGGAACAAGTTGTGTTTTGTTTGTTTTAGTCTTTTCTTCATCATCTTTGTTTTCATCTTTGTCTCCCTTTTCTAGGGGGCAGGGAGATTTTTAAGTTAGTTTTATTTTGTTTGGCTAAAAGACATTTTTAATTATGTTTTATTTAAGAAAAATAATCATTATAGGTTTGCATTGTTGGAGAAGTAGTTAGCATGATACTTACTATTGACCATTACAGAATTACAGATACTTAAAGGGATTATCTATGAAATACAATGTGTATTTCTTAAGGATACTCCTAAAATAAAATCCAAGACAAAAGCAAACATTAGCAACATTTACCTCATTTCTGTAAACTCAGGTGATATAATAGGAGAAATCTGTATTGATTTATTTGGTCCCATGCACTTCTTACACCCCATGATCTTACATTACATTACATTTACTGTGTAATAACTGTGTCTAGACTTAACTGTCTGCTTCCATTTGGCTTCCTATTTTAAGCTTGAGGGTTTTAAGAAAAGTCCACCATATTAATTATCTTCTCTTGTGTGAAGTATAAAAAGGGAAAATATGAGGCAGAGCCAAGATGGTGGAGTGAGTAGGACAGTGGGAATCTCCTCCCAAAAACATATATATTTTTGAAAATACAACAAATACAACTAATCCTAAAAGAGAGACCAGAAGACACAGGACAACAGCCAGACTACATCCACAAATGCGAGAGCACAGTGCCTGGTGAAAGGGTTAAGATACAATCCCCGTCCCGGCGGGACCCAAGCACAACTCCCCCCAGCTCCCGGCAGGAAGTTGAGGGAGCCCAGGACTGCTAAACACCCAGCCCCAGCCATCCACACCAGAGCACAGACACAGTGCATGTGTGGAGGGCTGGAAACTAGGGAAACAGGGCAGCAAGACCTCTGAGCGAGTTCCAAAGCTGATGCCCCTGAAACAAAGAAAAGCGAGTGCTTTTTGAAAGTCTTAAAGGGACAGGGACATAACAGCTGGACAGAAACAACACAGGTCACAGCCCAGCAGCTGGAAATTACAGGGAAAACAGGGCACACTAAGCCCCTGGGCAACAGCTCTGAGACCCCTCATGGAGGTAAACAGCCAAACAGCCCCTAGGTCCATTACCCCTCCAGGCGCTGCAAAAGCAGAGAAGCAGCGTAAGGCAGGCCCCGCCCTCAGAAAGGGAGCTTCCTCCATACCGGCCGGGCAAGACACAAAGATCCAGTCTACACACAATTACCCAACACAGCCACTAGGGGTCACAGTTGTCCCAGTAAAGAAAGGCCAAAAGCAAGTGAAAACTTTGGCCACCCCAGCTGACAGTCAATAGCACCTATCAACATGAAAAGGCAAAAAAATATGATGCAGACAGGACTAACCCAGACAGCTCGGCATCTGCTACATCTTCCCCTGAGAAGGAACCTGGAGAGATAGATTTATCCAGTCTTCCTGAAAAAGAATTGAAAACCAAAGTCATAACCATGCTGATGGACTTGCAGAGAAATATGCAAGAACTAAGGAAGGAGAATACAGAAATAAAACAAGCTCTGAAAGGACTTCAAAACAGAATGGACGAGATGCAAGAGACCATTAATGGACTAGAAAACAGAGAACAGGAATGCAGAGAAGCTGATGCAGAGAGAGATAAAAGTATCTCCAGGAATGAAAGAATTCTAAGAGAGCTGAGTGACCAATCAAAATGGAACAATACCCGCATTATAGGGGTACCAGAAGAAGAAGAGAGAGAAAAAGGGATAGAAAGTGCCTTTGAAGAAATAATTGCCAAAAACTTCTCCAAACTATGGGAAGAAATGGCCTCTCAGACCACAGGGGTACACAGAACTCCCATGAAAAGGGATCCAAGGAGGGCAACACCAAGACACATAATAATTAAAATGGCAAATATCAGAGACAAGGACAAACTATTAAAGGCAGCCAGAGAGAAAAAAAAGGTTACCTACAAAGGAAAACCAATCAGGCTATCATCAGACTTCCCAACAGAAACCCTACAGACCAGAAGAGAATGGCATGATATACTCAATGAATGAAACAGAAGGGCCTTGAAACAAGACTACTGTATCCAGCATGATTATCATTTAAATATGAAGGAGGGATTAAACAATTCCCAGACAAGCAAAAGTTGAGGGAATTTGCCTCCCACAAACCACCTCTACAGGGCAGCTTACAGGGACTGTTCTAGATGGGAGAACTCCTAAGAAGAGCACAGAACAAAACACCCAACATATGAAGAAGGGAGGAGGAGGAATAAGAAGGGAGAGAAGAAAAGAATCTCCAGACTGTGTTTATACTAGCTCAACAAGCGAGTTAAGTTAGACAGTAAGATAGTAAAGAAGCTAACCTGGAACTTTTGGTAACCACAAACTTAAAGCCTGCAATAGCAATAAGTACATACCTTTCAATAATCACCCTAAATGTAAATGGACGGAATGCTCCAATCAAAAGACACAGAGTAATAGAATGTATAAAAAAGAAAGATCCATCCATATGCTGCTTACAAGAGACTCACCTCAAACCCAAAGACATGCACAGACTTAAAGTCAAGGGATGGAAAAAGATATTTCATGCAAACAACAGAGAGAAGAAAGCAGGTGTTGCAATTCTGGCATCAGACAAAACAGACTTCAAAACAAAGAAAGTAACAAAAGATAAAGAAGGACATTACATAATGATAAAGGGCTCAATCCAACAAGAAGATATAACCATTATAAATATATATGCACCCAATACAGGAGTACCAACATTCCTGAAACAAATACTAACAGAACTAAAGGAGGAAATAGAATGCAATGCATTCATTGTAGGAGACTTCAACACACCACTCACTCCAAAGGACAGATCCACCAGACAGAAAATAAGTAAGGACACAGAAGCACTGAAAAACACACTAGAATAGATGGACCTAATAGACATCTACAGAACTCTATATCAAAAAGTACCAGGATACACATTCTTCTCAAGTGCACATGGAACATTCTCCAGAATAGACCACATACTAGGCCACAAAAAGAGCCTCAGAAAATTCCAAAATATTAAAATCCTACCAAACAACTTTTCAGACCACAAAGGCATAAAACTAGAAATAAACTGTGCAAAGAAAGCAAAAAGGCTCACAAACACATGGAGGCTTAACAACATGCTACTAAATAATCAATGGATCAATGATCAAATCAAAATGGAGGTTCAGCAATATATGGAAACAAACGACAACAACAACACAAAGCCCCAAATACTGTGGGACACAGCAAAAGCAGTCTTAAGAGGCAAGTGTATAGCAATCCAGGCATATTTAAAAAAGGAAGGACAATCCCAAATGAATGGTCTAATGTTACAATTACTGAAATTGGAAAAAGAAGAACAAATGAGGCCTAGGGTCAGCAGAAGAGGGACATAATAAAGATCAGAGAAGAAATAAATAAAATTGAGAAGAATAAAACAATAGCAAAAATCAATGAAACCAAGGGCTGGTTCGTTGAGAAAATAAACAAAATAGATAAGCCACTAGCCAGACTTATCAAGAGGAAAAGAGAGTCAACACAATCAACAGTATCAGAGAGGAGAAAGGAAAAATCATGACGAACCCCACGAAATACAAAGAATTATTAGAGAGTACTATGAAAACCTATATTCTAACAAGCTGGGAAACCTAGGAGAAATGCAGAACTTCCTAGAAAAATACAACCTTCCAAGACTGACCCAGAAAGAAACAGAAAATCTAAACAGACCAATTACCAGCAATGAAATTGAAGCAGTAATCAAAAAACTACCAAAGAACAAAACCCCCAGGCCAGAAGGATTCACCTCAGAATTTTATCAGACATACAGAGAAGATATAATTCCCATTCTCCTTAAAGTTTTCCAAAAAATAGAAGAGGAAGGGATACTCCCAAACTCATTCTATGAAGCCAACATCACCCTAACACCAAAACCAAGCAAAGACTCCACCAAAAAAGAAAACTAAAGACCAATAACCCTGATGAACGTAGATGTAAAAATACTCAACAAAATATTAGCAAACCGAATTCAAAAATATATCAAAAGGATTGTACACCATGACCAAGTGGGATTCATCCCAGGAATGCAAGGATGGTACAGCATTCGAAAGTCCATCAACATCATCCACCACTTCAACAAAAAGAAAGACAAAAACCACCTGATCATCTCCATAGATGCTGAAAAAGCATTTGACAAAGTTCAACATCCATTCATGATAAAAACTCTCAGCAAAATGGGAATATAGGGCAAGTACCTCAACATAATAAAGGCCATATATGATAAACCAACAGCCAACATTATACTGAACAGCGAGAAGCTGAAAGCATTTCCTCTGAGATCGGTAACTAGACAGGGATGCCCACTCTCCCCACTGTTATTTAACATAGTAGTGGAGGTCCTACCCACGGCAATCAGACAAAACCAAAGAATACAAGGAATCCACATTGGTAAAGAAGAAGTTAAACTGTCACTATTTGCAGATGATATGATATTGTACATAAAATACCCTAAAGACTAGACCCCAAAACTACTAGAACTGATATTGGAATACAGCAAAGTTGCAGGATACAAAATTAACCAACCGAAATCACTGGCTTTCCTATAGACTAATAATGAAACAACAGAAAGAGAAATCAGAAAACAACTCCATTCACAATTGCATCAAAAAAAATAAAATACCTAGGAATAAACCTAACCAAAGAAGTGAAAGACTTATACTCTGAAAACTTTAAGTCACTCTTAAGAGAAATTAAAGGGGACACTAATAAATGGAAATTAATCCCATGCTCGTGGCTAGGAAGAATTAACATCGTTAAAATGGGCATGCTGCCCAAAGCAACATACAGATTTGATGCAATCCCTATGAAACTACCAGCAACATTCTTCAATGAACTGGAACAAATAATTCAAAAATCCATATGGAAACACCAAAGACCCCAAATAGTCAAAGCAATCCTGAGAAAGAAGAATAAAGTAGGGGGGATCTCACTCCCCAACTTCAAGCTCTACTATAAAGCCATAGTAATCAAGACAATTTGGTACTGGCACAAGAACAGAGCCACAGACCAATGGAACAGACTACAGAATCCAGACATTAACCCAGACATATATGGTCAATTAATATTTGATAAAGGAGCCATGGACATACAATGGGTAAATGACAGTCTCTTCAACAGATGGTGCTGGCAAAACTGGACAGCTACATGTAGGAGAATGAAACTGGACCATTGTCTAAATCCATATACAAAGGTAAACTCAAAATGGATCAAAGATCTGAATGTAAGTCATGAAACCATTAAACTCTTGGAAAAAACATAGGCAAAAACCTCTTAGACATAAACATGAGTGACCTCTTCTTGAACATATCTCCCTGGGCAAGAAAAACAACAGCAAAAATGAGCAAGTGGGACTACATTAAGCTGAAAAGCTTCTGTACAGCAAAAGACACCATCAATAGAACAAAAAGGAACCCTATAGTATGGGAGAATATATTTGAAAATGACAGATCCGATAAAGGCTTAACGTCCAGAATATATAAAGAGCTCACATGCCTCAACAAACAAAAAACAAATAACCCACTTAAAAAATGGGCAGAGGAACTGAACAGACAGTTCTCCAAAAAAGAAATACAGATGGCCAACAGACACATGAAAAGATGCTCCACATCGCTAATTATCAGAGAAATGCAAATTAAAACTACAATGTGGTGTCACTTCACACCAGTAAGGATGGCTGCCATCCAAAAGACAAACAACAACAAATGTTGGCGAGGCTGTGGAGAAAGGGGAACCCTCCGACACTGCTGGTTGGAATGTAAATTAGTTCAGCCATTGTGGAAAGCAGTATGGAGGTACATCAAAATGCTCAAAAGAGACCTACCATTTGACCCAGGAATTCCACTCCTAGGAATTTACCCTAAGAACGCAGCAATCAAGTTTGAGAAAGACAGATGCACCCTTGTGTTTATCGCAGCACTATTTACAATAGCCAAGAATTGGAAGCAACCTAAATGTCCATCAGTAGATGAATGGATAAAGAAGATGTGGTACATATACACAATGATATACTACTCAGCCATAAGAAGAGGGCAAATCCTACCATTTGCAGCAACATGGATGGAGCTGGAGGGTATTATGCTCAGTGAAATAAGCCAAGCGAAGAGAAATACCAAATGATTTCACTCTTCTGTGGAGTATAAGAACAAAGGAAAAACTGAAGGAACAAAACAGCAGCAGAATCACAGAACCCAAGAATGGACTAACAGGTACCAAAGGGAAAGGGACTGGGGAAGATGGGTGGGTAAGGATGGATAAGGGGGGAAGAAAAAGGGGGGTATTAAGATTAGCATGCATGGGGGCGTGGGAGAAAGGGGAGGGCTGTACAACACAGAGAAGACAAGTAGTGATTCTACAACATTTTGCTGTGCTAATGGACAGTGACTGTAAAGGGGTTTATAGGGGGGTCCTGGTATAGAGAATAGCCTTGTGAACATAATATTCATCATGTAAGTCTTGATCAATGATAACAAAAAAAACAAAAGAAAGAAAATGTGCATTACTTCCTGATAGGATGAAACTAACTGTAAATTAACGATTAACGCACGCTTTAAATATCCTTAATTTTGATCACTTAAAGGGTGTCATATGATCGGCTATGGAGTTACATTTTTCTGATAATACTTCTTTCTCTTAAAAAAAAAAAGCAGTTCCTGTGTGGTGACCTCCAATGAGTTCTACACAATTGTATAAAGGGCATATCAAAGTGTATGCAAAGGGTCTGTTTGTGTTTATACACATGATCAAAGCCTAATTTGGTTACCCAGAAAATGAACTAAGATATGATATGAAGAAGAACTTCCTACATCAGCACTCCCTGGAAGACTCATACCAAAAGATGATCATCAAAAAACCTCAACAAAAATCCAGGCACTGCTATAGCTGTAGCTGCATGCATCCCACCGGTTCCTGTACTTGCCATTGGAATGAAGAAGGAGATATCTAAGCTGGCCGGTGCATACAGTAAAACAACAAATTTGACTGGATCTATACTGTTGGAACTCAACCAAGAATTAGGAGAAGTGTAAGTTGTAGCACTCCAAAATCTTACAACTAGACTATCTACTTTTAAAAGAATGGACAATATCGACCATATCATAGATAAGTTTTCACAAATGCCTAAGGTGCCTAACTGGTTTTCTTGGTTTCTCTGGAGATGGCTGGTAATTATAGGTCTGCTTTGGTTATGTAACTGTACTCCTATTGTGTTAATGTGTTTGAACAATTTAATTAGTAGGTTAAAACCTATACATGCTGAAGTTACTCTACAAGAAGATATGTCAAAAAATAATCAGTCTTCCCATGTTTTCTTCCGCCTGCTACTTCTATAGCTTTTCTTCTTCCCTCCTAATTACAACCCTTAAATAGAATTCGTGCTTCATATCGAATTTACCGAGTATCATAATTCCTCCAAGTGGTAAAGATACCTCAAGACAAATGTTGGGCATAGAAGCCACAGGGCATAAATCTGCAAAGAAGTAAAAAGCTAACCTTTTCAAACAATATGGCTTCTCTCTCACTTACCAACTTTACATTTCCATGTATGGCCCCAGAAGGTGACTGGTTAGCCAGAGACGGGTAAGATTCCTCAAGGGAGGAACAACCTAAGACAGGCACAGTCACAGAGGGGCCATCAGGTGAGAAATTGAGAATCAACAGAGGTGAGGCTTAGAACCTCACCCCCCCTGTTCTGAGAGAAATATTCTGCATCCGTGGATGTTTTATTGCCCCTGTCTAGCTTGGATTAACACATATTCTACAGGCACACACCTGATTATCTACTCTTGCTCTCTTACAACACTAAACTATGTTTTCTACCTTTATCTTGCATCTACCTACCACTGCAGCATTTTATTAAAAATAATAATAATAAAGAGAGAAATGTGGTATCCACATTTAAATCAAGTATAAAAATCAAACGAATATTCATATTTGAACTGATTGGTTATAGTTCATAATGCGTGACCAAAATCGAAAGTTTCTGTGATGACTGCCCTTTTACTGTTCACCATGTAACTTATTCAGTATGTAAGAATTTGTTCTCCATGTAAGAACTTGTTCGTTATGCTTCAGAAGATTGGAGACTGATGAAAATTAGGCTTGGGGTGGATTAATGATTGTTCATTGAGCATTGACTCCCCTATACAGAATTTTATTGCTGTTAACAACCATTTGATCAATAAATATGATAGATGCCCTCTCAGAAAAAAAAAGTACAGACTTCCAATTGTAAAATAAATAAGCAACTGGTATGTAATGTATAGCATAAGGAATATAGTCAAAATATTGTAACAACTTTGCATGGTGATAGCTGGTAGCTAGAATTATCATGTATATAATTGTTGAATCACTGTGTTGTATACCTGAAACTAATGTAATACTGTGTGTCAAATACCTCTCAATAAAACATAATTATGTACAAAAAAAAGTGTAAAATATGAGAATAGTAAATTCAATATTGTAATAAACCTATGTAAATATATGTTTCACTGCATACTGGAGCAAAAATAAATTGCTGTGCTCCAACAATTTCTCTTTAAAAATAAGTGGCTGTTTGGTTGCCCATGGGAATCCCTTTGCATGTTACGGAAGACTGCCCATGCTCAAGGTAGAACAAAATATTACCTTTTAGACAGACACAACAGATGTGCTGGACTCAGCTGAGCTGTGCTATGTTGGGCTGCTTCTGGTTAAGCTGAGCAGTTCCAACAAAGTGCTCAGGAAGTGAAGCTTCTGCATCATGCATGTATGAATCTGGTGTACATGCATGTAGCAGTTATACATTTAGATGTTTGCTACTTGTCCATGACAGTTTTGTTTCATCAGAATATCAGTACCATGTGTCACAGGATCCATAGACAGAATCTTTCCATAGGCCCTTGGTACAAGTTGTTTGAGAAAAAGGAATGCAAATTATGTGATGGCTGAAGTGGCTCCAAACAATGTAGGTCTCATCACAGGGAGGGGTGACAGCTGGTTCTGCAGATGTTCCTCCCAGAGGTGGGCAGGTCTGTCGTGACTGTCAGGGGTCAGGAGGACAGCTGTGCTCCATGTTCAGACAGCTCTGAAACAGTATCTTCTTTGTTCATTTGAGAGTTACCAGTTGTTCTTGTTTTTGTGTGATTTCTGATCCAAGGATCACAATATAATTTTTTAAAGTCTAAAAGTTACTTAAGTTGGACAGGTGGCCAAAAATGAAATTCAAGAGAAATAAAAATAAAAGTGACCAAATCTAGAAATACTTTGAACAACGTGATTAAAGCTCCCAGTTCATTGTTTTGCAAGCTGAAGGAAATAGAGTTTCATTAGACAAAAAGCTATTTCTAGTTTGAAAGTCCACATCACTTCTCAGGCAATGAATGTTTTCATAATGTCAGCACACCTAGAGCTCTTAATTCTTAGCTTAACATATAAGTAGTAAACCTAGGATAATAAAATATTATTCACCTTCTGTCTTATATAATCAGTTTGCTATGCCCCTTTGAACATCACATTGAGATAAAGTACAATATCTGAAAGACAAGGGATGAGAAGCCAGGGATGATGAGATGAGTGTAGAGGAGAAAATCTCAAAAGAAAGAGGAGGTCAAAGGGCACAGTGGTTGCAGTTCTAGGATTGGGGTAGGATGTGGGAGCTTCGTCATGGCCTACTGTTGTCCACATATGGTTAGTCTACTATTTATGCACATGCATTTCCTTAGTTATTTTAACTACTTCCATTCTTTTAAAATAATTTTTCCTAATAATAAAAATGTGGTAGACTGAATGTGTATGTTAAATTTCCCATGGTTGGATCTTTTACTCACATCTTCTCTTTATCCTTTTCCTGTGAGTTCTTGGTGAGTTTTTAAAGTTTATCATCTACATCAATAATCATTTTTTTTCTGTCTTTTCCTTGGGATGGTATCCTTCCTAACTTTTGGTTTGACATTCATGTTTTTTCTTCTCTTCCAAATATAAAATATGTTTTCTCTTTAAGATAGCAAAATAATTGAATTGATATGTGTTCTCAATTTTCTTTAGAACTCATCTCTGAATTAATTTGTTTTCTGCTTCATCCAGTGTGTTTCTTCCAGAGAGGTGAATTACTCTGATTTAGCAACATGGCCCCTTCTCTTTGACATACTTTCCTTTTTATAGATGTAATAGATTCATTGACTTTCTAAGAATGGAAAGCACAAATGGGCTAGATTTCTATTAATCAAAGTCACTTCCCTGGATCATGTACTTCCCAGAAGCATCTTATCATTTAAAAAAAAGATCATCCCATTGCTGTTTTCCCCCTTTCTTCTCTAATTGCTCTATTATGGACTGACTGCCTGTGTCTCTGCAAAATCCCTACATTGAAGCTCTAACCCCTACATGATGGAGTTTGGCTATGGGGCCTTTGGGAAGTAAATCATTTGAGATGAGGCCATGAGGGTGGTGCCCTCATGATGTGATTAGTGTCCTTATAAGAGGAGATATAAGAGAGCCCACCCTCTACCTCTCCTTGTCATGTAAAAACACTGAAAGAAGGTGACCACCTGCAAGCTAGGAAGAGAGTTCTCACCAGAACAAGACCATGGTAGCACCCTGATCTCAGACTCTCAGCCTCCAGAGCTGAGAGAAAATGAATTTTTGTTTTTTTGAAGCTGTTCAGTTTTTGTGTTTTGTTAGGGAAGCCTGAGCTGCTTAAGCATTGCTCCTTCTCTATATTTTATTCACTTAACAAATATTTATTGAGACTCAAGTATGTTCCAAGCTCTTTCTTGACAATGAACAAAGCAGGAAACACAACAAGAACTCTTACCCTCTTGGAGAGTAAATTTCAGGGAGGTTATATATAATGTATGTTAGATGGTGACATGTATCACAGAAGAATTATAGCAAAGAAGGGAGAATTCATTTGGGGGTGTGGAAGTTGTACTTTTAGTCATCAAAGGAAACTTGACTGACAGCAGCATTTGTGGAGTAATGTAAGAAAGGCAAGGAATAATGAGGAAGTCATGTGAATACCTGGGAAAAGAGATTTCCAGGAAGAAGGAGCAGAAGTTCAAAGACCCAGAGATAAGAGCAGGCTTGGCATGTTTATGGAATAGGGAGACGTGTAGAGGAAGAAAGTTTTCAAGTAGTAGGTAATGAGTTCAAGGAGGTACTTTGCACCAACCTAATATTCCTAAAGCATAGTAAAGGTGTTGTCATATCTTTGTACAAAACCTTTAATGGATTGTGACTGCCTGGCGAATAAATGCTAAATTCTTCAACATGATATTTGAAGTCTTGCTCAAACTGTATTTTCTACTATAGTCTCATTTCTTCACCCTGTTTAATTCCCCACTCTGTTTACATTCACCATTTTCCCAGACAAGTCCATGCACAAACCCAGACAAATCTCTCACTTGGTGGCTACCCAATAATGATCTACCAAAGCTGGTTTCAGCCTTAAAGGTTCATCTCAGATGCTGTCTTTGAATGACATCTTCCTGCAATGGCCCAAGATAAATTTAACCGCTCTTACTTCTGTTCTTCCATAGTATTTTGATTTTATCTACATTGGAATATTTACTTAATTATTACCTATACTTTAAATCAATAGTTACAAGCTCTAAATTATAAGCTTCCTGGGTCCAAGAGTCTCTGTGCCTCTAATATATTCATTGCATTGGTTATTCAAAGAGAACTCACTCAGAACCAATAACTTTGCAATCCTTCAAAAGGAAAACCCCAACGTCTGTCCCATATTATCTAAATATTTTTTCTCAAAGACAAAGGTGTCTATAACTAGATGACATTTCAATGTCCTTTCCATCATTGCAATGCTTCTGTCTCACAGACACCATCAGAGATGTGTTTGGTGGTCAAAGTGATTTACGCTGAATTGTATGCTGAGGGTACCTGAGGTGCCTCTGTCCATAAGACCCTTCATAGCTCTCTGTCTCTTAGAAGCCCAAATGCAAAACTCCATAACATAACAAACCATGTGATGTCTTCATGCTTCTTCTTTTAAAAATGTTTATTATAAGAGAGGTAACTTCAGGGATTGGCATCTGAATCACTGGCACTGTGGATAACCTTGAAGGAATATATTCACAGCTGTCAGGTAGCTAAGGATGCCAGTAGGTTAGATGAACTGAAAATAATTGGCAACTCCAAGGAAATATTCAAGATACTGGAGAAAACAGCTGCTACTGCTCCAGGAGAAGCCTGTTTTCTGAGAATTCCTGCTGCCAGCCATGATCACTTCTCCCAGACCAGGTATTCACTTAGAGCGATAAGAAGTTTGGATCCTCTCATGCCTGTTAAGTGGAGACAGATTCGTCATTGGAGGATTTGGCAGTGAAGATAGCAAAACTTAAAACTACAAACCAAACAAAAATTCTAGATTTCAAACTTTTTCCTTGACAACCCACAACTTCCCAAGAACAGCTACATCAAAATCCATCTCAGTAGCCTCAAATAGGACACATGGAAACTGTCCCTATCTATAAGTTGGTTTTCAAGTGGGTGAAGACCATTACACTTTTGTCCATGTAATGTGAATTTTTATTTTACACGTGGTCCATTCTCCACTATTGCATGAGTCTAGCACAAATTTTGTTTGCATATACAACCAAATAACTAATTCTGTCTTGGAAAAATTAAAATAGTTTTGAATATTACCTGCCAAGAATATTCAACTGCAAAAGAAAAATGAAGCCACAAAAGAGATAGCTTTGTTACCTCCCTCTGACTCTTCTACAACTCCTTCCTCTAATCATCTTCCAGCACAAATGTGCACACACAAACACACACACACACACACACATGTGTACATACAATCTCACTCACACTCAGAATGACTGAGAGACGTCAGAAAAAGACATTGGAATTCAACACTGTGGAAAGAAATGTGTTGTCTTAGAGTTTTATTCAGAAAGGTACTAGCTTTCCTTCACAGAAAAATTGAACTACCAGGCTGCTGACAAGGTAAAGAAACAAATTAAGTCTTATTTTTTTAGACCCAACAAATTCAAATGTTTTGGTCTCTACTAGATGCCCAAGAATACTCCAATTCATATAAAAATGAATAACTTAACTTTAAAAATCAGTAATCTAAAGATGATCATTGTGTATTTGAATGTTTGATCTTTAACTTGGGGCCTAACCCAGAGGAGTCATATTTCTTTTTAAAAGTCTCTCATAATGTTTTATGCCAAGTTGATATAAATTAAGTTGAACATTGCAGGGACAAAACTCATTGAAAACCTTAAAAGGAACCAGCCATGAGGTAAGATCCATGAATGGATCTCTGAACTGGAATCAAGCAATCTGGGTTACACCATTTGTCATACTCATTAACCTCCCTGGGACTCAGTTTCCTCTAAATGGAGGTATTTGAATTGGATATTTTCTACAATCTTCTCAGCTCTGAAATTTTATTTTTTTGTAGTGAGAGAATAGTGCAGGAGATGTCGTGTGAGCATCACCATAAGGCAGTGGCTCATCGGTGAATTGTTAGAAATGTACATTCCCTGGCTCCACCCTAGGTACAGACTCAGACACTGTGCACATAGGGCCCAGCAACCTGAGTTTTTAAAAGCCCTCCAGGTGATTCTGATCGCCTTCTGCATGTGAGACCCTTGAGTGTGCTTCAGCTTTCGGATCTCACACTGCTAATGTCACGCCAGTGTTAGTTAAATAAGAAGATGTGTACTCATCCTAGGGTAAGAAAGAAAGACATGGCAGGGGTAAATGGGGAAGGGATGAGCAGCTCAACACCCTTGGGCCCAGAGGCCCCTGGGCTGGAGGGCTGGACTGAATGCATGTAGAGATCACTTAGCAGTTAGCTTTATGTTTGCTTAACTCACAGTGTTTGCTAGTATTGGAAAACATTTTTTTTAATATAACACTAAAAAATTAGTTTTCAAAATGCATTCTGAATATCTCTTGCTATCTTTTGGGTCTGTCCTTAAGCAGATGTCCCATACCTTTATATTTAGTCATCAATAGGTTATTCCTATAGTTTCATAAATAACTATAAGCCTCCTCAGGTTCTCACCTGAACCTGGACCTAACCTGAGAAAGGGGGGATGTGGTTGGATCATGTGGGTATGTGGTCCTGCCTCTGCAGATGTCAGCTCACTCTAGCATTCTAAGGCTTTGCCTTATGCTATATGCTATTGCTCAGTGCTTGTCGGTCTGATCAAAGGATATCTATTGCCCTTTGGTGGGCTTCCCACTTTGGGCCAAGGCCAGAGAATAATGTGCATTTGCTGTGTTGTGACTACAGCACAGCTCATCTCAAGCAGCATCAATACTTTCATCAGAGCTGCTCTTGCCACGGAGGTCCCTTTGATCTGCTGAAAAATCATCACCCCCAACACAGCCCTTTAGCAGGTCTCACAAGCTGTGCCCATCCAGTACCCACAGACCTGCTGCGTCTCATTAGCTGCCCACATGCTCCGCTCCACACCTCTGGACACTGGCCTCCGATTCGCTCACTGGGTCACAGTTTTGTTCTTGGTGTCTGATTATTTTGTTAGTGGCACAGATTGAGTTCTGCAGATGAAATGCAGCCTCCTACAGGAGTACTTTTTAAACCTATGCCATTTTAATTTACTTTGGGAAGAGCTGTCTGCACCTCCAATATGTTCTTTCATATTTCATGTCACATCCAGTTACTCAGGGAAAAACATGTTAATATGTAGTTATTCTGGGATTAGGAGAATAAAACATAATGTGGTCACCTCTTAGCTACATCAGCCAAACTTGAAGAGTAGCGTGCTGTGTTTCCCTTTCTCCTTTGAGAGCCAGATGATATTAAGGCAATTCAAGATAAAGATTTTTTTTTAAAGAAACAAAAGAGAGAAAAACTGTAATATCTTTTGTGAGCTACATTTACCCCAAGGCATTATCATAAAATGCACTTTGTTTCTGATTACATCACTCTTACAGCTGGGAAGAGGAAGCAACCACATTGGGAGATTGTCAGACATCATCACAAGCTCCTTTGGCTTTTATCGGTTTTATTTTTTTTCTCCTCTGACCAGAAATCTCTTGGTTCAATTACATTTGAATGTCAATAATAAAAAAATAGACGTAGCAAAGGCTCCATGTTCAAACTTCAGGGGAAAATAATCAAAGGACCAGTTATTCCTACATATTTGCCTAAAGATACGTAATACTGTTTGATGTGCACATACAATTTAATGTGGCCTTCTACAAACTAAAATGATCAGAACAAGAAAATTGCGGAAGAAAGTTTCATATCATCCCTTTGTTTGAAACTTTTCAGAACAATGGTATTCCTGTAAAATACAGAAATAGCTCACATTTTGGTAGAAATATGTGTTTGGGAAAGTCTTCCCAATGTCTTTCATGTTGTAATGAGAAAGGAAAGAAGACAATAAGAGCTGTTTTTCTGGTTTCCTAAAACAGGCTCCTAAATGTAATTTAAAGAAAATAAATATGACAATACTACGTCATCAATCATCCCTAATGATCACTCTAATTTTAACATTGAGGGGATAGGGACACAGGTGGGCACCAAGTCAGAGATGACCTTGTAAGTCAGTTGCACCAGATGAACAGAATCCCAAAGGCCTCTTCTTTCTATGCTTCTGCTGCTGGCTTGTATGAGCTTTTTATTTTAGTTGTGCCTTGGCTGTACATTTTTAAAGTATATAATAGCATGCAACCCAGCAGGGTTTGAATGTGATTAGACCCAGGTGAAGCACCATTAAAAACTGGAGACATGTGCAAATGACACGACATTTTGAATGAGTGCCCAAAGTAGACCCTGGTGTTTGGCTTTATGTTTGTACTTGTTTCTTTGATTCTTAAACTGATTTCTTTTCAGAAGAAAATGTGCTTTCTTGAAACAGCTAATAAGATGCTTCATGAGTCACATGCTATTTTCAGGACCCGAAAAGAGCAGCGTGTATTATGGATGAAGTGAACATCATTGCCGTGTTTCCCAGCCTCTGTAAGCTCAGGTCAAGGCATTACTTTTGATCTTACTTTTCAGTTATTAAGTTTTCTTTCTTGACTACCTTGCAGGTTTCTCTACCAATCAATGCAGTCACACACAATCTCTTTTTGAACTTTAAAAGTGTAAGAGGCTAATCAACCCAAACCTTCTACTGCTTGTTGGACTAGGACGTGGTTCTGTGATTTCAGTTCATCTCAGTTAAGTCAGTGCAATAACTGTTTACACAATACACAAATTCCCATGCCAGCCACTATTTGAAGACTGTTCTTAAACTTATTATATTATGTCTTACTGAAAAGTTCACACATTATATATCCTTATAACATAAATGTAAATTAATGTATGGGCATCCTTTTTTTATGTTTTGCTTTATATTTTATAGTAACTAATTGAGCTGAAACATTTGGGGTTTTAATTTTATGGAGACCATTGACTAGAGCATTTACAGTGTTATTTCTAACAATGGTATAGGAAAAAAAATTGCTTGCCCATATTATGATCTGACTTTAGACAATAGGAGTATTTTGTAATGATCAAACATAACATTCAAAATTGTTACTATCAAAGACCTTAAGGAATGAGAAGGAGAGTTGACTGTTAAATTTACTGTGAAGCTGCTATTTGAATGCATTCTGGTAGAATCAACTAAAGCGCAACATTTGTATGTGAATAATAGCTCTAAAATCATAGCAAGTTAAGATTGTGATTGGAGAAGAGCAACTAGAATTTTTTGACTGCCTCTGTGTTCCATCTGTCTCCACATTGCTTTCTTTTAGAGTTCTTACATCCAATACCCACATTTTAGTGATACTGAAAATGCAATACCCACATTTTAGTGATACTGAAAATGGAAGCAGAAGAATTAATTCAACTTTTTACACAAGTCAGGAATAAAACGCCAGGACTCTATCCCATTCAGGTTTCTGTTCACTCCTACATGCCACCTCTCATTACCTGTTTTAAGTGAGCCTAGCAGGATCCTCATTTTAAAACTTTCTTTTAAGTATTCTCACATTCACTCCGTCTCCTGTTGAAGATATATTACTTCTGGAGATTACAGAGGTTCATTATTTATTTGTTTTATTTGAAATCAATCAAAAGGATTTCATTCTGACCACTCCCATGAAGATCAAAAGCCTTATAACTTAAGCTATAACATCATAGTTATAGAAAGTTATAACACCATGAAAATTACAGAACCCAAAGGAAAAAGCTTCATAAGTTATGGTCCTGGAAATCACGTTTTTGCGTGCTTTTAGCACATAGAATTCTTCCTGGTAAGTGTAAAATGCTGCATATGTACAGAGAACTTGTCAGCTAAAAATGCTTGAGGCTTTAGTCTGCATTTCAACAGGATGTGTATGAGCAGATGTTTACTTCAACACTTCATCAGTTGAGCCATCACTGTATATTTGCCTAAAGAATAAGATAACGGTTGAAATAGATGAAGGAGTGAAAAATGAAAGACACAATGCTACCCAGATTGCTTAAGAAAATACAGTATGAGTAAAAGAATGATTAGCAGGGCAACTTTTTCATATAGATGTTAATTCTTTTTCTGTTCCTCTTTGAAGAGTTGCCTCTTTCACAAAGTTAAGAAGAGAATGCAGCCCTGATCTTAATTACCTTAGGAAGGACTAGTGGTAAATGGGCCCTAATGTTAAGATACAGGAATACCAGGGTCAAAAACATCTTTGAAAACGGAGAGAACTGACTTGCCAGAAAAAAGGAAAATGAACATTTACTGAATGTCTCTATCATGATGTTTACATGTCAAATAGTTCATGCACGGCATCTCATTTACTATTTATAACATTCTTGCTTTTTTTTTTTTGGTTTGTCATTTTTATTTAAATAGTTGAAATTCAGAAAGTTTAAGTACTGTACCCAAATTCACAAAGCTAAAATGTGGAATTCCAGGTGTGGGTAATTTCTCATTCCTTTGATTCATGCCACCTTCACAAATCATTTTAGAGCTGGTCTTATTTAGGAACAAGAGGCAAGAAACTGCTTTATTCTTAGAGTAACTAGCTTTGTGGGTGGGACAGATGGAAGGATGTAGAGAAAGCTACAATTAGAGTCGGGGGATGTTCTAGGAATGGAGCACTGCACAGGCTAATTTACGGGGAAGGCACTGACCTCAAACTACTCCAGAGATGCTCCAGTGCCTACCAGCTAAATAAACCCCCTCAGCGGCATTTCAGCCCTGTTTATAGTGTCTTTCCTGTACACATTCCAGAGGGTCAAAATCACCTGACCTGCTGTTCTCCTTTTCAGGAGCTTCCAGGAAAAATAACAGGAGATTTATATAAGCTGATGTTTTCCTCATTGTCCTATTTCTCTGTCTACTCTTACTCACTGTACTTCTCTGATTTGTATTTCTTAATTTAGCTCCATAAATATTGGCATTTTCTCGATTCCCAACATTTGCTCTCTTCACTGGGTATTCTCCCCACTTTGGGGGCTACCATCCTTTCCAAGGAAAGGCAACTGAATCTTCCTTCCTTCCCGCCCTTCCTCCCTCCCTCCTTCCTTCCTTCCTTTCTTTCCTTCCTTCCAATTCTTCTTCTCAAACCCACTGCTCACACATCGTGCCCTCACACACCTGCTGCTCCTCCCAGTTCACATGCTGCGCACTGTGCCACTTGTTCATCCTTCACCCCACTCTCATCTTAGAGCCATTTCCTGCCCTCTGTGTTCTGCCTCTCTCAGTGTCTACACTTTATGTCTTTACTGTCAGAGCTTTGTAAAATCCCCCTGTCATCACAAACTTGGGTAATTTTGGGAGTCTACTAATACATCTTGTTTCCACTCTACTTCAGTTTAATCCACGCTCCCCAAGGCATAGGAGAGCTTTCTCAAAAGCACAGAAACGGGGGAGGGAGCCAAGATGGCGGCATGAGTAGAGCAGCAGAAATCTCCTCCCAAAACCACATTTATCTATGAAAATATAACAAAGACAACTCTTCCTAAAATAGAGACCAGAGGACACAGGACAACAGCCAGACCACATCCACACCTGCGAGAACCGAGCGCCTTGTGAAGGGGGTAAGATACAAGCCCCGGCCCGGCGGGATCCGAGCGCCCCTCCCCCCAGCTCCCCGTGGGAGGAGAGGAGTCAGCAGGGAGGGAGAGGGAGCCCAGGACTGCTGAACACCCAGCCCCAACCATCCGGAGCAGAGTGCAGACACAGTGTATGTGTGGGGTCCTGGATACTAGGGACACAGGCAGCAGGACTGGTGAGCAGGTTCCTGAGGCCAACCCCGGAGTACAAAGAAACGGGAGTGGCTTTTTTTTTTCTTTTGGCCAGTTCTTTTTGGAAGCCTTAAAGGGACAGGGACCCCAATACTAGGGAAACAGGGCAGCAAGACCAGTGAGCAGGTGCCTGAGACCGGTGTCTGAGGACAAAGAAAATTGCGCATTTTTCCTTTTTTTTTTCTTTTTTTAAATTATTTATTTAATTTTTTTTTCTTTCATTGTTGCCGTTGTTGTTTTGGTTCAGAGAGTGCTTTTTGGAAGTCTTAAAGGGGCAGGACAGGACACTTAGCCCAAAGGCAGGGAATCTGGGAATCTCTGGGCACTCTAACCCCCTGGGCAGCAGGGAGCATAGAGGCCCCTTATGGAGATAAATAGCCTCGCCACCGCTCCGCCTCCAATGGAGCTCCACCATTTTGGAGGAGCAGCCCGACACAGGCCACACCCACAGCAACAGCGGAGATAAACTCCATAGCAACTGGGCAGGAAGCAGAAGCCCTGTCTGCACACAGCTGCCAAGCACAGCTGCCACTAGAGGTTGTTATGCTCCCAGGAGAGGAAGGCCACAAACCAACAAGAAGGAAAGCTCTCCAAGCTGTCACTTGTACCAGCTCTGCAAACTATATCACCATGAAAAGGCAAAACTATAGGCAGACAAAGATCACAGAGACAACACCTGAGAAGGAGACAGACCTAACCAGTCTTCCTGAAAAAGAATTCAAAATAAAAATCATGAACATGCTGATGGAGATGCACAGAAAAACACAAGAGCAATGGGATGAGATGCAGAGAAAAATGCAAGAGCAATGGGATGAAGTCTAGAGGGAGATCACAGATGTCAGGAAGGAGATTACAGAAGTGAAACAAACCCTGGAAGGATTTACAAGCAGAATGGATAAGAAGCAAGAGGCCATTGAGGGAATAGAAACCAGAGAACAGGAACGTATAGAAGCTGACATAGAGAGAGATAAAAGGATTTCCAGGAATGAAACAATACTAAGAGAACTATGTGACCAACCCAAAAGGAATAATATCTGTATTATAGGGGTACCAGAAGAAGAAGAAAGAGGAAAAGGGATAGAAAGTCTCTTTGAAGAAATAATTGCTGAAAACTTCCCCAAACTGGGGAAGGAAATAATCGAACAGACCACGGAAATACACAGAACCCCCAACAGAAAGGATCCAAGGAGAACAACACCAAGACACATAGTAATTAAAATGGCAAGGATCAAGGACAAGGAAAGAGTTTTAAAGGCAGCTAGAGAGAAAAAGGTCACCTATAAAGGAAAACCCATCAGACTAACATCAGACTTCTCGACAGAAACCTTACAGGCCAGAAGAGAATGGCATGATATACTTAATGCAATGAAACAGAAGGGCCTTGAACCAAGGATACTGTATCCAGCACGACTATCATTTAAATATGATGGTGGGATTAAACAATTCCCAGACAAGCAAAAGCTGAGGGAATTTGCTTCCCACAAACCACCTCTACAGAGCATCCTACAGGGACTGCTCTAAATAGGAGCACCCCTAAAAAGAGCACAGAACAAAACACACAACATATGAAGAATGGAGGAGGAGGAATAAGAAGGGAGAGAAGAAATGAATCTCCAGACAGTGTATATAACAGCGCAATAAGCGAGCTAAGTTAGGCAGTAAGATACTAAAGAAGCTAACCTTGAACCTTTGGTAACCACGAATCTAAAGCCTGCAATGGCAATAAGTACATATCTCTCAATAGTCATCCTAAATGTAAATGGACTTAATGCACCAATCAAAAGACATAAAGTAATAAAATGGATAAAAAAACAAGACCCATCTATATGCTGCTTACAAGAAACTCACCTCAAACCTAAAGACATGCACAGACTAAAAGTCAAGGGATGGAAAAACATATTTCAGGCAAACAACAGTGAGAAGAAAGCAGGGGTTGCAGTACTAATATCAGACAAAATAGACTTCAAAACAAAGAAAGTAACAAGAGATAAAGAAGGACACTGCATAATGATAAAAGGCTCAGTCCAACAAGAGGATATAACCATTCTAAATATATATGCACCCAACACAGGAGCACCAGCATATGTGAAACAAATACTAACAGAATTAAAGGGGGAAATAGAATGCAATGCATTCATTTTAGGAGACTTCAACACACCACTCACCCTGAAGGATAGATCCACCGGGCAGAAAATAAGTAAGGACACACAGGCACTGAACAACACACTAGAACAGATGGACCTAATAGACATCAATAGAACACTACATCCAAAAGCAACAGGATATACATTCTTCTCAAGTGCACATGGAACATTCTCCAGAATAGACCACATACTAGCGCACAAAAAGAGCCTCAGTAAATTCCAAAATATTGAAATTCTAAGAACCAGTTTTTCAGACCACAAAGGTATAAAAAAAGAAATAAATTCTACAAAGAAAACAAAAGGGCTCACAAACACATGGAGGCTTAACAACATGCTTCTAAATAATCAATGGATCAATGAACAAATCAAAATAGAGATCAAGGAATATATAGAAACAAATGACAACAACAATACAAAGCCCCAACTTCTGTGGGATGCAGTGAAAGCAGTCCTAAGAGGAAAGTTTAAAGCAATCCAGGCACACTTGAAGAAGGAAGAACAATCCCAAATGAATGGTCTAACATTACAATTACAGTAACTGGAAAAAGAAGAAAAAATGAGGCCTAAAGTCAGCAGAAGGAGGGACATAATAAAGATCAGAGAAGAAATAAACAAAATTGAGAAGAATAAAACAATAGCAAAAATCAACTAAACCAAGAGCTGGATCTTTGAGAAAATAAACAAAATAGATAAGCCTCTAGCCAAACTTATTAAGAGAAAAAGAGAATCAACACAAATCAACATAATCAGAAATGAGAAAGGAATAATCATGACAGACTCCACAGAAACACAAAGAATTATTAAAGACTACTATGAAAACCTATATGCCAACAAGCTTGAAAACCTAGAAAAAATGGACAACTTCCTAGAAAAATACAACCTCCCGAGAATGACCAAGGAAGAAACACAAAAGTTAAACAAACCAATTATGAGCAAGGAAATTGAAACGGTAGTCAAAAAACTACCCAAGAACAAAACCCTGGGGCTGGACGGATTTACCTAGGAATTTTATCACACACACAAAGAAGACATAATACCCATTCTCCTTAAAGTGTTCCAAAAAATAGAAGAGGAGGGAATACTCCCAAACTCATTCTATGAAGCTAACACCACTCTAATACCAAAACCAGGCAAAGACCCCACCAAAAAAGAAAATTACAGACCAATACCCCTGATGAATGTAGATGCAAAAATACTCAATAAAATATTAGCAAACAGAATTCAACAGTATATCAAAAAGATCATACACCATGACCAAGTGGGATTCATCCCAGGGATGCAAGGATGGTACAACATTCGAAAATCCATCAACATCATCCACCACATCAACAAAAAGAAAGACAAAAACCACATGATCATCTCCATAGATGCTGAAAAAGCATTTGACAAAATTCAATATCCATTCATGATAAAAACTCCCAGCAAAATGGGAATAGAGGGCAAGTACCTCAACATAATAAAGGCCATATATGATAAACCCACAGCCAACATTATACTGAACAGCGAGACGCTGAAAGCATTTCCTCTGAGATTGGGAACTAGACAGGGATGCCCACTCTCCTCACTTTTATTTAACATAGTACTGGAGGTCCTAGCCATGGCAATCAGACAAAACAAAGAAATACAAGGAATCCAGATTGGTAAAGAAGAAGTTAAACTGTCACTATTTGCAGATTATATGATATTGTACATAAAAAACCCTAAATACTGCACTCCAAAACTACTAGAACTGATATCAGAATACAGCAAAGTTGCAGGATACAAAATTAACACACAGAAATCTGTAGCTTTCCTATACACTAAAAATGAACCAATAGAAAGAGAAATCAGGAAAACAATTCCATTCACCATTGCATCAAAAAGAATAAAATACCTAGGAATAAACCTAACCAAAGAAGTGAAAGACCTTTACCCTGAAAACTACAAGTCACTCTTAAGAGAAATTAAAGGAGACACTAACACATGGAAACTCATCCCATGCTCATGGCTAGGAAAAATGAATATCGTCAAAATGGCCATCTTGCCCAAAGCAATATACAGTTTTGATGCAATCCCTCTCAAATTACCAGCAACATTCTTCAATGAACTGGAACAAATAATTCAAAAATTCATATGGAAACACCAAAGATGCTGAATAGCTGAAATAATCCTGAAAAAGAAGAATAAAGTAGGGGGGATCTCACTCCCCAACTTCAAGCTCTACTACAAAGCCATAGTAATCAAGACAATTTGGTACTGGCACAAGAACAGAGCCACAGACCAGTGGAACAGATTAGAGACTCCAGACATTAACCAAAGCATATATGGTCAATTAATATTTGATAAAGGATCCATGGACATACAATGGCGAAATGACAGTCTCTTCAACAGATGGTGCTGGCAAAACCGGACAGCTACATGTAGGAGAGTGAAACTGGACCATTGTCTAACCCCATATACAAAAGTAAACTCAAAATGGATCAAAGACCTGAATATAAGTCATGAAACCATTAAACTCTTGGAAAAAAACATAGGAAAAAACCTCTTAGACATAAACATGAGTGACCTCTTCTTGAACATATATCCCCAGGCAAGGAAAACAACAGCAAAAATGAACAAGTGGGACTATATTAAGCTGAAAAGCTTCTGTACAGCAAAAGACATCATCAATAGAACAAAAAGGTACCCTACAGTATGGGAGAATATATTTGAAAATGACACATCCGATAAAGGCTTGACATCCAGAATATATAAAGAGCTCACATGCCTCAACAAACAAAAACCAAATAACCCAATTAAAAAATGGGCAGAGGGACTGAACAGACAGTTCTCTAAAAAAGAAATACAGATGGCCAACAGACACATGAAAAGATGCTCCACATCACTAATTATCAGAGAAATGCAAATTAAAACTACAATGTGGTATCACCTCACACCAGTAAGGATGGCCGCCTTCCAAAAGAGAAACAACAGCAAATGTTGGCGAGGCTGTGGAGAAAGGGGAACCCTCCTACACTGCTGGTGGGAATGTAAATTAGTTCAACCATTGTGGAAAGCGGTATGGAGGTACATCAAAATGCTCAAAACAGACTTACCATTTGACCCAGGAATTCCACTCCTAGGAATTTACCCTAAGAACGCAGCAATCAAGTTTGAGAAAGACAGATGCACCCCTATGTTTATCACAGCACTATTTACAATAGCCAAGAATTGGAAGTAACCTAAATGTCCATTGGTAGATGAATGGATAAAGAAGATGTGATACATATACACAATGGAATACTACTCAGCAATAAGAAGAGGGCAAATCCTACCATTTACAGCAACATTGATGGAGCTGGAGGGTATTATGCTCAGTGAAATAAGCCAAGCGGAGAGAAAGAAATACCAAATGATTTCACTCATCTGAGGAGTATAAGAACAAAGGAAAAACTGAAGGAAGAAAACAGCAGTGGAATCTCAGAACCCAAAAATGGACTAACAGTTACCAATGGGAAAGGGTCTAGGGAGGATGGGTGGGTAGGAAGGGATAAGGGGGGGGAAGAAGATAGTGGGTATTAAGATTAGCATCCAGGGGGGATGGAGAAAGGGGAGGGCTGTACAACACATAGAAGAAAAGTAGTGATTCTACAACACTTTGCTATGCTGATGGACAGTGACTGTAATGCAGTTTATAGGGGGACCTGGTATAGGGGAGAGCCTAGTAAACATAGTATTCTTCATGGAAGTGTAGATTAAAGATTAAAAAAAAAAGAAATAAAGACATAAAAGGTTGATTACTCCTTGATAGGAAAAAACTAATGCTAAATCAAAGATTAACGCATGCTTTAAATATCCTTAATTTTGATCACTTAAAGGCTGTCAGATGATCAGCTATGGAGGTACACTTTTCTGATAATATTCCTTTCTCTTAAAAAAAAAAAAAAAGAGCAGTTCCTGTGTGGTGACCTCCAATGAGTTCTACACAATGGTATAAAGGGCATATCAAAGTGTGGGCAAAGGGACTGTTTGTGTTTATACAGAAAATCAAAGCCTACTTTGGTTACCCAGAAAATGAACTAAGATACGATATGAAGAACTTCCAACATCAGCACTCTCTGGAAGACTCATACCAGAAGATGATCATCAAACAACCTCCACAAATATCCAGGCAATGCTACAGCTGCAGCTGCATCCATCCCACCGTTTCCTGGACTTGTCATTGGAATGAAGAAGGAGATATCTATGCTGGCCTGTGCACACAGTAAAAAAACAAATTTGACTGGATCTGTACTGTTGGAACTCAACCAAGAATTAGAAGTGCAAGTTGTAGCGCTCCAAAATCTTACGACTACAGACTATCTACAGTTAAAAGAGCATATGGGATGTGAACAGTTCCCAGAAATGGGATGCTTTAATTTGTCTGATTTCTCTCAGACTGTTCAAGTACAGTTGGATAATATCCATCGTATCATAGAGAAACTTTCACAAATGCCTAGGGTGCCTAACTGGTTTTCTTGGCTTCACTGCAGATGGCTGGTAATTATAGATCTGCTTTGGTTATGTAACTATACTCCTATTATGTTAATGTGTTTGAACAATTTAATTAGTAGGTTAAAACCTATACATGCTGAAGTTACTGTACAAGAAGATATGTCAAAGAAATAATCAATCTTCCCATGTTTTCTTCCACCTGCTACTTCTATAGCTTTTCTTCTTCCTTCCTAATTACAACCCTTAAATAGAATTCGTGCCTCATATCGAATTTACCGAGTATCATAATTCCTCCAAGTGGTAAAGATACCTCAAGACAAATGTTGGGCATAGAAGCCACAGGGCATAAATCTGCAAAGAAGTAAAAAGCTAACCTTTTCAAACAATATGGCTTCTCTCTCACTTACCAACTTTACATCTCCCTGTATGGCCCCGGAAGATGACTGGTTAGCCAGAGATGGGGTAAGATTCCTCAAGGGAGGAACAACCTAAGACAGGCACAGTCGCAGGGGGGCCATCAGGTGAGAAATTGGGGATCAACAGTGGTGAAGCTTAGAACCTCAACCTCCCTGTTTTGAGAGAAATCTTCTGCATCCGTGGATGTTTTTGTTTCCCTTGTCTAGCTCGGATTAACACATAGTCTACAGGCACACAGCTGATCATCTACAATTGCTCTTACAACACTAAACTATGTTTTTTACCTTTATCTTGCATCTACCTACCACCTCAGCATTTTATTAAAAATAAAAATAATAATGATAATAAAGGGAGAAATGTGGGATTCACATATAAATCAAGAATAAAAATCAAACGAATATTCATATTTGACCTGATTGTTTATAGTTCATAATGCGTGATCAAAACCGAAAGTTTCTGTGATGAATGCCCTTGTACTGTTCACCATGTAAGAACTTATTTACTATGTAAGAATTTGTTCACCATGTAAGAACTTGTTCGCTTTGCTTCAGAAGATTGGAGACTGATGAGAATTAGGCTTGAGATGGATTGATGATTGTGCATTGAGCATTGACTCCCCTATACAGAATTTTATTGTTGTTAACAACCATTTTATCAATAAATATGAGAGATGCCCTCTCAAAAAAAAAGAAAAAAAAAAAGCACAGAAACAACTTGGTGGCACCTTGCTTTCCTTCCCACTTTTCTAGAATTCACTGTGACTACCCAGAGGTGAGTTTGTTTAGGCTAGCTTCTTTCAATTCACTGAAGAAAAATTAGCTTTAACTTAAAAAGTGGTAAGTAATATTTCTGAATGGGCAAGGAAATCAGAATAGTCTAGAAGCATAAGTCAGATAAAATGTACCTTAGCAACAGCACAAAGAAAACTTCTTGACTAAAGGAAGCTGACATAATGATGTGCCAAGTCATGTGCTGAGGATATTTGCATCTTAGCAAACTTAAGAGCAGGCAATAAAATACAATAAGATAAGATAAGATAAGATAAGATAAGATAAGATAAGATAAGATAAGATAAGATAAGATAAGATAAGATAAGATAAGATAAGATAAGACAAGACAAGAAAAGACAAGACAAGACAAGATAAGATAAGGTAAGATAAAAAATTTAATGAAGAACCTATTGCAGAGCTAAATTGAAAATCCAGGTAAAAGAATATATCAGGGGAGCAGCTCTTAAATTAAACTTCATTGAAATAGATAGAGTGGAATTAAAATTGATTAGGCCAAGCCTGATATCATTATGAATTTTAATAATAATAATTGATAATGTTTATTGATATAGGGTAAGACATAGTCCCTTCCCCTGAGTTTATAATCCAAATTAGGGAGACTAAGAGTTTGCTGAAAAAGTAAAAGGAGAAATAGACCTGAGGGAAATGAGTTCTAATAGCACTGACTTCATTAGAATAGCTTAGTGTTGTAATGGAACTAGGGAACTGCATGGAATGCTGGATTCTTTATAATTATTTAAGGGTTGAATGAAACCCTGGAACTTTTTCCTGAATAAGAAGCTTCTAGAAAGGTGGAAAAGCATTTGTCAGTTTTAAGGGAAAAGGAAAAATTAAGTAAATAAGATAGAAGGTATGATGAACCAGGAGGAAAAATGCATATGTCATTTTTTTATTGTTGGGGAATTAATCCTAGAAAAATCTATGAGTAGTACTTTTATTCCTATGTATATCTATGTAGACATTAACTCTATAATGCCTTATTATATAGTCACAACTTTCAAAGGGAAGTATAAACTTCCCCAAAATAGAAATTTTCCAATTGCTAATAGCTGCTGCTGTCTCTTTAAAGATAGACTTTCTCCCTAGATAAGGTTAGTACTCTCTTAACTTGATCTCCTTCCTCTCTGGAGTTATTCTGGAAAAGACATATACACTGCCTTTCTCCAGCTTTGGCTGATGATTTTTGAGCTTTTCCCTGGGGAAGATGTCAACAGTTTATTCATTGCTAGTGTCAGTCATTGATTCATGTAGAATATATTCCCCTTTTATAAAAGAAAGCCTTCAACACATCAGGTATATAATGGCCATGGTTTTATAGGAATAAAGTGACCGATGTCATGGTGCTATAGCAAGCCCACTTTCCCTTCTCTTACCAAGAATTAAGATGCACTACCCTGCTCCCAAGAATTTCCTTAAGGACTCTGAAAAAATTACAAATGTATGCTAGCAAAAGAAATGTATTCATTCCTTCTCAACAAACATCATGATTTCTCAGAATAGGGGAATGCTGGGTATGTCAGAAATGTGATAAACCAGTCAAAATTGTATGAAATCAGGCATGTAAATTGTGAACTCGTGGCTATATTTCCCCCCAATGGCATGAAGATTCAATTTTTTTTAGATTGAAAATGAATACCAGAGGTAACATAGAAGAAAATTTAGGTGATCTTAGATTCAGCAATGAATTTTAGATACACCACCAAAACCATACTCCAATGAAGGAAAAAAATAATAAGTTGGTCTTCATTGAAATTAAAAACATCTAGTCTGTGACAGACACTGTTAATGAAAGAACAAACCACAGACTGGGAGAAAGTATTTATTTGAATAACATATGTATGACAAATGACTTTTTTCCAAAATACACAAAGAACTCTTAAAAACACCTCAACAGTAAGAAAACAATCCGATTAAAAATGAGCAAAATATATCAACTCCTAAAGATTCACTGATGCCAAATTAACATATGAAAAGGTGTTCAATATCATGTTATTAGGGATTGCAAATTAGAACAACAGTGAGATACCATAATAAACCTATTAGAATGGCAAAAATTTGAAACATAGACAACATCAAATTCTGGAGAGAATGTGGAGCAACAAGAACTCTCATTCACTGCTGGTGGGGCACCCAGATGATACAGCCACCTTGGAAAACTTTATGGCAGTTTCTTTCAAAGCTAAAATAGTCTTATCGCACTATCCAGCAATTCTGCTCCTAGATATTTACCCAAATGAATTGAAAATGTATGTCCATAGAAGAACTTGCATGTAACTACTTATAGTAGTTTTATTCACAATTGCCAAAACTTGGGAAAAAGTTCAATCTTTTTATTTTATCTCTGTTTCTGTCATCTTATAAATGATATTCCCTGCTTATATTAGCCTTCAAAAGTACGTTGATCCAAATTTTTTTGCAAGATATCCTCCAATAGGTGAGCTGAAAAACAAATTGTAGTACCTGCAATACAGTGGTGTATTATTCAGTGATAAAAAGAAATGGCCTGTCAAGCCACAAAAAGACCTGGGGGAACCTTAAATGCATACAGCTAAGTGAAAAAAGCTAGTCTGAGAAAGCTATACACTCTGTGATTCTAACTGTACGGCATTTTGGAAAAGGTAAAAGTATAGGGACAGTAAAAAAAATCAGTGTTTGCCATGAGTTCAGGAGAATGGTTGAATAAGTGGATTTTCAGGGCAATGAAACTATTGTGTTAAATACTACAGTGGTGGATACATGTCATTATACATTTGACAAACCCCATAGAACTGTACAACACAGTGGACCCAAACGTAAATAATGGTCTTTACTTAATAATAATATATTATTATTAGTTTAACAATTGTAACACATGTACCACAAGAATGCAAGATAATAATATTAGAAAAAATGGAGATACAGGGAAAAAGGGATATATGGGAACTCTTGGTACTTTTTGCTCAATTTTTGTGTCTTTTTCTTTCTTATTCATGAAAGAGTATAATCATTGCTATGTTTGGGGATGTGAGTTCTAAGATCCACACAGTCAGTCAAGGACCATGTCTGATGAAGCTGTTGTCAACTTCAATATGTAGCTTCTATAGTCACCATGTATGTTGCTATCCATCCAAAGGATGACAAAGGAGATAAAATAGCACAGTAATGTGTTTTGGGGTAGGTGCATATTACTTCTCCACACATTCCATTGGTCAGAATTTACTCACACAATTACAAGGGGAAATATGAAGGTAAAGGAAGAAGGGGTGTTGATAGATTGAGAGACAGACGGAGATGTATTTCACAATCACACACATCTTATTCATTGTATCCATTAATTAATGCTTGTGGTAAGAAAATCAAAATGGAATGGAATTGGGGGTGAATACAATTTGATTAATAAGATGAGAGTGAATCTTTCCATGACAACATGTCCTGAGGATTATGATTAACACACCTCTCTGTAGCTGAGATAATATGTGTATGTATATATGTACATATGTGTGTGCGTGTGTGTGTGTGCATATAAAGAGAAAGTTAGGATAATTCTCAAAAAATTGATAGAATTTTTTCTCAACTTGTTGAGGAAGGACATAATAAGATTCTTTCTAATATTTTAAGTTACATCATTTTTTTTCATTTCCCCAGAGAGCTAATTTCTCACTGCAGTCTTGAGTCATGACAGATAATTAGGAAATCTGGTCAGGCTTTTGCGATGCCGTATTTCTGCAGTTTTTATATTGTTACAAAATAGCTTCAGGGGAGACACACATACAAAAAATAGATAATAAGGGTGAAAGTGCATTAGCCTAAAATATAATTTTATTGTTTTCTATCTGTTGTAATTATGAAAATAAACTCCTTTGTACCCTGATCAGCAGGATAAGCCATCAGAAAGATGCTTGTGTCTTGCAACGTATCTTGTTACATGTTATAAATAAGAACATCTTATCTGTAAGGAACTTTTTTTTTTCTATTTCCCTTGGGAGCAGAACCATTGCAGTCTTCCCATTAGAAGAGTCATTTTTTTTCCCCAAACCAACACAGCTTGAGGGAATAGTATTTGTTTCAACCAAATCATTACCACATCTGGGGTTTAGATTTGCATTTGCACATATTTCCAAGGTGACTGAAAAAGCGTCATTTGAAGAAGAGAACAATTTAAATATCATAGTTCTGGAGATGTGTTTTCTCTCTACATCTTGGTTAAGAATAATGTATGGGCTTTATATTCAGAGTGGAGAGTACTCAGTGAGCATCCTTCAACTAAATTTTACCATGACAAACTGAGTCACGGAAAATAGGCTCAATTCTCCTTCCTCTCACTAATATTGCATAAGCTACTGGCGGTTTCTTTAGAGCATGTGCTGAGTGTTCAGAATAGTAAGGCCTGATTTCATTACCTTGAAGAGGATGCCATTATCCACTGCCTTAACGCAGTGTTCATGATCTCTAACTTAAGGAAGGGACCTAACTTTGACACTGAGGATGTAAAAAATAAAAGCCAAAGTTTTCTTTAGAGCAGTATTTTTATTTTTTCCTAAAAAAAATCTATGAAAAATTAATGGGTTTTTCAATGACTCCTATTTTAGTGTACAGTGCATTTTAATAGACTTTATTTTTTAAGGCAGTTTTAAGTTTACAGCAAAACTGAGCAGAAAGTGAAAACATTTTCCTACATCCCATGCCCCCAGACATGCGCAGCCACATTCAGTTATGAGAATTCCTGTCAGAGCAGTAAGTTTGTTACAACTGATGAACCTATATTGATATGTCATCAACCCCCAAAGTCCACAGGTTACATTAGGGTTTACCCTTGATATTGTACATTCTGTGGGTTTGCATAAATACATAATGACATGTATACAAGATATGGTCTCATACTCAGTAGTTCCACTGCCTTAAAAATTCTGGGTGTCCCACCTATTCATTCCCCAAACCCCTGACTCCTGACAACCACTGATTTTCTTACTGTCTCCATGATTTGACTTTCTCAGCATGTCATGTTGCTGGAATCATACAATATGTTGCTTTTTCAAATTGCTTTTTTCACTTAGTAATATGCATTTAAGTTTCCTCTGTGTCTTTTTATGACTTAATAACTCATTTATTTTTAGTGCTGAAAAATATCCCATTGTCTAGATGTCCCACAATTTATATCTTCACTTGCTGAAAAGATCTTGGTTACTTCCAAATGTTGGCAATTATGAATAAACTTGCCATAAACACCCATATGTATACAATTTATTTTTCATAATTTGTGGGATGGGAAGGAATAGAAACAAAAAAACATACAGAGTTTTATATTTTTGAAGGGACTCTAGAAATTATATGGTTCAGTGAGTCTCTCAAATCTAATTATCAAAAGTCTCTTGAGAAATTTCTTATAATACAGATTCCTTGACCTACTGAATAAAAATGTCAGAGATGAGGCTCCAGAAATTATATTTCAACAAGTTTTGAAAAATCTGTAGTCATCAGCCATAATTGGCAACCGTCTCTCTAGGCAACTCAGTTTTAGGAACTCAAGACTCAGAGAAATTAAGGCACGTGAGTAGGGGGTGGCAGAGTCAGGTCAAGAGAGGAAAAGTGCTCTTGATTTCACCTCCACATGATAATGTTAATGAGAAATTTGTCAGGGTCCTTTTCTTATTACCCTTTATAAATACTTGCTGACATTACAGCAAAGCAGTGATGTGCTTTCTCCACCTTCACACTATTTGAAGGCCCAAAAAAGTGGTGAAAATTCACCCTTTGCTCAAGGAGATCTGAATGGACTCAACCTCTATCAGAATAGAATATTGTAAATTTTCTTCCTTGGGGCCCCCTTAATCAATACATAAAGAAGGCTGCTTAAATATTTTGGCTTTCAATATTTCTCAGTTTGGGGTATTTGAACAAGGGGTGCCATTTGCAATTTTCTAAAGACCTGACATAATATCATGATGTGCTTTTTACAGCTCTGTAAAAATGTTAAAATAAGATTAGCTTTAGAAAATAATGGAATGATTAAAGGAGACTCCCATCTCAAACCATTCTGCATTGGGTCCTCCAAAGTGAAGAGGGAAGTTATCAGTCCTTCTTGCCTGGGCACCTTAAGGGGAGTCACACATAAGACAATCAAATGCGTGAAATGATATAATCACTCTGTGACACTAGAATAAGAGACGAGCAGTTCTAACTGGTGCAAAATCTGTTTGTTTGTTTTTACATAAAATATAATCAGTCTTTAGAGTTTTTTAAGGGGGCATAACTTGATAAACAGTTTACATAACAGGTTTCATGTGCAATATAGAGGAAGAAATCACTCCAGGACTTCTGGCTGAGTTGTGATAAAAGGGACATGCTTTTCAATATATATATAGAAATGGATAGTATTTGTAGATGGCAAGGAGGAAGGGAAGACTATATGACGGCAGAGTAATGACATAGGCACAAGCGATGAGTTAAGATACTTCAAAGGGCCTTAAGGGAGTGATGACTAAACCAAACAGCTGGTGCATAGGATCCAACTCTAAAGATAGGACATAATTTGCTTGCATTTGACCAGGAAGTATGGATTTTTTTTTTTTTTGGTGGACAGTAGGAATCACTAAAGGAATTTTAGTTGGAATGTAGCATGGATATAAATGTAATTTAGGAAGATATCTGGCAATAGGATATAGAAAGTGTTTTGAGAATAACAGAAAATACACCATAATTTCCAACCAACTCTGCAGTAAACCCATCAAAAGCCATGTGGTTTAAAATTCTAAGGCATGTAAAGGATAAACCTATTAATGAGTTTAAGCAGCTTAGTACCTTTGCTTTAAACTAAAATACATATGTTTGAGTGTTTCTTTGTTTTGGTTGCAGTTTGCTTCAGGCTTGCCTGCCTGCCTCTTCTCTGCGCTGTCCCATTTCCAGGCGTAACCCTTTATCATGCCTTAGGTCTTTCTGTAGCTTCTCTGTTCCATTTTTCTACAGAATACAAAAATAGTCATTTGAATTTATCACCTTGTAAAATAAGCTGCTACTGTTCATTTTATGGTATAATTAAAATTCATTAAGCTTTAAAAAATGAGTGGAAAATATAAAATAACTTTTCCTTGGTTTCAATACCCAAAGATAATCACTGTAAATAATATTGTACACTTCAAAAAATATTTTTCCCATGGCCAATACTTGATTTATCACAAGTTTGGGACTAAATTATGTATAAAATCTTAATCCTGTCCTTTTACCTTAATATATAACATGTGTCAATCCACATAGAGTCTCTTTGGTTAAATGATATCTCCATTACACTAGTAGCATCAATCTCAAAGTATGGTCTCCAGACAGGTAACATCATTGTTATCTGGAAATTTTGTTTGAAATGTAAAATTTGAGAACTGTACCATTAATCCTATCAGGCAACTGGATTCTAACAATTACCAGAACACAATTACTGCTTTCTTTGCTTTGTAGCCCCACTGTGACCTTAGGCAGTATCGTCAAAGAAATGTTTACCAGAGAGCTGTAAAGAAGGAGATTTTTCTGATTTTTGTTGATTTTACCACCCCAGGAAAAAATACTTGGCCAGTTGGTATTATACCTTATTGGCCCATCTGTGTTCTAATCCCCAGACAACAAGAATCCATAATAGTTTAGTTTTGTTGTTTTAGCAGACTCCTTTATCAAAAGTATATAATGAAAAGGTTTTGTATTTTTTGAAGTTTTATTTAATAGGAGATACCATGTTTTATGTTGTAAAGCCCCATGGATGTTTGAATAGGCATGTTTAACAAAAATCATGAGATCTCACTCAGCAGTAGTGACTGTTATCAAAACTGCCATGCACAGTTGTATAGGTTATGCAATGCACAAATTCTGGGGGTACCATTCACTTATACTACAGTGTAAACAATGCCTCATGCAGTTGTGTGATACAGGGGCCCTGACTCCTATGTTTAGGCAAGAAAGATGGTCTGTGTCATGAAATGTGGGTAGTCTTGAAATAACTTCCTTAAAGAAGTGACTGATGTTTATACTTGATATTTCTATTTCTATCTTCATTTCAAACTGGCTGTCATTTATTTGTGGTAAAACTTGAGGTGCTTCTTCATACAAGTGTCTTAAACTTATGCTGGTAAATGCAGATTCATTATCATAAAATGGCTACCACTTTATTTTGCATAATTGACACGGGAGAGTAATTGTAGAATGAACTGACCTAATAGAAGATCATTTAGACATTTTAGAAGAAACCATCTAAAATAACCCTTTCCTTTGGAGTAATTCTGAAAAATTTTGTTTTCAAGTGTTCCCACTGAAAATAACGTAACTTCAGAAATCTATGCTGAATAACCTGGGTAATATTCCTATGTATGTATATTTATTTATATACTATATTCCAAATATTCATACATGATAGCATCTAGCCTTTGGTTTCCATGTAGCCAGTCCCAGATACATTCTGTATAGTATAGCAAAATAATACAATTTTTGTCTTTTATAATAACAGTTAAGTTTCTCCTAAAATGGTATCCTTTATGAGCAAATGACTCAAGTTGACAGATTATATAGGAATTTATTTATGTCAGCTAAATCTTGACTGGAAACACCTTCCACATTTGCTTTATGATTTTAGACAGTCTGGTTTTCAAAATAGAAGTGAGATGAATCACCTACAGTAGTTAAGTTAGGGTAGGGGAGCATTCAGATATCAAATCTTCTGGTAGAACTAGTGGCTCCAGATGTTTTAGCATATGGTTGTTATTTAGACATAAATTTCCCACATGAGGACTCGAATTTTAAAAAATAGAAAAATCTTTTTACGAAGATCTAGATATTTGCTGTGGTTCTAGCTCTGGGTTTGGTCTGAAATACTAAAGTGATGGCTAAATTATATTTATTATTTATTCACTTTCTTTTTCCAACAAAGGATTTTTGGAGGTTTATAAAATTGCATATGATAAACTGGAAAATTACAACTAAATTTCTGCAACAAAAAAATATAAACTGGAGGTCAGTGTTGCAGACATCCAATTGAATGCCATGATTAATATTCTTAAGTTATGTTTGGACAATTCTGAACAACCACTGAACAATATTTCAGGGATGAATACATGGTGCCATAATTGCTTGTTGAGCCTAACAGATTTTAATTCCCAAATTGACATATCACCAGTATATATAATAAAGGTGTGGCCATTTAGACACTAGTGGAAATTTTTAGTGTATTTGTAGAAGATAGAATCTCATTTTTTTCTAATTGGTTTTGGTTTATTTTTAATTACTAAATTACTAATATTCCTTTCTACATAGATCTTGTGCATGGTGAGAACTCAGTGAGAGCCCAGGTAGTGAGCAAGAGTATCAGCTGGTATTTTATATCTAAGGTTGGCCATAAGGTAAAAGGTCATTCAACATAATGTGAAAGGTCATTGCTCAGAAGAATGATTTTTAGTCACTGGGATGACAATACTCAGTGCTCCTTAACATTTTGGAAAGTTTCTTTGTAATTGGTGATAAAGTATCTCAACTGTGGCTAACTTTTGTGACAGGAGAACCAGGTAAAAATTGACTAGCCTCAGGAAGGTTTCATGCTCTTACTATGTTTTTGAAGTCAGCACATCATGTTCTCTCCAGTGAGAACTCAATATTCACCCAAATGCCCAGGCTAGGAAAGAGGCATTCAAATGTGACAGTTCCTCCTTTCTCATCCCATGCATTCAGCAGTCTAGTCTTCAGTTCTACCTTACAAATGTATTCCTATTCATAGAAGATAAGTTCATTATTCAGTCTCATTAAGCCTTCATTTATGAATGATAGTCTACAAAATTTGGTTGGAATATAAACTACTATTTACATTCATTGTTACTGTCTTTTTCCTATTTTACAAGATCCAACAGGATTATCAGCAATGGTAATCTCTGGGCACTGCGAGTAATTAGGTTAGGCAAGCAATGTACAAAGCAGAGAGGTTTTTTGTCTTTCTGTTGTGTTTGTTTGCTTAGTACCATGAGGCTTATAGAGATTCTTGCATAACATTTACATGAAATTCATCTTCATGGTATTGTGCATGGTTGCTTTCTAAGATAACAGTGCTTTTGCTCCTTTACTCACCCCGTCCTTCTTCCTCTGAGCCTCCTTCGTGCTTTCCTGCAACCCTGTGGCTATAGGTCAGCCTGCTTTGCTGCTTGGAAACTTACGTTTATGGTTCCTCTGAATAAGTGCAGTGCACCCCTGAGCAAAGAGTCCTAGAAGAGCTGTCAGATCTGGAGGTTATTACAATATGCTGGAGAGTAGAGTGGAGGCCTCTCAGTTCTGTGCTGATGCCGTTTATTTCTTATAATAATGATAAAAACTGATCCTGCATGAATTCTTCCACAGATGCCTTGGGGAAGGACCACTGTCATAGTCCTTCCGTAACATTTCACCCCTCCAACCCATGCTGTTTCTTGATGAACTGAAAAATTTTTTTTCCCAATGCTCATATATAAAACTTGGCTTGCCTAAGGGTCCACAAAAGGTAATTAGTCTACAACATTTATAGGAGAGAAGCAGAGATGCATACTTCAATGGGATACTATAAATCCCTTGTTTTATTCCTTCTCAATGGTCTCTAGATTTTAGCATATTTTATCCTGACTGAAATTTTCAACACTTTCTGATAATCTTATTTTCCTGTTAGGGTGGAGTTTTATGACCCATTCCTAAAAACCGTTTCTGTGGTTCTCCTCAACAGTGATTCATTAGCAGACACCAGGTTTGGGAGAATGAGAAAAAAATGAATGGATGAAGTTCCCCACTGGAATTCAAATAGGATGTCTTTTGTTTTGTGGGTTATGGGAGGACTAAACCTTCTGAATACAGATTACTTTTCTCCGTTTGCTTTTAAATAATAATTTTAGTAAGAATATGCTTGTTTCAACTTGTAATCAACTTTTTCCCCATATTTAAATTTTTTATTATTCGACCATCACCTTAATTTATTCTAATAAACAATGCTGATAGGAAGAAAAACAGAATTATTTTTGAAACTGTATATGACCACTAAATTTTAGAAACATTGCATATGTTTTATTTTATGGAATACATTCATGTTAAACTTGAGCATGAGTGTCTTTCTTCAAAATTTACACTGTTGATTAAAGCAAAGAGATTGAGGCACCATAAAAAGAATAATCATTTCTTGACTCAACAATTATTTCCAAAGTACTAGTAAACAATAAAAAAAGAGCCAACCTAGTGTTCATTAGGACTGTGCAATGCAGATTATATCATAACTTTGCTATATGTACTTATGTTTCAGATATAGTTTATATTGTTTATCCATGCCACCCACTTAGTCATACCATGAAGTACTTTTATAAACAACAAAAAAACATACAATTTCTAATCTTAAAAAAATTCACATTTACTTTGCTTCATGTCAAATGTTTTTTTCTGTTTCCTGTCCATAGATTTTAACTTTCTAAACTTTTTATGGTTTCTTTCTGAAAGAGAAAGCTTTATATGAATGATAACCTCCTGACAGATTTAAAGTACCTAGAGAGAAGAATATGTTTCAAATCCAAAAGTCATGACTCAAGGAATAACAAAAATAAGTCTTTTCCCTTAAAAAAAAAGTACTAAAATCTAAGCAGAAATATCAGATGAGCAATAAGTTATTTCTAGTAAAATCAATCCTGGCACATTGAACAGTATACTGTATTTGGCCTGCCAAGAATTTCTTTCCAGCCAATGAATCTGTGACAGGAAGTGAGATTTAAGGAAAGTCTTTCTCACTCTGAAATTCTACCATTAGTCCACATGGTTGAAGGCTAAACATATTTCATCTCACTTGAAAAAACAATAATATTGTAATATATTGTATAGTTTTTAAAAGCCATTAATATACTTTGTTGATTAGATTAACTAGACAATTAGAAAAATAGCCTGAATGTTCAAACATCATAAAATGGCATTAAAACTCCAAAACACTAGAAAGCATTGCATAATAATATAATAACTATGCAAAAGGACAATTTCAGAATAGAAAATGAAGTGTGTCACTAGGCTGTCCCACTGGAGTAGTCTGACTTTTTTAAAAAGGTATTTTACAGCTCCCTGAAGAGCTATGAATCCTGGATCTGCCAAAATAGATTAAGCAGTTGGTTCACAAGATAAGAGCTCTACAGGGAAAACATTTAGGGTCCAATTAAGTTTGGATGTCGGCAAAACTAACTGGAAAGAAGATGCATGATGCCAGCTGATTGGGTAGGATTTTCGGAGACTGTAGATTGTTGATAAGTGCTAAAACTGCAGGTCATTTCTGAGACTGCTTCATCTCTGAACTGAGTAGCCATTCAATTGCCCTTTAAGTGCCACACAATTATTTTCATGGACTCTCAGAGTCCTACTAGGTCAACTTGCTATCTTTCTAACAAATTCTGGAATGTTCTCTAGACATCCCTGACAAAAGGCTGACCAGCCTTTATTTAAGCTCTGCCAATAATGGGGCACTCACTACTTGGCATGGCAAAGCACCTTTCTTAATTAAATTTTGGAAGGTTCCATTTTATATTGAACTGATTTTACTTATGCCTCATTTCAAAGTAAGTTATACTGTAGAGTTCTAATTAAACCTCTTCAAACACAAATTAAGGCAATACATGCATACATAGAAACTTTCAAGTGTTTGAAGAGATGCCGGGGTTTGCATTTTGGCTCCTCTGCCTACTACCTGTGTAAACCTGGGTAACTTTTAAGATGCCCCCTGCCTTTATTTCCTCACTTTTCAAATGGGCATGATAAGAATACTTCTTTTATAGGACCAGTTTGAAGATTAAATGTCTGATACATAGTAAGTGCTCTATTAAATATGTGCTTCATATATTTAATCTTTCAAAGCCTTCTCCTTGTGTGTGGTGCTGGAGAAACAAAATTCCTCTGACCTTATACAATTTTCTTCATAATGAAGAGGACAACAAATTAATTATGCAATATCAGTAGAGTGCTGGTTCCCTGACAGTGCTGGGGGACTGTTGACAAGATAACAGACTGTGCAAATGGGGATCCAGGGGCCGTTCCTGGCAGAAGTGATGTTTAAGGGGAGATTTGATGGACGATGAATTGACCAAGTGAGAGGAGATAAATTAAGAGTCCGAAGTAGATGGAAAAACATGTAAAACAAACTAAGAGATAAAATGAAAAGCAAAGGTTTTAGAACTGTAGGCTCTTCAGTATAGCTTGAGTATAGTGTGTTAGGCTAAGAGTGATTATAATAACATTATTATCATTATTATTATTATTATTATTTTTATTGTATAGGTGAGGATTTTTGGGAGGGGTGTTGTAAGCCATGTTGACAATTGGGGAATGAGAAACTATTGAAGGATTTTAAGGAATGCACTAAAGTGACCCAATTTGCAGTAAAGGACTAATACGAAGATAGGTGAGCCAGTGATTCATGAGAGAATGAAGTGGTCAAAGTTCACAGTCCCTGGGGTGTCCAGTGGGAAGGGGTAAGCACCTTGAGATGTTTCAGGGTCATAATACATACATAATTATTATCTTGACAAAGAAAAATCACTGGCCCATATGTCCCAGTTTTCTCAGGACAGTTCTACTTTCCACCTTTAGTCAGAACTAAACTTCATAATGCCTCCTCTCTCTCTCTCAAAATTGTCCCATATTAAATGAGAATCACATGGTCATTGTGCCTGTACCTTACACACTTAATCCTAGTTTATCTTCCATTCTTTAAGAGCTCTTGCTGGAGAGTGACTATGTTTCTAAGCAGGATCAGATGTAACATGGAAGTGTAAGAAGTCATCATTGTTTTTGATCTCCTGTTTAAGGAAAAATGCATGGGCATAATCATGTTACTCCTTTATGCTCCCTGAAGTAACCTCCAGGGTGGAAAAGAAAAGCTTTCTATATTTTACTGACCCTTCGTTTGACAATTAGATTGTCCTTCTTTCAAAGAAAGAAACCTCTTCTGTTCTATCGAGCTAAAGCTCTTTTTCTTCTCATTGTTTGACTCTAAGCTTTCCACAATAGAAATGATCACTCTTTGGGGACAGTTGGCTGCACTGAGTGACAGCGGGTTCAGCTCAGTGGCCATGGGAGAGAGTGGCCAGCGCAAATTGAAGAGAAGAAAGTTGTAGGAGACCCCAAGGGTTGGAAAGATACTGGATCGTCTTGGGATAATGACAGAAGGAAAGGTAGGCAGGATGTAGAAGGAAAACCAGAAAGCTGGCGTCTCAGTCTTTAGTAAATTAGGGACAGTGACCAAAGTCTTCAAATTGCAGCAGTGAAAAGGAATGAAGGACAGCATGCCTAATGGTGCAGACTGCGGAAGAGCAGGATACTTTACAGAAGGATCGGGGAGACAAAATCTAGAAGTGGAGGCGGACGGTGAGGAGTCCTTAAGCCAGACCCTAAGAAGTGTCTGTTACTTCTGTCCTGTGCAGTGAGCCATGTTACAGCAACACTAAGATGTGACAAGGATGTTTACTGGAGAGAGAAAGGATGGAAAGGAGTAAATTAGTGAACAAGGGAGAAAAGCTGGAGGTGGGGATAGAATAGTGCAAGTTTGGGGAAGGAAAGGAGAAACACAGTCAGAATGAGAAGAGTTTGAGATTGGACAGATAATTCTGGATTTCAGGTTTGGATCCTGGGCTAGAAGAACAAGGATGCTGGCATGCTGCACTTCCCTGCTTTTACAGTCAAAATACCCAATCCCATCCAACCCCTAGGGTCAGACTGAAGCTGTGGAAATAACTGAGGTTGTGCGGGAGACAGTTGGGCTTATTGGATAGGATTGACTTCTGCAGAAGTTCAGGTGGTTCATCATGGAGAGGCTTCTTCATTGGAAGGTGTCAGCTGTTGTCTGGCTTTAACTCGGGGTGGGGTGGGAGATTACAAAATCTGTCCAAGGTTTAAGAATACAGGCTAACAGGTTCATAGAGTATGCAAAATCCATGGTGGATGTGAGAGACAGATTTGGGAGCAGCTTACAGATAGAACATTGTGTCTGAAGCCAAACCCAGGTTTGATTTCTAACTGTACAACTTACTGGCAGTGGAATCTTGGGCAGATAGCTGAACAACTCTAACCTATAGTTTTCTCATATGTAAAATGAAAATGGTAATAATAATATTTAAAAGGCTACTATGACTCTCAAGTGAGTAAAGACTTAGAAAGTTCTGAGAAGTGTTCATAGCACATAGGAAATCCTGAACAAATGTTAGCTCTTGTTATTATGGGCACTTAGTTAAACAATGCAAGCTTGTGCTCAGATTGCACTGGGCCAGTGAGCTGTCCATCCATTTCTCCTGCTTGAGCGTAGAGTGTGTGCAAGGCTCAGTGAGGTGGCATGAGAACTGAGGAAGGAAGCAGTGAGGTCCTCCTGAAATGAATGCAAGACCTAAGAAATTGAAAAGTGAGGTCTTCTCCCTACTAAGAAGAACATGGAAGATGTGGTTTGCCTCAGAGTGTGAAGGCTGTGGTGAAGATTTGCTGAGTTTCACAGTTTACCATTCTTTTATTATTCATATTTATGTAGAACTTTATCAATAGCACATTTGCAGATGTTCTGACATTTAAGCCTCATAGCACTGTGAGATTAGAGTAGGGTGGCATTATTTAGAGATGAGGAGCCCAGGATTTAGAGAAAGTTTATCTGTGCCAGCTATTAAGAAGCAGAGAAGATCTGAACATAAACCTTTTAATTTTAAGCCCTATGCTCTTTTCACTGTGATTATATTATATAAACAGAAATGGTGGTAGCTTTCCATAACCATTTGAGTTTCAAATTGACGTCCCATGCACTCTTCTCCACATGGATGGTTCACTCTGGCATTCTGGAGAGTGGCTTTGCAATGATCTCTGCTGAAGTGGCACCTCAAGGAGCTTCTCTGTCACCTAGTGGGCCTCAGCTTCCCCATGTCAATGAAGGTCTGTATCTCAGTCCAGGGGTAGCAAGGATTCTCATAGATTTGTCCTTTCCTGCCTAAGGTAATCTGCCCAAACCCTAGCAATAATGAGTTCTTCCTATGTCTGCTATTTCTGTGTTGTTTAGATTTTTTGAGTGCCTTCCTTAATATTTTTTTTCCTGTTTAAAAAAATGTGTGTACTCTTCACTGCTGAAACAAGGGTCCCATCTGAGATTCTCTAACTTCTAGCATCTACAGTGGGACTTCATTCCTGCTTCCTTTGTGTACCTGTAACACTTGGTTAATGCCTGTTGTGCAACTTATGAGAGAAAAATATAAGTATTATCATTATTACTAAGTGTTACAGTTTTTATTTGTACTGCCTGTCTTACCCACTACATGATGAGCTTAAGACATCGACTGTTTGTATTTGTCTTAGATTTTTCCTCCCCATCCTGACCCCAGGCACCTAACACAGAGCTCCATTCATAATGACATCCTCAACAAATATATGTCAATACAGTAAAGAAGTGGTTCCAGAATGCATGTATGTCAAAATGGTCAAATTGATAATGTCCATTAAAAACTCAATGTACCATTTCTAGTGCTGGGACATAAATTCAATACTTAACCATTTTGATTTTGTACACAGCCTTTTCCTGGTATACACATCTCCCAGACTGTATTCTCTCTGCACCTGTTTCCCCACAGTCTTATTTTAATAATACAAAACTCATAGAATATTTGCATATACAAAATCCATTCTATGCATGCTTGATTGAGGAAATAAAATGAAATGTTGCCAAATGACCCCTGGGAAATGTCTGATTATCCCACAGTGTCATCTGACCCTGACTTCCAAATGCTCAGGAGTAAATTTAATAAAAGCAGAAATTTATCAGCTAAATACATGTTTCCATGGGTGTGAGAAGGAAGGGCAGTTTGCTGACCAAATGGAGAATGCTCATTTTGGCTCTTACAGTCTGAATAATGCCAGATTTCCAGAGTGTGTGATTGTACATTTGGGAAATTGCCAGGTTTATTTGCAGAAGAAGAATGATACCTTAGCAAAATGAGCACACATTATTCCCTTTTTACAAAGAGGACTCCCAAACTTCAAATGTAAGGCTCCTACAGTGTTCACACAGCTTTGTACCCACTCAGCTAGTTTACTGAGGTGTAGCAACTTTGAATACTTCCCCTTCAGTTAATCCATATTAAGTAAATTTAATACAGCCATTCTCTCTGAGGTACTTTTGATCTTATTTAGAAACTGTGAAAATAACACAGGCTTTTGGAGTTGAGGATAGAGTATGATTTTTTTTGTTACCCTGACTGATCTGCAGATATTCACCCTAACCATTTTATGATCCCATGGAACTATCCTCTGTGCTTCTAATTTTGATATTGTATTGGGCTCATTTCATGCTCGCAGATTAGGTAAATTAACCCATGCATCTATAAAGTAGGGATCCTTCACATCCATGCATCTAAATCGAAGAGTTAGCCACCAGTTGGCAGAGATAGGTTGACGCATGTCACTGGTATCTCCCCTGCACCCCACCCCGGTTTCCACTATATACCGGTAAATGGTTTTAGCTTCTTGAACTTAGGGTCTGTGTTGTAATCACCAACAATCCTCAGTACTATTATATACTCAGTTAATTGTGTTGGGTGGGTTACCTCACTCCTTCTTCAGCTATGTTTTATCTTAACAGCATAGGACATCTTCCAAGTAATGGAGAAAAGTGCGAAACCCTGAAACAACCAATCCAACTGTTTGTGCACAGTATCTTTATCTTTAATATAATAAACTCTCCTTGTCACCCTTTTCTGGGAATAACTGTTAAAATATTGCCAAGTTTTGATTAACATGAGCTGTACACACAGTGGGGATTTCCCACTGGGCTACCTAGAAGTAGCATGCATCTCTGAAGGCATGCAGCGTTTAAAAATGTTCTGTAGCAGAAATACTCTTCTATAGCTCTGACTTCAACTTGCTCCAGAATGTTTTTCTTCTGACATATCATATTTTCCAAGCTGGGCCTCATTTGTTATGCCTTGTCTAGTTTTCCTTTCTTCATGGGCCTTAAAAGAATTTCTATTTTACCTTAGTCCTGATTAGTGTTTATAACACCTTCTCTCACATATCATCTGCAGCTATTATTAATATTTGGCTTCTACTCACGCTTGGATCATTTGAACATTCAAACAGGACTCACACCAATCTTTACAGTTCCCCTAATCTTACCCTTCCCACTTGAAATGATGCCATGTCATTTATCATTTTCCTTTGTCCTAAATGCTTTAATACTCCTGAACTAAGGAAGCAGTGCTGGTGCCTAAACAAACGTGAATGCAAACCACTTCAATTAGTTTAAGACAGCATTATATTATACCTTAAGGTATAATAAAATATCATCTCCCCATTATCTGACCCAATGCCTTTATCCTTGACTCCATTAAATTCTTAATCTGTGTGGAAACAAAAATTCCCCATTCTGTATCCCTACTTCTCTACCTTGACCCAGATTGCTGTAAGAAATTCCTTTTTTTATTAAGGCATCATTGTTATACAATCTTATGAAGGTTTCACATGAGCAACATTGTGGTTACAGCATTCACCCATATTATCAAGTCAGTACTTGTATTCTCCGTGCTATACTGCATTCCCTGTGACCCTCCTACATTATGTGTGCTGATCATGATGCCCCTCAATCCCCGTCTCCCTCCTTCCCCATGCATCCACTCCATCCTCTTCCCTTTAGTAACCACTAGTCCCTTCTTGGACTCTGTGAGTCTACTGCTGTTTTGTTCCTTCAGTTTTGCTTGGTTGTTATACTCCACAGATGAGAGACATCATTTGGTACTTGTCTTTCTCTGCGTGGCTTATTTTGCTTGACATAATACCCTCCAGCTCCATCCATGTTGTTGCAAATAGCAGGATATGTTTTACTCTATGGCTGAATAATATTCCATAGTGTATATATACCACAACTTATTTATGCATTCATTTAATAATGGACACTTAGGTTGCTTACATATCGTGGCTATTGTAAATAGTGCTGTGATAAACATAAGGGTGCATATGTCTTTTTGTATCTGCGACCTTGTTTTTTTTAGGTAAATTCCTAGGAGTGGAATTACTGAGTGAAATGATATTTGTATTTTTAGATTTTTGAGAAATCTCCATTGCAACCACAATGGTTGAACTAATTTACAATCACACCAACAGTGAAGAGGGCTCCCCTTTCTCCAAAACCTCACCAGCATTTGTTGTTACTTGTCTTTTCAATGTTGGCCATCCATTTCTCTGGTAATTAGCAATGTGGAGCATCTTTTCATGTGTCCGTTGGCTTCTAAATTTCTTTTTTGGAGAAGTGTTTGTTCAGATACTCCACCAATTTTTTGATGGGGTTATTTGCATTTTGGGTATGGAGGTGTGTAGCTCTTCATGTATTTTGAATTTTAACCCCTTATGGAATATATTATTTACAAATATATTCTCCAATACAGTAGAATACCTTTTTGTTCTGCTGATGGTGTCTTTTGCTGTACAGAAGCTTCTTAGTTTGATGTAGTCCTATGTGCTCATTTTTGCTGTTTTTCCGCTTACCCAAAGAAATGTGTTCAGGAAAAAGTTGCTCATGTTTATTTTCAAGAGATTTTTGCTTATGTTTTCTTCTAAGAGTTTTATGGTTTCATGACTTATATTCAGGTCTTTAATCCATTTCTAGTTTACTTTTGTGTATGGAGTTAGACAATAATCCAATTTTATTCTCTTACATGTAACTGTCCATTTTTGAGAACACCAGTTGTTGAAGAGACTGTCATTTCCCCATTGTATATCCATGGCTCCTTTATTGTGTATTAGTTGGCCATATATGTGTGGATTTATATCTGGGCTCTCTATTTTTTTCCATTTGTCTATGGGTCTGTTTTTGTGCCAGTACCAAATTATTTTGACTACTGTGGCTTTGTAGTCGAGCTTAAAGCCAGGGAATGTAATTCTGCCAGCTTTATTCTTCCTTTTCAGGATTGTTTTGAATATTCGGGGTCTTTTGAGGTTCCATATCAGTTTTAGAACTATTTGCTCCAGTTCACTGAAGAATGCTGTTGGTGTTTTGATAGGGATTCCATTGAATCTGTAGATTGCTTTAAGCAGGATGGCCATTTTGACAATATTAATTCTTCCTATCCATGAGCACGGGATGTATTTCTATTCCTTGGTGTCTTCCTTAACTTCTCTCATGAGTGTCTTGTAGTTTTCAGGGTATAGGCCTTTCACCTCCTTGGTTAGGTTTATTCCTAGGTATTTCATTCTTTTTGATGGAATTGTAAATGAAATTGTTTTCCTGATTTATCTTTCTGAAAATTCATCATTAGTATGTAGGGATGCAACATATTTCTGTGTATCAATTTTGTATTACACAACTTTGCTGAAAACCAGTTATTAGTTCTAGTAATTGTTGGGGGGATTATTTAGGGTTTATTATATACAATATCATGTCATCTGCAAAGAGTGACAGTTTAACTTCTCCCTTGCCAATCTGGATGACTTTTATTTCTTTGTGTTGTCTGATTGCTGTATCTAGGACATCCAGTACTATGTTGAAAAACGTGGTGAAAGTGGGCATACTTGTCTTATCATAATCATGGAGGAAAAGCTTTTAGCTTTCCACTGTTAACTATGATGTTGGCTGTGGGTTTGTCCTATACAGCCTTTCTTATGTTGAGGTACTTGCCCTCTATATGCATTTTTTTGAGAGTTTTTATCATGAATGGATGTTGAATTTTGTCAAATGCTTTATTAGCATCTATTGATGTCAATAGATGCTAATTGATGATGATCATTTGAGATTTGTCCTTCTTTTTGTTGATGTGATGTATGACGTTGATGGACTTTCAAATATTGTACCATCCTTGCATCCCTGGAATAAATCCTTCTTGATCATGATGGACGATCCTCTAGATATATTTTTGAATTCAGTTTGTTAATATTTTGTTGAGTATTTTTGTACCTATGTTCATCAGGGATATTGGTCTGTAACTTTCTTTTTTTGTGGTGTCTTTGCCTGGTTTTCATATTAGAGTGATGCTGGCCTCTTGGAGTGAGATGGAAGTATTCCCTCATCTTCTACTTTTTGGAAGACTTTTGGGAGGATAGGTATTAGGTCTTCCCTAAGTGTTTGATAAATTCCATGGCTAAGCCATCCAGTCTGGAAATTTTATTCTGAGGTAGTTTTTGATTACTAATTCAATTTCATTGTTGATAAATTGTCTACTTATATTTTCTGTTTGTTTCCTGGGTTAGTCATGGAAGGTTGTATTTTCTAGAAAGGTGTGCATTTCTTCGAGGTTACCCAGTGTGTTAGCATATAGTTTTTCATAGTACTCCTAATAATTTTTTGTATTTCTGTGGTGTCCCTTGTAATTTTTCCTTCCTCATTTTTGATTCTGTTGATGTAAGTACACATTTTTTTCTTGTTACTCCTGTCTAGGGATTTATCTATCTTGTTTATTTTCTTGAGAACCAGGTCCTGGTTTCACTGATTCTTTCTCAATTATTTTATACTTCTCAATTTTATTTATTTCTACTTTGATCTTTATTATGTCCCTACTTCTACTGATGTTGGGCCTAATTTGTTCTTCTTTTCCTAGTTTCATTAATTATAAGTTTAGACTGTTCACTTGGGATTGTTCTTCTTTCCTGAGATAAGCTTGTATTGCAATATACTTCCCTCTTAGAACTGCTTTTGGAGAGGGCAGAGCCAAACTGGCGGCGTGAGTAGGACAGTGGGAATCTCCTCCCAAAAACATATATGTTTCTGAAAATACAACAAATACAACTAATCCTAAAAGAGAGACCAGAAGACACAGGACAACAGCCAGACTACATCCACTCATGCGAGGGCCCAGCACTTGGTGAAAGGGGTAAGATACAAGCCCCGGCCCAGCAGGACCCGAGCACACCTCCCCCCAGCTCCCAGTGGGAGGGAGAGGGAGCCCAGGACTGCTAAACACCCAGCCCCAGCCACCCGCACCAGACCGCAGACACAGTGCATGCATGGAGGGGAGGAAACTAGGGAAATAGGGCAGCAAGATCTCTGAGCAGTTTCCAAAGCTGATGCCCCTGTGACAAAGAAAAACGAGTGCTTTTTGAAAGTCTTAAAGGGACAGAGACATAACAGCTGGATGGAAACAACAAAGGTCACACTCCAGTGGCTGGAAATTACAGGGAAAATTGGGCACACTAACCCCCTGGGCAACAGCTCTGAGACCCCTCATGGAGGTAAACAGACAAACAACCCCCCCGTCCATTACCCCTCCAGGCGCTGCGAAAGCAGAGAAGCAGCCTAAGGCAGGCCCAGCCCCCTAAGAAAGGGAGTTTTCTCCATATCGCCCGGGCAAGACACAAAGACCCAGCGTATGCGCAATTATCCAACACGAGCCACTGGGGGTCGCAGTTGTCCCAGTAAAGAAAGGCCAGTAGCAAGTGAAAAGTTTGGCCCTCCCAGCTGACAGTCAATAGCACCTGTCAACATGAAAAGGCAAAAAAATATGATCCAGACGAGACTAACCAAGACAGCTTCGGCATCTGCTATATCTTCCCCTGAGAAGGAACCTGGGGAGATAGATTTAGCCAGTCTTCCTGAAAAAGACTTCAAAACAAAAGTCATAACCATGCTGATGGACTTGCAGAGAAATATGCAAGAACTAAGAAAGGAGAATACAGAAATAAAACAAGCTCTGGAAGGACTTCAAAACAGAATGGACGAGATGCAAGAGACCATTAATGGACTGGAAAACAGAGAACAGGAACACAGAGAAGCTGATGCAGAGAGAGATAAAAGGATCTCCAGGAATGGAAGAATTCTAAGAGAGCTGAGTGACCAATTGAAATGGAACAATATCCGCATTATAGGGGTAGCAGAAGAAAAAGAGAGAGAAAAAGGGATAGAAAGTTTCTTTGAAGGAATAATTGCCAAAAACTTCCCCAAACTAGGGGAAGAAATGGCCTCTCAGACCAGAGAGGTACAGAGAACTCCAATGACAAGGGATCCAAGAAGGGCAACACCAAGACACATAATAATTAAAATGGCAAAGATCAAAGACAAGGACAAAGTATTAAAGACACCCAGAGAGAAAAAAAAAAGGTTACCTACAAAGGAAACCCATCAGGCTATCATCAGACTTCTCAACAGAAACCATACAGGCCCGAAGAGAATGATATACTCTCCATATATATACTCTCCATGATATACTTAATGCAATGAAACAGAAGGGCCTCAAACAAAGACTACTGTATCCAGCACGATTATCATTTAAATATGAAGAAGGGATTAAACAATTCCCAGACAAGCAAAAGTTGAGGGAATTTGCCTCCCACAAATCACCTCTACAGGGCATCCTACAGGGACTGCTCTAGATAGAAGCACTCCTAAGAAAGAGCACAGAACAGAACACACAACATATGAAGAAGGGAGGAGGAGGAATAAGAAGAGAGAGAAATAAAGAATCATCAGACCACGTTTATAATAGTTCAACAAGCGAGTTATGTTAGACAGTAAGATAGTAAAGAAGCTAACCTGGAACCTTTGGTAACCACAAACTTAAAGCCTGCAATGGAAAAAAGTTCATACGTCTCAATAATCACCCTAAATGTAAATGGACTGAAGCACCAATCAAAAGACACAGAGTAATAGAATGGATAAAAAAGCAAGATCCATTCATATGCTGCTTACAAGAGACTCACCTCAAACCCAAGACATGCACAGACTTAAAGTCAAGGGATGGAAAAAGATATTTCATGCAAACAACAGAGAGAAGAAAGCAGGTGTTGCAATTCTGGTATCAGACAAAACAGACTTCAAAATAAAGAAAGTAACAAAAGACAAAGAAGGACATTACATAATGATAAAGGGCTCAGTCCAACAAGAGGATATAACCATTATAAATATATATGCACAAAATACATGAGCACCAACATACCTGAAACAAATACTAACAGAACTAAAGGAGGAAATAGAATGCAATGCATTCATTGTAGGAGACTTCAACACACCACTCACTCCAAAGGACAGATCCACCAGACAGAAAATAAGTAAGGATACAGAGGCACTGAACAACACACTAGAACAGATGGACCTAATAGACATCTACAGAACTCTACGTCCAAAAGCAACAGGATACACATTCTTCTCAAGTACACATGGAACATTCTCCAGAATAGACCACATACTAGGCCACAAAAAGAGCCTCAGTAAATTCCAAAAGATTAAAATCCTACCAACCAACTTTTCAGACCACAAAGGCATAAAACTGGAAATAAACTATACAAAGAAAACAAAAAGGCTAACAAACACATGGAGGCTTAACAACACGCTCCTAAATAATCAATGGATCAATGACCAAATCAAAATGGAGATCCAGCAATATATGGAAACAAATGACGACAACAACACAAAGCCCCAGCTACTGTGGGACACAGCAAAAGCAGTCTTAGGAGGAAAGTATATAGCAATCCAGTCATATTTAAAAAAGGAAGAACAATACCAAATATGGTCTAATGTCAAAATTATTGAAATTGGAAAAAGAAGAACAAATGAGGCCTAAGGTCAGCAGAAGGAGGGACATAATAAAGATCAGAGAAGAAATAAATAAAATTGAGAAGAAAAAAACAATAGCAAAAATGAATGAAACCAAGGGCTGGTTCTTCGAGAAAATAAACAAAATAGATAAGCCTCTAGCCAGACTTATTAAGAGGAAAAGAGAGTCAACACAAATCAACAGTGTCAGAAACGAGAAAGGAAAAATCACGACGGACCCCACAAAATTACAAAGAATCATTAGTGACTACTCTGAAAACCTATATTCTAACAAGCTTGGAAACCTAGGAGAAATGGACAACTTCCTAGAAAAATACAACCTTCCAAGACTGACCCAGAAAGAAACAGAAAATCGAAACAGACCAATTAGCAGCAACGAAATTGAAGCGGTAATCAAAAAACTACCAAAGAACAAAACCCCCGGGCGAGATGGATTCACCTCAGAATTTTATCAGACATACAGGGAAGACATAATACCCATTCTCCTTAAAGTTTTCCAAAAAATGGAAGAGGAGGGGATGCTCCCAAACTCATTCTATGAAGCTAACATCACCCTAATACCAAAACCAGGCAAAGACCCCACCAAAAAAGAAAACTACAGACCAATATACCTGATGAACGTAGATGCAAAAATACTCAACAAAATATTAGCAAACTGAATCCAAAAATACATCAAAAGGATCGTACACCATGACCAAGTGGGATTCATCCCATGGATGCAAGGATGGTACAACATTTGAAAGTCCATCAACATCATCCACCACATCAACAAAAAGAAGGACAAAAACCACATGATCATCTCCAGAGATGCTGAAAAAGCATTTGACAAAATTCAACATCCATTCATGATAAAAACTCTCTACAAATGGGTATAGAGGGCAAGGACCTTAACATAGTAAAGGCCATATATGACAAACCCACAGCCAGCATCATACCTAACAGCGAGAAACTGAAAGCCTTTATTTAACATAGGGAACAAGACAAGGATGCTCACTCTCTCCACTTTTATTCAACATAGTTCTGGAGGTTCTAACCACAGCAATTAGACAATGCAAAGAAATAGAGGACATCCAGATTGTTAGGGAAGAAGTTAAACTGTCCCTGTTTGCAGATGACATGATATTGTACGTAAAAACCCTAAAGAATCCAGTCCAAGAGTACTAGAACTAATAACTTAATTCAGCAAAGTTGTAGGATATAAAATTAATACACAGAAATCTGTTGCGTTTCTATACAGTAATGATAAATTAGCAGAAAGAGAAATCAGATAAGCAATTTCATTCACAATTGCATCAAAAAGAATAAAATATCTAGGAATAAACATAATCAATGAAGTGAAAGACCTATATTCTGAAAACTAAAAGACACTCATGAGAGATATTAAAGAAGATACCAATAAATGGAAACACATCTTGTGCTCATGGATAATAAGAATTAATATTGCTAAAATGGCCATCCTGCCTAAAGCAATCTACAGATTCAGTGCAATTCCTATCAAAATGTCAGCAGCATCCTTCAATGAACTAGATCAAATCATTCTAAAATTCATATGAAACCACATAAGACCCCGAATAGCCAAAACAATTCTGAGAAAGAAGAATAAAGTGGGGGGACTATGCTCCCCAACTTCAAGCTCTACTACAAAGCCACAGTAATCAAGACAATTTGGTACTGGTACAAGAACAGAACAATAGAACAATAGAACAGACTAGAGAGTCCAGATATAAACCCAACCATATATGGTCAATTAATATATGATAAAGGAGCTGTGGACATGCAATGGGGAAATGACAGCCTCTTTAACAATTGGTTTTTGGCAAAACTGGACAACTACATGCAAGAGAATGAAGCTGGATTATTGTTTAACCCCATACACAAAAGTAAACTCTTAATGGATCAAAGACCTGAATGTAAGTCATGAAACCATAAAACTCTTAGAAGACAACATAAGGAAAAATCTCCTGAATATGAACATGATCCACTTCTTCCTGAATGCATCTCCTCAAGCAAGGGAAAGAAACGCAAAAATAAACACATGGGACTACTTCTGTATGGCAAAGGACACCATCAACGGAACAAAAAGTCATCCTTCAGCATTGGAGTATATATTTGTAAACAACATATCCTATAAGGGCTTAACATCCAAAATATATAAAGAACTTACACATTTCAACACCCAAAAGCAAATAACCCAATTAAAAATGGGTGAAGGATATGAAGAGACAATTCTCCAAAAAAAGAAATTCAGATGGCCAACAAACACATGAAAAGATGCTTCACATCACTAACCATCAGGGAAATACAAATTAAAACCACAATGAGATATTACCTCACACCAGTTAGGATGGTCAACATTCAAAAGTCAAACAACAACAAATGCTGGTGAGAATGCAAAGAAAGCGAACCCTCATACACTGCTGGTAGGAATGTAAGCTAGTTCAACCATTGTGGAAAGCAATATGGAGGTTCCTCATAAACTGAAAATAGAAATATCATTTGACTCCGGAATTCCACTCCTATAAATTTACTCAAAAAATACAAGTTCTAAGATTCAGAAAGACATATGCACCCCTATGTTTATCATAGCACTATTTACAATAGCCAAGATATGGAAGCAACTGAAGTGTCCATCAGTAGATGAATAGATAGAGAAGATGTGGTACATATACACAATGGAATACTATTCAGCCATAAGAAAGAAACAAATCCTACCATTTGCAACAACATAGATGGAGCTGGAGGATATTATGCTCAGTAAAATAAACCAGGCAGAGAAAGACAAGAACCAAATGATTTCACTCATTTGTGGAGTAAAACAATGAAGGAACAAAACAGCAGCAAACTCACAGACTCCATGAAGAGACTAGAGGTTACCAAAGGGGAGGGGTGTAGGAGGGCCAGTGAGGAGAGAGAGAGAAAAAGATTAAGGGTTTTTATGCTTAGTACACATGTTATGGGGTGTCACGGGGAAGACAGTGTAGCACAGAGAAGGCAATAGCAAATCTGTGGCATCTTACTACAATGATGGACAGTGACTGTAATGGGGTATGGGTGGGGACTTGATAATATGGGTGAATGTAGTAACCACATTGTTTTTCATGTGAAACATTCATAAGAGTGTATATCAGTAATATCTTAATAAAAAATGATAATCTTGCCAGGTAAAGTACTCTTTTATGGAGGCCCTTCTGTTTCATTGCATTAAATATATCATGTCATTCATTTCTGTCCTGAGCAGTCTGATGATAGGCTGGTGGGTTTTCTTTTGTAGGTGATATTTTTTCTCTCTCTGGCTGCTTTTAATACTCTCTCCTTGTCCTTGATCTTTGCCATTTCAATTATTATATGTCTTGTTGTTTTCTTCCTATGGTCCCTTGTGTTGGGATACCTGTGTACTTCTATTACCTGAGAGACTATTGCTTTCCTCAGACTGTAGAAGTTTTTAGCAACTATTTCCTCAAACAGACTTTCTATCCCTTTTTCTCTCTCTTCTTCTTATGGTACCCCTATAAAGTGAATATTGTTTTATTTGGATTGGTTGCACTGTACTTTTAATATTCTTTCATTCCTAGAGATCCTTTTTTCTCTCTCTATCTCAACTTCTTTGTTTTCCTGTTCTCTAATTTCTGTTTCATTTACCGTCTCCTCTACTTCATCTATTCTGCTTCTAAATCCCTCCATTGTGTGTTTCATTTCAGATTCTTTTTCACAGTTTTTTCAATGTATTTTTCAGTTTATCTCTTTCTTGAAGTCCTCCATGAGATCTTGAATATTTTCCTGTAGCTCTGTGAGCATGTTTATGATTTTTATTTTGTAATCTTTATCAAAAAGATTGGTGATTTTAGTTTCACTTAGCTCTCTTACTGGTGTTTGAGGGATTCTGGTTTGTACATAACTTTTTTGCCTTTTTGTGTTTTTAATGATTGGTATGGAATAATAGCTTTGTGTAGGTGATGCCTCCTATTGGCCAGAAGCTCTACCTTCTGGAGCTGCCCAGCACCTGTTATGATGGTGGAGTCGCTAGCATGCAGTGCCTGCACCTACTGGAAGTAAAAATCTCTTTCTTGCTTCCTGGATGCACTGCCTGCTCCACTGCCAGGTCCAATGGGCTGAGCACACAGGGATGAGCCTCTGTGTTATGTCCTTGTAGCTTCCATAGGCAGGGCTGCCCTCCTGCTGGCATGGCACAATGGTGGGAGCAGCAGGTGTGCAGACCGTTGCCTGCCAGTAAGAAGGAGTTACAGGCTGTGTATTGCCATGAGGGGCCTTGACACTGCTTTGCCAGCCAGGGGAATGGAGCCTCTGAATCTCCTGAAAGCTCCTAGCCAGCTGGGCTGAGTGTGCTGGGACAATTTAATCCACTTGTCCTTTCTCCTGAGCAGCAAGCTCTATGTAATCCTTGCCCTTTTAGCACCCTTCTCACTGTTGGGAAGTCTTCCAAAGTGCCCACCTTTCTTTTGCCCTAGAGTAGCCAGTTGTGGGTACCTGTTCCCCACAAACAGCTAGAGTATAAGTCTCTCTGGTTATTCTGCCTGTCTTTCCTTTCCAACCCCTCTAATCTTTAGAGCACCATGCAATGTGGGTTCATTGTTCCAGAGCAGATATCCAGTGATGGGTGTTTAGCAGTCCTGGGCTTCTAATTCCTCCCCAATCCATTCCTCTTCCTCCTGTCTGTGAGCTGAGGTTGGGGAGTCCTTGTGTCCACCTGATGAAAGCTTTGCTCTACCCTTTTCTTTGAGGTCTTCTTTTTTCCCCAGATATAAGCAGTCTGTTGCAGCCTTGTGTCACTCTTTCATGATCAGTTGTATTTGCTGTATTTTCATGTTATATGTGGTTTTTGGAGGAGGTTCCTGCCTCACTTTTCAAAACACTGCCATTTTTCCCCTCTCTGCAGTTTGCTGTCAGAAATTACTTTTTATAAAAATATTATTGTTGTTATTTTTAAGTTTGTAGAATTATATTGGTTTTCTTTGTTTCCTTTTCATATAAGATTGAAGTTGAACTAGCTGGACAATGAGCTTATGGATTATTGCTCTTGTGCTTTTTGAATACCAGAATAAAAAATTGATTGTTTTTCTGTAGTGTTCCAACATATCATCTTTCTAATTCTGGGAGAGTTCTCAAAAGTAATTGCCAGTGTTCCAGTTAGTTTATTAGTTAGTCCTTTAACACCCTAGTAAGTATGTCATCCAAAGCTATAGAAATAATACAATTCAGTAATTTGAGAGGTCAGATTCTTTGCAGTATCAAGTTCCAGTATTTTTCCATCTTCTTTTCAACTCCTTTATACACAGATATCTCTTACTTTAATTTTTCTCTCAAAGTGATATTTTTTTTTCATGCTTTCAACCTTTTTTGGACTTACATCTAACACTTCTCTTTCTCTAACTAATTAAGTAAATGTATTTGCCTTTTCAGCTATTAACATGTTTTCAGTAAAGAATATATTTTGATGTGCCCAGTAATCTTGAAAACTTCTTCCCTTTTGGTCAATAGTATAGCTTAAATTTTTTCCTTGATGAGAAATGAAATATTAGACAATGTAAGTGCCAAATATTACTCAGTTATATTTCTTTGCTGGCATACTTTTCACTTTTTTAAACCCACACTGTGAATTATTTTCAACACCATTTAATGAAAAAATACCACTTCAGTAAAAGCAACATATACTTACCTCTTTATTGAATATTTGAATACATTTTAAATCATATTATTTTAATGTTCACATATAAAATTATACATGATTTATGTAGTAGGCTTTTACCTGTACACAGGATCATCTGAAAATACATTCTTCAAAGAAGTGGTGTATGTACTGCACACTGAAATACTCCCTTAATATTATTACATACACCTTCAGAGTGAAATATACACCTTCTGAGTGAAAATTAAAACAAAAGCATTTGTTTTAATATTTTGGTTAAATTTTTCCTTGTCCAATTCTTTTTAAGCTTTAGAAGAAAGACTGAATGTTCTTAGAAACTATTTGTTGATAATTTTAATGAATTTCTCTTCTTTGATGTAAAAGTAGCCTAAATCAAACTGTTGGAGCAATGAAGATAAAAACTTGAGCTCTTAAAATACCTAACACCTTTATTTAGTGACATACGAGAATATATATTAAAACTCTAGCTTGTCAATTAAACATGTACAATTGGACTCAAAGCTCCTACTCTCTAACAAACATATAAATAGAATTCCAAATGTGAATAATATGCGGATTTTCATTAGCTTGCTAAATAACTTTAAAATTTTAATAATACTGAAAATTTAAATATGGATGGCATTGTGTTTAAATCTTATCATTACAAGCTGTTCTTCCTTATGAAAAACAGAAGTTTATTTCCTTATGGATTATTAACTCCAATCCCTTAAACTTGGATAGGACTCATTTCAATCATATGACAGAATAAAAGTCAATCTCTATTTATTGAAGGATGTTAATTTTGTGATGATTGGCTTTTATCACAAATAGCATATTTTCATTTTCTTAAGATATTTTGAAGGCAAGATTTAAACCACAGCAATTAAATTCACCACAAATGGCAACGATTTGAGGTGCTAAAACAGTTTTTTAAATTAATAACCTTTATTTATTAGAGCAGTTTTAAGGTCACAGTAAAATTGTTGGCAAATATAGAGTTCGCATAATACACCCTGTACCCATTAATGCACAACCTTCATCCACATTCATCCCACACTAGAGGTACATTCTGTTACAATCAATGAATCTACATTCATTGTTCACAGTTTGTACTAACATTCATTTCTGGTGCTGTATATTCCACTGTTTTTAACAAATTTATAATGAGATATTTCCATCATTGTTGTATCAAATGGACTAATTTCACTGCTTTAAAAATCCTCTGTGCTCTGCCTGTTTTCTTCTTTCCTTTCTAAACACTGCCAACCACTAATCTTTTTAAATGTCTCTATAGTCTGACCTTTTCCACAATGTCAAACAGTTGAATCACACAGTATGTAGCTTTTTCAAATTGGCTTCTATCACTTGGCAATATACATTTAAGTTTCTTCCATGTATTGTCATGGCAGATAGTTCATTTCTTTTTAGTGCTAAATAATATTCCATTCCTGGATGTATCACTGTTTATCCATTCACCTACTGAGGGACAACTTAGTTGCTTCCAAGTTTGGCAATGATAAATAAAACTGTTATAAACATCCATGAGCAGGTTTTATGTTTTCTGTTATTTTGGGTGTGTCCTGCTCTTTTGGATGAAGTGGTCTATATATATTTGCTACATTCAGTTGATCGATGATACTTTAGTGAGAGTTCAACTCTGTGCTTACTGCTTTTCTGTCTGCTGGATCTGTTTCTGAAAGAAGAGTGTTAAAGTCTCCATCTGTAACAGTGAATTTATCTATTCCCTTTGCAGATATAATAGTATTAATATCTACCAAGATTGCTACTGTTTATTCTTTTTTGCCCTTTTTCTTTGTTCCTATTTCATCTTCTACACATTTTTCTGGTTTTAATTGAGCGTTTTATATAATTGTATTTTTCCCCTTTCTTAGCATATGTTATACTTTTTTCTTAGTAGCCTTAAAATTTGCAATACACTTACAACTAATCCAAGTCCACATTGAAATAACACTACAACACTTCACAGGAAATCCAAGTACTTATAGTTACAAAATACTACTAATTTCTCCCCCACCCCATCCCTTGTATCACTGCTGTCGTCCATTTCATTTATACATAAGCACACAGAAATGAATATACAAAGTCAAATACATTGTTGTTACTATTGTTTTGAGCAGATTATCTGTTCAACCAATTAAGAATAATCAAAATAAGTTGTACTTTACCTTCACTTATTCATTCTCGATTGTTCTTCCTTTTTTTATGTAGCTATGATTTTTCTGACCTATAAACTTTTCTTTCTTTCTGAAGTATTTCTTTTAACATTGCTTGTAAGGCAGGTGTACTGGGAACAAATTCTCTCAGTTTTTTCTTTTTTAATTGCTTGTGAAAGCCTTTATTTATCTTTCAATTTTGAAGGATAATTTTGCAGAATACAAAATTCTAGGTTGGTATTTTGTTTTTATGTTTTCCTTTTTTTTCCTGTAAACACTTTAAATATTTTACACTGCTCTCTTCTTGCTTGCATGACCTCTAAAGAGAAGTCAAATGTAATTCTCATCTTTGTTTCTCTATCAATATTTCATTTTTTCCCCTTCTCTGGCTTCTTTCAAGATTTTTTTAATTTTTATTTGATTATCTGAAACTTGAATATTATGTCCTAGGTAGTTTTTTGGTATATATCCTGCTTGGTGTTCTCTGGGCTTCCTGGGTCTCTGTTTTGGTATCTGACATTAATTTGAGGACATTATCATTATTAAAAGTCATTATTGTTTCACATATTGCCTTGTCCCTTTCTTTTCTTCTGCTATTACCATTTACATATATGTTACACATTTTGTAGTTGTCCTAAAGGTCTTGGATGATCTTTTCTGCTTTTTCAGTCTTTTTCTCCTTGCTTGTCAGCTTTGGAAGTTTCTATCATGTACCCTCTCACTCAGAGATTCTTTCCTCAGCTATCTGTAGTCTACTCATGAGCTCATCAAAAGCATCCTTCATTTTGGTTACAGTGTTTCTGATATCTATCATTCAATTTTGGTTCTTTCTTTGAAATTTACATATAATTAAATTACCCATATGTTCTTTTATGTTGTCTGTTTTTTCATTAAAGCTCCTAGCATATTAATTATTGTTATTTCAAATTTCTAATCTGATAATTCCAACCTTCCTGTAATATCGGACTGGCTCTTGTGCTTATTCAGTCTCTTAAACTGATGCATCTTTTTTGTCTTTTAGTATACCTTTGTAATTTTTTTGAAAGATAGACATGATGTAGTGGGTAAAAGGAACTGTACTGAATAGGCCTTTAGTAATGTGATGTTAAAGTTGTGTGGAGGAGAAGCATTCTGTGGTCCTATGATTGGGTCTGTTTTTTTGATGAAGCCATGGCCCTGGGCTGTGAACTCCACCAGTGCTTCTCATCCCCTGGTGAGTGAGACAGGATGGCTGGAGTGGGCTGGAGCTTTGTATTTCCCTTTATCCAGGTCAGTTAAGCTCTGATAAAACCTCACCATGTTAGGAGAAATTGGTTTAACAGTTTCTCCTAAAGACTCTAGTTTACAGTTTCTGTTATTGTCTTGAGAATAACAGAATACCTGCTGTATTTCAAATGCGCTCCCTTTCCCCACCTCTGGCCAGGAGCACAAAATGATTTTTCTGTGATACTCACTGTGAGGACCATGTAAAGCTCCTGGAGATAAAATTCACAAAAGAGTAAAAGCCCCCTATGTCTAGGTTCCCCTGGCATTTTTAACTCTCAGACTTGTCCAGCAGGTTTTACTACCCCAGCACTTGTTCCCATGGAGGTTTTTACTCATGGGTTTCTGCTCCAGTAACTTGTGATTCTTTGTATCTGCTGTCTCCCCAATTTTGTGGCATCAGGTTGTCCTGTGATCCTATTTCTCTAAAAGATCTAAGAAGAGTTGTTTGATTTTCAGTTGGTCCAGCTTTTTACTTGTTAAGATGGAGTGGCAATTTCCAAGTTTCTTACATGCTACACTGGAAACCAGAAATTAGGAAAGATTTTTTAAACATGGATCTTTAAATACTTTGAAAACTGTAAACCTTCATTCCCAATATCCTATCAAGAGGATCAGCAATAACTTTCTAGAATATACTTATGAAGGAAATACAGATGACATCTATAGAAAACAAGAAAGCAAGGAATCTTTAGTGTAGGTAGCAAATATTGTTCAACAATTGGAAAACAAATATGAAGATACTTTTAATAAGACCTGCTTCCATGCATTGAGCTGTTTTTCTGTACTGAGCTCTGCTGTGTAAATCATATTATGATTTTATTGAAGGTAATGAACATAAAATGGTATGTTCGTTTATTATCTGGGAAAGAACTGAGATTTGTTCCCTCTAACGTGAGGGCAACAGCGAGATTGAGCTACAGTGTTACAGTGAGGCATGGGTGAAGTCAATGGTGATGGTAGGGGTCTGGTCCAGGAGGCAGGGCTAGGGTTAGGGATAGGTGTTCAGGAAGGAGTATGGGGGGATAGGGTTTGGGTTAGAGTTAGGGACTGGCTGTGATGTGAGGTTGAGATTGTGTTTCAGGTTTACGGTATGGGGGATGACATTGAAACTGACGGTGAGGGATCTGATCCAGCAGCCAGGGCAAGGGTTAGGGTTTAGTGTTCAGTAATGTGTATGGGCAGGATAGGGTTACGGTTACAGTGAGGATGAGGATCTGGCTCTGATGTGACGGTGAGGGTGAGATTAAGCTACAATGTCACAGTGAGAAACGGGTGGGGTTGATGGTTACGGTAGGTGTCTGCTCTAGGAGCCAAGGCTAGGTTTAGGGTTTGGTGTTTGGGAAGGTGAATGAGAGGGATAGAGTTTCAGTTAGAGTTAGGGTCCAGCTGTGATGGGGTGCTTGCAAGACTGTGTTTCAGGTTTACAATTTGGTGGGGGTGACATTGAAACTGATGGTGAGTGGTCAGTTCCAGGTGTCAGGCCTAGGGTTAGGATTTAAGTGTTCAGTAATGTGTACGGACAGAATAGGTTATTGGTAACAGTGAGGATTTGGCTCTGATGTGATGGTAAGGGCGAGATTGAGCTACAGGTTTCTGGTGAGTTGTGGTTGATGTCATTGTTGACTGTGAGGGGTCAGGTCCAAAGGTCAGGGCTAGACTTAGGATTAGGTGTCTGGTAAGGTGTATGGGCAGGATCCGGCTCTGATGTGAGGGCGAGAGTGAGATTGAGCTACAGTGCTACAGTGAGGCATGGGTGGGCATGTGTGATGTCAATGGTGATGGGAGGTGTCTTGTCCACGAGCAAGGGTTTGGGTACATTTAGGTATTCGGGAAGGTATATGGAGGAAATAGGATTGCGGTTAGAGTTAGGGTCCGGCTGTTGTGTGAGGGAGAGTGCGAGATTGTGTTCCAGGTTTATGATTTTGGCAGCAGTGACACTGAAACTGATGGTGAGGGGTCAGGTACAGGGGCCAGAGCTCAGTTTAGGGTTAAGTGTTCAATAGTGTGTGTGTGCAGGAAAGGGTTATTGTTACACTGAAAGTCTGGCTCTGATGTGAGGTTGAGGGTGAAAAATAATCCACAGGTTTAGGGTGGTTTCTGGGTGATATTGATGTTAACCGTGAGGGGTCCAGTACAAGGGCCTGGGCTAGGGTCGGGGTTATGTGTTTCAGAATGTAGGGAGTATAGAGTTATGGTTAGTTTAAGTGTCTGGCTGTAATGTGAGGACGAGTGTGGGTATGAACTTCTGGGTTATAGTGAAGTGTGGGTGTTGTCGATGGGGATGGTGAGGGGTGGGGTCCAGTGGCTAGGGATAGGTTGAGGGTTGGGAGTCTGGTAAGGTGTATGGGGAGGGTATGTTTATGGTCACATTTAGGATTCGGCTCTGATGTGAGGGCGAGAGTGAGATTGAGCTACAGTGTTACAGTGAGGCATGGGTGAAGTCGATGTTAATGGTAGGGGTCTGCTCCAAGTGACAGGGCTAGGGATAGGGTTAGGTTTTCAGAAAGGTGAACTTGGAGTAAAGGATGTCAGTTACAGTTAGGCTCAGGTTATGAAGTGAGGGAGAGGTAGAGACTGAACTTCAGGTTTACAGTGAAGCGTGGGTCACGTCAATGGTTATGGTAGGGGTCTGGACAATGAGCCAGGGCTAGAGTTAGGATTAGGTTTTCAGAAATGTGTACGGGACAGATTGGTTTGTGGTTACAGTTAGGATCTGGCTCTGGTGTGAGGGTGAGGGTGAGACTGAGGTTCAGGTTTACTGTGAGATGTGGGGAAATTGATGGTGTTGGTCAAGTGTCAGGTCCCAGGGCCCTGGGCTAGGTTTAGGCTTAGTGTTTGGTAATGTGGACGGTCATGATAGGGTTATGGTTACAGTGAGTATCTGACTCTGATGTGTGGGTGAGGGAGAGATTGAGCTACAGGTTTATGGTGAGTTGTGGGTAATATCGAGGTATACATGAGGGGTCAGGTCAAAGGGCCAGGGCTACACTTGTGGTTACATGTTCCAGAAGGTGTTTGGGGAGGATAGATTCATGGTTAAAGTTGGTGTCTGGCTCTGATGTGAGGGCAGGTGTGGATATGAACTTCAGGGTTACAGTGAAGAGTGGATGTTGTCGATGGTGACATTGAGGGATTAGGTCAAGAGACCAGGGATAGGGATAGGGTTAGATGTTTGGAAAGGTGTACATTGCAGGATAGGGTTATGGTTACATTGAGGATCCAGGTCTGATGTGAAGCAAGAGTGATATGGAGCTACAGTGTTACAGTGAGGCATGGGTGACATTGATGTTGGTGGTAGTGGTGTGGTTCAAGATCCAGGGCTATGGTTATGGTTAGGTGTTCAGGAAGGTGTACTTGGAGGAAAGGGCTTTTGTTACATTTAGGGTCAGGCTCTGATGTGAGGGCGAGGTAGAGATTGAACTTCAGGCTTTCAGTGAAGTGTGGGTCACTTCAATGTTGATTGTAGTGGTATGAACAATGGGCCAGGGCTAGAGTTAAGGTGAGGTTTTCAGGAATGTGTACAATGTGGATGTGTTTTGGGTTACAGTTGGAATCTGACTCAGATGTGAGTACAAGGGCAAGATTAAGCTTCTGTGTTACTGTGAGGCGTTGGTCATTTCGATGGTGACTGTGAGGGATGAGGTCCAAGATCCAAGGCTAGGTTTAGGGTTAGGAGTTCGATAAGGTGTATGGTCAGGATACTATTATGGTTACAGTTTGGAACTGGCTCTAATATGAGTGTAAGGGAAACACTGAAGTTCAGGATTATGGGCAGGCACGGTTGACATTGATGGTCATCACTAAGGATAAAGTGCCCGAGTATGGCTAGGGTTAGGGTTAGGTGTTCCGTAAGTTGTACAGGGTGGATAGGGTTGTTGTTGCAGTTAGGATGTGGCTCTGATGTGATAACGATTGTGAGATTGAGTTTGAGGTTTATGGTGAGGCATGAGGGACGTCAATGATGTCGGGCAGGTGTCAGGTCTAGGGTTCCTGGGCCAGGGTTCGCTTTAGTTTTAGGTGACGTGTGTGGGCAGTATAGGTTTACAGTTACACCGAGGATCTGGCTCTGATGTCAGGCTGATGGTGGGATTGAGCTGCAGGTTTATGGTGAGGTGTGGGTCATGTTGATGTTGACTGTGAAGGGCAGGGCAAGTTTTAGATTATGCTTTCTGGAAGGTGTACAGGAAGGAGAGCATTACGGTTAGAGTTAGGGTCATCTTCTGATGTGATTGCAAGTGCAGTATGAACTTTAGGGTTACAGTGAAGCTTGCGTGTTGTCGATGGTGATGGTGAGGGGTAAGGTCAAGTATCCAGGGAGAAGATTAGGGTTGGGAGTCTGGTAAGATGTACATTCAGGGTAGGATTATGGTTATATTTAGGATCTGGCTCTGATGTGAGGGCAACAGCGAGATTGAGCTACAATGCTACAGTGAGTAGCGGGTGGGGTTGATGGTTTTGGTAGGGGTCTGCTACAGGACCGAAGGCTAGGGTTAGGGTTAGGTGTTCAGGAAGGTAAATAGGGGGGATAGAGTTTCGCTCAGAGTTAGGGTCCGGCTGTGATGTGAGGGTGATTGCGAGATTGTGTTTCTGGTTTGCAATTTGGCAGGGGTGACTTAGAAACTGATGGTGAGTGGTCAGTTCCAGGGGCCAGGCCTAGGCTTAGGGCTAAGTGTTTGGTAATGTGTATGGGCAGGATAGGGTCACGGTAACAGTGAGGATTTGGCTGTGATCAGATGGTGAGGGCGAGATTGAGCTACAGGTTTATGGTGAGTTGTGGTTGATGTCGATGCAGACTTTGAGGGTTCAGGTACAAAGGTCAGGGCTAGCCTTAGGATTAGGTGTCTGGTAAGGTGTACGGGCAGGATAGGGGTATGGTTACATTTAGGATCCGGCTCTGATGTGAGGGCGAGAGTGAGATTGAGCTACAGTGCTACAGTGAGGCATGGGTGGGCATGTGTGACGTCAATGGTGATGGGAGGTGTCTTGTCCACGAGCAAGGGTTTGGGTTAGATTTAGGTATTCGGGAAGGTATATGGAGGGAATAGGATTGCGTTTAGAGTTAGGGTCCAACTGTGATATGAGGGAGAGTGCGAGATTGTGTTCCAGGTTTATGTTATGGCAGAGGTGACACTTTAACTGATGGTGAGGGTCAGGTCCAGGGCCCAGAGATCAGTTTAGGTTTAAGTGTTCAGTTGTGTGTGTGGGCAGGACAGGGTTATGGTTACAGTGAAAATCTGGCTCTGATGTATGGGTGAGGGAGAAAATGAGCCACAGGTTTAGGGTGGTTTCTGGGTGATATTGATGTTAACCGTGAGGGGTCCAGTACAAGGGCCAGGGCTAGGGTCGGGGTTATGTGTTTCAGAATGTAGGGAGTATAGAGTTATGGTTAGTTTAAGTGTCTGGCTGTAATGTGAGGACGAGTGTGGGTATGAACTTCAGGGTTACAGTGAAGCGTGGGTTTTGTTGATGGTGACGGTGAGGGGTGGGGTCCAGTGGCCAGGGATAGGGTTAGGGTTGGGAGTCCGGTAAGGTGTATGGGCAGGGTAGATTTATGGTTACATTTAGGATCCAGCTCTGATGTGAGGGCAACAGTGAGATTGAGCTACAGTGTTACAGTGAGGCATGGGTGAAGCCGATGTGGATGGTAGGCGTCTGGTCCAAGTGATGGGGCTAGGGATAGGGTTAGTGTTAGGTTTTCAGAAAGGTGTACTTGGAGTAAAGGATTTCAGTTACAGTTAGGCTCAGGTTATGAAGTGAGGGAGAGGTAGAGATTGAACTTCAGGCTTATAGTTAAGCGTGGGTCACGTCAATGGTGATGGTAGGGGTCTGGACAATGTGCCAGGGCTAGAGTTAGGATTAGGTTTTCGGAAATGTGTACGGGACAGATTGGTTTGTGGTTACAGTTAGGATCCGGCTCTGGTGTGAGGGTGAGAGTGAGAGTGAGACTGAGGTTCAGGTTTACTGTGAGACATGGGGAAATCAATGGTGTTGGTCAAATGTCAGGTCCCGGGGCCCTGCGCTAGATTTAGGCTTAGTGTTTGATAATGTGGACAGTGTGATAGGGTCATGGTTACAGTGAGGATCTGGCTCTGATGTGTGGGTGAGGGAGAGATTGAGCTACAGGTTTATGGTGAGTTGTGGGTAATTTCGAGGTATTCCTGAGGGTTCAGGTCAAAAGGCCAGGGCAAGGGTTGTGGTTACATGTTCCAGAAGGTGTTTGGGGAGGATAGAGTCATGGTTAAAGTTAGTGTCTGGCTATGATGTGAGGGCAGGTGTGGATATGAACTTCAGGGTTACAGTGAAGAATGGATGTTGTCGATGGTGACATTGAGGGATTAGGTCAAGAGACCAGGGATAGGGATAGGGTTAGATGTTCAGAAAGGTGTACATGCAGGATAGGGTTATGGTTACATTGAGGATCCAGCTCCGATGTGAGGGCAAGAGCGATATTGAGCTACAGTGTTACAGTGAGGCATGGGTGACATTGATGTTGATGGTAGTGGTGTGGTTCAAGGGCCAGGGCTATGGTTATGGTTAGGTGTTCAGGAAGGTGTACTTGGAGGAAAGGGTTTTGGTTACATTTAGGGTCAGGCTCTGATGTGCAGGCAAGGTAGAGATTGAACTTCAGGCTTTCAGTGAAGTGTGGGTCACATCAATGTTGATTATAGTGGTATGAACAATGGGCCAGGGCTAGAGTAAAGGTGAGGTATTCGGAAATGTGTACGAGGTGGATGTGTTTTGGGTTACTGTTGGGATCCAACTCAGATGTTAGAGCCAGGGCAAGTTTGAGCTTCAGTGTTACTGTGAGGTGTTGGTCTTTTCGATGGTGACTGTGAGGGATGATGTCCAAGATCCAAGGCTAGGTTTAGGGTTAGGTGTTCGATAAGGTGTACGGTCAGGATACTATTATGATTACAGTAAGGAACTGGCTCTAATGTGAGTGTAAGGGAAACACTGAGGTTCAGGATTATGGCAGGCGTGGTTGACATTGATGTTGACCATTAAGGGTAAAGTGCCAGGGTATGGCTAGGGTTAGGGTTAGGTATTCCGTAAGTTGTACAGGGTGGATGGGTTGTGGTTACAGTTAGGATGTTGCTCTGATGTGATAATGATTGTGAGATTGCGGTTGAGGTTTATGGTGAGGCATGAGGGAAGTCGATCGTGTCAGGGAGGTGTCAGATCTAGGGTCCCTGGGCCAGGGTTCACTTTAGTTTTAGGTGATGTGTGTGGGCAGTATAGGTTTACGGTTACACCGAGGATCTGGCTCTGATGTCAGGGTGATTGTGGATTTAAGCTGCAGGTTTATGGTGAGGTGTGGGTCATGTTGATGTTGACTGTGAAGGGTCAGGTCCAAGGGCAGGGCAAGTTTTAGAGTTATGCTTTCTAGAAGGTGTACGGGAAGGATAGCATTATGGTTAGAGTTAGGGTCATCTTCTGATGTGATTGCAAGTGCGGTATGAACTTCAGGGTTACAGTGAAGCTTGCGTGTTGTCGATGGTTGTGGTGAGGGGTCAGGTCCAGCGGCCAGGGCAAGGGTTAGCATTAGTTGTTTGGTAAAGTATATGGGCAGGATAGGGTTATGATTACATTTAATATCTGCTCTGATGTGAGGGTGACAGCTAGATTGAGCAACAGTGTTACAGTGAGGCATGGGTGCTCTCAATTTGGACAGTATCGGTCTGACCATGAGCCAGCGCTAGGGTTAGGGTAAGGTTTTTGGGAATGTATATGGGGAGGATAGGTTTACAGTTACACTTAGGATCCAGCTGTGATGTCAGGGTGAGGGCGAGATTGAGGTTCAGTGTTACTGTGAGGCATTGGTTATGTCGATGGTAACTGTGAGGGATGAGGTCGAAATTCCAGGGCTAGGGTTATGGCTTGGAGTCTGATAAGGTGTATGGTCAGGTTTGTGTTATGTTTACATTCAGGACACGTCTCTAATGTGATGGTGAGTGCGAGATTTATGATCAGTATAACAACGACCTTTGGTGGACATCGATGTTGACCATTACAGGTAAGTTGCTATGGCAGAGCTAGGATTAGTATTACGTGTTCCGTAAGGTGTACTGGGAGGAATGGATTTCGATTACACTTAGCATCAGGCACTGATGTGAGGACAACGCGAGATTGAGCTTCAGTGTTAATGTGAGGCATTTGATGATTTTGATGTTGACTGTGGGGGATGGGGTCCAAATCCAGGGCTAGGGTTAGGGTCAGAAGTCTGATATGGTGTATGGTCAGGATACTATTATGGTTACAGTAAGGAACCAGCTCTAATGTGAGTGTAAGGGAAAGACTGAGGTTCAGGATTATGGGCATGCATGGGTGACATCGATGTTGACCATTAAGGATAAAGTGCCAGGGTAAGGCTAGGATTAGGGTTAGGTGTTCCGGAATGTGTACAGGGAGGATAGGGTTGCAGTTAGAGTTAGGATCTGGCTCTGATGTTAGGATGAGGGTGAGACTGATGTTCAGGTTTATCTTGAGGTGTGAGGGACATCGATGGTGTTGGTCAAGTGTCAGGTCCAGGAGCACTTGGCTAGGTTTAGGTTTAGTGTTCAGTAATGTGGACAGGCAGGATAGGGTTACAGTAACAGTGAGGATCTGGCTCTGATGTGAGGATGAGGGCAATATTGAGCTACAGGTTTGTGGTGAGTTGTCAGTGATGTTGATGTAGACCCTGAAGTGTCAAGTCCAAGGGCCAAGGGTAGCATTATGGTTAGGTGTTCCAGAAGGTGTTTGTGGACGATAGAGTCACGGTTCGAGTAAGGGTCCTGCTCTGGTGTGAGGGTAAGTGCAGATATGAACTTCAGGGTTACCATGAATCATGGGTGTTGTCAACAGTGACTTTGAGGAGGTAGGTCGTGATACCAGGGCTAGGTATAGGGTTGGAGTTTGGTAATGAGTATGGGCAGGCTAGTGTGATGGTTACATTTAGGATCGACTCTGATGTGAGGACGAGAGCAAGATTGAGCTACAGTGTTACAGTGAGGCATGGGTGACATCGATGTTGATGGTAGAGGTCTGCTAAAAGAGCCAGGGCTCAGGTTATGGTTAGGTTTTTGGGAAGGTGTACTTGTAGGTAAGGGTTTCAGTTACATTTAGGCTCTGATGTGAGGGCAAAGTAGAGATTGAACCTCAGGACTACAGTGAAACGTGCGTCACGTCAATGGTGACAGTATGGGTCTGGACACTGAGCCAGGGCTAGAGTAAGGGTTACGTTTTTGGAAATGTGTATGGGACAGATAGCTTTATGGTTACACCTAGGATCGTGATCTAAGGGCAATAGCACGGTAGAGCAACAGTGTTACAGTGAGGCATGGGTAATGTCAATGGTGACAGTAGGGGTCTTAACCACGAGCCAGTGCTAGGGTTAGGATTAGGTTTACGGAAAGGTGTACATGGAGGGTAGGTTTATGGTTACAATTAGGATCCAGCTCTGATGTGAGGGTGTGGGCCAGATTGAGGTTCAGTGTTAATGTGAAGCATTGGTGATGTCGATAGTGACTGTGAGGGATGAGGTCCAAGTTCCAGGGCTAGGGTTAGGGCTTGGAGTTTGATAAGGTATACAGTCAGGATTGTGTTACAGTTACATTCAGGACCCCACTCTAATGTGAGGGTTAGTGCGAAATTGAGGTTCAGGATAAAAAGGAGCTGTGATGGACATTGATGTTGACCATTAGGGATAAGGTGCAATGGCAGGGCTATGATTAGGGTTAGGTGTTCCTCAATGTGTACAGGGTGGATAGGTTTGCGGTTAGACTTAGGATGTGGCTCTGATGTGACAATGATTGTGAGTCTGAGGTTGAGGTTTATGGTGAGGCATGAGGGACGTCGATGATGTCGGTCAGGTGTCAGGTCCAGGGTTCCTGGGCTAGGATTAGGTTTAGTGTTAAGTAATGTGTACGGGCAGGATAGATTTATCGTTACACTGAGGATCCAGCTCAGAAGTCAGGGTGACAGCGAGATTGTGCTTCAGGTTCATGGTGAGGTGTGGGTCATGTGGATGTTGAACTTGAGGGGACAGGTCCAAGGGCAGGGCAAGGTTTAGAGTCAGGTTTTCCTGAAGATCTACGGGAAGTATAGCATTACAGTTAGAGTTAGAATCAGCTTCCGATATGATTGCAAGTGCGGGTATGAAGTTCAGGGCTACAGTGAAGCATGGGTGTTGTCGATGGTGATGGTGAAGCGTCACATCGAGTGGCCAGGACTAGGGTTAGGGTTAGGTGTTTGGTAAGGGGTATGGTCAGGATAAGGTTATGGTTACATTTAGGATCCAGCTCTAATGAGAGGGCGACAGCACAATAGAGCAACAGTGTTACAGTGAGGCATGGGTGATGTCGATGATGACAGAAGGGGTCTGGACCATGAGCCAATGCTTAGGTTAGGGTTAGGTTTTTGGAAAGGTGTACAGGTAGGATAGATTTACGGTTAAAGTTAGGATCCAGCTCTGATGTGAAGACGAGAGTGAGACTGAGCTACAGTGTTACAGTGAGGCACTGGTTATGTTGATAGTGACTGTGAGGGACGAAGTCCAAGTTCCAGGGCTAGGGTTAGGGCTTGGAGTTCGATAAGGTGTATGGTCTGGATTGTGTTATGGTTACATTCAGGACCCGGCTCTAATGTGAGGGTGAGTGAGAGATTGAGGATCAGGATAACAAGGACCTGTGGTGGACATCAATGTTGACCATTAGGGATAAGGTGCAATTATAGGGCTAGGGTTAGGGTTAGGTGTTCCTTAAGGTGTACTGGGAGGAAAGGATTTCGATTCCACTTAGTGTTGGGCTCTGATGTGAGGGTGAGGAAAAGATTGAACTTTCAGGCTTACACTGAAGCATGGGTGACGTTGACGGTGATGGGAGAGGTCTGGTCCACTAACCAGTATAGGGTTAGGGTTAGCTGTTTGGTAATGTGTACAGGGTGTATATGGTTGCAGTTAGAAGTGAGATTTGCCTCTGATGTGAGGACGAGGGTGAGACTGAGTTTCAGGTTTATCGTGAGGTGTGGGGGACATCGATGTTGTTGGTCAAGTGTCAGGTCTAGGTGCCCAGGTCTAGGTTTAGCTTTAGTGTTTGGTAATGTGGACAGGCAGGACAGGGTTATGGTTACAGTAAGGATCTGGCTCCGATGTGAGGGTGAGAGGTAGATTGAGCTACAGGTTTATGGTGACTTGTGGGTGATGTCAATGTAGACCCTGAGGTGTCAGTTCCAAGGGCCAGGGCTAGAGTTACATTTAGGTGTTCCAGAAGGTGTGTGTGGAGGATAGAGTCATGGTTAATGTAAGGGTCTGGCTCTGATGTGAGGGCAAGTTTGGGTATGAACTTCAGGGTTACAGTGAATAGTGGGTGTTGTCAATGGTGACTTGAGTGTATAGGTGATGATACCAAGACTAGGGACAGGGTTGGAGTTCGGTAAGGTGTACGGGCAGGATAGGGTTGTGGTTTCATTTAGGATCCAGCTCTGATGTTAGGGCAAGAGCTAGATTGAGCTACAGTGTTACAGTGAGGCAGGGGTGACATCGATGTTGTTGGTAGAGGTCTGCCAAAAGAGCCACGGCTAGGGTTATGGTTAGGTGTTCGGGAAGGTGTACTTGGAGGAAAGGGTTTCAGTTACATATAGGTTCAGGCTCTTACAAGAGGTCGAGGTAGAGATTGAATGTCAGGCTTATAGTGAAGCATGGGTCATGTTGATGGTGTCATTAGGGATCTGGACAATAAGCAAGGGCTAGAGTTATGGTTAGGTTTTCAGAAATGTGTACGGGATGGATAGGTTTATGGTTATAGTTAGTACCCAGCTCTGATGTGAGGGCGAGGGCAAGATTGAGCTTCAGTGTTATTGTGAGACATTGGTGATTTCGATGTTGACTGTGGGGGATAAGGTCCAAGATCCAGGGCTAGGTTTAGGGTTTGGAGTTCGATAAGGTGTATGGTCAGGATACTATTGTGGTTACAGTTAGGAACCAGCTCTAATGTGAGTAAGGGCAAGATTGAGGTTCAGGAATATGGGCAGGCATGGTTGACACTGATGTGGACCTTAAGGAATAAGGTGCTAAGGTATGGCTACGATTAAGGTTAGGTGTTCCGGAAGGTGTACAAGGTGGATAGGGTTGCGGTTAGAGTTAAGATGCAGCTCTGATGTGATGATGATTGTGAGACTGAGGTTGAGGTTTATGGTGAGGCATGGGGGACATGGATGATGTTGATCAGGTGTCAGGTCCAGGGTCCCTGGGCTAGGGTTAGGTTTAGTGCTAGGTAATGTACATGGGAAGGATAGGTTTATGGTTCCACTGAGGATCAGGCTCAGATGTCAGGTTGACAGCAATATTGGGCTTCAGGTTCATGGTGAGGATGGGTCATGTTGATGTTGACCGTGAGGGGTCAGGTCCAAAGGCCGGGCCAGGATTAGAGTTAGGTTTTCCAGAAATTGTATGGGGAGGATTGCATAATGGTTAGTGTCACTGTGCACTTCTGATGCGATTGCGAGTGCAGGTATGAACTTCAGGGCTACAGTGAAGCGTGGGTGTTGTCAATTTTGATGGTGAGGGGTCAGGTCGAGTGGCCAGGGCTATGTTTAGGGTTAGGTGTTTGGTAAGGGGTATGGGAAGGATAGGTTTATGGTTACATTTAGGATCCAGCTCTGATGTGATGGCAACAGCGAGATTGAGCAACATTGTTACTGTGAGGCATGGGTGATGTCAATGGTGACAGTAGGGGTCTGTACCAAGAGCCAGCTCTATGGTTATGGTTAGGTTTTCAGAAAGTTGTATGGGGAGGATAGGTTTATGGTTGCAGTTAGGATTCAGCCCTGATGTGAGGGCGAGGGTGAGATTAAGGTTCAGTGTTACTGTGAGGCACTGGTTATGTCGATGGTTGCTGTGAGGGATGAGGTCCAAGTACCAGGGCTAGGGTTAGGGCTTGGAGTTCGATAAGGTTTACTGTCAGGATTGTGTTAGGGTTACATTCAGGGCCCGGCTCTAATGTGAGGGTGAGTGTGAGATCGAGGTTCAGGATGGCAAGTACCTGTGGTGCACATTGATGTTGACCTTTAGGGATAAGGTGCAATGGCATGGCTAGGGTTAGGGTTAGATGTTCTGCAAGGTGTACTGGGAGGAAAGGATTTTGATTACACTTAGCATCAGGCTCTGATGTGAGGGTGAGGGAGAGATTGTACTTCAGGCTTACACTGAAGCATGGGTGGCGTTGACGGTGATGGGAGGGGTCTGGTCCACTATCCAGGTCTAGGGTAAGGTTTAGGTGTTCGGTAATGTGTACAGGGTGGATAGGGTTGCATTTAGAGCTAGGATCTGCCTCTGATATGAGGACAAGGGTGATGTTCAGGTTTATCATGAGGTGTCGGTGATATTGATGGTGTTGGTCAAGTGTCAATTCCAGGGGCACTGTGCTAGGTTTAGGTTTTAGTGTTCCATAATTTGGAGAGGCAGGATAGGGTTATAGTTATAGTGAGAATCTTGCTCTGATGTGAGCGCAAGAGCAAGATTGAGCTACAGTTTTACAGTGAGGCATGTGCGATGTCGATGGTGATGGTAGGGGTTTGGCCCAGAGCCATGGCTATGGTTATGGATAGTTGTTCGTGAAGGTTTACAGGGTCATAGGGTTTCTATTAGAGTTAGGATCTGGCTGTGACATGAGAACGAGGGAGAGAATGATGTTCAGGTTTATGGTGAGGTGATGGGTGTGTTGATGGTTATGGTGAGTAGTGAGTTCCAGGCGCCAGGGCAAGGGTTTGGCTTAATTGTTCGGTAATGTGCACAGGCAGTATAGGGTTACAGTTACACTGAGGATCTGATTTTGATCTGCGAGTGAGAGCCAGATGGAGCTACAGGTTTACAGTGAGTTGTGGGTGATGTCGATGTTGACCGTGAGGGGTCAGGTCCAAGGGCCAGGGCAAGAGCTAGGGTTAGGTGTTGCAGAAGGTGATTGGGAGGATAGAGTTACAGTTAGAGTAAGGGCCCATCTCTGATGTGAGTGCAAGAGCGAGTATGAACATCAGGGTTACGGTGAAGCATGGGTGTTTTTGATGGTGACGGTGATGGGTTAGGTACAGGAACCAGTTTAGGGTTAGGTTTAGGGGTTCAGTAAGGTGTACGGGCATGTTTGTGTTACAGTTACAGTTAGGAACTAGCTCTGATGTGAAGCTGAAGGGGAGATTGAGGTTCAGATTTACTGGAAGGCATGGTGAACATCAAACGTGACCATGTGGGGTCAGGTGCAAAGGCAGGGCTATGGTTAGCGTTAGGTGTTTGGTAAGGTGTACTGGGAGGAAAGGGTTTCAGTTACATTTAGGGTCAGGCTCTGATGTGAGGGCAAGGGAAATATTGAACTTCAGGCTTACAGTGAATTGTCGGTCACGTCAATGTTGACAGTAGGGGTCTGGACCACAAGCCAGGGCTAGGGCTAGGGTTAGGTTTTCAGAAATATGTACGGGCGGATAGTTTTACGGTTACTGTTAGGATCGAGCTCTGATGTGAGGGCGAGGGTGAGATTGAGGTTCAGTGTTACTGTGAGGCATTGGTGATGTCAATGGTGACTGTGAGAGATGAGGTCCAAGTTCCAGGGCTAGGGTTAGGTATTGGAGTTTGGTAAGGTATATGTTCAGGATTGTGTTACAGTTACAGTCAGGAACCAGCTCTAATGTGAGGGTGAGTGCAAGATTGAGGTTCAGGATGGCAAGGAGGCATGGTGGACATCAATGTTGACCTTTAGGGATAAGATGCAAGGGCAGGGCTAGGGTTATGGTTAGGTATTCCGTTAGGTGTACTGGGAGGAAATGGTTTCGGTTACATTTAGGGTCAGGCTCTGATGTGAGGGTGAGGGAAAGATTGAACTTCAGGCTTTCAGTGAATTGTCGTTCACATCGATGTTGACAGTAGGCGTCTGGACCACTATCCAGAGCTTGGGTTATGGTTATGTTTTCGGAAAGGTGTACAGGGAGTATAAGTTTATGGTTACAGTTAGGATCTGGTTCTGATGTGAGGGCGAGATTGAGATTCAGTGTTACTGTGAGGCATTGGTGATGTCGATGGTGACTGTGAGGGATGAGGTCCAAGTTCCAGGGCTAGGGTTAGGGCTCGGATGTTCAATATGGTGTACTGTCAGGATTGTGTTATGGTTACAGTCAGGAACTGGCTCTAATGTGAGTGTGAGGGTGAGATTGAGTTTCAGGATGGCAAGGAGGTGTGGTGGACATCAATGTTGACCATTAGGGATAAGGTGCAAGGGCAGGGCTAGGGTTAGGGTTAGGTGTTCCATAAGGTGTACTGGGAGGAGAGGATTTCGGTCACACTTAGCATCAGCCTCTGATCTGAGTGCACGAGAGAGATAAAACTTCGGGCTTTCACCAAAGCATGGGTGACATCAATGGTGATGGGAAGGGTCTGGTCCACTAGCCAGGGCTAGGGTTAGGGTTAGGTGTTTGGGAAGGTGTATGGGCAGTGTAGGGTTGCAGTTACATTTAGGATCCAGTTCTGATGTGAGGGTGACAGCAAGATTCAGCTACTCTGTTACAGTGGGGCATTGGTGACATCTATGGTGACACTAGGAGTCTGGTCCAAGAGCCATGGCTATAGATAGGGTTAGGTTTTCATGAAGGTGTACAGGGTGATAGGGTTTCTGTTAGAGTCGTGGTCCAGATGTAATGTGAGGGTGAGTGTGAGATTGTGTTTCACGTTTATGTTTACATGGGGGTGACATTGAAAATGATGGTGAGGGGTCAAGGCCAGCAGCCAGTGCTAGGGATAGGTTTAAGTGTCTGTTAAGGTGTACTGGAAGAATAGGGTTACTGATAGAGTCAGCGTCCATCTCTAATATGTGGGCGATAGTGACACTGACTTTCAGGGTTGCGGGGAGGCATGGGTGACATTGATGCTGACGATGAGAGTTCAGATCCAGTGGACAGGGCTCGGGTTTATGTTTAGGTGTTCTGTAAGCTGTAAGGACAGGATATGTTTACGGTTACTGTGAGGATCCGGCTCTGAATTGAGGATGGAGACGATATTGAGCTTCAGGTTTATGGTGAGGTGTGGGTGATGTTGATGGTGACTGTGAGGGGTCAGGTCCAAAGGCCATGGCTAGGGTTAGGTTTTGTGTTAGGTAATGTGTACAGGCAGGATAGGGTTATGGTTACAGTTAGAATCCAGGTCTGATGTCAGGGCAAGGATGAGATTGGGCTGCAGGTATATTGTGAGGTATGTGTGATCTCAATGATGATCATGAGAAGTCAGGTCCAAAGGCCAGATCTAGGGTTAGGATTAGGATTTTGGTTAGATGTACAGGCAGCGTAGTATTCCGGTTAACATTAGGATCCGGTTCTGACGTGAGGGGCAGGGTGAGATTGAGCCTCAGAGTTATGGTGAGGCATTGGTGATGTCCATGGTAACCACGAGGGGTCTGGAGCGAGTTCAGGGGTATTGTTATTGTTAGGTGTTTGGTAAGGTGTACAAGGTGGGCAGGGTTGTGGGTACTGTTAGGGTCAGGCTGTGATATGAGGACAAGGGCGAGAATGAGGTTCAGGTTTATGGTGAGGTGTGGGGTGCATTGATGGTTGCGGTGAGGAGTCAGGTCCAGGGGCCAGGGCTAGGGTTAGGCTTAAGTGTTTGGTAATGTGTACAGGCCAGATAGGTTTGCGGTTACAGTGAGGATCTGGCTCTGATGTGAGGGTGAGGGCGAGATTGAGCTACAGGTTTATGGTTAGTTGTGGGTGATGTCAATGTAGACCCTGACGTGTCAGGTCTAAGGGTCAGGGCTAGGGTTACAGTTAGGTGTTCCAGAAGGTGTTTGGGGAGGATAGAGTTAGTTAGAGTAAGGGTCCATCTGTGATGTGAGGGCAAGTATGAGTATGAACTTCAGTTTTACAGTGAAGCATGTGTGTTGTTGATGGTTATGGTGAAGGGTCAGGTCGAGTGGCCAGGGCAATGATTAGGGTTTGGTGTTCAGGAAGGTGTACGGACATGATAGGGGTATGGTTACATTTAGGATCTGGCTATGACGTGAGTGCAACAGCAAGATTGAGCTACAGTGTTACAGTGAGGCATGGGTGACATTGATGGTGATAGTAGGTGTCTGGTCCAAGAGCCAGGTATAGAGTTAGGGTTAGCATTAGGATTTGGGTTAGGGTTGGGTTTGGGTTCGGGGTCTGCGTCAGTGTCGGGGTCAGTGTCAGGGTCAGGGTCAGGGTCAGGGTCAGGTTTAGGGTTGTTAGGGTTAGGATTAGGTTTAGGGTTAGGGTTAGTATTAGTATTAGGGGTTAGGATTTGGGTTAGGGTAAGGGTTAGTGTTAGGATTAGGTTGGGGTTAGAGTTAGGATTTGGGTTAGGGGTAGGTTAGGGGTTGGGGTAGGGTGAATTCTCTTCTGTTGTCTTTCAGTAAATGCTGGCTGCAAAGGTGCATCAGTAGATTGGGGGAATATAATCAGTGTTTTTGAATGCCAGACTGAGGCATTTACAGTTAGTTATTGGGTTCTGGAGGGCTATCACTGTGGTGCCACAGTTTGACAATGTTCCCAGAACCTGTATTGTTAACAAAATCTGATTTCTTTCCTGCAATATCACATTTGGAGAAACTAAGAATGAGAGGTGAAATAACATCCTCAAGATTGCCTTGAATGAGAGCAAGAGGACTTGAAAATGGTTAGGATGTACAAATCTGTGTTTACAAGTTTCTAGAGCAGCCTCAAAGGTCCATGGTCCAAAGTAGATGTGACTTTCATAAGACACTGATTTTAGTAACAGGTGAGTAGGCAGTGGTATTGGATCCGATCTCTCAGCAAAGCTTTAATGGAAGATGAGTATTATTGCTTCCAGTTAGGGGCTAAGAATCATATTTGCTTTAGTGAAATATGTGAATTTGTGATCAAGGAAGATCTTGAGTTAAATCTGATGAATATCAAGGAAATACTTTAATAAGTTTTCAGGTCTTACAGTTATCCTTCAGACCTCTTCTGTTACATTTGTTCTCCTTGATCAGTTGTTCCTTTAGAAAAGTAACTCCTCAGCAAGATGAGAAATGGATTGAACTTGAATGCTGGACAGGAGGGGAGTATATGATGCATCCTGCTCTGAGAAAGAGCCATGCTTTTGCTCATGCCATCGCCTCTGCCTAGAATGCCTTTCCATTAAATTCACTCAACCCATTCTCATTCATCAATGCAGCTTCCTGCATGTTTTTGGATCTGACTTTCTCTTCCTGACTACATAGTCCCCTAAGTAGGAGGTACGGAGTGTCTTCCTCATTGTTGCACTCTCTCTCTCTCATGATACTGGCTCATTTAAGCACATCAGTTTTTGTTTTTTACTGTGGGATTCCACCAATCAGACCTTGAAATAGAGGTTCAAGTACAAGTGCTTTATTTGAAAGATATAAGGGACACCACTGGGGGAGTCGGGAAGGAAATGAGAAACTGGAGGGTAGCCACAGTTGTGTTGTTAAGCCAGTTTTCACAACAGGCAATACAAGTTTAATTCTACAGGGAACTTTAGCACACCCATCAGAATATACTTACTCATGGGTGTGTGAACTGGGATTTTATATAGCAATTCCCAATATTCACTGGTTGAGGGTTACTCCTAGAGTGTGAGTTCCCTGGCACCTCTGGCCTTCAGTGCCTGTGGGCAGAAGGCCGGCCCTGTAGTAATAGGGGAAAACCCCTCAGGTCTGAGCTACAGATACTGCAGTTTGTCTTCTGTAGAGAACACTGACTGGTAGGGCCTGAAGGATATGGGCGGGGCACAAGCAACACCTGCTACAGGGTGCAACAAATGGCTACAACCAGAGAGGTTGCAACCAGAGAGGAAATTTCAGGAGACTCTGCAATTAAGAGGACAGGATCAAGCCACCTCCTCTCTGGATGAGGACAGGTAATAAGAGACAACCCTGTGCACAATACCAAAGTGCAAAATGCCAGCCTCATGTGGAGCAGAGATTCTCCTAACCCACTCATCAGCAGGACAAGAGCATTGGGTTGTTTTTAGCAGGAGAGCTCATAGGTTTGTGTCAACTCAGGTGTGCTCCCTGACCTTGCCACTGGACATCTTGATTAACTGTGAACAATGTTCACAGAGAAGTCAACCAAAAGTGAAAGGGATGAGAAAAGCTAATGAGCCATAAAAGATCCTGAAAAAGCCTGCAAATTAGTCTGATGGTCCTTTTCCCTTTCAGTAGTAATTATTCGTGATATTAGGAATTTCTGCTTATCATTCAGATAATCAAAATTGGGGACTGCACACCTTCTTTCTATTCATAGAAGCCTCCAAAATAGCTGCCTCAGTTCAAATGAACAAATATTTTTCAGTCACATGTGACTATGAAAGTGAGAAAATGAAGACATGTCAGATTTAATGGAGTTTTGCTGAGCAATGGTATAGAATTTTAGCTTTGATATCAAATGAACTCGGGTTTTGATTCCTGATCCACCATGAACTTAGTTACTTGCTGCGTAACTTTGGGCAAATACCTCAAACTCTCTAAATCACAATTCCTCATTTGTAAAATCGGTAAAATGGTAGTGATACTTAGCTAATAGACTCATGAGGATTAAAGGAAATAATAACATTAAAGATTATTGCCTGAAATTCAGTAAGAGCTCAGCAGTTTCAATTCTAATGTTTCCATAGTGGTTGGCTGTTGAAATGGTAGGAGCTGTGGCTGTGCTCATCATGGCACTGTGAGCAGGCTAGTCCCTCCTACTGCTGAAGCATTGTGAAAACATGGACTTTGAAGAGAAGCAAATCCTGAATTTTAATTTTACCTATGAGTACAGTTGTGTGCATGTTTGAGTGTAAGAACCGTGGTAGAAACATTTACAAACCAGCAAGCAGTATTTGGATCTGAATAAAAATAACAGCTCAATAAGGAGCTGCGTTTACCTTATCTGCCTTCATCTCAGTTAAAGTAGACCCCAAAGTGGGTAATTCTTAGTGTTTATAAAAGTTTTTTCTAATTAAAAAATTCCTTGATAGTTCTGTCATGAAAGGAAAAATGTAAACCCTTCATTTTTACTGTAAACTATCTGATCATTTTACTGAGACAATCTTTTAAAGCTAGTGGTTGTTCATTCACCAAAATAACTTAAGCTTCAGGAATATGTCATAAGAACAAATTTGTGAGTCTGCAAAGTGTGTCATGACCCGAAGTTAAAAACTTAATAGATAAAACAATTCCATCACCATTATGGGAAATGAAAGACAGGTAAATACATGTAATTTGTAAATACAGTTCAGGGTAGGCTCAGAACAACTCCAGGTCTAAATCCATTAGCACAATGTGAAACATACTTTTTTCTAATCTGTAAATCTTTGCAGTGGGAGAGCAGCTTTTGACCCGATTTTATCACTTCACAAAATAAAATATTTAACACATGTGAAGAAAAGTTGACAGTAGAAAAATTGTTTTGTTCAGAATCACAGGGTGGATAATGCTTTGTGAAAGGAGGGACTTCAGTGATTCACTAGGTGATAGAAATTCATGCTCAGTTATGCCAACCTACCTACTAATTTTGGCATGTCATTAATATGCTGCATTAAAAGTTGTCTTAATACTTTCAGTGCAGAAGTTGCTACCAGTATATACATATAACTTGTTTTCTGAAAGATATGCTATATTCTCATACATTTTGGATACACATTTTAGCCATAAAATATTTTACTTTCTAAAAACATACTTAATCATCCATATTTCCTTTTCTGTGGTATGTTTTATAGTTAATGTTATTAATATATATATTATTTACATGGATTACTTCATACCAAAGGTTGAGACCTTTGTCTGAGTTAAGCTGTTTAAAAAACAGTGATGATCCTCAATTAAAATGAGGAAACAGTCAGGCTGATATAGGTTCTTATTTCTACCATTGTATCTATTAGACAAGTTTGTGTCCTCTTTTTGGTACTTCAGTTTCTCCATCACTGAAATGGGCACTTTTCTGGTATATTCTGTATGAAAGCTACCTGTTACTCCAAAAAGCAAGAATTAAAATTCAGTATTTCCCCCCCCCTCAAATCAATGCTTTTTCATTTGTACTAGGTAACTGAAGGGAATAGTCACTTTCAGGTTTTTTCCATGTATGTGTTTTTCGTGGGAAAGAAAGTCAAGGTCGTGTTCTCAGGAGACTCACAGAGCACAATGCCTGATTGTCATTCCCTTTGGTCTCCATCTAAGTTAGACATGTTAACACACAGAAGCCACACATATGGAACCTAGGTGGCTCAACCCTATGGAATGTGTACATTGAGTCAAGGCAGCCTGTATTTGTGTACTAATGATGAATACTTCTGGTTTTGGCAAATCACAATTGTACAGAATGGGAGATGCTACAACCATTCACCTCTGCCTCACTTTTCTCCAGTGTACTGTAGGCTTGTACTTCCACATCCCTGTCCACATCCTGACCTTGAAATTAAAGCTATGCATCTAGCTTTGTTCAAAAACTCTAAGTTGAAATGATGTACGTCACTTCAGGACAGAAGCACTGCAGTGCGGCACACACTCTCCGCCTCTCTTTTATTGATGTGGCCATCAAGAATGCCTATGGCAGCAAGAAGTAATGTTAGGAGCATGGAGAAGCCATCACATGGAGGTCAGCAGTCCTGGCAGGCGACTTCAGCCCACAGGATACTTTGCCTGTAAAAAGAATTAACTACCGTTGTTTTAAGGTCTAGAGAATTTGGAATCCTTTACTATTGCAGGATAACTCAATTGATCTTAGCTAATGAACATGGACATGAAACACACTGATCTATTTGTCCCGAAGTAGCACTTTGAGTGTTGCCTATGTGGGTGCAGCCTCAACATTCAAACGCAGCAATGAAAAAGGTCAAATTCCATAATTTTAAAATTGCTTATATAGTCTCCCTCTTCAGGCAATACTTTAATAGAAATATGATGGAATATAAACTCATGATTCAATTTTCTCATCTCTAAGTGAAAGGTCAGACCTTATAATAACATTATCAAAAGGGAAATACAAATAATGAGTGTTTCACAGGACTCTAAGTAGATGAAAGCTATTTTTCAATTGCAGTATATTTTTCTTGCTTCATGATAGTTAAAGAGAGTTTCCATCAAATCCTTAGGATTTTAGAGTGAGTTTCTTCAAACATTCAAAGTCCCTTTTCACTTCTAACATGTAAATAATATTTTCATATAAAATGAAACTTAATAATGAAACATAATAAAATGAAACTGATATGTATTTGTTTGTTACATATCAGACTTAAATGGTGGTTCTTTTTGGTGTTGCCATTTTCAGATGTTGTATTTGGAGTATTCTGTCTTAAATTACAGACTACAATATACTTAAATTTTTTTCTTGTAGGGCTCTCATTAGCTTCTCAAAGATAATAAATGTTTCACTATTAAGCAGCTGAAACTGAGGTGAAATGAGTGGCCTTTCACATTGCCATCATATTAAAACACCACAAAAAATAAAGTCACTTTAAATAAGAACCCCACTAAGTCAGAAGAGCAGATGTTCTTTGTGGGTTCCATAGTATAAGTCTAGCTTTATCTTTAAACTGGTTTTTATGTATTTAGTAGCTGCAACAAAATGCCGTAAGTATGAATGAATAAATGTGCTCTTGAACAGTCCTTGAAAATATCTGTCTTGTCAATTGCTAGAACTAGTAAAACTACCATCCCCATTATAATATTCATCACCTTTTCTTGAGCATTTGAGCACCCTGTTTATAGGAAGCAAACAAAAGCTTTAGTAATAAGAAAGCAGTTTGCAAATCAGGCCCCTCTCCTCAGAACATTATGATTGATATTTGACAAGAGAAAGATTAGTGTCCCAGAAATTATGGGAAACCCTATAAAACTGATAGACATAATTAGTGAAGTTGCATGCACAGCCTGGGGGAAAAAAATTGACCAAAGAAACAAAAGTGCCATTTGAAATTGACCAACAGTGATTTGGAACTTTGAAGTTTGGCTTCCTGTGAATGATCATTTATTAAGACACTGAGTGAAGAGGAAAGACAATTCCATAAATTTGTGAGATGATGTCTCATCTGTCATGTGCAAATGTTGATAATAATGATCAAAATAATAACAGCATATGATGTGTTAGGCTCTATGAAAGACCTTTCAGAGATGTGATGTCATAATTTGCAGGACAATCATGTCATTTTATAGAAGATAAAACTGAAATTAAGTTACATTAAGTAAATGGTTCAATGTAAAGGTCGTATACCAGTACATGATGTTCTTAATTGATCTATAGAATCCGGACCTGGGCCTAATTTATGGCAGTCTACTGGTGTTCAAACAGATTTGGACTAGAATGGTGACTTAATTTAATAAATATTTAATAATTATGAAATTTATTCTAAGCATTTGTCACTAGGTTTTTTTAAATGAAAAGTATGACAGAAAGACTAAACGAGTTTCTCAATACAATTTTGTACTTGGGGCAACTATAATTAAGTTGAAATAATTGATGAAAAAGTCCCAAAGATCTGTCAGACCTTGACCATAGTTTGGAGCAAACGGCTTTGCTAATTTTCTGCCTGAGCTCTATATTCCTAGTTCTTTTCTTCGGTGATGCATTTGGAATAAAGCAGAGTTCCTACCACTGAGATGTTCTCTTTAAGAAGTAACAATAATGCCAGCAGGAGAAAAACTTCCCATACATAAACTGAACTATTCCGTGGGCACAAATTGTTACTTTTTCTCACCCCCAATTTGCTCTAAATAACAATGCTCCCTTATTGCTTTAATAAAGCCAAAAAATTATGGAAATAAAGTATATTCATGTAGTAGAAATATCACTGAATAGAGATACTGTGTAAGTTTAGAATTAGATTTTACCAGCTGTCCTTGCAAAAAATTCACTGTATGAATGGTTATATGGTCCTGGAGCTTCTAATACCCTTTCTATGAACACTCACTACTGGTGCTGAAAATCAGTTATGTGAGATTCAAACAGTCTTTCCCCGTTTTTGATCACAGAAACCTCAGAAGGCAACTCTTCTGATTCTCAGAGAAAAGCTCTCCTCTCCTTATCTGGCACTTTAAAGAGAAAGATACAGTCCTTCATTTTCTAGTTTATTTCAAGATATAGCATTTATATTCTAATAGTGAAGGAGTAGAGAGCTCTGATGTGAATACTTTTCCCTCCCTGACATACTTATCTTTTTATTGCTGGTTCCAATCATTCCTTTTCCTTTGCTTGTGTAATAAAAACAAAGCACTACCTGCCCCCATCTCTCAAAATATAAAATTTGAATGACTGTATTCCCCAAATGTTTCTTTAACACTTCTTTTCTACTCTAATCAATTCAGTAGCAGCAAAAATTGAAAGCTTTGATTTTTAGAGTGCCATCTTAAAAAGCCAATTTCTGACATTAAATGGAAATCGTATCCAACATAATGGCTGGCTTAATACAGCCTATTATGTTTATAGAAGTCTCTACTTTTATTTCAGCAGTCTATTCCAGTGCTATGTGCATGAAATATACACAGCATTAGAAACAGATTTTAAATTCCAAGTTAGTACTAATTCTTAAAATAAAAGTGGTCACTGCTTTTCCTGTTTTACTCACATTTTTTGTCAAAATATAATTTTGAACACATATAAACCAGTTAACATCTTCATACTATAATTAATTTTGACTACTAGTATCAGAAAGGCAGTGTTTTAGGATGAATCATAATCATGTCCATAAATAATCACATTATGTCAACGTTTTTTATTTTTTCTTTTGTTTCCATGGTTTACATTATAAGATCATTTGAATTTCACTTTTGATTTACTTTGGATGATTTAATATTTTATTAATATTAGCTATTTTAATTTGGTTCCAAAATAAAATATACAATCCAATTTAATTCAACACACATATTTAGTGAAAATATTATTCAAGCTTCAAAAATGTGTTATAGACAAAGAAATTTTTAAAAATGTTTTCTGCTTTTGAAGTCTAATAATCTTGTGCAGACATATGATAACATACATGTAAGTGTGCCAATAAACTGGTTAGGTCCCTTGGATGTCAGCAGTAGAAACTGACTTGGGGTAATGTGGGCACATACATGAATAATTTGGGATAATTTTCATTATCTATTAAGGAGATAAACCACAACCAAAATACCTTAGAATTCACAAGAATTGGTTAGCTATTTGAGTAGCAGTAATGAAGTAGCCATCTATTCGTGTTGTTGCCCAGTTTAAACTTCCCTTAAACTTTTTAATATGCTGATCATATTTATATTTCTTGGATTTGATGTGTCTCACTTACTTCCTTTGCTCATATTGGCCAAAAAAGTCAGGGCCCCATATTGATAGTCTCAACAACTATGCAAAAGCTTGACTTCAGCATTAGACAATTGTGTAATATCTTAGGGAAGACTCCCATTTGCAGTAAGACAGAAACTAATACAAAATATAAAGAGCCAAACAGCATAAAAAAATTTGAAAGCATCACAGAGATCTGTTGAAGCAATAAGACTTGAGGGCCTACAACAGTCAGAAGCTGAGGTCCTGCTCTATTCTTTTTGGAGCTTTCAGTAAGGGACTCTGACTTTGCTTGACCAATGATGGGCATGAAAGTCAAGTGAGACTCATCAATCCCCAGAAATATGCATTTTGACCAGAGCATTAGACAAAAATAAGCCTACATGCTTAGAGCCATGTTGCCTCTGAGAGCAACTGATGATTTTTGCTGGGGATGCAGGTGGCTAGAATTCAAAAGTCAAGGGTTACCTGAATTCTGTGAAGACACTGAGCCAGCACTGTTATTGACCATGTCAAGGAGACAGAAGACAAACTTGATGATGATCGTCAGGACAGTTAGGACTTGAGAGACTAAATCCTGATAAGAAAGGAAGTCCTATTGCATGGATTCTGTGTGTGATAGATTTTGGATGTGAAGTTTGCCATATTCATAAAATACACATAAGTGAAAGAGGAAGATGCCAGATAAGATTAGAGATATTTATAGTCTTAAGGTGTAAAATAAACAAAAGTATTGAGTCCACCACCTTCTGTTAAGATGTGGATAAGAGCCTAATGATCACTTCATGCTCTCATTTGAAATTCCTGGAGATTATACTCTAAACTGAAGATGAAACAAAGCCTTCCAAAACTAATCTGGTCCTGAATCAGATTACTCCTTGATGATATTAAACTGGTATATCCTGAATCTACATTCCATCACAAGATTAAATACTCTTTCAGAAGAAGGAAAAAGCATCCAAACCTACAATTTATCAGATATAAATGATATCTTTCACAAAATTGAAAATGACCTGGTATACCAAGAATGAGGAACAAAAGAAAGACCAGTTAAGGAAAGTAAATGCACAGCAGATCCAAACACAAAAACTGCTAAGATGGATAATTTCTCCAGAGAATTAGGATGCCATTTAATTAATTTAAAGCAAAAAATTTAAATGTAGTATATTTAGATTTAAAACTAAATAACGTTAGTTTAAAGCAGATAAGAAGTAGGAGAGAATTAGTGTACTGAAGATAGATCAATAAACTTATTTAAGATGAGGCATAGAGGGGGATCACGGGAAGATGGTGGCATGAGTAGTTCAGAGGAAATCTCCTCTCCAAAACATATATATTTATGAAAATGCAATAAATACAACTATTCCTAAAAGAGGAAGTGAAAGTGAAAGAGGAAGTGTTTCATCTTCAGTTTAGAGTATAACACCAGTGGATGCAGTACAACAGCCAGGATACATTTACATCTGCGAGAACTCAGCATCACACGAAGGGGTAAGATACAAGCTGTGGCCAGGCGGGACCCAAATGTTCCCCCACCCCAAAACCCAGCAGGAAGAAAGGAGTTAGAATGGGGAGGGAGTGAAAGCCCAGGACTGCTAAACAACCAGCTCTAAAAATCCGCACTTGGAACACAGACACAAGGTGCACGGGGTGCTGAATATTAGAGAAACAGAAAAGCAAAACCTGTGGGCAGGTCCCTGCAACCAGTGCCCCTGAGGCAAAAGAAAAACAAGTGCTTTCTGCAAGTCTTAAAGAGACAGGGACCCCATAGCTGGATGAAGTTGTCCTGGCAGCTGGAAATACCAGGGAAATGTAGGTGCTCTAAATGGAGGCAGTGCACTTCTGAAGCCCCTCACAGGACTAGGCAGCCTGCCAGTCATTCCCCCAACTGGTGTGGACTCTGACACACGGGCCCAGTAGCAGGAGAGTGGGAGCATGTGCCGGGGAAGGAAGCGCTAGAAGGAACCAAGAGCAGAACCATGCACCGCAGGGCTAGCCTGCAGCAGCACAACTGAACAGCCTGGGCACGGCGTGCATGCACCAGTGGCAGTGAAGCCAGAGCCCGGAAGAAGCCTGTGTGGAAAAACCCCGCGTGCACTGGCAGCGGAGTCAGAGGGAGCAGGTGCGCTCCCAGGAGCTGACCGGAATCCCAGCCTAACGCACAGCCACCCAGGTCAGACCCAAAGGCCACTGCTGCCACACAGCTGCCTGGCAGGGTTGCCGCTAGCATGGAGGAGGGCACCTGGCATGCCTGCCACTCCCCGCAGGGCTCTGCGCTGCTCTGACAGACACCCCACCCACAGCAGTTTAGGAGATTAACCCGGTGGCTGCTCCAGGAGTGCAGGTAGCCATCACAGGCAATGGAAAAGGGCAAGGCATCCAGAAAGCAGGAAAGGACTTTCTTCTCCCAGCTGACACAACTGCAACCTGCCTACAGACACTGCAATCACCATGAAAAGGCAAAAAAATCTGGTCCAGACCAAGATAGTTACACCTGAGAAAGGACCTGCAGAGGCAGACCTAACCAGTCTCCCTGAAAAAGAATTCAAAATAAAAATCATAAACATGCTGACAGAGCTGCAGAGAAATATGCAAGAGCTAAGGGATGAAGTCCAGAGGGAGATTACAGACATCCGGAGGGAGATCACAGATGTCCGGAGGGAGATTATAGAAGTGAAACAAACTCTGGAAGGATTTATAAGCAGAATGGATAAGATGCAAGAGGCCATTGATGGAATAGAAACCAGAGAACAGGAACATATAGAAGCTGATGCAGAGAGAGATAAAAGGATCTCCAGGAATGAAAGAATTCTAAGAGAGCTGAGTGATCAATCAAAAAGAAACAATATATGCATTATAGGGGTACCAGAGGAAGAAGAGGGAGAAAAAGGGATAGAAATTGTCTTTGAAGAAATAATTGCCGAGAACTTCCCCAAACTAGGGGAATAAATGGCCTCTCAGACCAGAGAGGTACACAGAAATCCCATGACAAGGGATCCAAGGAGGGCAACACCAAGACACATAATAATTAAAATGGCAAAGATCAAAGACAAGGACAAAGTATTAAAGGCAGCCAGAGAGAAAAAAAAAGGTTACCTACAAAGGAAAACCCATCAGGCTATCAAAACACTTCTCAACAGAAACTCTACAGGCCAGAAGAGAATGGCATGATATACTTAATGCAATGAAACAGAAGGGCCTTGAACCAAGACTACTGTATCCAGCACGATTATCATTTAAATATGAAGGAGGGATTAAACAATTCCCAGACAAGCAAAAGTTGAGGGAATTTGCCTCCCACAAACCACCTCTACAGGGTATCTTAGAGGGACTGCTCTAGATGGGAGCACTCCTAAAAAGAGCACAGAACAAAACACCCAACATATGAAGAACGGAGGAGGAGGAAAAAGAAGGGAAAGAAATGATCATCAGACTGTGTTTATAACAGCTCAATAAGTGAATGAAGTCGAACAGTAAGGTAGTAAACAAGCTAACCTTGAACCTTTGGTAACAACAAATCTAAAGCTTGCAATGGCAATAAGTACATATCTCTCAATAGTCACCCTAAATGTAAATGGACTGAATGCACCAGTCAAAAGACACAGAGTAATAGAATGGATAAAAAAGCAAGACCCACTTATATGCTGCTTACAAGACACTCACCTCAAACCCAAAGACATGCACAGATTAAAAGTCACGGGTTGGAGAAAGATATTTCATGCAAACAACACAGAGAAAAAAGCAGGTGTTGCAATACTAGTATCAGACAAAATAGACCTCAAAATAAAGAAAGTAACAAGAGATAAAGAAGGACATTACATAATGATAAAGGGCTCAGTCCAACAAGAGGATATAACCATTATAAACATATATGCACCCAATACAGGAGCACCAATATATGTGAAACAAATACTAACAGAATTAAACGAGGAAATAGAATGCAATGCATTCATTTTGGGAGACTTTAACACACCACTCACCCCAAAGGACAGATCCACCAGACAGAAAATAAGTAAGGACAAAGAGGCACTGAACAACACACTAGAACAGATGGACCTAATAGACGTCTCTAGAACTCTACATCCAAAAGCAACAGGATACACATTCTTCTCAAGTGCACATGGAACATTCTCCAGAATAGACCACATACTAGGCCACAAAAAGAACCTCAGTAAATTCCAAAAGATTGAAATCCTACCAACCAACTTTTCAGACCACAAAGTTATAAAACTAGAAATAAATTGTACAAAGAAAGCAAAAAGGCTCACAAACACATGAAGGCTTAACAACATGCTCCTAAATAATCAATGGATCAATGATCAAATTAAAATGGACATCCTACAATATATGGAAATAAATGACAACAATAACACAAAGCCCCAACTTCCGTGGGATGCTGCAAAAGCAGTCTTAAGAGGAAAATATATAGCGATCCAGGCATATTTAAAGAAGGAAGAACAATCCCAAATGAATAGTCTAATGTCACAATTATCAAAATTGGAAAAAAAAGAACAAATGAGGCCTAAGTTCAGCAGACAAAGGGACATAATAAAGGTCAGAGAAGAAATAAATAAAATTGAGAAGAAGAAAACAATAGAAAAAATCAATGAAACCAAAGTTTGGTTCTTCAAGAAAATAAACAAAATAGATAAGCCTCTAGCCAGACTTATTAAGAGAAAAAGAGAGTCAACACACATCAACAGAATTAGAAATGAGAAAGGAAAAATCACGACGGACCCACAGAAATACAAAGAATTATTAGAGAATACTATGAAAACCTATATGATAACAAGTTGCAAAACCTGGGGGAAATGGACAACTTCTCAGAAAAATACACCTTCCAAGACTGACCCAGAAAGAAACAGATAATCTAAACAGACCAATTAACAGCAATGAAATTGAATCAGTAATCAAAAAACTACCAAAGAACAAAGCCCTGGGCCAGATGGATTTACCTCGGAATTTTATCAAACATACAGAGAAGACATAACACCCATTCTCCTTACAGTTTTCCAAAAAATAGAAGAGGAGGGAATACTCCCAAACTCATTCTATGACACCAACATCACCCTAATATCAAAACCAGGCAAAGACCCCAGCAAAAAAGAAAACTACAGACCAGTATCCCTGATGAACATAGATGCAAAACTACTCAACAAAATATTAGCAAACTGAATTCAAAAACACATCAAGAGGATCATACACCATGACCAAGTGGGATTCATCCCAGGAATGCAAGGATGGTACAACATTCGAAAATCCATCAACAACATCCACCACATAAACAAAAAGAAGGATAAAAACCACACGATCATCTCCATAGATGCTGAAAAATCATTCGACAAAATTCCACATCCATTCATGATAAAAACTCTCAACAAAATGGGAGTAGAGGGCAAGTACCTCAACATAATAAATGCCATATATGATAAACCCACAGCTAACATCATACTGAACAGCGAGAGGCTGAAAGCTTTTCCTCTGAGATCGGGAACAAGACAGGGATGCCCACGTCCCTACTGTTATTCAACATGGTACTGGAGGTCCTAGCCACGGCAATCAGACAAAACAAAGAAATACAAGGAATCCAGATTGGTAAAGAAGAAGTCAAACTGTCACTATTTGCAGATGACATGATATTGTACATAAAAAACTCTAAAGACTCCACTCCAAAACTACTAGAACTAATATCTGAATTCAACCAAGTTGCACGATACAAAATTAACACACAGAAATCTGTAGCTTTCCTATACACTAACAATGAACTAATAGAGAAATCAGGAAAACCATTCCATTCACAATAGCATCAAAAAGAATAAAATACCTAGGAACAAACCTAACCAAGGAAGTGAAAGACCTATACCCTGAAAACTACAAGACACTCTTAAGAGAAATTAAAGAGGTCACTAACAAATGGAAACTCATCCCATGCTCCTGGCTGGGAAGAATTAATATCATCAAAATGTCCATCCTGCCCAAAGCAATATACAGATTTGATGCAATCCCTATCAAATTACCAACAGCATTCTTCAATGAACTGGATCAAATAGTTCAAAAATTCATATGGAACCGTCAAAGACCCCAAAGAGCCAATGCAATCCTGAGGAGGAAGAATAAAGTGGGGGGGATCTCACTCCCCAACTTCAAGCTCTACTACAAAGCCACAGTAGTCAAGACAATTTGGTACTGGCACAAGAACAGAGCCACAGACCAGTGGAACAGAATAGAGACTCCAGACATTAACCCAAACATATATGGCCAATTAATATTTGATAAAGGAGCCATGGACATACAATGGGGAAATGACAGTCTCTTCAACACATGGTGCTGGCAAAACTGGACAGCTACATGTAAGAGAATGAAACTGGATCACTGTCTAAACCCATTCACAAAAGTAAACTCCAAATGGATCAAAGACCTGAATGTAAGCCATGAAACCATAAAACTCTTAGAAAAAAACATAGGCAAAAATCTCATGGACATAAACATGAGTGACTTCTTCATGAACATATCTCCCCGGGCAAGGGAAACCAAGGCAAAAATTGACAAGTGGGACTATATCAAGATGAAAAGCTTCTGTACAGCAAAGGACACCACCAATCGAACAAAAAGTTATCCTACAGTATGGGAGAACATATTCATAAATGATAGATCCAATAAAGGATTGACATCCAAAATATATAAAGAGCTCACATGCCTCAACAAATAAAAAGCAAATAATCCAATTAAAAAATGGGCAAAGGACCTGAATAGAAAGTTCTCTAAAGAAGAAATCCATGAAAAGATGCTCCACATCGCTAATCATCAGAGAAATGCAAATTAAAACCACAATGAGATATCACCTCATACCAGTAGGGATCGCCATCATTGCAAAGACAAACAACAACAAATGTTGGCGAGGTCATGGAGAAAGGGGAACCCTCCTACACTGCTGGTGGGAATGTAAACTAGTTCAACCATTGTGGAAAACATATGGAGGTTCCTTAGAATGCTCAAAATAGAAATACCATTTGACCCAGGAATTCCACTTCTAGGAATTTACCCTAAAAATGCAGCACTCCAGTTTGAAAAAGACAGATGCACCCCTATGTTTATCATTGCACTGTTTACAATAGCCAAGATATGGAAGCAACCTAAATGTCCATCAGTAGATGAATGGATAAAGAAGATGTGGTACATATACACAATGGAATATTATGCAGCCATAAGAAAAAAACAGATCCTACCATTTGCAACAACATGGATGGAGCTAGAGGGTATTATGTTCTGTGAAATAAGCCAAGTGGAGAAGGACAAGTACCAAATGATTTCACTCATATGTGGAGTATAAGAACAAAGGAAAACTGAAGGAACAAAACAGCAGCAGAATCACAGAACTCAAGAATGGACTAATAGTTACCAAGGGAAAGGGACTGGGGACGATGGGTGGGAAGGGAGGGATAAAGGCAGGGAAAAAGAAAGAGGGCATTATGATTAGCATGTATAGTGCATGGGAGAAAAGGGCAGGACTGCGCAACACAGAGAAGACAAGTAGTGATTTTACAGCATCTTACTACGCAGATGGACAGTGACTGTGAAGGGGTATGTCGGGGGGACTTGGTGAAGGGTGGAACCTAGTAAACATAATGTTCTTTCTGTAATTGTAGATCAATGATACCAAAATAAAAAAATATATGCATATATATATATAAAAAAGATGAGGCCTAGAGAGCACACAAGAATGAAAACAGAAAAGAAAACACCTTTATGCAGATTTTAGTGAAGCTAATAAAACTCAAACACAAAGAGAAATCTTAAAAACAACTGGAGAAAAGGGCACATTGCTTTCAGAGGAATAGTATTTAGACTAACATCTGACTGCTCAACCAAAAGAATGAAACCCAGAAAACAATAGAATATCTTTAAAATATGAAAAACAACTGACTGCTATCTTCTAATTATACATCAGAAAAAAAATCCTTTAATAGTGAAGGCAAAACAAAACAAAAAATTTTAAAAAACAATCTCAGCCAAATTAAAACAATGGTCACCTCTACATGCATTAAAAAAAATAGTAAAAATTGTTCTTTAGGCAGAAGGTAACTATCTTAGAAAAATAAGTAAAATGAAAAGGGTCAATATGTGGCTACTTATAAATAAATATTGACTGTGTAAGCAAGAACAACAGTGTCTCATGGGTTTTAAAACTATGGCGATGCAGAATGTACTGTGACTGTCAAGCATTAGAGTTCAGAGGAATGCACAACAAAAGGGTAGCCTGAAGAAGATTTTTGTGCTACAGAATGGTTCTTTATCCTGATTTTCTTGAATATAAAAATTTGGGATTTTGAGAAATGCTATTAGTTGTGCAGATAAATAGGGGAGATGTTATGAACAAGGAACAAATATAAAACTGACTTCTTGTACATGCAGCTCATGGGAGGAACACAAGTTTTTAGAGCAGTTTGGCCGTACATAGCCTTTTTGGGGCTAAGATTTGCCTACCTCTTCATCCCAAAACTGACACTCTAATCAAAATGAGCTACTTTTAGATGCATGAAAGGTACATGTCATGTCTTTATTTAATACTGTGTACCATCCTTTATATAATGTGTAATGTCTGTGTTCTCAATTCACATGTTTTGAATATGTCTTGTTTGCATAAGGATATGGTGTATTTGGATTTTTTTTCCAAAATAAAAATATCTTTTTATGAGATCCAGTCTGTACATCAGACAAAAAGTTAACCAGCTCCAAGTCCAATCCTTAAGAAATACTAAGCCTTAAGCTGATGCAGCAAATAGGAAGTAACTTTAAGTATTATCATTTGGAACCAGCTGCAAAATAATTCCAGAGACAAACATTTCTCTAGCAGGGATTTAGTGGTGGTGACAGAGGTGGGGAAAGATTATGTAATGGTAAGAGAAGTTTAGGAAGCATCTATAAAAGGGAGCTTCTCTATAACTTTCTAAAGAAGTCTTTTGTGTCTGATCTAATAATATGTTTGACAAGCAGGGACCCTGTAAAGCTACCTTCTAGGCAGTCACTCTGGGGCAGGAATACTATTTAACACTTTTTAATAAGAAGACCCCATAGATCCCAGGAAAACCCTTACCTCCTTTCCTTATTATACCATCTCTAAGTGTCTACCATTTTGCTTTTTAAAAATTTTTAAGAAACTCCCTTTCCATTAGTTCTTTAGTGTTATATAGATGGAACAAGTAATGTGTCATATATAAAGTGATATTGATTTTCTAGGAGCAAATTGATACTAGCAATTAAAATAAAAACTATCAGATTAAAAAGATCTATCTATCTCCCTTTTGTAAAGCATATGAAGCATATGAAGAAAATTTGAAAGATTAAATTAATGAGAAATTCCAGAGATTTTTACTAAATTTTATCATATTCAACCTTTTAGAAATCTTATCACTTATCTATTAAGAAGTGAAGAAACTTTATCTGAAGAAAGAAAACCTCATGGATGACTTAATAAATTTCTTCAATCTAAGTTGAATATGTTGATCTCCATCTGTTCTCTAATGATGTGGATGACAGAACAAGGAAAAAATCAGTTGTATGTGGCAAAAGGAAGGAGATTCAGCAAAGACATAAGGAAGAACCTTTTGATAAAATCATTTTAATACCAAATTCCACCAGTACCCTAAATCCCTTCGATGCCCCTTCTAGCTCTAAAGGATAATAAGATAAATCAAAAAAGTTTGATTGACCTAAAGTACCATAATTCTTAAAGGAATCCAATTTAGCTCATGCCTTGCCTAAAATTACAAGCATTCCACTCTAGATTAAAAAAAAAAAATACTCTCATCTTTTGAAAGTCCCTCCTTTAAGAAAAAGAAAAAGACAACTTTTCCAGGTTTCATTTGATTAATGAGGCATTTGTTTGTTAATGACAGATGACTAGTAAGAATAAAGCCATTAATTTGACTTACAATTAATAAATGCATTTCAATAAGCTCCTGTCCTCGACATACACACAAGATCAAGCTGAAAAAATTTTAATATTAACAGTGCTACTTATGAATACTAAATATTGTTATTGATAATGATGTTAGAGAAAAACATTATCACTCACCTCATAGGAGTTTATAAACTAGTATTGTCAGCAATTAGGAGTCTTTAATTCTTAATCAATGTGTATTTTATTTTTATTAATCAATGAGTCAGTTTATTATAAAGAAAGACTTTTATTGACTTTGAGGCATACATGAGGAAATCTCATATTAATCATCTATAAAGAGTAGATACTATTTTCTTATCTAGAATTCTAAATCTTGTGACTAAAGGGCTAATTATAATATTATTTTTAAATTCTGCCATTTGATAAATTTGCCTCTATTTATCCATCTCCCATAAAACATGTGTCCTTTTGAAATTCACCCTCCTTAAATATTTTGAAAAATTTATATCAACAGTATGCAGTTTTAATTACAATTTATAGGCTTGCATTTAAATTGCATTTTAAACTAATTTGGTTTGTTCTTAAAGTTAATTAATCGGAAGAATGTTTCTTGGTACAATTGAGATAATAGAGCAGATGCAGAAATTTATTGGCATCTCTTGGAAGCATCCCAAACTCCTACACATTTTCCCTTTATCATGCTTGACGAACCTTTAAAACCATGTGCTTCCTAAAGGCAGTGGAAATCACTCAAGTACATTTATAGTGGACACTGAGAAAACGTCAGGGGAGACAATTGCAAGTTTATTACCTTCAAACGTTTATGTTATAATTTCCACTTTCTACATAAATTCTGTTGGATGGTAGCATTAAACAAGTAAACAGAATGTATTGGGGTCATATTCTTCTTTTAATGCCATGAATTAATTATTTATTTTGCTCAGATTTAATATGTCTTTCAATTCTTCGATCCTGTTTCCTTCAAGTAATGCAGACCTGTGCAAGAAGAACCCTCACACATTTGACAATTTCCCTGCACAGAATTCAAACTTTCACGCTTTCCTTTGTATTTCCTTTCATGGTACCTCAGTGAGGAATGGGAGAGCCACTCTTCTACCATACATGACCCTCATCTTTGAAGAGGTAATAAGTGTGTTGGCTTTATGATAGTTATTCCACCAAGTGCTTTGTAGGCTTATCTTATTTAACCCTGATAACAACATATTGTACTATTCAGTACTAACTTCCTTTATGCAGCTGAAAAAATTGGAGCACAGGGAGTATGTGTAATTTGTCCAAGATCCCATAGGGAGTCAATTTACAATCCAGGATTCATATCTAAATAACTTGACTTAAGAGCCCAGTAGTTTTAAAAGAAAACTATCTGGGCATTTTTGTATAGGTGTTATGCATAACATTTCACATCCTGCTGTTTTTACTAAAGATGGCATATGCAGTCTTCAACTTCTTTATAGTCTTCATAAGAATAAATTTAAGGAAATGCTTAATAGTTTAGCTGGCTTATACATCTTAACTGATTATGTAAATTCCCCTGTTAGACATTTTTATATGTATATACATTCACACACATGTAATCTTCACTACATATATATTTAAGTATTTCTATACAAATGAGGTTTTTCTTAGGCTGATTTATGTTCTTAAAATCCTCCAAAGTGGTATTATTAGCACAAAGGGGTGACTATTTTTATGGATCCTATCATATTTTATATTTCTCAACTAAAAAGAATGGCAAAAAACTATCAGCTTGCTCATACAGTGGGTAGAAAATAAAGACTATGCCATTTGCTAAAGAGTGAGCTATTTCCATTCAAATCATTACTGCATATGATGTATTTCAGTATTTGTGTAATGATTCTCAGACAGTTCAACTGCTATGCAGGAACAATTGTGGCTTTAACATGGGCAAAACCATTTAAATGTCCAAGACCCTCTACAGTCTAAGGATTTATGTCAGGTATTTTTTTAGGCACTAATAGTATATTCCTAACACTGCTCAGACCATTGAAATATTGTTTGAATATTTCTTGATCAAAATTCTAAGAATATAAATAATATGTTAGTGCTGGCAATTATAAGCCTTTCTAGAAAACAATTAACCTTTCACAATGCTAGTTTTAGGGAACAAGAATAATGCTTATGGTCTTGCAGGTGGATCTGTTACAGCAGATTTTTCTATATGGACTACTGACAGTTCAGAGGAGGCAGTTTGATCTTTAGAATAGATATATTTAAATACTACCACATAATGGAATGCTATGTTTGGTCTGTACTTTAAAGTATAATATGTTACTTATTCAGTACATAAGAATGAAATGAAGATGAAAACTTCATTTATTCCATAGCTTCAACATACAAACTAGTTTTCTAAATAGATAAAAAGGAATTGTTTTCTCTGTATAAACTAAAGGATTTTATAAAGTAAGTATTCTAAATATTCCTATAAATCACTGAACCTGAAATATTTAGCTTATATCTATGACAAATCATCACTATGGAAAGCACAACCTTTTGGACGACTTCATAATAAAGATGACTAAATGTCACAAAATGCTCTAAAGCTTAGGTCATTTAAGTGCCAAATGGCCATCGCAAATACACAAATACCGTCACAGAAACACAGAAATAAGCTAAAAGTTAGGTTACTGGGACTATCCAAATGAGTTTTACATTTTTTCAGATGCAAGACAAACTCCTGTGCATGTCTCAGATTCTTACTTTTCCTACTATTTCAGTATGCGTGTGGGTCAGTGCCTGAAAGGCCACTGGTGCTATAGGACAAGTTTCCAAGAATAGATTGTAGTTAGCTTTTCGTTTTGTGTTTGCAGCAGAAACAAGCTTGCCAGAGCTTTGTTAGTGTGCTTTGATACTCCTGTACTCTTTGTTTCATTGATATACACAAAGCTGACATCCAGAGACACTCTTCTTGGGCATTCATGTGTATCAAGCTTGGTATTCTCACTGTCAGCTTGACAGACCCACTAAATGACTGTGCATTGATCCAGAAGCAACTATTCTCCTGCAACTTGTTGGAGGGTTTATGCATACTGTACTAAAACACAGCTACATTTTTGGTAGCATGCTCAAATTTAAATGTCTTTTCATTGACTTTTCCATAAGCTAACATTTTCTATTTTTGTTTTCCCTCACCTTTTCTCAAAAGATTTCATTCTAATTACATATATGCAAAAAAATTCTCCCTATTTATTATTTTTATAACCATTATGTGAGATTTACATTCTTGGAGAATGGTTCTGTGTGTGCATGTTAGAGAGAGAGTGATCAATTTTATGAAACAAGTATGGTTATAGTAACAAAAACTTGACTCTATATTATGAATTCTACATAAAGTGATTATTGTAAAATCTATCCCAACACATTTTTATTTGTCTTCCAACACTAAAGAAGATTTTGTCATAATATATTCATTTCACTCATTCTCAGCATTTTATGATTATTTTTTTCTATTTATCTCACCAATATATTTAGTTTATCCTTTGACATGAAATCCCTTTGCAAGCTGCCAGATTAGTTTGCACATGTTTGGGAACCAGGTTAGCTCAAAATGAATCATGTCCTGGTCAATTACAAAATATCCTCTGAAATTTTTCCCCTTATTAAATAGTTATTATAATTGTATAGATATGTAAGCCCAATACTCTTCTTCTGAGTCTTAAAAAGAAAAATTTCATACTGTCTATAAATTTTCTAAAGACTATAAAATTTCAGAAGATAGACTGTCCTTCTTAATGTATGACTCCAGAAGTTGATAGAAGCTACCAAAATATATTGAAGATTCTCCTTGTTTACATGCTATGTATTATTATAAATTAGCTTTATGAAAGTAGGTTTGGCAAGAAACAATATGTTGTATTTTTGAGCAGCATGATTTAAAGCTAACAGGCCTAGAAAAGTTACTTAACTTTTAAACACTTCAATTTTCTTATATTTGTGTAGGATAACAGTACCTAACTCATCATGTTCCTTTGAGAATTAAATGAGGTAATACTATAAAGTACATATCACCATATCAGAAAAATGATTATTGCTGAATAAATGGTAATAATAAAAAATAACTAAAGTCAGAATCACTCTCAGACAGTCCAGCTAGAATACTGTATGATATTGTAAGTACACTTTGCTGAATATGGTGTAATCTACTGTCTTAAGATTAAGTGTACATTTAAGTGAAGTCTAACTGGGAGATTGTATGATGGATCATTACTGCATATGATGTATTTCAGTATCTGTGTAATGATTCTCAGACAGTTCAACTGCTATGCAGGAACAATTGTGGCTTTAACATGGGCAAAACCATTTAAATGTCCAAGACCCTCTACAGTCTAAGGATTTATGTCAGGTAGAAAATACATCTAAACTCTCTGGTATCTCAGGTTATATTTGGGACCATCATATAACAGATATCAATGGTCACTTGGAGGGGAGAAAAAAACTGAGTTAAAAGAAACTTACCAAGGATTCCATGAGACAAAGTCACAGAAAAGGCACACTTAATATGTTATTTCCTATGGATTTCTTCCTCAAGTACTGATTATACTGTCTAAATACATGAGATAATTATTCAGCAACTTTAGAGCTCTGACCTAAGAGCTCAGTCTAAGTTCCCATGAGAGATGCTTATTAGGCTTTATTACAATGTGATTATGATATAATTTAGCCTCTAAGTATAAATGTGAGCCAAAAGGCTACATTTTAGACTCATTATTACAAGCTTGAGGGAAAAAACAGAATTATCATCTGAGAATTTGGGTTGGTATTTTTGAAATATGAGTGAGCCATGACAGTATGTTCATTCTCAATAGGAGGCAATATCACTGACCCTAAGGTTTTTCCCACCAGAAAAATAGTGCCTTTCACTAAATCCTTTTGTTCCATCAATCCTACTGATAAGGTAGTAGACTTGGTATTGCTCATCATTTTAAGAGAAGTTGTGTTCAACTAAGTCTCATTGGTAATGAGGAGAAAAAGGAAATGAAATGAGCACTTTTTTCAGGACTTAGGAACCTAAAAAGACTATAATTGAGCCTTTCATGGCCATTTCATTAAAGATAAAGATGGAAGTTCATTGAACCCTTTTCTACAAATTATTGTCAGGCATTTTCTATTCCTTGTGCCACTCCAATACCCATTCACAAAAACAAAACAAAACAAAGCCTGGTAGCTTTCAAAGAGTTTTCAGATCCTTGGCTTTAGAAGTATGTCCTGAAGACTTTCAAATAATACAGTTATGTTGTATAGGGCCATCTTACACATGTGACTAATTATTCACTTATATTACTGAAGCTTTTCCACCTCTGATTATATCCTCCTCCAGCTCTGTTCTTCTGCCTGATAATCCCATTCTCAGGATTATCCTGTTCACGATAGATTATATCATTGTATATCTAGGAGCCCAATGCTCATTTATAAATATTGTTAACAGGTATAAAACATAAAGCTCATCTTTACCTAACAATGAAAGTTTGCATTAAATATTAGTATCAAGACAGTCACTACATCTGTCCTGTGAAATATTTCTTCAGAATATTACAAATTTTGACATAAGGCAAGATAAAAATGGTGAGACTAAAGGGTTAATTATTATTCAGGGTAATAATTTTGTATAAAATATGTCAAGCATATATTTACTATATATTACTATATATATATGTTTCTATATATTTTAATTCTGACTCCGTATTTGAAATAACAAGACTACCTAAAATGAAGAGTATAATGAACCAAAGAAAGAAAAAGAAAAAAAAATCACTGAATCAGAGCTCAACAAATCTCAAGTTCTTGAAACCTGAAGAAAAGTTCAGCCACATGGTAATCAAATTACTTACCTGCAGTGGTAAAAGAAAAACATAACAGCAACAAGAGAAAATGGACATATTATTACAAAAGAACAAGGGAAAGATGACATCAGATTTATCTTTGGAAACAATGCAAACAGGAAAAAAAATAGAACAACATCTTTAAGGTACTAAAATAGCCTAGAATTCTATACCTAGCAAAAGGTTCTTCAGAATAATGAAGATGAAATATAAATTTCCTCAGACATAGAAAAGTTCATAGAATTAATCACTGGCAGACCTGCATCACAAGAAATATTAAAGGAGTTCTTTTAGGCAGGAGGAAAATGATACCAGAGGGAAATGTGTCTTACATAAAAGAATGTAAAGAACTAGAAAGTGTTACTTCACAGGTAAATATGAAAATACTTTTTCTTATTAAGTGAATGTTTTAAAAAGAAAATTTACTGTTTAAAACAAATACTCATATGTTTTTGGGGTTAAAAATGTGCAAAAGTAAAATGTAGCACAAAGGTTAAATAGACAAATAAGAAGGGTTCCTAATACTATATCTGAAGTGGTATAACATTACATTAGGTAGACTTTCTTAAGTTGAAAATGCACACTATATACCTTGAGCAACTACTAATATGCCATGGAAGAAAGAGTTGTATCTAATAATACAACAAAAGAGATGCAAAGGATCACAAAAAACATTCAAATAATATGAAACATGGCAAAAGAAAAAAGGGAACAAAGGGCAGATGGGACAAATATAAGTCAAAGATCAAGATGGAATATTTAACCCAATTAGAACAATAATCACATTAAATATAAATAGTCTAAGTATCCCAATTACAGTCAAACATTGAAAAATTGAAGTTAAATAAAACACCAAAAAAAGCCAGACCCAACTAAATCCTGCCTGTAAGAAATTCACATTAAGTATAAAGACACAAATAGGTTAAAATTAAAGGACAGAAAAGATATACTAAACTAATACTGTTTAAAAGTAAGTGTGACCACATTAATATCTATATATATATTATAATATATTTGTGTCAGCTTTTAGAACAGAACAGGAAAAAAGAGGATCTTTTAATAATGACAGAAATATCAATTTACCAAGAGGAAATAATAATCCTAAACTTGCAAGAATTTGATAGTAAAGCTTCAAACTCCATAAAGAAAAAAAATGGATAGAACACCAAGTCATACATTGTATGTTCTCTGACCACAATACAAATACATTAGAAATAATTTACAGGAAGATATCCGGGATATTCCCAAATAACACAATAACTAAATAACCCACTTCTTAGTAATCATCCCTGGATCAAAGGAGAAATTCCAAAGGAAATTAGAAGTTACTTTTAACTGAGTGAAAATGGAAGCAAAATATAAAATTTGTGAGATGCAGCTGCAGAAGTGCTAAGAGGGAAATACATCACTTTAAAAAGTCTACACATTAGGAAAAGGAAAAGGTTTCAAATCAATGACTACAGTTTCCACCTTAAAAATTAGAAGAAAATTACAAATGAAGCCTCACATGATCAGAAAAATGGAAGTAATGCAAATCAGAGAAGAAATCAATGATATGGAAAACAACAGAAAAGATAAGTGAAACCAAATGCTGATTCTTTTAAAGACTCAAAATTGGTGAACCTCTTACCAGACTAGTCAAGACAATAAAGGTGGAAACACAGATCATTAGTACCAGCGATCAGATAGGGGACATGCCAAAAGCCTCTACAGAGATTAAAAGGGTAATAAGGAATATTATAAAGAGTTTTTGCCAATAAATTCCACAAATTAGGTGAAATGAACAAATTCCTTGAAAGATGTTGATGTATTCACTGAAGAAAAGAATAGCTAAGCTGATTAGCCCTTCTTCTATTAAATAAATTTATTTTCTGAAACCATCACAACTTAAACTTCATGCCCAGAAGGCATCAATGGTAAAAGCTAATAAACTTAAAAGGAAGAAATAATATCAATTCTACAGACATTCTTACAGAATTCTGAAGAGAAGTGAACACTTCCCCAAAATTAGGTTCATATTACTCTGAGACCAAAATGAGACAAAAACATTATGAGAAAAGAGAACTGCAGGCCGATATCCCTTGTGCCAAGGTAGGAAAATTCTTAACAAAATTTTAGCAAGTAGAATCCAAGAATATATATAAAAAAATACATTATAAGTGTTTAACCCAGAAATACAAGATTTACTTAATGTTTAAAAATTGATATAATTAACTACATTAAGGGATTAATAAGAAAAAAAAGCATATGAGCATCATCAAAAGCAATAAATGCATTTGATAACATTTAACACTGATCCCTAACAAAATCTCTCAGCAAACTAGGAATAAACAGGAAATTTTTTAACCTGACAAAAGACATCTGCAGTAAACCTACAGCTAGCAACATGCTTAATGGCCAAGGATGAGTGTTTTCCTTCTAAAATCAGGAGCAGGGAAAGATGCCTATCCTCACCACTTTTGTTCAACATTGTAGAATGTTTGTAGCATGTTCAGTAAATCAAGAAAAAATAAAAGGCATTCAGATGAGAAGGGAACAAGAGTTCTTGTGGTTTCAAGACATAGGATGGTATATATAGAACATCCTATGTAATCTGGAAAAATAGTACCAGAACTAATTAGTGGATTTAGAAAAACTGCAGGATTCAAGATCAATATACAAAGTCAATTGTATTTCTATATACCAGTTAGGAACCATTGGAAATTGAATTGAAAAACATTACCACTTCTGGGGTAGCTCTCACATTAAGAATTCTTTTAGAAAAAAAATATATTAATGCTAATGGATTACTTGAAATCTATTTTAAATGGTTATATTTCTCCCTTTCTAAGAAAAAAATATGGGCTTTCTCAATCAGAGGAACTCATTTTGAAAATAAAATTAATATTACATAAAAATACTTATAATAGTATCAAACTATGTACTACTTTGAAAAAAAATTTGTCAAAAGATACACAAGATCTGGGCACTGAAAATTATAAAACATAGCTGAAGGAAACTAAAAAAGATATAAATTGAACAATATATAGTTTTATCAAATGGAAAAATCAATATTATTTATATCAGTCCCCCCAAATTGGTCTATTAATTCAATGCAATCCCAATAAAAATCCAAATTGACAAGATTATTCTAATATATGAAAATGCAAAGGACTTAAAAACAGCCCATGTGACTTCAAAAAAAGTGGATAACTTTAAGAGTTATTATGTACTCTTGGCATCAAGACTGACAAATAGATTAATGAAACAGATTTGAGTGTAGACATATACCTACACATGGAGTCAATTCATTTTTGACAAAGGGATACAATAATTTGGTGTGGAAAGCAAAGTCTTTTCAACAATAGTACTGGAAAAATTGGATATTCATATTTTTTTAAAAGATCCATGTATACTTCTTACCACATAAAAAAATCTTTCTCTCTCTCTTTCTCTCTCTCTCTCTCTCTCTATATATATATATGTGTGTGTGTGTGTGTATATATAACTATATGTGTGTGTGTATATATATATATATATATATATATATATATATATATATATATAACTTTAATTTATATCCCAGTGGTTCAGTTTCTGTGGAGAACTCTAGTACATCTCTATGTCACTGATTTTTCTGCTGCCTGCCAGATCTTTCCTGTGTGCATGTAACCATACTATTATTTCCTCTCATTGAAAACCACTTGTCTTGATTCCATTTTTACCTCCATCTAATACCACCATTTCCTTGCTACCCATTTGAAGCAAAATTCTTAGAAGAGCTGTCTGTTCCTACTGCCTCTAATTCCCCTTCTCTGATTGTCTCCAAAACCCACTCTAGTCAGGCTTTCATGCTTATTATCACACTGAAAGTGTTCTTGGTGAGATCAGTCATTCTTTTACTGTGGGATCCCAGGAGTCAGTTCTCATTTGTCATCTTTCTTAATAAATCAGTGCATCTGAACAGCTGATCACTTCCTGGGTGTGTCTTTGGTGCACTCGGCCCCTTGCATGCTTTAAAATATCAGTCATTTAACAACTGTCAGATGGATAGGTACACCTCAGACTGCTCCACGGTAGTTCCAACCAGGTGTCCAAGTGTATACTTGGCATCTCCTCTTAGATCCTTCATTTGATGTGCCCACACCCATAGTGTCCATCACCCATGTTTGCTCCACTGAGTGCCTTTTGAAACCACCTTTTCAGTTACTCAGGCCAAAAATCTCACAGTCATGTTTGACTTGTCTCTTTATTTTACACCACATCCAGTCCTTGATGAAATCCTTTTAACTCTACTATCAGAAGACATGTGGAATCTGACCTCTTCTCAGTATTTCCAGTGCTAACACACTAAATGGGCACTTACTTGTTTGATTTAAAGAACTTCTCTTTGTATCCTATGTAACAACAATCCTGTGTAATCTTTTTTATGCAAATGCTTCATTCTCTCTCTTTACCTATCTATATTTTTATATATATATATATTCTTAATGGAATCAAATGTGTCTGTATATTCCCTTAAGCTTTGGCTTTTGTGGCTTATTCAAGAAATAGCCCTTAATCTGATTTAATGAAAGATGTTTTCCAATTTTTACTCTTTGTACTTTAAATGTCTTTCATAATAATGTGTCTAGACAATTTAAAACTTTTTTTTTTTGGTTTGATGTGAAATAAGGATCCACGGTTCTCCCAAACACATTTATTGAATTGTTTATTCTTAAAATTCTGCATAGTAACACCATCTGTAACTTCTTCGGTGAGGTCCTCTAGAAAGCAAACCCTGGGCCAGGGTTAATGTCAACACTTTGCAAAATACAAGCTGAGGTACAGGGTGAGGACAAAATGAAAGTTCGGCAAGGAAAGATGTGAAGCAAGGCCACATGACGCATTGCTATTTCAGCTAATGCTGCTCCCAAATGAACTGCTAAGACCCACGGCTCCCTCCAGGCTCCTCTGGAGAGCCTGCAGTCTGATGACCTTAGAGTTGTCCGCAGGAGTCAGGGCAGAGGGGAAATATGTCTGCTGGTCTGCTTCCCTTCTCCCGTTGGTGGTCCATTGGTCAGAGCTCACACCCCACCCAGTGAGTTAAATCCCCCTGCTTATCTGGGTTATATTTCCAAGCCCTCAGCTCCCTCTCAGGAAACCATATTCCATGCTCCACAGCAGGGTGCATATCCCAGCTCTGAAAAGCCAAACTGATGGGGAGAGGGTGCCATTGTGCCTCTGAGAGAAACTGAGAGAAAAAAAGAGAAAGAGTCAAGGGATTCCTAGAAGGCCAACAAGGTTTATGTGTAATGCAGAGATGTTTCAAGGTATGGATCTGTTTCTGAATCCACTGTTCTGTCCCACCTGCCTATTTACCTATCCCTAGAGCAGCATCAAACTGTTTCAAATATGATAGCTTTACAATAAATCATATGTCTAGTAACTCATAATAAAACTTAGCTGTTTGTGTGCACCAATCTTTCACATACATCTTAAAAAGTTTGTCAAGTTTCAGGAAAGTAAACTTTTTAATATTAATTCACATTGAATCATACTTAAAAACTTGGAAAGAATCATCATCTTTATGACATAGAATCTTCCCATTCTTGAAGTATTTTGAATATTTTTTTCATAAGCACGTGGATTATTTAAGTTAGATGTGTGCTTTTTAGGTTTCTGTGTTATTGGAAGGGATTTCTTGATGTCCATTTTTAAGTTCGTTGTGCTGAAATATTAGAACACGATTTGTGCAGGCTGATCTTTACCCAGCAAGCTTACTGAACTCTTATTAGCTCTATGTTTTATGATATTCTTTCAAATTTTCTATCAAGACAATCCTCTGTAAGTAATAACAGTTTAATATACCTTTCAAATTCTTCAGCCTTTTACTCCCTTCACATTTTTCTCTAATTTTATTGTCTCAGACCTTCAGCAAATTGTTGAATAAACATAGTGATAGAAATAATCTCTGACTTATTTCTGTACTTACTTGGTCTGATGGCTTCTACCGTTTCACAAGTAGGGATGATTCTGAGAGACAGACTCTACAGGGTGAGATTACTCTTTTTTCCTAGTGTGCAAGAGTCTGATTTTCATAATTATTCATTTTATCAAATAATTTTTCTGTGTCTGTTTACATGATCAGATACTTCCCATGTGACCTGCTAATGTGGTCAATTACATTGTATGTTTTCCTAATATCTGAATAAATTTCTGTAAGAACTCTATATTTTATATTAAAGAAAATATTTTGCCAGATTTAGTTCTGGAAAAATCTAATCCCTTTAAATATTACTGGTATTCTTTCTGTTTCCTCCTTCAGAACTCTTACATAAAACCTGTTGCTCTTATTTCAACCTGCCTATTTCTTAACCACATTTCTGTGTTTTCCATCCCTTTATATTTCTATGATTATTCTCAGTATTTTGCTTAGTTTGGTCTTCAAGCTCACTAACTCCTTCTGCTTTGTCTACTCTCGTCTCTAAGTAATCTATTCATTTTAAAACTTCAATGACTACTCATTTCTTGAATCTCTGATTCTTTTTCATATATGACTTTTCAAAAAAAAATCCTTCATTCTTTCATTATGATTTCTATCCCTTTTTAGGGACCTCTGACAATTGCAATTTTTTTTTATTCTCCTTCAGATATTCTAGTATTGCTAGGTCTTTGGATTCAAAGTCTCTCATTTACTACGTCTGCTCATTCTCTTTCCTAGTGGATGTTTTTCTTACAAGGTTCATAATCTTGTTGTAAGCTTATCTTTAATAGGGACTAATATTTTCTGAAACTTGCCCATGCTCTAGGTTACAAATGTATATCCACAATGATTTTGGTTTATTCCTAATAGGGCCTTACATATGACATTGTTTCAAATGATGGATGTTAACTATTGACTTGGGATTCCCATGCCATGGTAAATATCATAAAGGTAAGATCACTGCAGCCCCCATAGGCTGGGGATTTCTGTTCACATGAAGTCATATTGTAAAACTGTTCACTGTTATTTTTGTGCAAATCCAAAGTTAGTAGCAAGCATTGTTGCTGTTTCTCTGGGCTAATGGGAGGTATTTTCTAACTTGCTTTTCACGGCCAACTGAACACTTTGAGGTTTCCAGCTTCATAAAATATTTAGTTCAACTCTTTGTGGTAACACTGCAGCCACCGGTCCCTTCAACGTGTATCTAAATCTTGTCTACCTCTAGATGTCCAGGGTTTCAATTCAAGCTTACTCTGTGGTATCTGAGTTCCCTCTTTGTTCTGGTCTTTGCCTTTTCTTATATCTTAGCTATGTTTTTAACTCTGTGGTCATAGTTTATCCATCATTTCCTGTGTTTATAGTGGGGAGGGAACCACTTCATTGCCGCCAAAAGTCCTGGTCTATCTGTTATTCCAAAACTTTTCTAGTAATTTCTATCTCCATGTTTGCACTCACTGTGTTCCCATCATTTCTTAACCTCCTTTCATTTGTGATTGTTACCCTCGTTATCTGAATATAGCATATTTCTGCCAATAAGTTGATACAAATTTTATAGCTTTTAATGTGCATACATTTTTCATTGTCTAAAATGTAAGCTTGAGGCAAGGATTGTGTGTCACGCTTCTACAGCTCTCTCGCTTTTCATAGCAGTTACCTAATTAATTTACTATTTGATTATAATGAAATAAAAATTCTAGGAAAAAGGCATTCAAACTTCTCGAGTGTCAGAGTATATCCTAGACTGCTACTTACATTATTAATGTAATCCACTCATGTAGAAGTCATAGAAGAATGCTGTTCAGATCTCCCTTCTAGAAAAAAGAAAGCCTGTTATGAGGAACTAGTTAGCCTTGAAATCCACCAAAGCTTTCACACTGAGGTCAGGCTGTCCCCGCTGAGGCCAAGCTCCCAGCCAGTGCGTGAATATGTCAGGGGCACGTGAGGCTGGCCGCCTCTGCCAACCATAGGGCTCCTCTGATGGGCTCTCTCTACGTCAGGCTCTCTCCGATCAGCCTGAGACTTGCTCAGAGTTAGAGTCAGTGTCTTTTTACCTATCCTCTTCTTGGTTCCTAACTTGGTGCCCTGCAGTAGTGGGCATCCAGTAAAAACTTGTTAAATTTTTTAAATAAATAGAGAATTTTATAGCTGTTGTAAAATATTTAAAAGGCTAGCCAGTGAAAGGAAATCAGTCTCTCCATACTGTCACAAGGTGATTATTGTGTTTGTTGGGGTGAACTCTAAATTGCTGTAACAAAGACATTTTAAAACACAGTAGATTGAATAAGAAATAAGTTCATTTCTCTATCACCTTAAGGCTCCAGGAATGAAGGAACAACCCTGCCATTTTGGAAAAATGGCTTCAATCCCAGAGTTTAAATCATTCCTTCAATCCTTGACATCTCTAGCCAACAGGAAGGAGAAAAGGGTATAGGACAATACACACCCAATTGATTTAATGGCAAGGCATGGACATAGCTTATCTCACTCATTCTATATTCCTTTGCCTAGAACATGGATATGCCTTGCTGAGACTGAAACTAAGAAATGTAGTATTCAGTTATATGCCATGTATCAGTTGTCCCTATTCCAGTGAAATTAGAGGACAATAGATATTAGGGTAACCAACAGTCTGCCATAAATACATACAGAGAGAAGTATCTTCTAAACTGACCTGAATAAGAAATAATAGGCCAACTGCAAATTAGTGACCTACCTATTACTTAATATATTTAAGCAGAAACATGGTAACCATTTGTAAAGAATAATCTAAAACCAATTCTAGTGTGAAGTTCAAAGAGATTACTGATAAAGATGATATTATATAATTTATGATTCTATTTTAATTCTATACCATGTAGGATATATTGTATATAGTAAGTATTTAGATGGCCTGCATCTTCCTACATTATACAGCCCACAGGAGTAAGGACAGGTTCTGTACAGAAATCTACTTTATGCCAGACTTAGAAAAATACATGGCAAATGGTAGACAAATGATAGGTAAATATGTATTTGTTGAAAAAAAAATTCATGACTTTAAAATGATGGACTTGAAGCTAAAGTAACTAGGAAATATAAGTCTGTTTCAACAAGAGGAATTGTAGATTGACCCTGAGCACTTAAAATGCTCAGATTTTGCACTGCTAAATATTTTGCTACATCTGTGAAATGTATTGCATAAACATGAAACACAAATATATGTTTAGTGGGGGTTTTTTTTTTTTTTGGCTTTTTTCAAAGCTTATGGCAGTTCTTTCTCTTCTGAAATCACAGAAATGATGAATGTTTTTTTCAGGTCCAAAATGACATAAACTCATTGTTATACATTACTATCCCTTACTTGCATTTGAATTTTTCCTCAGCTTATGAATTCAAACAGTTAATATTACTTAAATTAAAAGTAGTCCCAAAGTAAATAAGTTAAAATAATGTCAGTGTTCCTGGAGAATATCTTCTCCTTTTTCTATACATCTTAGTTTCTGGTAATTAAGATTCTCCCCACTTCAAAGACTTACATGGGGATTAGATTACAGAAGATAAACATGACCAACTGCATATTCTCTTCTCTGTCTCTGTCTGTCTTCATGTACACATACTCTTTCTCTTTCTCTCTTTCACTCTCTACTTCTCTCTCTCTCTTCTGTCTCTCTGTCCATACCCTTTCTTTCCCTCCTTACTCTCTCCACCCCTACAAAACCCATTTCATCCTTATTATCTGTATGCTTTGTACAAATCTTCCCTCTGACTCTTACTAGCATTGTTATTCCTCAAGCCTATATTATTCCAGTACACCCTATCCATGAATACAGCAGTAGCAGGAGATACAAGCTACATGGAGAATAAGGGAAAGATGAACAGAGACAAAGAGAAATATCAGGTTTTTTCTATATTTAATAACTGACAAAATCATCCAGAATCTTGGTAAATTTTTTTCTCTTTTATTCTTTTTGCTACCTTATCTCTATTTCCCATTTTCTTTGATTGGGCTTTTAAAGAATAGTGTGTTAAATTTTGATGAAGCTTACTATACTCACATATTAATACATGCATTGTTATTATATCAACTATAACTCATGTGCTCTCTGTTATTTCAGGGACAGACAAAAACCAGCTCTACTCTGTGATATTTTATGAAAAATGCATTCTCTACACAAGTAATAATATCAAAGACTGAGATATATCCTGAAGCAGCAAGTCTGGTTTTACAGCAGAATCTATTTAAGATTTTTAAATGACTTGTCTCTTCTAGAAGAATAGAATATTTGCTCATATGTGAGTAAAAGTGAATCAGTTTTATAGAGGCCCTTTATGAAAAGCTAGGGTCTTACTTTAATGTCAGTAACATTTTGAGAAGTAGATGGAATCAGAGAGCAGAACATGTCATTCAATGATGGCTTGGGAGGGTGACCTATAGACTAGTGAGCAGAGAAATTGATTATGTCATTTCATGTGCACCGTGATGTCGTAAGTCACTGTTCAGAGAGCCCCTATTTTTCACCACACTAACTTGACTCCTACACTTATTTAACATTACTCCATCAAGACCAACACTTTACATTTGTCAGACTTGATCCATTAATTTGATAATTCCTAGATACATCAATGGCAGTCATAGATATCATCAAGATTTGCTCTCAGATATAACCTACAAGTACAGCTTGTGTCTAAAAGGAACATCTAGCTGCCTGTCCTGTACTGTATGCGCCATATCTACAGAATCTGTGTAGACCCAGGGGTAGAGTTGGCTTCACACATCCACCTGTCAAAGAGCACATGTATCCTTGACTAAATGACTTAATTTTCCTGAGCTCATACCTTCCTTTGTAAAGTGAGGGCATTAGAGTAAATGACCAATAAAGTTTCATGCTCCCAGCTGTTCATTTTATTAAAGGAAACCCCCACACCAAGAGTCATGAAGCAGGTCACATGTAATATGACCTCATTAATCTCTGGTGAATAAGACAAGTATTAGAAGTATATTCTTCTCTGATTGACAGTTCTTCTGGAGTCAACAATTATTGCCATGTAGTATTTGTAGAAACACAGCATAGGTAAACCTCACTTAGCCTACAGTGGGATGTAGGGCTAAATTTCTTCAGGGCTGGTGCAACCTATTTCATATCTCCCTTTTGATTAAAATGTCCCATTTGCATATTGCTATCACTTGATCTTAGTGTCATACTACATTGTCAGATTTTCCCAGTTTTTTCATTGTGGTATAATAAACATAACATAAAATTTACCATTGTAACCATTTTTCAGTGTTCAGTTGTATTAAATACATTCATAATGTTTTACAACCATCCATCTTCATAACTCTTTTCATCCTGTAAAACTGAAACTGTATACCCATTAAATAATAATGCCCCATTTACCTTCCCCCAGGCCCTGAGAACCATAATTCTATTTTCGTGTCCATGAATTTGAATATACTGAGTACTTTATATAAGTGAAAACATATAGTAGTTGTCCTTTTATGACTAGCTTACTTCACTTAGTATAATATCCTTAAATTCCAACCATGTTGTAGCATATTGCAGAATTCTCTTTCTAAGGCTGAACAGTATTTGTGTTATGTTTTTACCATGTTTTGTCTGTGCATTCATCCAACAATGGACACATGGGTTGCTTCCACATTTTAGCTGCTGTGAATAATGCTGCTATGAACATGAATGTGCAGTAATCTCTTTGAGACTCTGCTTTCAATTATGCTGGGCATATACCCAGAAGTGGAAATGCCAGATCATATGTAATTCTATGTTTAACTTTTGGAGGAATTGCTGTCCTGTTTTGTATAGTGGCTAGCCCATTTTACATTCCTGCCACCAATGCGCAAGGGTCATAGTTTTTCCACATCCTTAACAACACTTGCTGTTTTTGTTTGTTTTTTAGTAGCCATCCTTATGGTTATGAGGTGGTATAATATTGTATTCCTGATTTGCATTTCCCTATGTTGGACATATTTTCATGTGCTTATTGTCTATTTGTATATCTTCTTTGGAAAAAATGTCTATTCAAGTCCTTTGCCCATTTTGAATTGGGTTGTTTATCTTTTATTGTTGAATTATAAGAAGTCTCTATAAATTCTTCATATTTATCCCATTCTCCCATTCTGTGGGTTGCCTTATTAATTTATTAATGCTGTTTTTTGACACATATTAAAAAATTGTCATGAAGTCTAATTTGTCTGTTTTTTCTTTTGTTTTCTATGCCTTTGGTATCATATATATGAAATCACTGCCAAATCCAGTGTTATGAAGCTTTTCCCTATGTTTTTTTCCTAACATTTATAGGTCTAGATCTTACATTTCGATCTTTGATCCATTTCCAGTTAATTCTTGTATATGATGTTCGATAAAGGTTCAAGTCCATTCTTGCAGTGTATTTCAATGTTACTTTCTAACAGATTACACTGCAAACTTTTTACAAACAGAAACATTTTGGTGTTTTTTCCAATGTGAGTAAATCATCTCTGCCTGCCTTCCAATAATCTCCCTTGCTTCCCTTCTCACCTCTCTTTAATGACAAACTTCTGTCACTGTTCATAACCATGACTGAGTGTGGCCCGACAACCCACAGCTCATAAGTGTATTCTAAATTTCTATTCCTGAAAGCGAGAATCTGATTAGCATGAATTGACTTTTCAAATCAGGTTACCCAAGACGCTGCAATTTATACCTCTGGCCAGCTGTCATTCCTGGTCCAGTCAACTGTGTCAGAGATGGGGAGCAGAGCAGATAACACCTTCAGTCAGTTAAACAGTATTTTTGTACAACACATACTGTAGTTTCTTGCAACTAGAGAGAATAATGAGGTTGCATTACATATGACCAGCTTTTATGACCTTCTGAATAATGGGTCCTTAAAAAGAAGAAGAAAAAGATAATTATTAGGATGAAAATAACAAGGAAGAGATAGTTTTCTTGTGTATGTTGTCTGGCTTTGGATTAGTAAGGCTGCATGTACAAAACTGAGTTTGGAAGTATTCTTCCTTATTCTATTTTTTGGAAGAGTTAGAGAAGGATTGCTATTAATTCTTTAAATGTTTCATAGAACTCATTTGTAACGCCATTTGGTCTTGAGGTTTACTTTGTTAGGAGACTTGATTACTGATTCAATCTCTTTATTTGCTATTGGTCTCTTCATGTTCTATTTATTGTTGATCCAGTTTTGGGAGGTTGTATGTTTCTAGGAATTTATTCATTTCTTCTAGGTTGCCCAGTTTTTTGGCATATAATTGAACATACTCACCCCTTATAATCTTTTTTATTTCTGTGGCATTAGTTGTAACACATCCTCTTTCATTTCTGATTATATTTATTTGAGTCTCCTCTCATTTTTGCTGTGTTAGTCTAGCTAAGGTTTTGCCAATTTGGTTTATCTTTACAAAAAGCCATCTCTTAGTTTCACTGATTGTTTTCTGTCACTTTTCTGTTCTCTATTTCATTTATTTCTGCTCTAATTTTACTATTTCCTTCCTTCTTTTAAATTTGGGTTTGGCTTATTCTTTTTCTACTTCTTTGGGGTATTGGAGGCTTCTGATATCAGCATTCATCACTATGAACTTCTCTCCTAGTACTGCTTTTGCTGTACATCATAAGTTTTGCAATGTTGTGTTTGGTTTGTTTGTCCTTTTCAAAATTTTCTTTAACCCAGGTATTGTTCAATAGTGTGTTTAATTTCCCATTGTCCTTTTGTTATTATTTTTCTCCACTGTGGTTTGAAAAGATACTTGGAATTATTTCAATTTAGTAAGAGTTGCTTTGTGACCTAGCATAGGATCTGTCTTGAAGAATGTTCCATGTGCGCTTGAGAAGAATGTGTGTTTGGCTGTTGGTGAGAATGCAAAGTATGTGTCTGTCAGGCTGATGAGGTGCATTGTATTCCAGTCTGCTGCTTCCTGATCTTCTGTCTGAATTATCTACCCATTACTGAAAATGAAGTAGTCAAATCCCCTACTACTATTGTTTTGCTGTCTATTTCTTCCTTAAGATTTGTCAATGTTTATTTTGTATTTTTAAGTGCTCTGATATTGGGTGCATGTATGTTTATAATTGTGATATCAGTTGATAAATTGATTCTTTTATCATTTTGTATGACCTTCTTTGTCTCTTGTGACAGTTTTGACTTAAATTCCATTTTGTTCTGCATTTGCAAAAATATGAACAAACTTGGAGGCCATAATTCTAATTGACAAAGCCAGACATCACACAATAACTACCACATGATGTCATTTATATGAGGAATTTAAAATAGGTAAACTCGTAAGAGAATAGAATGGTAGTTGCCAGAAGATGGGAGAAGGGAGAAATGAAGAGGTATTAGTCAAAGGCAACAAGATTTCAGCTTTGCAACATGAATAAATCCTAGAGATTTACTGTACAGCATAATTCCTACAGTATACTGTATTATATTCTTAAAAATTTGCTAAGAAGTTAGATCTTCTGTATTCCTACCACAAAATACGAAGAGAAAGGAGAAAAGGTGTACATTAAATATAAAGGCATACATTAAATATGGAGCTCCATATATAATACAATATTAACATATGTATAATGGTAATAAAAAAGCTTTTTGTATGTCCATCATATCTCAATAAAGTGGTTTAAAACATTTTAAATAAATAAATATATTTTTTGAATGATGAGGGCAGTACATATGTTATCTTTTCTTAGGGATTATATCATTTAACTTTAAAAGTAGATAGCTAATGCTCACTTATTAGCACTAAGAGAAGGGATTTCTCTAAAGGGTTTTAAGGGTCAGGGACATCTTAAAATATTTCTCTTTTGATATTAATGTTTTTGTTTTGTCTTGTTTTTCCCAGAGCATCAAAAATGGGCTAAATTTCAAGAGTCCACAGTAAAAAATTTCCAGCCAGGGTCCAGCATCATGCAGCTTGAAGGACCCCGAATTGCAAGGCTGCTGGAAAAGGTGATCCCGGGACTGCCCAGTCTAATAAGGCAGCATCAGTGAAAGCCTTGTACTGAACCATCATTTAAAGAACAACTATTGTAAGAGAACATTCGAGGTAGGAGTCTGCTCTCAACAGGGCCCATAACTCAAAATCACAGAATGTGAGAACTAAAGGGACCTGTAGTTTATTTAGAAATGCACCAAAGCTGGAAGAAAGTAGATCTTCCTCACTACTATCCCCAAACTAAGTAGGAGTTTAGGTATATCAGACATTTGGTTTGTTTCATGCTTGGTTTGCATTACAAAATTCCTGTACTTTTTATCACTTTGCGGTTAATTCATTTTGTAGTTTAAAAAACCGAGGGACACAGAAATAAAGGGAATTATAAAATATCCAAGTCATTATGCCAATTTGTGTGAGAAGAGATAAAAACCCTGTGCCCTTTCCCCTAGAGTACTTTGTCTTGTTAATTTTCCATCAGGCTAAGAACATTTTCAGATTATTTTCTTAGCAGTCAGATCTTTGCTGAGAGTAGAAAATATAATATTAGTATTTTCTTGGAGTTAAGAAGCCCAGTACTTTTTGTTTCCGGTCAGGCAGTTCATCTTCTTGGGAGAATTCTAAAGTCGAATTCCATCTAAAATATTATTAATTTACTGGTTGTTTCTGAAAAAAATAAGTTCTTAAGCAATTTGACTCAGACCATGTTCTCTTGACAGATGCTGTCCCCACCACAGGTGCTTCCCTACTCACCTACCTCATGCCCACAAGCTGAAATGCACGCTTTGGTTTCTCTGGAGTCCAGGTTTTTCTTGTACCATGTGTCATAAAAGTTGGATATTTATTCTCTAGCAACTCAAGTCATCAAATGAAATATTCTGGAAGTGTTTCCCCCTTTTCCTCACACGAGCTCTCACTTTGCTGTTGTCAGTGTTGCTTGTCTTGCACTGGTCTCTTTGTGCTCCCTCCCATCCATCAAGGAAACCCAAGGAAGAGTCACTTGCAGAGATGAATTCCTCCAGGCATTAGAATAGTCTGACATGCATTACCTTTTCCATTTGAGCTCTAGATGTAAAACACACAAGCAGTTTTCTTCTTCTTTGTCAAAAATGAATCCAGTTTAGGAATATCAGATAACATATTTGTGGAGAAAATGATTGAAATGCAAAATAATTTGAATGATCTAAGTAAATTTGAATTTATGGTTATGTTAAGTTTTGTGATCTATATAGATGTGTATCTAGTTTGAATATGGAAGTAAAAATACATCAACAGTTCTACCTTCAATTAAAGAAGCCTTCCTATTTCCACTCTACACTACATGATAAAGCCCAAGTAGCATAGTTTCGTTCTAGTGTCTTTAAAAATATGCTGCCTGTTCACTATGTTTTAAACCACTAACCTTTGCTCCTTTTCCTTGGGCTTAAGATCATGAAGAAAGACATATCAGAGGTACATGGTGCTGAAAATAGTCAGAAAGTGGTCTTCCTTTAATGTACTTATAAAGCATCCCGAACTTTCTACAACAGCAATAAACGAAATCATCCTCAATCTCTGGCACTGACTTTTTTTTAGCCCAACATCCAATAAGTATCCCTTTATTTAAGGAAGAATGATTAAAGGATGTAAACATTTTTCCTCAACTCTACCGCAGAATGAAAAGAGTAAAGAGTACACAGCAAATTGGCCTTACCAGAAATGTGAAGCAGCACTCTTATCATATAAACCATAACCTTCACATTACAGTCAGGAACAGGAACAGGATGCCTGTTTTCACCATAGTTAATATACATTATGCTTACAATTTACGAAATGTTACAAAAATGAAAATGAGATTTTAAAAGGTAATTTTATGAACTAAGATACGGTATGAGGAGGAGCTTCTGGCATCAGCACTCTCTGGAGGACTTGTGCCAGGGGGATGATCATCAAAAAGCCTCCACAGGGATCCTGACGATGCTGCGGTTGTGGCTGCATCCAGCCCACCGTCTCCTGGACTTGCCATAGGAATGAGGAGGGAGATGTCTAGGCTGGCATGTGCATACAGTGAGACAATGAATTTGACCGGATCTGTACTGTTGGAACTCTACCAGGAGCTGGGAGGGGTGCAAGTTGTAGCACTCCAAAATCTCATGACTATAGACTAGCTACGGTTAAAAGAACATATGGGATGTGAACAGATCCCAGAAATGGGCTGCTTTAATTTGTCTGATGGTTCAAGTACAGTTGGACAATATCCATCATATCATAGATAAATTTTCACAAATGCCTAGGGTGCCTAAATGGTTTTCTTGGCTTCACTGGAGATGGATGGTAATTATAGATTTGCTTTGTTTATGTCACCGTATTCCTATTATGTTAATATGTGTGTGCAAATTAGTTAGTAGTTTAAAACCTATACATACTTAAGGTACTCTACAAGAAGATATGTCAAAGAAATAATCAATCCTCCCATGTTTCCTTCCATCTGCTACCTCTATAGCTTTTCTTCTTCCTTCCGAATTACAACCCTTAAATAGAATTCGTGCCTCATATCGAATTTACCGAGTATCATAATTCCTCCAGGTGGTAAAGATACCTCGAGACAAGTGCTGGGCATAGAAGCCACAGGGCATAAATCTGCAAAGAAGTAAAAAGCTAACCTTTTCAAACAATATGGCTTCTCTCTCACTTACCAATTTTACATTTCCCTGTATGGCCCCGGAAGATGGCTGGTTAGCCAGAGATGGGTAAGATTCCTCAAGGGAGGAACAACCTAAGACAGGCACAGTCCCATGGGGGCCATCAGGTGAGAATTTGGGGATCAACAGAGGTGAGGCTCAGAACCTCACCCCCCCTGCTTTGAGAGAAATCTTCTGCATCCGTGGATGTCTTGCTGCCCTTGTCTAGCCTGGATTAATACTTAGTCCATAGGCACACACCTGATCATCTGATCATCTACATTTGCCCTCTTATAGCACTAAACTATGTTTTCTACCTTCATCTTTCATCTACCTACCACTTCAGCATTTTATTAAAAATAAAAATAATAATAATAATAGAGGGAGAAATGTGGGATCAACATATAAATCAAGTACAAAAATCAAATGAATATTCATATTTGACCTGATTGTTTATGGGTCATAATGCGTGATCAAAACCGAAAGTTTCTGTGATGAATGCCCTTGTACTGTTCACCATGTAAGAATTTATTCACTATGTAAGAATTCGTTCACCATGTAAGAACTTGTTCGTTATGCTTCAGAAGATTGGAGACTGACAAGAATTAGGCTTGAGATGGATTAATGATTGTACATTGAGCATTGACCCCCCTATACTGAATTTTATTGTTGTTAACAACCATTTGATCAATAAATATGAGAGATGCCCTCTCAAAAAAAAAAAAGGTAATTTTAGAGATAACACTGGCATTTCTATGAGTGTATACATAAAGAAAATTCTCTATTAGACAAGATGTTCACAAAGAGAATTCTGTAAGGTGACTACATACAAGATCAACATAAAATAATCAATAGCTCCTAATCTGAACAAACACTTCTCCAAAGAAGAAATTCAGATGGCCAACAGGCACATGAAAAGATACTCCACATCACTAACCATCAAGAAATGCAAATTTAAACCACAATGAGTTATCACCTCACACCAGTTAGGATGCCCAACATCCAAAAGACAAGGAACAACAAATGCTGGAGAGAATGTAGAGAAAGGGGGACCCTCCTACACTGTTGGTGGAAATGTAAATTAGTTCAACCATTGTGTAAATAAATATAGAGGTTCTTCAGAAAACTAAAAATAGAAATAACATTTGACCCAGGAATTCCACTCCTAGGAATTTACCTAAAGAAAACAAGGTCCCAGATACAAAAGGACATGTACATACACCTAAGTTTATCACTGCACTATTTGCAATAGCCAAGATATGGAAGCAAACTAAGTGTCCATCAGTAGTAGATGAATGGATAAAGAAGATGTGGTACATATATACAATGGAATATTATTCAGCCATAAGAAAGAAACAAATCCTATCATTTGCAACAACATGGATGGAGCTAAAGGATATTATGCTCAATGAAATAAGCCAGGCAGAGAAAGACAAGTACCAAATGATTTCCCTCATTTGTGGAGTGTAACAGCAAAGCAAAACTGAAGGAACAAAACAACAGCAGACTCACAGACTCTGAGAAGGGCTAGTGGTTACCAAAGGGGAGGAGTTGGGGAGGGTGGGTGGGGTAGGATGGGGAAGGGGATAAAGAGGCATTATGATTAGCACACATAATGTACAGGATCATGGGAAAGGCAATATATAGTACAGAGAAGACCATTTATGACTCTATAACATCTTACTATGCTGATGGGCAGTGACTGAAATAGGGTGTGTATGAGAGGACTTGTTAATATGGGTGAATATAGTAACCACAATGTTGTTCATGTGAAACCTTCATAATATTGTATATTAATGATACCTTAATAAAGAAAAAAAATTGGGCTAAATTAAAAATAAATAAGTAACAGCAAATCTATTACATATGATAGTAAAAAGAGCACATTATTCACAACAGTAACAAATTATAAAATATTTAAGGATAAGCATATCAGAAAATATGCAAGACCTTTACAAAAATATGTACTATGACTAGAGAATATGAAAGAATTATAGAGTATGTAGAAAGAGAGAATGCTCATGGATTGGAAGAGCTGATACTTAAACAATTTTGTTTTTTCAGCTTAATTAATTGGGGAATGTGATGCAATGTAATTCAGAAATTTCAAAAAAAATTTTCATGAACTTGAAAAGCTGACTCTGAAATTTGCATGGAATATTAAATGTGAACTAGAAAAAATTTAGGGGAAAAAGGGAAATGCTTGCTTTATCAGTATGAAAAAGTATCATAATAAAACTGTGTGTAATAGAAATATATAATATTTGTGTAGATATAGACAAGGATATTGCTGGACCAAAGCAGATAATCCACAAGTAGATGCATTTTATATAGGAATTTAAAATGTAAAAATGATGGCATTACAAATTACTAAAGAAGAATAACCTAGTCAAAGGGAATTAGGACAATTGGCCATTTCATGTGAGATAATAATCTAATTTTAAGTCTTTTCTTTCTTAAAGCAAAATCATATCCCATTTAGTCTGAAATTTAAAAATATGCTATAACATATAAGAAAAATAAAACTATGAAATTGTACATTATGAAGATAATATAGGATATCCACAATATGAAATTCATAAGGAAAAGATTGATAATTTTTTCATTCCTAATCAGTCTGATATATTTGATGGTGTTAAAACATAACCATCTAAAAGATGCCATAAATAAAATTAAAATACAAGAAACAAGCTGGGAGAAAATATTTGCATATAAAACAAGGTGAAACATTGTAAATATGTAAATTAATAAATCTATATTGGTTAAAATATATATGAAAGATAATGTAAATTAATAAATGTGCTAAATATCACATAAGAAGATAGGATAAATATATGTGAAGCAGATAACAGATGAGATAATAAAAATATCATAAAGAATTTTCAAGCTAACTAATTACTAAGGAAATGCAAAAACAAAAAAAAGTATCAACTGGCAAATACATAAACGTTTGCAAAAGTGGAGAGTAAATGAAATTTTGTGGAAATTAATCCACATTATGGAATGCTAGGCAACTGTGTTAAAGAGTGAAGTAGATTTTTATGTATAGACATGAAAAGATCTCAAGGGCAAATAATTCAATGTGCAACAGGTCAGATTCAATACATTCTGGGTGATTTTTTTTCCTACTATATTATGCTGTAAGTATGAACAATAAGAACAAATAGCACAAACACACAGGGGCTCAGAGGATAGACTTAAACTCTAGAGGACTACAGAGGATATGACCTTATAGCTGTTTTGACAGACAGGAAAGTGGTGACCAGGACTTCTTGGAAGAGGCCAATCTCCGAATCCAAGCACCTTAGAATTTCTTTCCCCATCTTGCCTGGCAGTCCCGCTAGCTCACCTATGATCAGTCCCAACCACCGTTCTCTCCCTGGTTGTACTCTGTTATGCCCTCTTGCCTTTTCTGTCTAACTACATCGCTCGATTTTCTCATCAGTTTCTCTTCCTAATTGCATAGGTAATTCCTTCCTCACTTAGCTAGGGCACCACTTTCTTCAGAAAGCCTCTGCTGATCACCATCATCTCTCTCTAAGCTCTCTCGGTTCTTCATGCTGCTTTTCCCAGTTTATATACTACTGCTCAAGATCCAGAGTCAATCCAAGAATTTGTTTTTTTGTAAAGCCAGTAAAATGTGGATAATAAAAATGAATTAAACTCATCACACAGCATGTGCATGGTGGGTATGTATTTCAGTGAACAAATAAAGTGAAATACCATAGAAAGAACCTGAACAATTCTGTAAATCTTGTTATGCAAATAAGGATATATCAAAATTAGTATAGGACATTATTTACCACAATATAGGACATTAATATACACATATAGATGTGAAAATTAATTTTCCTCTTCTGAAAATCCCGGTACTCTTGTTACATTTACAAATGGCAAAAAAAAAGAGAGAGAGAAAGTAATTATAAAGTGAAGTGGATTTGCAGTGTGCAGTGTTGAGCACTATATTACAAAAAATGTTCTAATGTTCTCCCTTGGGCATTAGATTTCAAATGGAGGATGAAAATGCTTACAAGTTTCAAACAAATAACAAGCAGAATCAGTACCTGTTTTTGCTTCTGTTATCAAGAGTTAGAAAGAAATGAAATGTGGCTGAATAGAAAGAAAAAAAGAAGAGCAATATACCTTTGATCATTAGTGAAGAAAAACTATCATGTATAATAATACTTGTAATGTAACTAATAATGGTTATATTATAGCATTGTATTGCCACTTAGCAAGGAACATTGTAGCCAAGCAAAGGGATTTCAGAGCCCAAGTGAATAGACACTAGGTAACAAGGCAAACAAGAAAACTATGTTAGAGAAACAGGAAGAAAATTTGAATTTTGGGGGAATGGCTTACATATTCCAGGCATTAGAAGTCCCTCTCAATATTACCTTATTCAGTTTAATCAAATTTAAGATTTTGGTTATTGAGACATAAATGCAATCTATGTGAGTTGGGACCATTATCATCAGTCAAGTGCTTGGACAGATCTGATACCTAACTCTGCAAAGTTAATGATGACTTCCTACTTCCTCATGGCCCTTTCATAAGGAAGAGAATGAAGGTCAGATCCCCAACCCCCAGGAAGTAGCCAACAGTTGCTGAAGTAGAATAACATTGTCTAGTTTTAGATGATTAGATGCTGTATAGAAATCATATTTTGGACCTGTCATGTAATTCCTCAAAGCACTGTAATGTTTGTTTAATGTTTAATTGTGTTTGTTTAATTCCCTTTAGGTTCCTCCACTAATACATCACTAACAAATCTTTCAGTACAAACAGATAGGAAATTAACATGTCGCTAAATGAATTACATCCATGGTTTAGTAAAATACAAAGTTAACAATTCCAAAACAATAATCTGAAAGAGTTGTATATTGATTTCTGTTGTTAAAGTGGATTTCAATGTACAAAACTCTAACTCAACAAAAATCAATAATGCCTTTCACTCCACAGTGTGCCTTTAAAAACATCATTCAGTTCTTCAAAGATTGACTAGATGTTTAATTCAGGACACATTCCTAATAGTTGCTGCCTTAGTTAAGAGTATACAATATAAGGGGACAAACAAAGAGAGGTAAATTCTAACTAGCTGTCCATCCTATTTGTGCATTCTGAGACCCTTTCTTTAGCCTTATTCTGATAGTGAATTAAAAAATGAATCCTACTGAAAGCTAACATTTTCATTCACTCCCAAATTCTGAACCATATGCCAATGCCAACTCTTAATATGAAATGAATTTGTCAATTTTAGTTTCAACTTTGGGGACTAATCAAAATGTCCTTAAGACGATAGGGTCTTCTTTATTTTTTGGCCACTGAGAGACCAGGAAATCCAATTAGTCCCTGAATCATATTGTGAGCAAAGCTGCTGTTATGAAACTGTTCACCACCCTACCTGGTTCTGGTCTCACCTGTCAGAGAAATATGCCCATTCACTACCTCATGGGATACTGTAGAACAAAACTAAATAAGGAGGCCTTTTTACTGTTAAGCCCCTTCTCCTTAACCAAAAGTGTTTTGCAAATACAACTTTTTAATAGAGGAGTTCTTTAATGTGACTTATAATTATGTGAATGCATTATCAGGAATAGTTAGTTTGCTTTCACAATATATCTGAACTGTTATGTAGTACTAAATATGAAATATAATTGAGAATGTTTATTTTTTAACATTTCTTCAAGAAATACAATAAAACATCCATTTTTTAAAATTGTCACAATTTAACCAGTTGAAAACATGGGATCTTTTTTTTCCCTTCAAACTCTGGTACCTTTCTTTAAAGCATTTAAAAGCACTGTCTAATCACCCCTAAAGGAAATGTGTTTTATTTTTATCTATTCTACAATTTAAAAATTCTTTCAATTTTTCTCCTGCAAGGAAAGTTTAATGAGGCATATTTGCTTGTTTCCATGGCATTTCAAAGGAGAATTACTAGCTGAAGGCAAGATGTATACAAAAAAAGAAAAAAGAATAAATAACAGTGCTTGCAATAAGGAGAAATTTTAAATCTCAGATAAATTCCATAGGGTAGTAGTTACTCATGTTAATCTGTAAAACAATGTCAATCATTTTGAGTGCTATTTAAAGATGAGTTTTTCCCTGAAAAAAAAAGAATAATAATAAGAGTTTCATCACATAACACAATTTGCCATTATAAAATGCAAAAATATCCCATCATAGTAATAGAACAAAATTCAGGTTTCTATAAATTACTGTATACATAGAAAAAAAAACAAGGGTAACAGCTAGCTTGCACTGTCTTTGATTTGATTAGTATGCTGAGCTTTTTTGTGCTAAAGAAATTGTCGCTACCATGTTCCATTAAGTTAGAACTCCAAAATACAGCAATTCAGTCACTTTCAAGGGAGATTTTACTAGGAGTAATCAGCCAGTACATATTGTGCTACTCAGACTCTTTCCATCTCCAAAGTATATATTCATGATTGTCTTTATAAGTTTTTTGTAAGTATTTTGATGAGGTCTGAAGTTTAAAATACAAAGTAATTAATTCAAAGATTTCTATAATGATTCATGTAGGAATATCACAATATCACATTTATAACTCATGAAAATAATTAACTACTATCCATTAATATCTCGTATCTCGTTTATGTAATAAAAATTGAGTGGGTGAGAGATCACACGTAGGTGGAAGAGCAGGTCTTGAACTCACACGTATTGGACATCATGGGCTCTATTTTAGTATCCCTGGAAAAGGAATACTAGGCTTGAGAAATGTTACATTGTTGAAAGTAATTCAGTACATTGACAATGGACTAAATATTAACAAAACAAAAACATTTAATCAGTAGAAAATGCCAATTTTATGAGGCAATATACTCTAGTTGAAAGAACCCTAAATTGAAGTTCAAAGGAATTGGTTTCTAATCCTAATTCTGCCAGTTAGCAGAAATACAAAACCTTGAGCTTCAGTCTAATTGTTTGTAAAATGGACGTGGATTGGATGTTATCTAATGTACCTTTAAATTCAGACTAATACAAATTATGGGAGGAAGTGGTCAGTAGGCTTATCTCCTGGTTACTGAGGACCTATGAGCTCAAAGGTTAGGACGGAGAAGGGCCACAGAGACACAACACAGAGTGGACAATGATATTGGTGATTGGGCAGTTGCATCTGGGCAGGTCTCTCCCTGTGCACTAGCTGAAGCACTAGGAGAAATCTTGACGTGGATGGAGGAGGATTCTTGACTCTGGGCGAGAAAGAATTCTTGAACAGGGCAGATGAGTGTAGGTAAGAAAGGTATTCATTAAAGCAAGAGAAGCAGGGAATGGCAGCTGCCTTGCAGGCAGCAGAGAACAGGAAAATGCAGAGGGAAAGAGGGAAAGTTCTCAGCCTAGAGCAGATTCCCTTGCCAACTCCTGAAGCCAGGGTCACCTGGCATCCTATGTCCACTTGGGGACTAACCCCTACCACTCCAGGATTTGGAGGAGCCATGGAGCACAGGATGGAGTGATACTATGTTTTGAGAACTCCCCAAAGAAAGGAGATTTTCAGACAGGCTTCTGAGAGCACATAGCACAGCTGCAGTTTTGTCCAGGTCACCCAGACAATGGAAACTTTTGGGCCCAAATCAGAGCTCCTAGCAGCCCCTTCCTACTTATCAGGAGTAAAGTGGAGACCAAGTGAAGACTTGGAAATAAAATGAAATAGCAAAGAGACAAAACACAATAATTTGAGCAGTGATAAAACTTCATTTGAAAGTAAGCTCTTAAAGAAAGGAAAGTACAGGTGTCCTCAGATAGGAGGCACACTGAAAGTGTGGGGATTCTGTCTTTTAAGGCTTTCAAGAATGGGGCAAAGGGCAGGGGGGTTGTTGGGCATAGACTTGACTTGTGGTCTCAAGGTGCTTACCACTGGAGAGAGACACCATGTCTCCCTTCCTTTATTATCAGTCCTCCAGCTAATTCTGCTAAATAAACCCAACACAAGGGATTTATTTATCCTGTTCTCCAAGATAGTGGTTACCCTCAAGCAGTGGGGACATATCAGTTAAGACTGCTGGCCCTGCTTTAAGGTAGGCTGGTGGGTTATTGTCTGATTACCAGAGAATATGTGAGGAATTTTACTTTTCAATTCTCTACTTGTTAAAATGGAAGCTTAGCCTTAAGATGGGGTCCTTCCTGTTCTTACTATACTGTTTATATCTCAGCATTTTTCATCATACATGGTAAAAGTTAATCCTGATGCTTGTCCCATGTCCTTGCCCTATCTCAATGTCTTGCTCTTTCCCTTGTGTGTAACCAGAAGACCCCAAAGTCAAGCAGAAATGAACTAAAGATGGGCTGGCTAACAATTCAGACCTTCTTGTTTGTGAAGATACCTGTAGCAACTACAACACGAGTGGGGGTGTCCAAAGAAGCCAAATTCACTCAAGGTAACACTGCCAGCACTGGTGTTAATGAAAACCAGACCTGTGGTAGTTAACATGGTAAACCAGACTTCAGTCAGGAACTGATGCTCTAGGGGAACAGCAATGTCGATACAGAACGGAGCTCAGTTCTAAGCACAACAAAAACCAGTGTGGATTTATAGCAAAGGGACAGTGTGAAAGGGTGGGTCGATGGGAAATGACTAAGAGGAGATACCAAGGGGAATTCTTGCTAATTGTACCCAACAGGTCCTGAGAAACAGGATTCTTCCACTATGCAGGCCCTGCAAGGCTGGGCAGGCCTAGTGGAGAAGAGGGCCCAGTGACGCTGACTGGAACTTGCCCAGGGAGCATGTCTTTGCCTTTGTCAGTGACAAGCAGGGCACAGAAGGACACAGAGAAGCACCAGAACCACTCAGGTCACACAACCCAGGGAGGGAGATTCCAACTTCAGAACAAGAGACTGAAGTTGTTTTAACAATATGAAAAAAAAAAAAAACCTAAGCAAATACGAACAATTATACAAAGCAAACATATAGCTGTGTATTTCTGTTTGTTTTTTCCCCAGCAGTAGAAAAGAATTGTGGGCTTTACAGCTCCGTTGATCATACACATTTCAACAAAAGTGTTTATTCAAAATTCAGATTCCAGAAACTCTTAGCCGAGAAGACCAGAGCTCATTTGAATATTTCATATAGTTTTTTTTTTTTTAAGGCTAAGATTTCCTTGGTTATTTGAAATGTTCTGAGGGAAAAAGAAAGAGAAGAACTTATTCAACTAAAGTGTTAAATATTCCCTAATATCTAGAGCTAGCAACTCCTTGCATGGGTTGAGCTGAATTTCGAAACCATTGTCATTCCTGAGACAACCTGTAGTTTTAAATGACTGGGCTGTCAGCCTTTTAGTTCTCTGCATTTGCCTTTTCTGCTATAGTGAATAGTAACAATTACATCGCAAACAGCATGTTATTTCCAACTGTTTTTTTGACAGAAATCTTTGTGTTACAAATATTGCAAAGTTGAGTTAGTTTGCGTGATTCATTTTTTATGTTAATATTAAAGGTGGAGTTTTTTTTTAAAGGCTACAATAAATAGATCTTTAATATACTATTGACTTACCTTTTCACTTAAAAAGTACTTGATAAACAGAAGGTTTGTATAGATTTGGAAACAATTTCTAACGTATAATTGTTAGGCTCATAGAGCAAGACTATTTAATAGAACTCACTTGACTGGGGGGAAGTAATGTGATCTGGAAAAAGAAACCAGGAAAATTATATATTCCTGTTTTCAAAGAACTTATTGCAATGTCCCCATTCTTAAAAGAGAGAGATAAATTTGTCTTTGATGTAACCAACTGAAAATACCATTTCTGAAAGAAAACAGAATTTAGGAAAGAAGAAAGAAGAAAGAATTTTTGTGCTTTAAAGAGAAATACGCATGGGGATAACACAGGGCAGAGCAGGACCCTTAAAAGATATTTATCTTTCAAGTTGATTAACACTGTTAGCAACTACTGTCTTTCAAGATCTAAAGGAAAACCAGTAGGATCAAAGCCTGTGTTCCAATTTTTTAATAGTCTCTTAAATATCTAACAGACTTTTCTTAGCTCAAAGGCATTGCTTAGAAATTATCATATCTAGCTTTCATAGTATATGTGTAGTAATTTGTTTATAGCAATTTGTAATTCATATATGTGAGATGTATATATAATGAGGAGATTGGATCGGATGTTTCATAAAAGCCTTTGCATTTTTAAGATTTTGTTGTTCTAATGAATGTTTACTGAGCACTAAGTATGCACAAGACATTGATCTTTGTGAAGTGGGAAAAGTGAATGGTGGATAGAAATGTTTTAGCCAGTGACCAAGAGGACTTTTTAAATTTTTTGGCATTGTAATTAATTTTTTTTACTGAGGTACAGTTGATAGACAATACTATATTGGTTTCAAGTATACAACTTAGTGATTTGACAGTTATATATTTTATTAAATCCTGACCCCAACTAGTGTAATTACTATCTGTTAATATAGAAAGATGCTACAGAACTATTGACTATATTATCTATACTGTAGTTTCATCTCCTGACTAATCTATGTTATGATTGAGATTTTGTACCTTTTTATCTCCTTCACCTGTTTCACCCACCTGCCCCAATCCTTACCTCATGGTAACCACCAGTCACTTCTTAGTGTCTATCAGTCTATTGCTGTTTTGTTCATTTTGTTTTGATTTGTTTTTAGGTTCAACATGTAAGTGAAATCATGTGTTTTTCACCATTTTCAAAAATGGTATTTGTCTGCCTCCCTTATTTCACTGAGCAATGGACCTTCTAGGTCCATTCGTGTTGTAACATATGGCAGGATTTCTTTTTTATGGCTGAATAATATTTGATTGTGTATATGTACCACAACATCTTTATCCATTCACCTATTGATGGACATTCTGTTTATTTCCATATCTTGGCTGTTGTAAATAATGCAGTGATAAACATAGAGGTGCATGTATCTTTTCAAATCAGGGATTTTGTTTCCTTTTGTTAGATTCCTAGAAGTAGAGTTACTGGGTTGTAATGTATTTTTATTTTTATTTTTTTAAGGAATCTCCAGACTGCTTTCCGTAGTGGCTGCACCAACTGATATTCCCACCAACAGTGTAAAAGGGTTCCCTTTCCTCCATATCCTCACCAATACTTGTTTTGTGTCTTTTGGATAGTGGCCGTTTTGACTGGTGTGAGGTCGTATCTCATTGTGGTTTTGATTTGTGTTGCCTGATGATTAACAATGTGGAACATCTTTTTATGTGCCTGTTGGCCATCTGTATCCCTTCTTTGAAAAAATATCTATTTGAGTCCTCTGTCCGTTTTTTTTATCAGGTTATTATTTTTTTGGTGTTGAGTCCTATGAGTTCTTTATATATTTTGGAAGTTAATTCCTTATCAGATACATCATTAACAAATGTATTTTCCCATAGTATAGGTCATCTTTTTGTTTTGTTGATGGTTTTTGTTTTGCTGTACAGATGCTCTTTTTTTTTAGTTTGATGTAGTCCAACTTGGTTATTTTTGCTTTTGTTTCCCTTGTCTGTGGAGACATGTCCAGAAAAAATTACTCATGCTTATGTTCACGAGATTTTTGCCTGTTTTCATCTAAGAATTTTATGGTTTCATGTCTTATAGTTAAGTCTTTAATGCATTTCTAGTTTACTTTGTATATGGTGTTAGGGATTAATCCAGTTTCATTCTCTTGCATACAGCTGTCCACAAGAGGGCCTTAATGTTTCCCTCAGCTTGACTAAATTTTAAACAGATTTCTTCCTGTCTATAGGCCTATCTTCCCTTTCCTTAAACATTTACTTCCAAAAATTTGCCATTGTAAATGTCCTGTATTGTCTACCTTTTTTGAAAGTCTGGTATACCAAGCAGTCTTGTCACAGTTGACCCTTAATTTTCTCTATGTGTGTTATAAGTTTTAGTTCTATTTTCCCTGATTGCTCAGTTCCCGCATTTGTACAGAACTACTGTTATATTTTTCCTTAGAAATTTAGTAGAATTCACAGGTGAAACCATCTGAGCCTGCAATTTTCTCATTTGGAAAGGACTTGAAATACAAATTCAACTTTTTTGTTACATGTGGAACTACCATGATAAGAGCTTTCAAATTTCAAAGATTTCATGAAATTTCATCTGTGTTATAAAAGTTATTACCATAGACTTTTTTATGTATTTCATAATTACATAATTATTCTTTAGTGATATCATCACTCAGTCCTGATACTGATAATTTGTCTATTCTGTTTCCCATACACAAGTTGATTTTCTTTATTAATCTTATCAAATAACCAGATTTTGGTTTCATTCATTTTCTCTATTGTTTTCCTGTTTTCTATTTAATTGACTCTTGCCCTGATGTTTACTATTTCCTTCTTCTCCTTACATGGGATTTAATTTATCTTTATTTTTGGTTCTAATTTGCTGTCAGGAAGAAGCTGAGGATATTGCTTTGAATTTTTTTGTTTTTTACTAAATGTGTTTAGTCTTATTTTTATTGGCTTCAAAATACATTCTAAATGCAATTTTGATTTTTTGACTTCTAAAGTATTTAGGAGTATGTTATTTAGCTTCCAAATATTTCAATTTTTTTGTTTCTGTTATTTATTTTAGTTTAATTTTATTGTGGTCAGATGACATATTTTATATGATTTGAGTACTTTTACATTTACTGAAACTGATCTTATGGACCAGATAACTTTGTTTTTAGTGAATGTCCCGCATTCATTTGTAAAAAAAACTATATTGATTCTTGCATTCATCAATTCTGCTGTTTTTGAATGGACTATTCTGAAAACAACTAGGTCACCTTAATTATTGTACAAGCCTCATATATTTGTATACTTTCTTTATCAATAATTGAGAGTTGGTTATTAAAATTCCTCAGTATAGTGTAGATTTGTCTCTTTCTCCTTATAGTTCTGTCATTTCACTTCATGACTTGTGAACCTCTGTATATCAATTATGTAATCATTTAGGTTTTGTGGGTCCTCTAGGTAAATTGATTCCTTTGTCATTATGAAATAGCCATATTTACTCTTAGCAATATTATTTACACTGAGATCTACTTTCTCTGATACTAAAAGAGCCAGTCCTGCTTTCATTTCATGAGTGTTTTTTCCTGGCATATTTTTCTTACTCCTTTACTTTTAACTTATCTGTCCTTTTATGTTTAAAGTCAATTTTTCATAGGCTCTAGATTTTTTAGGCAAAATTATTATTTCTGCCATTTATTTAGTATATAAGGACAATATCATACATTATGATTATTGACAAAGATGGATTTAAGTTTTGTTTGAACATTTCCCCCATTTTGTTGGCTTTCTTTCTGAGTATTGTAATTACATTTTATTTCATTTTTTGCCACATTAGCCATAATTAATTTATTTAATTATATAAATATTTCATTATTTAATCTCTTTTAAAGAGAATGAACCAAAAGAATAAGAGAAGCCATCTGGAATATATATATATTTGGGCAAAAGATTTGAACAGACACCTCACTGAAGAAAATATACAGAATAACAATCATATGAAAAGATTATTCGTTTAGTGTGCTGTGTTAGTGGCAACTTTTGGGTTTATATTTGGTGTCATTGAGTCATCACATTCTGCATTCCAGTGATATCATAATCAGTCCACATAATACTCCTATGACAATATAGTTCTATTTTTGTTCTTCCATTCTTTGAAACTAATTTTGCCATATATTTACTTATGCGTATGTTATACATCAGGCAATTCTTATTTTTGCATTGAATCATCCATTCTCTCTCTTTTCTTAATTAGCTTTACTTTTTAGAGCAGTTTTAAGTGCAGAGAAAAATGATCATAAAGTACAGAGAGTTTCCATATGCCCCAGGCCTCCCCACATACACAGCTTCCCCCACTCTTAATATTCTGCACCAGAGTGATATGATTGTGACGGTCAGTGAGCCTACACTGACATGCCATTATCACACAAAGCCATAGTTTATCTTAGGGTTGTACATTCTAGTTCTGACAAATGCATGATGATGTGTACCCACCATTGTACAGAATAGTTCCATTGCCCTAAAAATATTCAATGTTCTGCTTATTCATCCTTCCCTCCACATTACCCACTGGAAACTACTAATCTTTTTACTGTCTCCACAGTTTTGGCTTTTCCAGAATGCCATATAATTGGACTCATATAGTATGTAGCCTTTCAGATTGGCTTCTTTCACTTAGCAATATGCATTTAACTTTCCTCCATGTCTTTTTATGGTCTGATAGCTCACTTATTTTATCACTGAATAATATTCAGTTGTCTGGATATATACCAGTTTATATATCCATTCACTTACTGAAGGACATTTTGGTTGCTTCCAACTTCATGAATAAAGCTGCTATAAACATCCATGTGTAGGTATTTGTATAAACATGAATTTCTAACTCATTTGGATAAATACCAGAGATACACAGTAAGATTATGTTTAATTTTGAAAGATACTGCCAAACTGTCTTCCAGAATGGCTATATCATTTTTCAATTCCACAGCAATAAATAAAAATTTGTTATTCCACATTGCTGCCTGATTTTAGTGTTTTCACTGTTTTTATATTTTAACCATTCTAATAGGTGTGCATCAGTGTCTACCTCATTGTTCTAATTTGTAATTCCCTGTGGTATATGGTGTGGAGCATCTTTTTGTATGATTATTTGTCATCTGTAAATTTTTTTTGTGAGGTGTCTGTTGATTTATCTTCTCATTCTCTTGGTTCATTCTCTTTAAAAGAAATTAAATAATCATAAATATAGCCTTTTATGTTTATCAGTATAATTGCCAATTCTAGCACTTTTCATTCTTTGTGTAGATTTGTATTTTCATCTCATATCATTTTTTTTCTACCTTTAACCTTTTGTAAGTAATCTTTAACAGTATACCTCTACTGGCACTGAGTACATTCAGCTTTTCTATGTCTTTATTTTGCCATTATTTATGAAAGATATTTCATTGGTATACAAATCTAAGTTGGTGGCATTTTGTTACTTTTATCATTTCAGTATTTTGAATTTGTTGCTCCACTGTCGTTAACATAAATTGTTTCTGATGAAAAGTCTGCTGTTGATCTGAGATTTGCTTTTTGTAGCACTGAACTTCTTTTAATCTTTGGGATGATTGTTTTGTTAAATTTGGAAATTTGAGGCATCATTACTTAAAGTATTTTTCTTAGAACTCTTTCCTTCATAGACTCTAATCAAGTGCCTTAAAGTTGTCTCACAAATCATGGTGTTCTGTTCAGTAATTTTCCTATTTTGTACAGTTTTAATTACTATATCTTCAAGTTTACTAATCTTACCTACTGCAACATACACTGTAACCCCTCTCAAATTTGGGTCATTTTCTTCTTTATCTTCCATGCCTCTATTTCACATAATAATTTTCCTAGTTGTTTTTTTTTCTGTTTACCATTTTAAGTACAGTTATAATAACTACTTTTTTTTGCATTATAATTTTATTTACTAAATTTTTAAAGAAAAGTAAAATTAAGTGTGTAAAACCAGTAAGTCGTGTGGTTGATAAGTACACAAACAAGAGGATAAGGAGGATTAATATTTAATAAAAATTACAAATAAAACCATACACATTAGCTCAAATATCAGAAAAGAAACAAAAACAAAAAATAGTATCACTTAACAGCTGGTAATCTTATAATATAAATACTTGATTACTTCAATATCCCAAAGATATTTGCTTAGTATATACCCTGTGCAGCCATTGTGCTTGGTACTATGGCAAATCCAAAGATGAATTAAACAAAATATCCCAAATCAGTGTTTATAATTTATTAGGACAAATAAGGCATATGCACAATATATATTCAAATTATAATGTAATGGCTACAGATTTAAATATTCAATTTTAATAACTTTTGGTAAAAAATAATTTTAAAGGAAAACTGCTAAAATCATGAGTTAATGTTTAAACAAGAATGTTTTTTTTTTACTTAATATATGTAAAATAAATTATTTGTTTTGTGAAGATAAAGTGAATGAATTACAAAAAGGTGCAGAATGGTATACTATGGAGTTTTTGAAGGTCATGGTAAATTCCCCAATTGAAGAATCCATGGTACCCTCTCCCGCCGCCATCTTGAATCTTTTATTAACGATTTTGATATCCTTGTCTACTTACTGTATCATTTGTGCTATTCTTGAGTTGGTTTTAATGGACTGTTATGTCTCTTAATTATGAAAAATCGGTTTTAGCTTCTTTGCATGCCTAGTAATTTTTTCTTGGGTTTTACATATGGTTTGCTAGCTAATTTTTTAGTGCTGTGAATATTCCTGGGAATTTTTAGTGTGACTCAGTTAAACTGCTAGGAAGTTGAGCCTCTCAGGTCTTGCTTTTTCAAATCAGTTATGAGGGACCAGAACTGTATTTATCCATGGTTAACTTTATCTCACTAGCGAGACAAAGCTTTTCTGAGTGCTCTATATGATACTCTGTGAATTATGAGGTTTCTCAGTCTGGCTGGCAGGAAAAGGAATTATTCTCAGCCATGTTTAAGCCTTAAAGATTGTTCCTTCCAGTCCTTGTAATGGTGTTTTTCCAGTCGCAATTCATGTTTCACATGCCTTAACTGATCAGCATTCAGCTGAAGACTTGAGGGGATCCTCAGAGGTTTCTCTCTGTGTCCAGTCTCCTCTCATTCTATCCTGTGAATTTTAGACATCTTTCATAACCAGAATTCCAACTTTGTTTCATCTAAGAGAACTCTGGGCATTTCCACAGTTCCCCACCTAATGCCATGGCCTGGAAACTCACTTGGCAATAAACTGAGGAATGCAAGAGCTCATCTCATTTGTATCTTGATTCACATGAATTACTTTCCTCTGTTGCCTAAAATCCAGTTTCTCAATTTCTTTAAAATTAGTTATGTTTTCCTTACATTTTGTCTTTTTTTTTCTGGATATCTTTGTGGGAAGGTAAATTCTGGCCTATGAGTCCATCTGGGTTGGAAAAAATGTGTATCTTTTATTTTTAAAGCCAATTCACATGTGTTTCTGACATTCCATTTAATTGTGTTGGCTAAGGCTTCATTGAGTTTAATACTGATATAAACAGAAAAAAAATTGAAATTTTATAAATGCAACATCTGAGCATACTTAACTTTCCAATTATAATAGCTACAATCCAGACATCCACTCTTTTTAAAATGAGCACTTATATATGTCTGTTAAAACATTTAAAGCAAAAATTCAAGCACTTGTTATTTTTTCTCCTTTCATATGAAATATTCTGAAAAAATTTCCCGGTAGGATTGTGAAGTGCTGTAAGCTTTACTGAAGGATATGTTAGTTTCTTTGGATGGGACTTTTAAAATAAATTCTTCTCTGAACACAAAGCAGTGAGTTTTGAGGCCCTTTGCAAGAACTTTCACACTCTCTGGTACTAAAAATTGCTTTTGTTGCTAATATTTATATTTTGACATATAATTTTTCTTTACCATAACAATTCTAATAATTTTTTAAGTTTTGTTTTGGTATACAGGAAACAAATAATTCCAAAATTTTTACCTTAAATTTTTAAACTTCTTGGTCAATATTCACATTTTCATTGGACTTAAAAGTTAATAGAGGAGGAGAGTTCAGTAATCAGAAAGTCAATATCCATAAATATCTCCCAATAATTAAAATATAAAAAACAATCCACAACACTCTTTCTATTAATAGACTCTAGATTAATTAAGAATAACAATCAATTCTTAAGAGTGTTTTGATTGCCAAGCAACTCCACTTCCAACCAGTTCTACTTAATAGATTCATTATTTTCCTTCCTTCCTTCATTCTTTCCTTCCTTTCTCTTTCTCTTTCATCATATTATTTAGGGGATGTTGTTATAGTGGTGCTGAGTTATAATGATATATGATAATGATAAAGCTGTCCCTAGTAGATTTGCATTTTAACACAAAAATAGAGGAGATTTATTTTAGATGCTTTTCTATACCTTCTTTCAATTGCTAGGGCACAGACTAGTTTTAGATTCCTGCAGGAATATCTCACAGATACATGCACAATGAAAAAAATTCAAAGCATTATTCAGTCTTAAAATTCCCCCTGTTATTTGATATTCCAAGATCATAAAAAAGAAATAGTTCAAAAATTGTTTTTGCTTAAATTAGCAAGATATATTCCTCATCTGCAGCTTGCCTTTTGTATACAAGTATTTCTTTATTATTTCTCAGAGTCCCTTTTCACTCCAGTCAAGTTTCAGTTTTCTAGTTGATTTGACTGGTTATCTTGCACCTATATTTGCATATTTACACCAAAACAATTATCAGACACTAAAATAAACTTTAACAAATGATAAATATCAAAACTTTTCCCTCTTGAAAAGTGGCTGAGTTTCAAAAGACTTGTGGATTTAATTATCCCTAAAATTGGGGTGTATGTGTCTGTGTATAATATGTCTATACAGAGGGTCTCCAGTCTTAAACTTTTCAAGTTTTCATCCACCAAGCAGCTTTGTGAATCAGAGGCTGTTTATTACGTCTTTGCTTTCTCCAACTTGTGGTTAATTTTAGAAGTCAATGAGAAACATTCCCTCTAAAAGCTAAAAGTCTATGTCAAATTAAACGTAGCCAAGAAGACATCCAAATATTACAAGTGTCTATTGGAAATATATCTGCTCATTGGTTCTTGTCTTCTTTCTGTAGAGATCTATAATTATGCATGTTCTTTGTTTGCTTCCTTAGAAATCTATAAATTATATCTATATCCGTCAGTCTGACAAATGCATTACCTTATACACCAAAGGAGAATTTTATCAGGAGAATTTTAATGGCCTGGCTATTGAACACAGCTGGTGACAAACCATTTCTTTTGTTGTTGACCACAGCTTTGAAATAGCTTTTAAAACAGCATTCAAGAAAATCAGAAAAATTGGGTACAGTGTGTATTGTTCATTAAAATAAGATACTGTTTATAGAACAAAAATGCAGATGTTCTCAGCTTTATTATTGAATTTAAATAGCAATTAATTAAGAGATGCCATATTGATTATATCTGACCCTCTGAAGAAATCTTTATATTTAAGCACTGAGGAAAGATGTTATCAAATTATACCACTCAGAGACTAGAAGAGGTTAGGTAACTCTTAATGTTAACCTTTCATGTTCAAAGTTCAACTATAATATGAAAGTTTTCCAAAATGCTTCCCTTTACTATTTATCTAGTACTTTCATGTAGTATTTAATTTTCAAGAAAAATTCATGAGGTAGATAATCTTTACAATGTTTTACTTATGAGGAAACTAAAGTTGGGTAGGATCAGTACATTGACCAAACATACACAGTTGATAGTTGGATGAAGACTTTTCTACTAACAAAGTATTTTTTGGTTTCAGGTTTTTTTTTTACTACTTATGCTCTGCTAAGTAGTAGAGGGTGATGAATAAATGAGGCCTTTAATTTGGTAGGTTGTGAAAAAAACAGAGATTCAAACATTCCTGGTACATATTCAACATTAAATGAAATCATGGATAAACAAATGAAACATCAAGAGGAAGAGATATATTTGTTCATAAAGTTTTCCATTGTTTCTCCCCTTGTCTTTCTTGCTCTACGGTATTTATAGTGAATCACTGAAGGAAAATGGAACTAGCATAGAAGTTTATCAAGCACCCTATGTAGCTAAGTCATAAACCCACTTTATTTCATAGAAGTTTTCAGCTGCAGTATTAGACAAGTTGCCATGCATTTTTAGAATCAACAACTAAGAGACTTTGCTTATGGATTTTTTCTCTTTTTATGGAAAGAAATGTCATTTAAATGTCCACCATCAGTTGTAACATGACACAGAGATTTTAGTAAAATAATTTGCTTTTTCCTTCTTTTGTATTTTTTAGAGTGTCTTAATTGAAAGTCCATTATTACCTTCTTGAAATTTGGTCTAAACTAGATAGTAAAGGAAGTTAACCGTATTAGTAAGATGTACTTTTAGTATTTCAGAAGTACAACTGTATTTCAAGTGCTTACTTTTCTGTCTTGAGTTGAAGATTAGGTATTATCCCTTATAGGAAAAGAAAAAAAAATCTGAGTGATTTGCTCTCTTTCAAATCTTATGACTCCATGATCCTTGTCTTTTTTAATCAAATACATATCTTAGGGATAATGATTCCTTTCAAATAATGAAATGATTATAAAACCTATTTACTCAGTCCTATCTTATTAAGCAATTTTCAACCTAAAACCTAGATTTTCATGCCTTCCTTCATTCATTCATTCATTTCTAAAATACTGTTGAACACCTATTAAATGCTGTCTCTGGTACTAGACTCAAGGACATGGGCAGGATAAAGCAGACAACTAAGCAATGCATTGTAGTGGCTTGACATTGGAAGATATTAATCACATACTGACAGAAATGTATTATAATAAATTATTTCAGTGTTTTGAAGAAAAAGGACAGGGTGTTCTAGGAACATAAGCATCAGGAGGCCTGATCTTGTCCAGTGACGAGTAGGGAGGTTGGCCTAGGTAGTGTTCCCTGAAAGTTATGTTAAAACTGAAGGTAAAAAAGAGCATTGCTGGCTTATAAGGAAAAGGGACACACGAGATGGGTCAGAGCCAGGTAACATAGGACCTTGAGGTCGTTCTGTACTTCAGAGTCTCTACCCAAGAGCATTGGAAAGCCATTGAAGAATTGAGCCTAACTGATACTAAATAAATATTTAGACTTGTATTTTTCTTGTAAGATGAACCATCGCACAAGCTAGAAGAATATTCCCTTTGGCTATAAATTTTAAAAGTTGAACGTGTCAAAGTAATTCCGTCTTAGAGTACAATGCTCTTTTTCTATAAATGCATAATGATTTAGGGCAAAAAAATCACAGTATTTACTGTTTGCAAGAGATGGGTGGCTTGGTAAATCTTACTGCAGAATCGCTTCATGAGGGCTATTGAACATGAGCTTTCTAAACTCAATTCTACTGCAGAGAAATCTGACATCCCCATTACCTTGAGAAATCTTACTCTCACTGAAGTTCTGAAAGAGTAAGTTAAGTAGGTTCTGAAAGGGTAAGTGTTGAGAATTGCCAACTGTAGACACTCAGGTTTATTCTTACTTTTCCCTGACAAATTAAATCTGTTTATCCAACATATCTTCAACTAATGTCTCCCTAACTCTTTCCTTCTTAAACTTCTAAAACTCATTCCCTCTGTTTATTTTTTTCTATATTTTAGTATGATTTTGACTTCTCATTTCACTAATTTTCTCCCTTAAGTTTATTTTTATCAAAGCATTACATGCAAATCTAACATAAGTAAAGGTTAATTTATTTAAGTTTAGCATCAAAAGGTTATATATTCTTAAAAAATTAGTCTCTTGTTTCTGCCCTTCCATTCTTCCATTTCCCAAATACAAAACCTTTTAAATCTTTAAAATGTTTTTCTGAGAAAAATTTCAAAGTAACGGGAATTGATATGTTATATTTGACATTTAGTAAATATCAACTTCCTCTTTTGTCAGGTATTTTAAGTCTCATATCATTGTTTTCTTCCTGTGTTTTACTACTTACATATTTATAATATTTTGCTTTAGTAAATGATTGCCTCAATTTTTCATTTCTGCTTATATTTCATTTTCCATATTTTAGCTTCCCCTGCAGATACTTACGTTTAACTGCTGTGATACACGCACACATATACAATGGCAACCAGTGTTCGTCTGAGTTCTTCCTGGGTGCTTTTCTCTGCTACAAGGGACTGGAAGCTGCCTGGAAACTACATGTTCCAGAAATCTATACTAACAGTATTCTAATTTAGATTCCACCAATAAGAGCCACATGGCCAAGTTCTGGAAGTGGAAAAGAAGCTGCAGTCGTCATGGCAGACAAATATAACGTTCAGCCAGTGGTCCCCTGGCTTTCTTTTACAGTCATGCACCTCAGTGCTGAAGGCAGTTGATTCCTGATTTTTCCCATATTGTTGCAATCTTTTGATTGCCTTAAAGCTAGTAATGGATTTCCTTGACCTTCATGTCCCCAGACTTTCAAACATCTTGGACACCTAATTCCCTCAAATAAACCTGTCCCTGCATCAAGAACATAAACTTCCTCAAGCATGGTCTGTCATTTCTCAGATTTTCAATTACTTCCTAAAAGCTTGCTTTTAGGAAGGAATTCCTAATTTCATCAAGATTGAGTTTATTTTTCTGACTCTCAGATAATTTAAATACTACACATTTTAGCAATAACTTATTTATTCAAAAGTTAACTAAATACCGGTTCTATGCCAACTAAGAGAACATGAAAAAAAAGTATAAACCTTCCCAGCACTTAAAATGTATTAATTAAGCCTCACATAGAAAAAATAAGGTAGTATTTATATAAAGTAAGTATACTTTATATAGAGTAAAATAAATCAGTTAGATGTAGTAGCACAAGATTATTGATGTCCTCAGAAACCAGGCCAAAATATTTTTTGAAGACATGGAAGCTGAGGTAGTATATTTTGAGAAAACTGGTATAGCTTCTGAGTTAGCCAGCACTGACCACAGCTATATCTCAGTGGTTCCAGTTTCATATAAAAGAAATTAACTTGTAAAGTGAGGAGAGAAGCATGACCAGTTGGGGTGGGTCAGGCCTTCAGAACTCCAGAGATGGTATTACATGAAATAAAATGTTCAGTGGGAAGGTGGGCAAAAAGAAGAACAAAATCACAAACATTTGTCTTAGTCTAAGCATGACATATCCAAGAAATCTATGGAAGTCCAGAAACTGAAGTTGAAGAATGATTTTAACTTGGTTCGGTATTTCCGTAATGGTGATAAATACAAGTCTTTTCTAAGGTGTCTCTTCAACATGAGCAGTTCTGCCCTCTCTAATGAACTGCTCCTTCTGTCCTTAACAATTCCCAGCCAGTGTCTTTGATATCTATCAGTGTCAGTACTGTATTTACTAGCACAAAAGATAGAATACAGAGGGTCTGAACTGCAACCCCTATTAGAGACTCAGACATGTAAATCAAAGGGGAAAAGGGGAAATTCAAAGATGTATGGAGAGGTCTGAGTCTAAATAGGAAGGAAAGAAATGTGCAGTTTAGAGCTACACTCAATTGAGGGATGAGGTCCCACATGCAGTTTGACATATGTTGACTTGGAGATTTTAGATGAGAGCAGTATTTCTAATCTTTGACATGTGTTTTGGTAGCTGGAAGAAATAATGGAAAGAAGATAATTGTGATAGGCAGATAGAAAGAGAATATTCCAGAACAGTGATTCTCAGTCCTGTTCTACCCAACACTCCCTTTTAAATAACAACTATTTTGTAATGCCTACATTACTACACTGAGATGAGATGAAATCCATAGATTTTGAACCTACCTATATCTGTTTTAAAATTCAAATAATATAAAGTAGCAATTAAGAAGAATAGTGAAATATAATAAAGTACATGTTTCCACATATAAATGCTTAAGCGGGACTACTATGGTAACTCCAGAAAAGTATTCAGATTGCTTGCACCTGTGTGTAAAATAACCAGAAATGTGGTAGCAGGCAAAAACACGTTTGTCATCTTGGTTACTTAAGTGCCACGAGGGTAATTGTCATAGCTCATACAATTTTCTAAACGTGAAGAACAATTCTTGATCAAGTTCCAAAGGAAAATAATATGTATTTTTCTCAATTTACATGTTAATTGTATTCTTGTAAAGTTTGGTGTACATGGAAAACATACAGTAATACAGTATTTACACATAAATGGAGTTAGGTTCTCAATTATAAATGGCTTTGCATCTACATAAATATCTAGGAGAACCTGAGAAGTTCTTGTGTGATGTCAAAAACCATATATTTTAGGACATTTGGCATTACTGCATTATCTATGTACCACAAATAGCATCCACCAGAAACAATGACACAGTAAAATTCTCCACAAATTCCCCAAATCTTTCTAAGGAGTGGTATCAGTTGTTATTAATCTCTTCTAGGGACATAGAGTAGGATATTTGTGAATATGATTGGATTCAGGAAATACCTAATAGGATTATCCATCCTTAACCCATTCCTGACCCATCCAAGGGATTCGTCTTGGGATGTTTCCATTTTCTTTTTTTCTCAGATTCCTTAATTCATATCCATTTTCTCTCCCATGTAATGTTTCTCAGGCTTTACTATTCATTTGGACCCACTGCACAGAAACAGAATTACTGGATCAAAGAGTGTTAAATTGGAAGGGTCATTAGAGATTACCTTCACATTAGAGCCAAAGAAAGAGAATCCACGAATTGCATAGTGTGTCCTAATTGTAGGCAGAATTTCGAGTTGAAGAGCTCCAGGATCTTTAGAAGATAGATTCTTGATCTTTTTAGACACATATATGAAATACATAACTTTTTTAATGTTTTTATTTTGATATCATTAATGTAAAATTACTTGAACAAGATTATGGTTACTAGACTTTCCCCACTATCAAGTCCCCACCACACACCCCATTACAGTCACTGTCCATCAGTGTAGTAAGATGCTATAGAATCACTACTTATCTTCTCTGTATATACTGCCTTTCCCATGTTCCCCCATTAGCTAATCCTAATGCCCCATTTTCCCCCTTATCTCTCCCTTCCCACCCATCCTCCCCAGTCTCTTTCCCTTTGGTAACTGTTAGTCCATTCTTGGGTTCTGTGAGTCTGCTGCTGTTTTGTTCCTTCAGTTTTTGCCTTGTTCTTATACTTCCACAGATAACTGAAATCATTTGACACTTGTCTTTCTCTGCCTGGCTTATTTCACTGTCCATAATACCCTCTAGCTCCATCCGTGTTGTTGCAAATGGTAGGATTTGTTTTCTTCTTATGACTGAATAATATTCCATTGTATATATGTACCACCTCTTTATCCATTCATCTACTGGTGGACACCTAGGTTGCTTCCATTTCTTGGCTATTGTAAATAGTGCTACAATAAACATAGGAGATCTTTTTCAAACTGGGCTGCTATATTCTTAGGGTTAAAATACATAATTTTTTATTTATTTCTGCAACAATGAAAATGAAACAATAATGTTCTAATAATTATAAAGCATTAAAAAAACACATAAAACTTCTAGCACTGGGCTTTAATTCCACTAATTGATGTTAGTCCTGAGGTCTCTACCCAGCTGGTATATGGTAAGCCTGTCCACATGCAAATACTTATCTGTTCAATTCTTGAACAACTTTGTAAATTTTAGTGTCCATCTTCTTTCTGACATTCATTCATAGTGTATGTTGCCCATAGTTGGTTATAGTCTTGTTGGTGCTGGTAATTACTTGTAAATTATACCAAAACAAAATCAATTTTTTTCCTTCTCTGGCCATTTGCAAGGCATTATAACTTCTGTTCATTTATTTTGCTCATTTATTTCTCTCATGTCATGATCTCTTTCCTTACTTAGCCCATCAACCTTGAGAGTGATACTTTGATATTTAAACAGAGTCCCAGAATTCGAAAAAATAATATATTTTAGTGTACAATGGTGTTTGAGAATCAGCAATAGCAGCATGTAGTCTCCTTGTTCACAGTACTACTGATGTATGTGTGTACATGTGTATATACATGTGTGCATGTACACACACATATATACTTATGTATGCATATATATCCATGTGAACATGTGTACATATGCAAACATGTATAAGGACACACAGTAATGAAATTACATCATAGTCTCTATTCTGGTACTGACTGCTAATACAGTACCCCTTCAGCCATTCAAAGGATTCCAAGGGCCTGTGTGGTCATACTTGTTGTATGACACAGTATTGCCCAATTAGGGTCTTTTCATTTGAAAGTATTTATATATATAAAATTGCTTTAACCAGAGATCTCCCTTCCAAAATATGTATAAAGACAAATATCCAACCCCTGTAAGGAAGAGCTGCCTTGCTCACTCTACATTAGAAAAGAAACTTCTACATGGACAAAGAGACTCCAGGATGCTTATAACTTACAGAAAAGGCACATTATGTCCATGATTTATCTGGATTTCATTTATTAAACAGATTGGAGGGGTTTTTTTTCCCTCTCACTTTTGCTTAACTTTCCTATCTTTGATTTATTTTTGACATATTTTAATGGATGTTTTTATAGTAATAGAGAAAGCTGAGCTATTCATGTCAGACCTACTCCGCCATTCTGGGGTGACTCATCAATATGTCCAACAGTGTAGAGAATAAGAACACAGCCTATGCAATCTGGTAGCTCCAAACATCTACTCCCCATCCCACCCTACATACATATAGAACCAAAAAAAGGATTTTTATGATTTTTTTTTCATTCAGGCAGGGTATCCTTAGTGACACCTCATTAATTTTGTAGTGTTTAATTTAAAAGGGCAGGCAGGCTAGTACATAATCTTGTGTCAAGTAAAGACAGAGTTATTTATATGGCAAAGCACCAGATGAAATGTGCAAGTTCCAATTGACTAATAAGTATATAATTCAAGCCAAATCACATTAGGGAAGCCTGTGTAGGCTCCAGCACAAAAGCATCCCACGGGAGTGTGGTGAGATCTTTTTGCATTGAACTCACACTTACACAAATTGCAAAGTTCTCATTGTTCCAATTTTACTAAGAAGTTCCCCCTTGAGAATGATGCCTGCCTCCTGAGCAGAAGTGGGGGTACTCTCCCCATGTTTACTGGAGCTGTAACAGTCATTTCTTCAAGTTTTAAAGCCTTTATCATAGGGTTGTTCTGAGTAGTAATGAAACAGGTAAGCAAAGTGCTTAGCATACTGCCTTACACACCCGACAATTAATAGATGGTAAGTATTCTTTTTCTGCTCCTTCATTCATTCTTTCAACAGATAATTACTGAGTGTATCTTTACAGTTGGGTGTTGGGAGCCAGGTAAATGACAATAGCTTCAATAGACAAAGTCCATGCTCTAGGTGGAAAGGGGGCAGGGGCCATAAACAAAATAAGTAAGTAATATTATATATAAATATATAAATATAAATATAAATATAAATATAAATATAAATATAGTATGTCAGGTGGTGAAAATGAATAAAGTAAGACAAAGGAATCAACATGCTAAGTGTTAGTATAAGGTACACAGCTGTTTTTATAGGTGATTAGGGAAGTGCCCTCCATGACAGTGACAGCTAAGCAGAAACATGAAGAATGGGAGGGGTGCCTCCTGCAGCTGTCCAGGGAGGAGCAGTTCAAACAGACAGGGAGGAAGATGCAAAGTCCCTGTGGTTAGATGGGGTTTTTTACTTAGAGTTCAAGTCAAATTCACATCCAAGTCAAAGGGAGGAAGATGGTGAAGGAAAAGGAAAACATTGAATTCATAAGTAGCTTCAACATATTGGGCACTTATTATATGTGCTCATTTCATCCATAACAAGTGTTCAACAAATATTTGTAGAACAAATTTATAAATAGCTATAATATATTTGGCACTTACTATATGCTAGATGCAGTTCTAAACATAATTTATGGAATAGCACATATAAATTCCAAAAATAAATTCTAAATGGGTAAACAACATCATTAGTAAAATTAAGATAAATTATTACCCAAATAGATTGACATATCTGTTAAACAGCCAATAGTCTAGATATATGTTTACTTATGTGGATGCCAAATGCTTTTTTTCTGAGTTTGATAGTCTCTAAATAAAGTCTCAGAATTGCAGAAAGTATCATGGTTTCATCTTTATGCTTGCCAAGGGCTTTCATGGCATCCTACCTTCAGAAGTCAGGGAATCCTTTGCCCAATACACAGGTTGAATTTGAGTTTCTAAGAAAGAATGGAATGAAAAATCATCTGTTCTCACTCTAAGCACTTCCCTTGCTCAGCTTTCATAATTTGTAAAAGAAGAAAATTTCTTTTCAGGTCCCCAGAATCATCACTGCAGTATTGTTTCAAACTTCCTTCTCCTTCTCTCCCAGCTGAGTTCTGGCATATTCCAGGGGTCTCGTCCTTCCTCACCCGTTCCACAAAAATTAGCCTAGCCCGAGGTTGCTTCTGTTTTTACCTTGCACATCATTACATTTATAATTTCTAAAGGCAAATTCATTCTAAATAATTTCTAATCTACTCAATAAAAATAACAGCTTGAAGCTCCTATTATATGGTATCTAAACTTTTAATTTACCCATAATTCTTTCAGCAAGGTGTACTAATTTTGTGTCTGGCATCATTTTAGGTTATTGGTAATTGCAAAGATAATGGATTACACAAAAATGTGATACAAAGAGCTTTGATTCTTAAACTGATAACAGTGGGATGCACACTGGATGGACATAGAAAGAGAGCAGAAGTACTTACGACACATGTAAATGTTGTTATCAAGTGAGATTTCCTAATAACCACGTAGTTATTAAGCTGCTTTTACATTGCTTGCAGTTTATATGCTACAGCTTTTTTAAATTCCAAATGACAAGTTTGAGGCTCTTACCTTGATTTAGCATTTTGTTCAACATAGTTCTCGTTATAATACTGGGACACTCATTTTTGCATTTGGTAAATTGATTGTTCTGGTTCTGTCACTGAGCTTATAACCGCGAGCAACTTTTTAAAACTCTTGAACGCTTTTGGACTGGATTTCTAAACTCCCAGCTAGTTCTAACAGTCCATGGTTACACCTTATGAGGATAATCAGAAAATGCCCCGAAGAGTGTGTTCTGAGTGTGTTCTCTCAAGGATTTTCCATAAGGCCAAACATTAACTATCCATCAATAGAAGATTGAATAAACAAATTATGGCATATGATATTGGAATAAACACGTTATTTATAGTGACTAAACAGTATCTACTAACTGTCATTCATCCCTGAATGCAGAAACAGTTTATAAATCATGTACAGCTTGACCTCATTTGCAGAAGGATATTAACCACAGTGCAAATTTCGGTAATCTCTGGAAGAAAGAATTTCAGATAAATTTTATTTTCATCTTCATAATTTCTTCACTGTTTGACTATTTTTTACAATGCTCCCAAATAGTTTTTGGATTCAGATAAAAGCTATCTTAATGTTGGGAAAAGTAAAATTGACTATGCTAGGTTATCACAATACACGTAAATATGACCTTATGACTATGTAAATGATTGTGCTCTCCCTCTGGGTATTTCAGAGCTTCCTCAACTTATCTATACACAGAACAAAAATCCCATTTCATTCAAATATTGGAAGGTACTAATGGTAGAAGAGAGAAAGGGCGATGCAAATGTTTAAGGCTGCTGTTGTGACTATACCTTTCTGTCTGCATTTTAAAACATTGTGTTCATTTTCCAAAGAGGAACAATCTGGTTCTCAATGTACTGATCTCCCACTTCATTTTATTTATTGGTCATAACAAGCAATTAGCCCATTAAGGAGATTTCTATTCAGTTTCTCCTGAGGAAATGCGAACTGCTTTACTTCTTCCCTCTGCCTTATTAAGTAAAAACTGCAAACACTCAGACTCTTTGTACCTGAATCCAGTCGGCAGAGCCTTTTTCAGTTGCAAAGTGGAATGGGTTAGCTGTTCAGTCCCCACTGCTTTAAAATTCTGTATTCCCAATTTAGAGTGTCAAAAGCTGTAGCTAATTATTCTCATGGCAATGATAATCATACCAATTATAATTCTTAAAAGAACCGAGGAGACAAGAGTACTGATAAGACTCGCAAAGACAAGGTAGGGGAAAAAAATAGTGATTTCAAATATTATAAACCTGAACCTGCGTAGACTTTTCCTTTTGGAATGAATAACAATTAAAAATGTACGCGGATCAAATCATCCCTGTTGAATCTGTTGGAGGTGGTGAACCATCATTCGTGTCGTCTGGGCTGTTCCCAGGCCTGAGGGCCGACGCCTGCTTCCTGATTGCAGCTGTCAGACCCTTTTCTTCCCATTTTAGAATTTATCAGAAAAAATGGTTCACAGCCATTTTAAAGAAATGAAAATTATAATGGGAAATACACTGTTCATTCAAGAGAGTTTATCTTTAGGTAACTTTATGGAAGCTAATAGAGGTTAAAGAAAAACCATGAGTCACGGGTAAATGCTTTTATCCACACATGTACAAGAACATATGTTCCTTTCTGTTTTACTTCTAAGCACATGGAAAACTTGTGTTATGCTGCATTGGTAATAGTAACACAAGGAAAATCACCTAGATTATATTTTTAAGCCAGTCCTCAAATATTTGACAAATTAGTAAGCAACAGTTTTTATTTGAAAATTATACTCATATTTCATGTTAATTATGATGATCAGAACAGGCTTGGGATTAATTACAATCTACTAAGTCTACAAAAAGATTTATATACTATGATTACTAGAGTTTAAATGGTAGGTAGGGTCACAGAGAATATGAAGACCATAAGTTTGCTGAAATAGTGCAATATATTATGAGTATTGAAAAAACCTGTTTGCTGTTCTTTGTTCTCTATTTTCATAGGAAGCTGGTTTTGATGAACCTGTCATACTTGAAACTCTCCACTAGGGAAGACCAGCTATATAAAAAGCAGTGGAAATGTGTTTTTCTTTGTCTTAGTTCAGGCTGCTATAACCAAGTGCCATAGAATGGGTGGCTTTTAACAACAGAATTTTATTTCTCCCAGTCCTGGAGGCTGGAAGTCTGAGATCAGAGTACCAGCATGGCGGTTTCTGAGGGGAACCCTTCCCCAGTTACAGACTGCTGACCTCACAGTGTCTCCTCACTCTGTGGAGAGGGTGAGCAAGCCCTCTGGCCACTTCTCATGAGGGCACTAGTTCCATTTATGAGGGCTCCCCCTTCATGACCTAATCCCTCCCCAAAGCCCAGACCTCCTGGTACCATCACCTTGGGAGTTAGCATTTCAGTGTATGGATTGAGGTGGGGAAGAAACACAGGCATGCAGTCCATAACACCCTTTAAATCACTTTTTGGAATGAGTTGAGAAGTAAATGAACTACTTCAATCCACAGGAACTTGCTGCCTGTAACAAGAACATGCATCATGGGTTGCTTGAACACAGATGGAGGTAGAGATGCCAACGTCATCGTAAGCCTCCCTCTGAAAGAGCTAAGTACTGAGATGATTTAGGGGGAAACTGAGCTATTTCTGTCCTACTTAAGCTGCGATGATTTCATCCTGTTTTTACTACTGCTCTAGATGCCTTCTGAAAATAATGTCACAGCCCTGTGCCACCACACGGCTGAGAGCAGGCCTTCCCGGAAGTTCACTGAGGACTCCCAGCCACGGTGCATCCCTTTCTCTCCTCTCCCTGCTTTCCACTCTCCCACATGCCCACCTGCCTCCCACTTTCCCCTTAAATGTTCTGTAGCTGTCAGGTTTCTTTCACAGAAATAAGTGAAATTATAGTGAGACAAGTGTTTGACTGGTAGAGATGAAAAGAAAGACTTTAAGGAAATTTAAAAAAAGGAATTGCTGCACTTTCTGAAAACCTTAAAGAGGAGGAAGGGGGTTGATAAAGGGGGTGCCTGTCCAGGAAGCTCTCCTTGCACACTTAACTTTCAAAAATGCTTCTAATAATTTCCCAGGGAGCTGGTGCTGCATTAAACTGGGTACGAACAAAGCTTCACTGCAGGTCTGAAACCAGTTAAGAGCCAAAGAGCCTTTCTTTCTGGCCTGAATATCCAATGCCTCTGAGGTGTCAGTCATGATGCATGACCTCTACCTGACCAAAGTCATATATTTAATAAGTGGTAAAGCCAGGTCTGAAACCTAGGCCTTCCAATTAAAAATACCACATGTCATAGGTGATACAGTTTAAGTCCAAGAATGTTAAGTGGCTTGCCCAAGATCTCATGCCTAAATTTACAGGCAAAGTAGACACCCAAGCCCCAGGCTTCCTCATTCTGAATAGGTAGCCTTGCGTCTTTGTATTCTGGCTGGAGGGATTGTTGTGGTGTGAATATGTGTGCTATTTAGTAAGATAAAGAAGGTTTGGAGTGGAAGATTACAGGTTTAATTTTAAATATGAAGAGGTTGGCCTGTCTGTAGTGAAGTTAAATGGAATTCCATCAGGTATATGGAGCTAGTGTTCATGGGAGATACTTGGACAGGAGATAGAGACTTGGAATTCATGAAAGTCAGATAGAAATTGAATCTAGAGGAATGGATAAAAATACCCAAGGTGAGTACATTTAGTTAGAAATGGATTTAGAATTCAGCACTGGGACATGATAGCATTTAAAGCGCAGCAGGAGGTAATGTCTTTCAATGAGGATGAGAAGAAATAACCAGGTAACTGGGTAAATTGCAAGAGGGTTTTTATCTGCCGTCATGAAATAAAATAATAAATAAATAAATGACCTCTTAAAATGAACTCCTTTGGCAGCAGAGCCTGACCTGAACTGACATGAGGAATGAATACTAAATTCCCGGGCATCTCCTGATGTATCGTGATGAAGAGACATATCTAGAAAAGTACCTAGGATGAGAATAATGACCTAATTGAATGAACCATAATTGCATGTGTCTCTCAACCTGTTTGTGTTGTGCACCAATTAAACCAGGGTCAGTGGGGCCGTGATGGTTTAGCCACCCTGCCCTCAGCAGCTCCCTCATTTTTTGTCTCTTCCTGTCAGAACTTCTTGCTGAAGAGGTCAGAAAGCCATTGCTGAAGGCAACCCTCCCACACTACACACTGAAATGCAGGAAATAAACATGGGAAGGGGCTGAGAGGCCCTGACCCTATTGTGAGGATGACTCAGGTCCAAACTTTATTAAATGACTCCCTTTAGTCTTACCCTGGTCTGTAGGTCATAGTAGCAGCTAGTCATTTCTTAAGAGACACACAGAAAGCTCCAGCTGGATATTTTTCTCAACCCAGTATCCAGTAATACTGGGTATCACTCACACATACTTCAGAACCCTTCCTGAAATAGCCAGCACCCTCTTCCTGTATTTGGGGTTTGTAAAGGGACTCACGTCAGAGAGTGAATTGAGGAGTCATGTCTTCAGTGAGGTCTGTTACACCAGGCTGTTCTTTGGCCAATCTGGAATTTTATCTTCCTGTAAATCTTATAGAAAAGTTGCAGTGTTTCTTCCATCTGCTCCTGTGGATCCATGAGCCTGTGGTCAGAGGTGGGGAGGAGCAGGACTGCTGCCTGTCATGGTCACTGCCTCCCTTGGCTCTGCCAGTTTTCTGCCTCCCATACCCAGGATTTTGCTGTTCACTCTGAAGGTCTGGGAGTCCATTTCACCAGCAAGGTCTTCACTGAGCAGCGGCCCTGAGCTGCCACATACAGCCATGGGGTTCTTCCCAAAGTGCTGGCTCACCATCCTCTCCTCCCATGAGTATGATTTCTCAAGACATTGGAGTGGTTCCCTCTTCCAGGTCCTCCCAGGGGCCATGGATGGGCGTCAGGTGTGGGAGTGTAGGCAGTGATAAATCAATGCCAGCACTCCTTTCTCTGCAGGTGTTTGGATCATTTCTCCTATTGTAGTTGAAAACATTTCTAGCATATTGTCTTGATATTTTTAAAGAGAGTGGAATTTGGGCTGACAGAATACAGAAAGGATACAGTTTTGATGGAGCAGGATTCTATGATGTTGGGCTGGATGCTTTTGGGTGTGGGCAGATGCACAGCAAGACCAGCAGCTTCTTATAGTTCTGCAGTTGACTTTAAACTGCTGAGTTTGGGTCAGAAGCTTTAAATCAGCCATGGGTATCTTCAGCTCAGGGGCTGACTACACTTTTTATTCCAAAAGTAAATGTTTATTTCTTCACAAGAAGAGATTTAAGCAAAGGTTCTTGGGCTGCTACAAAACACAGTCACAGATCAGTGTCAAAAGGCAGATGTTCTAAGTCAAGAAGTGTATGTGTGTGTGTGTAGGTGTGTATAAAGATAAGGTTTTATAAGCCTTTTAGGCATTAGGAATGAGAAAAACAGTTTTTGCTATTCTTAAGTTAGCTTATGTGGCTAGAATGTGAGCACCATAGTGAAAATGAGCAGGGTTGTAATTTTAAGTGATTAATTCCTAGCTTAGGGAGGAAGTGTGGATGGGGAAAATTTGTATTAGTCTTTCCTGGTTCAGCACTCCTGTGATTATGTGAATAAGTTTCTCAAGTCTGGGCTTCTGTATTAGCAAGGGTACTGACTAATGGACCTAAAATTGTGTTTTCTACGAGTCCCTATCAGTAGGTGATGTATCGAGATAGGTGATGTATTCACCTCTATCTTCACCCTTTGCTTCCTTTCTAAGGCATTTCTTAATCTGGTCAGGGAATCTGGAGCTATGTATTGAAAGCCTTTCAGAAATATCCAGGATTCATTCAATGAACTATGCAAACATGTAGAATCAGCTCTGTCTACACCAGTTAACACATTCAGTCAAGAATTCCTGATCAATGCATCTATATTGGTAAACCACTGGTTCTGGTTCTAATCAATAGTCTTGAAATAATGAGACGTGCTTACCACCCAGAGAATGTGGAGAATTGGCTTTCCCTTACAGGTGGCCATGAATAAGGTCATGCCTAGGTTTTGGGGAGGTAGGTAAGTCACTCAAGAGAAAGGAGGCATCTCATTTCATGAAGAGAACTAATGAGTGTTTGGTGCCACCAAGGATGAAGACAGGGGACTCTGGATTTTCTCAAGCTCCCTCAGAATAGCATTCCAGCTTTCAAGGCCATGCACTTGCCTAGTGTGTCCTAAAGTTTCCATAGGAGTTATTTCAAGACTGTCAGTTTAAGTGAGCTGATAATCATGAAGTCATTGAATCAGCCTTCTGGTACAAGAAGAAAAAATAAAAGCTCAGCCTCCATGCGGCACAAAATGAGAGATTCTTTTAACATAATCATAAAAAGAAAACCCTTTTAGCTCACAGAAAATCATTCTATAACTTGTGTGGAGGATGTAGGAACTTCAGATTGGCAAGCCTTTTTCTTCAGCTTCCTGGCATTGTGAGAAACAGTCACCCATATTCCCAGTCCTTGCATTCAGCCAGCCTTCCTGGGAGAGTCCACTCAGTTCCACAAAGCTGTGCCTTCAATGGCACTCCACTGTAGGTGACCACAGGTGATAATTAAATTTGTTTCTTCACCACTTCTTCATGAAGTACTAAGGTCAGATTCCCTAATACTAGCTGATTTTTATTGCTTTCAACTCTAACCAAACCAGAACACCAATTCCAGCTCTTCTCCATGGTGGTTTGTTATGTCTAATCACTCCTAGACACAATTTCTATGTCATCAAGAGAAGGGTTTTAGTGGCTAGCAACCAAACCAAGTCTGGTTGGATCAGGAAGAAAAGAAGGGTTTTGAAAGGTTATTAGGGTATTCACAGACTTGTTGGGGATTCTGGAGAATCAGGCAGAGAAAACCGTGGGAAACAGACTCTAGACGAAAATAATACCCAGGTCAGTTCTCATGGGACACATCAGCTGCCTTTCCTAAGCACAGGATTCCAGGGCTTGCTCTGTGGCTGCTCCCAGCTTAGATCTCAGAGGCTCCTGCAAGCACTCACTTCCCTACTAGATCTGTGTTAAATGTTGCTAGCTCCAAATTCAAAGTATGTCCAATTGGTCTGATCTAGCACACATATTCATGACCTTCACCACCTTATTTGGTGTTGGCATAGAAAAGCTGCAAAAGCAAAAAAATTCAGATCTTATTTTCTAAAGAGCAGGAGATAAAATCCACTTCCCACCAGACTGTGTGAGGTGTAATTTAAATGGCAGAAAGAAGGCTGTGGAAAATTAGCCAATGTTCACTCTACCCTCTTACTCTGCAACAGTCACAATGATCACCATCTTCCCTTCCTGGAAGATTCCAAACTCCTTCTCTTAAAATCCCCATTGGAGACTCTGTTCTATAGATGTTTCTATGGCTGGCTTCTCCTCATCATACATGACCCACCTTAAACGTCATGTCCTCAAAGTGGCCTTCCTCTGCTACCCAATTTAAGGAAAGTGGCTTTTCCTGTCCATTCCCATCAATCACACTCTATCTCCTAACTCACATGTCTTCTTTGCATCCCTCTTACTATCTGAATTTATTTTACAGAGGTATTTAAATGCTTATTACCTGCTCTTCCCATCCAGAATATAACCATCATGAAGTCAAAGACCTTGTCTGTGACCTTATTTGTTTTACTTTCACCACTGAATCCCCAGCTTCAAGAATAGTGACTCTCCCATATCAGAGCATGTTACTCAGGGAATAAATAAGTTAATCAAGTCTGGAATAGGCGAAGGCCCCTGTGGAATCCAAGGCCTGGACGGAGCAGGAATGCTGGGACCCCCCACAACTCTGCTATGTGTTATTATTGGCTTTCATACTTCCCAAAAGAGTGCTCAGCATGGGGTGTCAGCTTCTAAGCTCAGCCTGAATCTAAATAATGCATGATTGTGAGAGGCTTTGAAAATATAAAAGACACATCAATTCTGAGTTTTATTCTCAATGCATGTGGATTGTTCTGCAGGTACCACTTTCTGGCCAATCAAACCACACATTTTGTGAGATGTAGAGGTCCTACTGAGTAAATCACCATTTCAGCATACACTGATTTATGGCAATTTCTTGTTGAAATGATGAACTCTGCATGCCGCCATGGTATGTGCATTTGACATGCCCTGGGCCACATGACAGATGTTAAAAGTCTGGGATTTTTACCATTCACCTTAGGGAATTAAATGTATTTCCTGGTGTCTCTAAAAGGGTCAGAAAACATGAAAACATCCTAGAGGCAAGTCCCACTGATCCTGGGACATGAGACAAAATTTACAGGGGTATCTGAAGAGGGCAGTTCTCACATCCTGCTTCTAAAATGACATCAAATATAGTTTACACACATATCGCTAAGTAAATGATGATTTCTTTGAGACAATTATGTCTTGGCTTTGGATTTTTAATTTGACCAAAAGGCAGAAGTGTATTGTTCAAAGACCCAGGACCAAAGTCATGAATGACAGTTCTCTTATTTCTGCCATTTCCTAAATATACGGCCTTGGGCAAGTTACTTTACCACTATGAACTATATAATATTGAAGAAAATAGTCGAAAAGGTTGTGTGGTACTAACATGCTTGATCTTTGAGTTCCAGGAAGTGACCTTTACCGTGTGATGTCAGTGGGAACCTCTTGATGATTCTGAGATGAGACTTGGTTTGATGTTGAAAACATCATGTCTAAGTAGTATTTTTTTGACATTTGTTTCTTTCCTGTGAATTATAAAGACATTCTCTTTCTAGGAGTCTTCCTCCTTCAGGAAAGTATTGTCTATTAACTAAAACCAGGTAAACATTTTAGATTTCCATTTTAGAACTGCCTTTGTCCATTTGTAAGGAGCCAATGTTATGAACTCAGACAATGACTCATTTAGCTTTGACAGGGGAAACTTGCCATCATCTTTAGAAATTCCTTCTCTTTTTGTTAGCCCTGCAGAAAACCATCTCCATTTTCATTACTTTCCTTTATCAGTGGTTATGATGTAAGCTCCTGATGTGACTATAAGAAGCTCCTGATCAGCTTTGGTGATATCTTCCAGGAGGAGGGGTGAAGGCAACGAGAGCAGCTCTGGCTCTGCTTTCCGGGGATGGCAGTGGGACTCAGCTGCCAAGCTGATAAGGAACAAGGACTGTGCGCCATCCAAGCAGAAAGCTCAAAGTCTCAAGAACTGCTAGGGCAGAGAAAGGCATAAGACACATGTGACTAGTTCTGAGCATATGTGTTCAAGCTGGAGGAGAAAATTTAAGGGAAAGACTGCTTTCTTGTGCCAATTAGAAGTCCTTCTATCACTCATTTGACAGGCAAACCTATATCATTTGAGATTTCTAAAATACTGCATGTCTCACGCATATGGCATAGGATATTTTTATCTTAATCCACATTAGCTCAATAGAGAAATTACAAAGATAGAACCATGGCAGTATTTCTGGAGTAAAAGTTAGTCACTCTGAAGCCAAATTCCCTTTATATCTCCCCAGTCCCTACCCTCTATCACTCCACTGAAAACAGTGGCCTGTATTCCCCTCATATCTGCTCCCGATGTTTGTTATTATTTAATTAAAAAGCCAAATTTGCTGAACATGCACCAAGTGGCCATTACAATGACAGCACATAAGAGAAAGTATGTTGTAGTTAATTTGCACACTACAAAGTTTTCAAAGTGGTGAAGCCCAAGATACTGTAAACTTCCACCACATGCTTTTATTGTAAAAATGAAAGCCTGCATTTATATGAAAAGATGCCTTGTCCCTCCATGCATAGACTCTTTCTGATGAAGCTGCTCACCTAGAAGCTCAGGTCACTACCAGCATTAGTATTCTATGATTATACATCTTTTCCGCAAAACAAACTGCAATTTAAAAATCTATCCAACTTGCTGTGACAACACAAACTCAGGCTTCTTGGTGTCACCTACAGTAACAATAGATTCTTCAAGGAGGCCCTGACTCACCTCTGCTAGTTTTTTACTTCCAGTGACTCACGCGGCTCCCACCCTAAAAGCCTCTGCCAGCCCCCTCTCTCTCATGCAAAGTTAAGCCACTGTTTTTCTGATAGTTTTCTGAATAGTCCCTTATGTGTTGATTCAAATCATGTCCCTCTGGGGATGGCAATGTACATTCTTGATTTCCTGAGTTTTTGGGGGCAGAATTGGCTGGTGCCCAGAAGCCCCATTTGGTGGTAAGGATCAGCTCTCCTAACATTACTGCTGGGAAGCAGCATCACCTCCCCTCCACTCCGTTAGGCTAACAGAAGGATGTTGTGCCATGGTGGGAAGTGCTGGGTGTCTAATATTGGATGCCTGGAGTGACTTTGACTACTGCCTGCTAGTTTAAACAGGTGGCTTGAATCTTTATGTTGTAGTTTTCTAAGGTACAAAATGGAAGTGATAATAGGAACTGTTTCAAAGCCATGGTGAGGTTTAGGTGGGTTAAAATTGGAAGTCTTTAGGAGGCCTATCACATGTAAGTATGTGAGTGCTATTATCATTCTGTGATTTAGCAACACTTTACTTAAGTTAGTGATTTCTTTTTAATTTCTTTTTATTCGTTTATTATCACGGTATCATTAATATATAATCACATGAGCAACATTGTGGTTACTAGATTCCCCCCATTATCAAGTCCCCACCACATACCCTATTATAGTCACTGTCCATCAGAGTAGTAAGATGCTACTTGTCTTCTCTGTGCTATATTGCTTTCCCTGTGCCTCCCTGTAAACCCCTACATTATGTGTGCTAGTCATATGGCCCCTTAATCTCCTTAATCCCCTTCCCCCCAACCCTCCCCAGTCCCTTTCCCTTTGGTAACTATTAGTCCATTCTTAGGTTCTGTGAGTCTGCTGCTGTTTTGTTCCTTCAGATTTTGCTTTGTTGTTATACTTCACTTATTAGTGAAATCATTTGGTAATTGTCTTTCTCTGCCTGGTTTATTTTACTGAGCATAATACCCTCTAGCTCCATCCATGTTGTTGCAAATGGTACTATTTGTTTTCTTCTTATGTCTGAATAATATTCCATTGTGTATATGTACCACCTCTTCTTTATCCATTCATCTACTGATGGACACTTAGATTGCTTCCATTTCTTGGCTATTGTAAATAGTGCTGCAATAAACATAGGGGTGCATATGTCTTTTTGAATCTGGGATCCTGCATTCTTAGGTTAAATTGCTAGGAGTGGAATTTCTGGGCCAAATGGTGTTTCTATTTTCAGTTTTTTGAGGAACCTCCATATTGCTTTCCACAGTGGTTGAACTAATTTACATTCCCACCAGTAGTGTAGGAGGGTTCTCCTTTCTCCACATCCTCACCAGCATTTGTTGTTGTTTGACTTTTGAATGTTGGCCATCCTAACTGGTGTGAGGTGATATCTCATTGTGGTTTTAATTTGCATTTCTCTGGTAACTAGCGATGTGGAGCATCTTTTCATGTGTCTGTTGGCCATCTGAATTTCTTCTTTGGAGAAGTGTCTGTTCAGATCATCTGCCCATTTTTTAAATTGGATTATTTGCTTTTTGTTTGTTGAGGCATGTGAGCTCCTTATGTATTTTGAGTGTCAACCCCTTATCGTATATGTCATTTATGAATATATTCTGATGGTGTCCTTTGCTGTACACAAGCTTTTGAGTTTGATATAGTCCCACTTGTTCATTTTTGCTTTTGATTCCCTTGTCCAGGGAGACATGTTCATGAAGAAGTTGCTCATGTTTATATTCAAGAGAGTTTTGCCTATGTTTTCTTTGAAGAGTTTTATGGTTTCATGACTTGCATTCAGGTCTTTGATCCTTTTTGAGTGTACTTTTGTATATGGAGTTAGACAGTAAACTAGTTTCATTCTCTTGCATGTAGCTGTCCAGTTTTGCCAACACCAGCTGTTGAACAGACTGTCATATCCCCATTGTATGTTCATGAGTTAGTGATTCTTAAAGGCAGAGTGATTTTTAAATAAACATTTTCTATAATTTCAATCAGGAATTGACATTTCAGCCCATTTATAATACAACTCAATAAGGTAAGTAGAAAAGATAATTTTGTCCCATTTTACCAATGAAATCCTTGATATTCCTAGCTATAAGCTATGAAGTTAGGCAGATATAGGAAAATGATAGCAGTATTAATGTTTACTGAATGGCAATAGCTGGTCAGGCATAGTCACCTATCTAAGCACAATAGCTGAAGAAGCTTTTCTGAAGTATATGTTCTTAAGAATTGTATGTTTATTTAGGACTACAAAGTATAACCATATATTTTATTAAAATCTATGTTATATAACAATTTTTAAATTGTAGCTTTGGTAGTATAGGAGAGAGAATAGAGGGAGTAAGGACTTTCGCATGGGGAAATCAAGGAGGGCTTCACAGAGGGGGCTATATTTTTGGATGGCCTTTAAAAGAAAAGATTTCTCTACAAGAAGAAAGGAGCAATGGCATTTCAGGAGGATATGTTTGGTAACTTCTAGCTAAATTTCTTCTCTTGACTAGTCTTATCCTCATCAGCTAATAATTCCTGTCATCTTTGGGAATGCTGAGACTAAGGTCCAGACAAACTTACCCTCAAAACCTACTGTATTTATGCTTCAGTCACTGTCCTGAGGCTACATGAATGCATTATGGTTATGGTCCTGAGCAGATTCTGTCACTTAAGGGAGCAGCCACAGTAATCCTGTAGACCCACAAAATGTTTGAGGCAAGGAAAAATATACTAACTTCAATTAAGCAACAAACAGCAAGGGAGGTAGGAAGTGATCACATAGTAAACAATATGTAACACCACCACACACAAATTTGATCTGCAAAAATTTTAAGGTCTGCCACCCATTGCCTGTTTCAGAAGTGAGTTGGCTTCCATTCTTTCTTACTTGGTATCAGTGAGGCTCTCTTTATATCCATCTTCAACATAATGTATTTTAATGCCACTAATAATCCAAGAGAATATACCAGCAGTCAACTCATTTAAAGAGAAATGCTTATACCTAAGACATCCCACCCATCACAGTGTCCAAAGCTTTGTTCAGTGCTTTCCTCTCCAAAACAGAAACAAAGTAAAACTATTTTGGAATAGTTTTTAAAACAACAATAAAATTCTTACCCTCTTGTCTTTCTGTTTTTGAGAGCAATCAGTGCATAAAAAAAGGTTAAGATTAGATTTCTTTCTTTGCTTCTTTTTTATTTTTCTTTCTCTCTCTCCCTCTCTCTCCTTCCTTCCTTCCTTCCTTCCTTCCTTCCTTCCTTCCTTCCTTCCTTCCTTTCTTCTTTCTTTTCTGTCTTTTTTTCATTAAGATATCATTGATATTCACTCTTACAAAGGTGTCACCTGAGCAACATTGTGGTTACTACAATCACCCATATTATCAGGTCCCAACACACCCCCTTGCAGTCACTGTCCATCAGCATAGTAAGATGCTATAGTCACTTATCTTCGCTGTACTGCATTGTCTTCCCAGTGACCCAGCCACACACACACCATGTGTGCCAATCATAATGCCCTTCAATCCCCTTCTCCCTCACTCCCCACCTGACTTCCCTCAGCCCTCTCCTTTGCTAACCACTAATCCCTTCTGGGAGTCCGTATCTGCTGCTGTTGTGTTTCTTTAGTTTTGCTTTGTTGTTATACTTCACAAATGAATGAAATAATTTCGTACTTGTTTTTCTCCACCTGGCTTTTTTTAATGAGCATAATACCCTCTTGCTCTATTCATGTTGTAGCAAATGGTAGGATTTGTTTTCTTTTTATGGCTGAATAGTATTCCATTGTGTACATGTAACCACCTCTTCTTCATTCATCTACTGATGGACACTTAGGTTGCTTCTGTATCTTGGCTATTGTAAATAGTGCTGTGATAAACATAGGTGTGTGTATGTCTTCTTGAATCAGGGATCTTGTTTTCTTTGGGTAAATTCTTAGGAGAGGAATTCTGGGGTCAAATGATATTTCTATTTTTAGTTTTTTGAGGAACCTCCATATTGCTTTCCACAGTGGTTGAACTAATTTACATTCCTACCAGCAGTGTAGGAAGGTTCCCCTTTCTCCACATCCTTGCCAGCATTTGTTGTTGCTTGTCTTTTGTATGTTGACCACCCTAAATGGTGTGAAGTGATACCTCATAGTGGTTTTAATTTGCATTTCCATGATAATTAGCAATGTGGAGCATCTTTTCATGTGCCTGTTGGACATCTGAATATTTTCTTTGTAGAAGTGTCTGTTCAGATCCTTTACCCATTTTTAAACTGGGTTATTTGTTTTTTGGGTGTTGAGGTGTGTGAGTTCTTTATATATTTTGTATGTTAACCCCTTGTTGGATATGTCATTTATGAATATATTCTCCAATATTGTAGGGTGCCTTTCTGTTTTACTGATGGTGTCCTTTGCTGTACAGAAGCTTTTTAGGTTGATGTAGTCCTATTTGTTCATTTTTGCTTTTCTTTTCCTTGCCTGAGGAGACATGTTCAGAAAAAAGTTGCTCATGTTTAGATTCAAGGGATTTTTGTCTTATATAATATGTGTATTATATAAGTATGTATATATATATATATATATATATATATGTACATAAGAAAACCCTAAAGAATCCATCCCCAAACTACTAGAACTAATAACTGAATTCAGCAAAGTCGCAGGATACAAAATTAATACACAGAAATCTGTTGCATTCCTATATACTAACAGTGAAGTAGCAGAAAGAGAAATCAAGAAAGCAATTCCATTCACAATTGCATCATAAAGAAAAAAATACCTAGGAGTAAACCTAACCAAGGAGATGAAATACCGATATCCTGATAACAGCTCATGTCTTATATATATGTGTATTATATAATATGTGTATATATATATATATATATATATATATATATATATATAGTATATAAAATGCTTATATTCTAATAGTTTTATGGTTTCATAACTTAAATTCAGGTCTTTGATCCATATAAATTTTACTTTTGTGTATAGAGTAGGATAATAATCCCATTGCATTGTCTTACATGTACCTGTGCAGTTTTGCCAACACCAGTTGTTGAAGAGACTATCATTTCCCCATTGTATATCCATGGCTCCTTTATTAAATATTAATTGACTGTATATGCTTGGATTTATATCTGGGCTCTCTATTCTTTTCCATTGGTCTATGGGTCTAATATTGTGCCAGTACCAAATTGTCTTGATTCTGTGGCTTTGTAGTAGTGCTTGAAGTCAAGGAGCATAATCCTTCAATTTTAGTCTCCCTTCTCAAGATTGCTTTGGCTATTCAGGGTCTTTGTGGTTCCATATGAATTTTAGAACTATTTGTTCTAGTTCATTGAGTAATGATGTCTGTATTTTGATAGGGATTGCATTGAATTTGTAGATTGTTTTAGGCAGGATGGCCATTTTAACAATATTAAGTCTTTGTATCCATGAGCATGGGATGTAATTCCATTTATTGATGTTTTCTTTAATTTCTTTCATGAGCTGTTATCAGGATATCGGTATTTCATCTCCTTGGTTAGGTTTACTCCTAGGTATTTTTTTCTTTATGATGCAATTGTGAATGGAATTGCTTTCTTGATTTCTCTTTCTGCTACTTCACTGTTAGTATATAGGAATGCAACAGATTTCTGTGTATTAATTTTGTATCCTGCGACTTTGCTGAATTCAGTTATTAGTTCTAGTAGTTTGGGGATGGATTCTTTAGGGTTTTCTTATGTACAATATCATGTCATCTGAAAACAGTCACAGTTTAACTTCTTCCTTTTATTTTATCTAGATGCCTTCTATTTCTTTGTGTTGTCTCTTTGTGTGGCTAGGAAGTCCAGTAGTATGTTGAATAAAATTTGGGAGAGTGGGCATCCATGTGTTGTTCCCAATCTTAAAAGAAAAGCTTTCAGCTTTTCTCTGTTAAATATGATGTTGGCTCTGGATTTATCATATATGGCCTTAATTATGTTGTGGTACTTGCCCTCTATAGCACTCTGTACCCATTTTGTTGAGAATTTTTATCATGAATGGATGTTGAATTTTTTCAAATGCTTTTTGGCATCCTTCTACATGATCATGTGATTTTTGTCCTTTTTGTTGATGTGGTGTATGATATTGATGGATTTTCCAATATTATACCATCCTTGAATCCCTGGAATACTTGATCATGTTGGATGATCTTTCTGATGTATTTTTGAATTTGGTTTGCTAATATTTTATTGAGTATTTTTCATCTATGTTCATTAGGGATATTGGTCTGTAATTTTCTTTTTTTGTTTTGTCTTTGCCTGGTTTTGGTATTAGATTGATTTTGGACTCATAGAATGAGTTTGGAAATATTCCCTCCTCTTAAACTTTTTGGAAAACTTTAAGGAGAATGGGTATTAGGTCTGCTCTAAATTTTTGATAAAATTCAGCATTATAGCTATTTGGTTCAGGTGTTTTGTTCTCAGGTAATTTTTGATTACCAATTGAATGTCATTGCTGGTAATTGGTCAGTTCATATTTTCTGTTTCTTCCTGGGTCAGACTTGGAAGATTGTATTTTTCTAGAAAGTTGTCCATTTCTTCTAGGTTACCCAATTTGTTAACATATAATTTTTCATAGTATTCTCTAATAATTCATTGTATTTCTGTGGTGTCTGTAGTGGTTTTTCTTTTCTCATTTTTGATTCTGTTGTTGGTTGTACTCTCTTTTCTTCTTGATAAACTTTATCTATTTTGTTTATTGTCTCAAAGAACCAGCTCCTGGTTTCACTGATTCTTTCTTAATTGTCTTATTTTTCTCCATGTTATTTATTTCTTCTCTGTGCTCTGATCTTTATTATATCACTTCTTCTACTGACTTTGGGCCTCATTTGTTCTTTTTCTAGTTTCATAAATTGTGAGTTTAGACTGTGTATTTGGGATTGTTCTTCTTTCTTGAGGTAGGCCTGTATTGTAATAAACTTTCATCTTAGAACTGCCTTCACTGCATCCCACAGATTTTGGTGTGTTGAGTTGATGTTTTCATTTGTCTCCATATATTGCTTGACCTGTTTTTATTTGGTCATTGATCCATTGGTTATTTTAGGAGTTTGTTGTTAAGCCTCTGTGTGTTTGTGGGCTTTTTTGTTTTGTTTGAATAATTTACTTCTAACTTCATACTTTTGTAATCTGAGAAGCTGGTTGGCACAATTTCAATTCTTCTGAATTTACTGAAGCTCTTTTTGGCACCTAGTATGTTATCTATTCTGGAAAATGTTCCATATGCACTTGAGAAGAATGTGCACCCTGCTGCTTTTGGGTAGAGTGTTCTGTAAATGTCTGTTAGGTCCATCTGGTCTAATGTGTTGTTCAGTGCCTGTCTCCTTACTTATTTTCTGTCTCATGCCTGCCAGGAAGAAATAGCTTTTTTTCTGCTCCCAGCTTCAGTACCTGTCTCCATTGCCAGGGACAGTGGACCAAGTTCACAGGCAGGAACCTCTATTCTTTGCCCCTGTAGTTGCCATACATGGGGCTGCCCTGTGACCAGCCTGGCATAATAGCCTTGTAGCAGGTTTGTGAGCCAGTGCAGGCTGGGAGGAAGGAGTGGCAGGCTGTGTATCATGGTGGGCCTTGGTGCTGCATTGCCAGCTAGGAAGATGGAGTGCCTGAAGCTCCCAAAAGTTCCCACCCTGCTGGGCTGAGTGCACTGGGACAGTTTTGTCCACTTGTCCTTTCTTTTGTGAAGCAAGCTCTGTGTAACTCTTGCCTCTTCAGCAGCCCTCTCACTGTTGAGAAGTCTGTCAGAGTTCCTGCCTTTCTTTTGTCCCAGAGCATCCGATTGTGGGTACTTGTTCTCCACAAGTGGCTGGAATCTCTGTCTCTCCAAGTATTTCACTTGTTTTAGCTTCCAATCCCACTAATCTCCAGAACAACATGTAATGTAGGTTTATGCTCCCAGAGCTGATTTCCAAGGCTGGGTGTTCAGCAGTTCTAGGCCTTCACCCCTTCCCCACTCCATTTCTCTTCCTCCCTCTGGTGAGCTTGGGTGGAGGAATGACTTGGGTCCTGCCAGATCACAGCTTTGTTACTTTACCCTTTTCCATAAGGTCTTCTCTTTTCCTCAGATGTAGACAGTCTGTCACAGTCTTCTTTCCTGTTGCTCTTTCAGGATTAGTTGTATTTGCTATATTTTCTTATTATGCATGGTTTTGAGAGATTTCTGTCTCACTTCTCATGCTGCCATCTTTAAGGCCCTAAGATTAGATTTCTTAAAGTAGATTCAGTCCACTCTCTAATTCATCTTGTTCATATGGAAATAATTCAACACAGAAAATACTTCCCTCTATCTTTTTTCTTGTTTTCTGTTTTTTTAAATAAATTGTTTTTAGAGCATTCTTAGGTTTATAACAAAATTGAGAGGAAGTTTACAGAGATAACCTATGCCCCCTGCCCATAGACATGCATATCCCCCTCTCTTAACAATATCACTTACCAGAATGGAACATTTTAACAAAGGATGAGCCTGAACTGACACATGTAATCACCAAAGCCCATAGCTTACCTTAGGATTCACTCTTCATGTTCCATGGGTCTGAATAAATGTATGAGGATATATTTTCCATTGTACTATCATACAGAGTATTTTCATTGCCTTAATTAATGAATGGTAATGATGCACTAAAATGTCTTCAGCTTTTATTTGGTGGCAAGCACTATTATAGTACCACAATCTTCCCTATGACAGATCAGTAATGCTTTGTTTTATATTTTTTTAAAGAAAAAAGCAATATATAATCACCAGTCCATGTAACTTGATAAAACTGTCAAATCTATCTTCTCTTTCTGCGCCCTTCCTCTGAATTTTCTTTTGAATTCACTCTCTGGTAGGTAGATGTTATAAGAGAAATAAGAAAAAGTATATTAAAAATTCATCATTATTTACTAAACTGTGCTATAATATACCTACATACAATAATGAAGAAATCATAAGGTTAAATTCTTACACTGCCATGTGAGCTTGTTCTTGAGAAACGAGCTGATTCATTAAAGTATCACTAATAGCTATAGCAGATCAAGTCTAAAATCTCAGTTGCTTTCCACCATAAAAATCTGTTTCTGGTGCACTAAACAGGCCAATGTAAGCCTTTCCACATGAATGGTTCCTCTACAAGTAGGTATTTGGGGAATCCTCTCACTCTAACTTGTGGTTCCATCTTCTTCAATGAATGGTTCCCTGGAACACCTTCTTACTATTCTAGGTGACTGGAAAAACAAAGGCATAATGACTCTTGTGTGATTAGCCACTTCTGCACATCACATCATTTCTGCTCATATTGCTTTAGTTGCAACTACCTAAGAGCACAGGAGGCTTAGGAATGTGGTTGTACTGTGTATCATAGGAAAATAGAAAGTGAGTTTGGTGATCAGTAAACAGGCTGGGCCATATGGGACAATGAATAGCTAAGTTAATTTATCCCAGTGGGTATATGATGACTTTGGCTAAAAATTTAAGAGGTTAATATAATTATGTTAGAAGAACAAAGCTACATATTACAATTGTATCACTTTTCTCCTCTAAAGGCATTTAATTATAGTCACCTATTAATTCACTCATTAATTTTAACAAACATCTGCTAAGCACTTAACATAAGCTAGGTATAATATTAAGAGTGATTGCAAAGACATATATCAGAGATATTGATATGGAATAATTTGTCTCTCCATCTGGTAGAGTGCTTGTCCCCAAATAGGTGATCACTAAGCATTTGTTGAATTACTTATTCAATAAATGATCAATCTAAACACTGCAGAATGCACTATTATCATACTGCAATAATTACCAGAGAGGTGATGGTGCTAACAATATTTTATATTGTATTGGACTGTCTGAATTCCAAAAAGCTGCCCTGGGTGTATTTTGGCTATTTGTTGGAGAGATAAAACCCTCATGTACTGATTTGCTTCCACTGTTCATTAATTCCTTAGCTAAATACTAAAACACCTAGAACAGTGCCAAATACCAAAGAACACTCAATTATATGCTATTTACTGAGGATGATGACAATAAAAGTTGCAAGTCTGGAAAATGAATAGCAATGCTATGATCCCATTTTAACAAGCTGGATGGTTCTTCAGAATTGCTGCATTCAGAAATTGGAGCTTTCTTCTATTCTTTCTTTTTTTTTGGATTTATTATTTTTTCTAAAGAATATTTTCTAAAGGAAACAGAGAGCTGGTTAACATCTAGTAAGACATTTACAATTCTTTTACTGATAACAGATTATTTTTGAAAGGCACATGGGTGTTAGTGAGGTAACCATAAAAAGGAAAATTTGTGAATTTGTGGCAAGGAAGTTTAGATCAGTCAATTCATCAGCTTAAAAAATTTTTAGAGGTAGGGAATATTGTGAGATTAATAATTTATTAAAAATTATTTCTTGTAAATATGACATAATAAATTCATGCTTTTATGCTTTGGCATACTCTTTCTTCCAAATAATATAAATGTAGAACAATAATAGGTACAATCTACATGAGTTGGTCAGAGGATCTCTAGCCTCATAAAGAAGATAGGCATTTCTGTGCATGCAAAGAGTGCAGGAAACTGAAAGCTATAAGAACAACAGGCAGAAGCAGTTCTCATTGGGGAGCAAAACTCAAGTATTGCATGCAAGATGGCAAACTATATGAAGACCTATCCTTAAGGCCATGTTCCTTAACAGTACCCAAGAAGGCTGGAATAGCTGCCATGCATAAGCCCATGACTTCACAGCAACCTCTGGGCCTTGGTAGCCTGGAAGACAGATAAATTCCAGTAGCAAGAAAGTGGGACAAAATAACTATGTGAGAAGATGTGTAACTATCCCAATATCATTGTAGAGAAGGACAAAAATTAGTTCTTATCTGGGGACTACAGGAAATCAGATGGAGGAAATGTCCAAAATTTTAGAATAGGGAAGGGAAATAAAACAGACAAACACAATTCAAAACATTAAGTTTTCCATTTAAAATGAGTCATTAAGACAAAATGTCAAATAATTGAAAAAATATAACATTACAGAATGAATCTTAGATATAGTTATAATTTCAGATACAGGATTTTTTTTTCAGAATTTGAAAAATAACTTTAAATAGGATTTAATGCTCAAAGTGATAAATGAAATAATTCTTTAAAATAAATAATTATGTATAAAATAATATTTTTGTTCTTTAAAAATAAGCATAGATGATTGAACAAAAACAAAAAGTGATAAAAGAATATTTTTCTTAAAACCTATTTCATATATTAAAAATGAAAACTGTAGTCTTTGAAATTAAAAATGAAATTAATTCTGCAAAAGAAAGTATTCATGAGTTGGAAGACCTACCCATAATCCAGCTGAAATAAAATAAAATTAGAAATATGAAAGAGTAATCTATTTCTATGGAGAATAGATCAAGACGTTTCAGCAAATTTTTCTTAATTGGTAAAGAAGGTATCAAAATCAAACTCAGATATGGAAGGAATATGGAATTAACAGACCAGGAATTTAAAAAGCTATAATTAATATGGTCAGAATTCTAATTGAAAAAGTATACAACATGCAAAAAGAAGTGGACAACATAAGCAAAAAGGTGAAAATTCTAAGAAAGTATCCAAAAGAAATGGTAGAGGTCAAAAACTGCAACAGAAATGAAGAATGCCTTTGATAGATCATATTAGTAAACTGGGTGTGGCTGAGAAAAAAAATCTCTGAACTTGAAGATATGTCAATAGAAACTTCCAAAATGGAAAGGGGAAAAAAAATGAAAGAAAAAAAATGAAACAGAACAAATATCCATAAATCATTACATATCTATCAAAGGTAAAACATGTGTTTAATGGGAATACTAGAAAAAGAAAGAAAAAGGAACAGAAAAAAATTGAAGCAGATTGACTGAGAATTTCCTCTAAATACTGCCAGATACCTAACCACAGGTCCAAGAAGCTCAGACAATACCAAGCAGGATAAATTTAAAAAAGCAAAACAAAAAACTAACACCTAGGCATATCATATTCAAACTGCAGAAAATCAAAGATAAAGAGTGAAAAAAATCCAGAAGTAAGCTAGAAGAAAAGAAAACCTTACATATCAAGGAGTAAATATAAGAATTACATTTAACTTCTCAGAATGTATGCAAACAAGAGAATGAAGTGAAATATTTGAAATGTTAAAAGAAAGAGAAAAAAAAGCACCAGCCTATTGTTTAGCCTGCAAAATTATTCTCCAAAAGTGAAGGAGAAATAAAGACTCCTAGACAAACAAAGAACTGAGGAAATTTGTTGCAAATAAAACTGATGTAGATCAGAAACTCAGATCTATATAAAGGAAAAATACTGGAGAAGAATAAGTGAAGGTCATTATTTTTCAAATTGTTAATTGATTTAACAGATAACAGTTTCTTCACATTAAGAATAGCAACAATGCATTCAATTATGTATGCTTATGTACATACACATGCGTATATATGCACACTTATGAATGCTTATGTATAAGTGAAATGGATGACAGCAATGCTACAAGGGATGTGAATGAGGAATATATTTGTAATTATAAAGTATTTGCACTACCTGTGAAGCAGTATAATGTATTTGAAAGTGGACTTGAATTAGTTGTAAATGTATATTGCAAATTTTAGTTTAACCACTAAGCTAAGGGAAAAAAATAGAAAATAGAACCATATGAAATGTTCAATAAAAACTACAAAGGTAGAAAATGTGTGTTAGACAAAAATAAAAGGAAGAAAAATGGCAAAAAAAAGAAAATGGTAATAACTGTGGTAGATAATGCTTATTAATCACTTTCATGTCAGTGGTATGAATACATCAATTCAAGGACAGATTGTCAGAGTCAGTCAAAAACCAAGACCCAACAACATGGTGTCTACAAGAAACCTACTTTAAATATGAAGACACATGTAGTTTAAAAGTAAAGGGATGAAAAAATTTTACATGCTAATACTAATCAGTAGGTGCAGGAATTGCTGCTTTAGATTTCAGAGTAAGGAAATTTCTCACGGATAAAGAGAGAATTATATAATGACAAAGGGGTCAGTTTCCTAGGAAAACTTAATGATCTTAAGTCTGTTATGTAACTAAAAACAGAGCATTAAATATTCAAATAAGTGAACCCACTATTATAATTGGAGACATCAACATCTCCCTATCAGAAATGAACAGATACAGAAGGCAGAAAATCAGTAAGAACAATGTAGAACTGAAAATTTGCAAAAAAAGCAGTGCTTACAGGGAAATATATAGAAATGAATATGTTTATTTCAAAGGGAGAAACATCTAAAATTAACAATCTAAGCTTCCACTTTAGGACACTAGAGAAAAGAGCAAATTAAAATCCAAAATAGGAAGAAAAAAATCAATAATAAAAATTAGAGCTCAAATCAAAGAAATCAGTAGAAAAATCAACAAAACCAAAAGCTGGTTCTATGAAAAGATCAATGAAAGCAATAAACTTTTAGAAAGTAAGATGAAAAATTGCCCCTCAGAAATGAAGGAAGGAACATTGATACAGATTCCATGGACATCAAAAGGATGAAAAAGCAACATTTTGAACCACTCCCTGCCCACATATTTGCTAACCTGTATGAAACGGACCAAGTCTTTGAAAGACACAATCTGCCAAGAATCAAACAAGAAATAGGCAATCTGAATAGGCCTATAACTACTAAGGAAATTGAGTTTTCAATTAATAGCCTCCCATAACAGAAAGCACTGGGCCCAGATGGGTTCCCCGGTGAATTCTGCAGAATTATTTAAGGAAGATATTATGACAGTTTCCTGCAATCTCTGAATGTGGGCTCAGAGGGAATACCTCCTAACTCACTCTGAGGACAGCATTACTCCATTACCAAAACAAGACACTGTGGCAAGGAATACTTTCGTAACTTGTCCCACATCACGTAGCTGATAAGCAATAGAGCCAGAATTTGAACTTGGTTCCATCTAACTTCGAACCCGATGTTCTTTTACTGGATTTTTAGCTGCATCACTGTCAGATTTGAGATCTCCAGACATTGTTTACTCTTCTTGCACTTTGCCTTCCTGATTGTGGAGCCTGTGAGCTCATGTGTTTGGGGATTGAAAACCTAATCTGGCAACCTGTATATCTTTATCTCACTTTCTGTTTTCTGCCTCTTTTTCACAAACTCATTTCCAAGTTTGCCTTATTTTCTGTTAAATTTTTAATTGTGGCAAGCCTGTCCTTGATTCTGATTAATCCAGAATGAATGTTTCTTTTTGTTTTTGGTTTTTGTTAGGTGGAGCAGTATTTGCAAACTTGCAAGATGACTAGCCAGAACTAAGAGTATATTCTGTGACCATTCTATCCTATTTCTGGGGTTACATATATATATTGGTGGAGGCAATAGGTTGCATTTTTTGTAATATGATTTCAAAATAGAAAACTAGAAAACAAGATCCCATTTTAAAAAGCACAGTCCAAGAACACACACAAAATAATTTTAAGGAATTCTACAATTCAGTTACTTTTCTTGAATGGTATTAAGGAATCCAAAGCATAGCCCTTAACAATATTTCTCTCATCTCCTCCTGCTTCACTCCCACAGTCCATAGACCCCTTGACCCACTAAAACTTCAAAATACCTTTCCCACTCATCACTACCTACTTTGCATCAAGTCCTTAGGCAAAAGTACTGTCCACCCACCTTGCTTTTCCAGAATCCTGACTGTGGCTCCTTAGGGAGTATTGCTTTTTTTAGGAAGTATTGTGTTTTGTTTTTCCTGAGAATTCCTCCTGGATATCTTTAGGTAATTTACCACTCTCATGGCAATTCTGCACCTTCTGAGGAGAATAGATTTACCAAAGGTTATGAAATATAGAAAATGAGGCCACTTTCTGTGTGGCCAACTTCCAAAATGATGTTCTTATGAAAGAAACACAATATAACAATCAAAAAGCAAGTTCCAGTTAACTTGAAGAGTTTTGACTCTAAGACACATATTTTCCCACATTCAGACATCTCTTAAAATCAATGAATAGTGTGTCATATTTTAAAGGACAGCATTTGATTTTTTAAGTGATATGTAATATTATATCTTTTAGTCAATGGCCAGTTAGATTGGATGAAATTCAGTAAATGCCTTAATTTTGTTTTTGAAACTCTCAGAAGATGCTACGTAACTAAGAGCAAACAACCTGAAATCTCTTTCATAGCCATAGACCTCTCTTCTAACTCCCTGAAATCCTTCCTTCCCAGGCCTGTTCAGTGTGTCATATCTCTCCCAACCCTTATTTTCTTGTACATAAAGAAATATGAATAACCCAAAGAACATTGCTGCTGAGTACAGAGAAGAAACCAAGAAATCAGAGTTCAGTTTGGATGGATAGAACTTCTAGTGCTTCATGTTAGAAATTGTTACCCTACCATATTTATTAGATGAAGCCTCATGAAGCAAGACATTTGATATCTCTATATTGTTTTTTCACTAATTAATATAATTCACAAAGTTCTGAAATAGAGTAGCTCTGTCAAGACCATGGATACTTATTTATCCATTCATTTTGTCTGCAGACACTTAGGTTGTTTCCATACTTTAGCTATTGTGAATAATGCTGCTATACAAATATCTCTTTGAGATCCTGATTTCATTTCCATTGGGCATATATCCAGAAAGGGGATTGTTGGATCATAAGGTGTTTCTATTTTTAATTTCTTGAGGAACCTCCGTACTGTTTTCCATAGTGGCTGCACCAATTTACATTTCTACCAACAGTATGTGAAAGTTCCCTTCTCTCCATACCCTTGTCAATGCTTATTATCTCTTGTCTTTTTGATAATAGCCATTTAACACATGTGAAGTCATATCTCATTGTAGTTTTGATTTGAATTTTCCTGATGATTAGTGATATTGAGCATCTTCTCAGGTCCTTGCTGACCTTTTGTATATGTTCTTTAGAAAATGTCTGTTTGGGTCCTCTGCCTGTTTTTTAATTGAATATCATTAAAAGAAGGAGATCCATCTGACAACACAGATAAACCTGGAGGATATCAAGCTAAGTGAAATAAACCAGTTAGTCTATTTTATCACTTAGGTGGAATCCAAAAAAATAAGTAAATAAAAAAGTTAAACCTATAGAAACAAAGTAAAATGGTGGTTGCCAAGAGATGGGAGGTGGGAGAAATAAACTAAGGCTGGTAAAAGGTACAAACTTTCAGTTTTAACATAGATAAGGTCTGAGGATCTAATGTGTAACATGGTAGCTAGAGTTGAAAATACTGTATTGTATAAATGAAATTTGCTAATAGAGTAGAACTCAAATGTTCTCACACACAAAAAAGGTAGCTATGTGGTATGAGGTGTTAATTAACTAAATGGGGGGAATTCTTTCACATGCATCTGTATATAAAATCATCACATTATACACTGTACATATCTTACACTTTGCCAATTACACCTCAATAAATCTGGGGGAGAAGACAATTTGCTTGTGGCACATGGCATCAGTTTGGCTAGATCAGAGGGATGAGGAAAGTCAGGGTATTTCTTTGTAATTAAAACCATCCTCAGAAACTTAACTCAATTTTAATTTTGATACAAAAATCATGATTGCACCAAGAAAAACATTAGCCTTTGGTCATTGTTTTTTTGGAAATGTCTATTCTGTTCCAAGGGAACATGTTAAAGTAGAGGAATCCATGTCAATGTACGTCTCGGTGAGTAACTGGGCCAACAGGGAATATGTTTATCACAGATTCACAGCAAATGACATATCCCTTTTTATCCCATAGGCTATGAGACTTAACCTCTGGGAATTTGTAATTTATGCCAAGGAGGTAAAGAATAATGAGTTTTTTTTTCATAAGTTCATTTTCTTCCTTTTAATTTTTTTTTATTGAAGTATAGTTGATATACAATCTTATATTGGTTTCAAGTATACAGCACAGTGGTTCACCAGCCACCCACATTATTAAACCCTCACCCAACTGGTGCAGTTACTATCTGTCACACAGAAAGATGTTACAGAATCATTGCCTATATTCTCCATGCTGTACTATCATCCTTGTGCCCAACTTATATGATTGAGAAATTTTGTGCCCCTTTATCCCTCTCCCCACCCACCCATCCCAACAGCACCAATATGAGATTTTCTACTTCAGCATTACTGCCATTATAAGAAATTATAATGTACAAATTTGCTCTATTTATTGGTGGAAAAAAGTAAATGGCATTAATACTAAGATAGACTAACATGGCCATTTGCTAAGTTGTATATTCATGGATACATCCTTCAAGATATCAAGACATAGAGGCCTTGCAAGTTACACCCTGTTAAAAAATGACCCCAAACCCTAAGAAATGGTCTTTCCTTTATCATATATTCTCTTTTCTCACCTCTTAATGTCTGTTTAGAATTTCAGTTATATATATCAAAATAGGAGTGATAAGAATTACATTAAGTGGATATCTCCCGAGGCTAAACATCACTTCAAGAACTAATGTTACTGCCAGATTAGATTGAATACTGTCAGTGTTTAAGCACCTTACATGGGAAAACTGACTGAACTTCTCTGGGGACATTTGAACTTGTAGATATGTCCTGTGACATCACTAGAAAGTCTGCAGTGTTGGTGAAGAGAAAGGGTCCTATTCCTTCAGTGAGTTCTACATTTTTTTTCCTCTGTATACTAGAACTTTGTTGCCATCTGTATTCTCGATGGCTCTGTCAGCTAGCTCTATTTTTCTAATTGATTTTTCAATATTTCGTCTCTATTATATAATTACTCATCAAGGTTTTAATTTTGACTAAAATTTTCATTTCTTTATATCAATGTGCTCTTTTCTGAAATAATTTTGCTCTTTTGGTAAGTGGGTTGTTTTCCCACATATTTTCATATTTTATGTCTTTGCCATTTAACATATTTTTAAATAATCTTTACACTTATCATCTTTATCTAATGGTCACATATATGTTCTTGAGGTATAATCATGTTGGTTCTTACATGAGATCAATTTTAGCAATTTGGTTGAATATTTCTCTGATGAAAAGTTTTATTTGCTTCTATCAATTAATTCAAAGATATTGTCAGACTGGGACCACTCACTAACATTAATTTCCAGCCCAAGAAATCATATAAATTGCAGGTAGCACACATTGGAACCCTAAACTATTTGATGGTAGGTCTAACACCACAAATTCTCAGGATAGACCATATTATTCCCACTAAGGTAGCAGGCCAAGATGGTCAGGACCCCTGTGGTCTTTATCTGCTGGGTTGGTGGAAAGCTTTCTAGTGTGTCTTCTCATTGATGGTATAGCCCAAACCCTGCTTTGTGTGGCATCATCTAAATGTCAACTTCACCTAATCTAGGATCAAGTACTCATCTTTTGTTACCGATGGCCATTCAAATTCTGACTCATTGGTTATCAAAACCTGGAATCTTCCATTGTAAAACCTTTTCATCAACCCATTTTGTTACTCTTCCTTCAATTTTTTACCCCAGAAGATTTCCCTTACTTTCACGGGAACTTAAATATTCATCTTAATGAAGGTTTACATTTATTCAGAATTTCTCTTTTCATTATAATTGAGTTTTCTCAGTTTATAGAATATATCATATTGTCAAAAACAAAAATACATCCTTTATAAAGACCATTCTGAAAGTATTTTTATGTGTTTAGCCTCTCACGACCTGATATTCCTATTAGTCATCTCCTTTTCTTAAGCATCATTCTTTCATCTCCAAGAAGTGCATCATTATTCTGTGGTGGTGGAATATATTTTCCCTTCTGATTCTTAGTTAAACTGTAGTTTGTTAATATGTATATGTATATATAGCATCCATGGGTATGATAGGGGCATCCACAGACATAATAAAAGGAGTACAATTTTAACACATATACAAGGAAATAGGGTTTCTTTATTAACATACTTCATTAGAATGAAAATTTTAATGCTGTCTGATTTAAAACCTTCCATTTTTATCTGAAAATCAGAAAAGTACACTTAACACAACTTCTGCCTTATGATTTACAATGTCTTAATATTTTTTAGAAAGGCTACCCAAATTACTAATGCTAACTATATTGTTGCTGGAAGAAAAGTGAAGAACTTACTGAATATCAAAATCCTGATGCTGTAAATGATATGACATAGCCTGTTGTTTGTTTGGAATTGCTGTTGAAACAAAATAGGTCAAAGAATTTATTGATACTATCATAATGCTGCTCTCAGTTTCTGGCCATATTTCTGATGATACTAGCCATTAGCACAGCTCTTTTATCAGAGGTAAATGTGCCAAATTAAGCATGATTGAGATTTAGGGACAAAATGGGCCACTGAGGTTCACAGAACATACACCACTATAAAAACAGTACGATTAGTAAAGAGGAAGAAAAAGTGTGGTGTGAGAGAAATGTGAATAAAATTACAAGTTGAGTCTCAGTGGGCAGGTCTGTGTCCAAGTTTAATAACATGGGCCATAATTAACTGCCCTGCCACAAGCAAAGCCAATCAGAGTCAGCATCGTGTAGTAGAGGTGCAGCTTGGATTTCAGATTTTGAAAAGGCAATGGAAAAAGTTAAGAAGCAGTGACTTACTTGTAAGGTCATGGTTATCACTTGCAAGGGAATCGAAGTGTTAAATAAAGGTCAAAACAATCAACATGGAGTCAATCTGTACAAGAACTTAGTTAAAAAATTTTGATGGGCCATTCTCCACTGGAAGGTTAATGTCTTTATGGTCCCTTTATTAAGAACCAAATTGATTACAAGAACTAAGATATATCTGAATCTTTAAGTGTTGGTCAGCACAGAGAGAGGAAGGAAATGGATGAAAGGCAGGTCTGTGCAGATACCGATGATTGCACTGGAAAGGCTCTGGGAAGTCGATCAGACAAGACCCTGGATCAGTAAGGTTTTTAAGTCTTCTTGGAATTATGCATGATGGTAACAAACATTTCAGTACATGGGCTTTTAATATTAGTCATCAGTGTGCTTTCACTTACTGTTAGAAGAAGAAATTTCTGTTAATTCATTTCCCTGATAACTGTGGAGATCAGACACTATAGATGAATTTGTTTATGGGATGAAATATGCTCTGATAATGGCTACAGCTTGTTCTCATATGTTAGACAAAACTATACTTAGGATTATTAGATAATAGAGTTTTAATAAGTGGAGTGTATTTTCATTAACAATTCCACCAGTTTTTAATTAGTGCCTATTGATGGAAACTGGTTTTATATTTCATACATTAATGTTACAAAAAGTTGATTTTCTTTCCATTATATTGTGCAGTTCATGCTTTTCAAGATTCTACCAAAATTATCTTTGTTTCTTGTAACTGTTTTAAATTTGTATGTGAAGCTCAAGTTGTATAATGGAATCTCAGTTTAAAAGTTATACTCAGAACTTTCTGGAAAGTTTTCCATCCCACAGATCTAAGTAAACAATTAGCAGTCAATCTCAAAACAAATGAAGACACTGGCTCTATATTTATTAAAATAGCATGGTTTCTACATCATATACCCAATGTATCACTATCACCAGGAGACAGAAATCTCTTTACCTACAGGAACAACTATTATACTTTTTCCCCCTTTTCCCATTAATTATAAGCTGAAATTAGCATGTGAATTATATTCATAATAATCTACAAGGATATTAAGATTAATATTAGTCAAAACTTTATTTTTATTAACTATGTTTTTTGCTAGGAGAGGCAGATCTATGAAATGGTCAAAACTGGGGAGTTTTGATGTGGTCTGCACATTTAGGGTGTCCACCCACCACTATCTGCGAGGTTCTCAGCTATCTTTAGCTCTTTTACCCCCTTCAAGGTCTCTCTTGGTGAATGACTTTGTTATTCACGCAAACAATGTTTTGCGTGAAAAAAAGATGTCTTTATAATATGTGACATTTAATGCCACCTATCCAATATCTAATACCAAATCTTGATTATTTTCACACTTAGTGGAAATCATAGATGTGTGGGAAACAACAAAGAAAATATCCTACATGGTATTCTGTTTCATTTTGGAATCTGTTTTTTGTTGCTTTTATTCTTAAAGGATAAAAATTGTAGGCAATTCTATTACTCTTCCTAATTGTTTTCTATGAAGGAATTAAATTTTTTATATAATTTATATATTTTGTGAGGCACAAAATACATTAAGAAAACTTAGTTGAAAGACTGCATTTTCCTACTTTTATTATTGAGGAAAAAAATTCTAAAAGAGTAAGGATTGAACTTGTCTTTAGACTTAAAAATAAGCGACTATGCTTCAACTGTTTGGTTTGAGGGCCAATGAATTAAACTTAATAAAGGCTTTCAGATCCTCAGTGGACAAGTAATGGTTATGCAGTAACATTCAATTGAAGAGCAAACTTATTTTTGAAACAACAGGCTTTTGTTCACTTTGTGGTTGAAATTATTTTTCGATTGTGACGGTAAAAATAAAAACACCAGTAGAAGTTCATGCGGGTAGCTTGGAGAGTTGGTGTTCTAGAAACCCAGAGACTGATGAATAGAGTATCTTTCCTCCTGAAGAATGCCCCATACGTAATTCATATAAAATGCATGAATTGACTCTCCTCTTCACCCTCTCTACCCCTGAGAAAGAGAAGGTAAGTGGAGTCAAATGAAATTAGCTCTTCCTGCAAAGCTCCTTCTGGAAGACCTGGTAGAGACTCTCAGATGGGGTTAGGGTTGACTGGAAGGGCTGACTGCTCCAAGATGAAGCTTGCAGTCCTAATCCAAACAAAGTGTCCAACTTATGCAGAAATTTTGCAATCAAATTTTCCCACTAATAAGTATAACTCTTTTAATAAAATTTAAACTATGAAAGCAAGGTTCAACTTTAACTTTAAAGTAAGTATTCAGAATGTTGGTACAAATGCTTGCAAAGTCCTTATTTGCTATTCTTCGTCTCTCCCAGTATACTTTATTACAGTATGAAGCTTTAAGGAGGGAGGAAGGGAACTACTTACATTGTGATTTACAGGGTTTTTGAGTGGAAAGTTGGTGTTATTCACCGTTGGTCCTAAAGCGTACATGCACTGCATTTATGAAAGGTGTCTTTTGCTTTATACATGACTCTTCTGCTGGGCTTCAGATCATATACTGGGAATCTGTAAGGTGTTTTTTTCATACAATTATTAACATAGTCACATTGACACATTTTGTCCTGTTACAGATGTCCACCTCTGCATCCATGAGTTTATCATTCATGCTCCCTTGAAATGGCCTAAACTTGTCTTAGTTCTACTGCTTCAAAGGCCAACTTAGGTCTTACCATTTCTGTGTAATTTTTATTACCTGTGCCAATTGTAGTGATCTCTTTTTAACAATAATCGTTTTCAGTATCACAACATTCTGTATTTATCTTTTATGTAAAGACCCGATCTTTGTAAGTGGTTAGCTAATTGCTTATGAGAAGAAATAATACCTCTGCTTCATTCTAACCCAAATTTTTGCCTTGCAAAATTTTAATAGTATAATGGAATTTGAATAATGGAAAATGGAATCAGAGATGTAGAAAGGGTGTCATGTTAAATCATGCTCCCTCTTCCTGCGTGTTCTATCGGTAACAAACACCTGGTCCACAGATTTCAGATTCCATTGTCATATATGAGATGCTGTTTTCCAGTTTTACATACAATTCTTTTAAATGAATGCATAATAAACAGATGTAGAATTTTAGCAACCTGACACCAGGTGGTGACAAAGTCATGGTGGTACATAGTTTGGGTGATCCCAAATGGTAGATGATAAACATATTGGAATACATAAAAATATTACACAAACATATACACATGTAATTCCAGAATCTTTTCTAGTGACTTTCAGTTCTAAATTCTGGAAGTACACAAGAGATCCTAAACTCAGGTTGGAAGACAGACTCTCTCCTATTCCTACAAATCTAGTTTTTTATGTGTTTTTCTCTCCCTGGACACCTACAGAACACAGTTTATGTATGTGTCAGCTTCTCCTATTGCTCAGCTCACAGAGAGACTGAAACATGTCAAAAAGGTTGGTCTTCATTTTCCCTCTCAGTCAAAAATGACTGACACTTTTTGGATTCTTATTAAAACTTTCTCTATTTTGTGCCAGAAGGAGAAGAAATGAAACAAGATATAATCTTCATTCAAATTTGAGAACAGTTTTAATTGCCGCAGCTATTATTTACCAATTGAAAGGGGAAACTTGGTCTCTCATTTAAAGCTCCTTTTCCTATGGTTTTGTCTTACCCTTTAAGCTTACCTCCCACACTACAATATATATGCCAATGACATACGGCTCCAGTCACTGTTCCCTAAATATATCCCATGTTTTCTAGACTCTGTATATTATCATGCTTTTGTACTCCATGCTTTCTCTGAAAATCAGAATCTTACTATCATTCGAGGTACAGCCCTGATGTTCCCACCCACATATAACCTTCCCTGATATCCACTGCTATTCGGGAGTCTTCCCTCACCTAAATGCTTATATCTATTTGTTCATTTCTTTTTGGCATTTAAGTACAGCCCAGTTCATTATATTTATTTTCATTCCTACCATTCTTACTGTTAAAATGAAGCTATCTTGCACCATAGTCCAAGTTAATTATCTCTGTTTCCTCTACTCCAATAGAACTCACTGAATTGGCTCCCTCCTATTTACCAAACACCAATCTGTTGATATGTGAGTAGAACTTACTATATTATATACTATATCACTTAGCTTTTGCATTGCCCTGGGATATAAACACAAGATATTTAAGGAAACAGAATTAACAACCAGCAGAGAACTTAGAGAAGTCTTTATTATGTGCATTCACACATATACACATATGTAGTGTTAAACTGAATCTGATCAGATCCAGGGACATACATTTTTGGCAACTTTTTTACATTTTTTACATGTCTTACACTAAGCAGGAAAAACACAGGGAGTAAAGGAACCTTAGTTTTTTAGATTTTAGGCTACTCAGGGTTTTACCAATGATTTTTGTGTTGGAATTCAGGGGATAAAGGGGCATGAAAATAAATTTGGGGGATAAAAAGCAAGGAAGCACTGAAGTGATAGACTAGATGGAAAAAATTAAAACAAATTTTATAGAAGTAAATAACAAGTGAGGTGGATTACCAAGGGTAAGCTTAAGAAGTCTGAATTGTATGTGGAAGACAAGTGGGTGCAAGGAAAATGACTCAGAGAAAAAGTACATGAACTGAGTGGGAGAAATGTGTGATTTTACAGGAAAGCATTTTAAGTGCATAGGAGTGAAAAGGGAATAAAGTCATATGCAGATATAAGAATAAAGTTCCTTTAATAAAAAAATGAACAATCACAGAAAATGATTCATTGCAGAATGAAGAGTGAGCCCCAAATCTCTAACAGTCATCCCAGTATGTTGACCTTTGTAGTTTGAAGAACAAATTGGAAATGCCAGCAGGGCATCTACAATCAGTGCAAAGAGAGGCAGAGTTATTGTAAGAGCCACTGGTTTAAGCTACTATTGTGCAAAAACAGCTTTAAAAATGACAAGGACCACAGTACTAGGAAAACAAAATCCAAGGAATGATTTAAAAAAAAGCTAAAATTATTTGTATTTCCACTATGAAAAATACTTCAACTGTTCAAAGACCACATCTATCTAAGAGAGTATTTTAAAATTTTCATATTGTAAAGTATGTATTTAGGAATTTATTTTAGTAATTACATATTGGCATTTACATTAGAATGAGACTGATCTTTATTTCAATAACTGCTCAGTCACCTGTTTTTTTGAGTATGGGCAGGTTGGTTGCTTAAGCTTCCCTTTTTTTCATTTTCTTTGTTGGTGAAGTGTAAGTAGTGCAATGTGCCATCACCATATTTGGAAGATCAGTGAGGGGAATCAGGTAACACTGTCATGAAGTAAGCCTTTGGTGAGTTCTGTTATACATTGTGGTGCTTTGTGAATAATGCTTCTAACTCTTGCTTTATAAAGAGTTTTTACTTGAATATTGAATAATGTGTTAATTTATTAAATATGCTACCATCCAACTCATTTTCTTCATGACTTCTTGAGATCAGCTCAAGCTTAGAGACAGGTCTCATAAAAAATGTAAAGGCCTGGTTTCTTTAGAATTGATCCCTTTTCCTGAAGATCTAATCCTCCATCACAACCCTGACACCACCACTCCCAGTATTTCCATGAACTGGTTAAGAGCATAGACAAATGTTATCATTCAGGAACAAGGCAGTACAAAGTGAATACGGGAGAATCCATCTAAGATACAAAATCAACAAAGCAAAATTAGGCAAAAAAGAGATTAACCAGGGACAATTTTGGCTTTCAACATCTGTATAAAAGACACCGCACCTACTGATTCACTTATTCTTGGAAAACTGTGGTTTATGTGTGTTTGAACTCTTGTGAAAGTAATCATGTTGTTGTATAAAATTTAAGGTTTAAAAGCATCATCATGTAGCCCCATACATGAACCACCAACTGGTGTTCTGAAGCTAATGAAATGTTCCATAGTTATAGTAGATTCTAGTTAGGCCCAACTAACTGACCCATGAAAATTACATTTGTTGAACCAAAACTTAGCAGCTGGGATGACATCTTGTGTATGCTTCAGTGATTCCATGAACAATATTTACCTCCATTTAGCTTCTTTCATTCAAAATGTTTTTTTTCCTATCTGACATATGGCAGATACTCAAGACTGTAATTAAGTAAGATAGACAATAGGAATTGGAAGAGCTTGTAAAATTGTTTTGAATTTTATATGCTACTTCGAGACTTCAAATAACAAATTCAAATGAATTTAATTCATTAAACTCCTTTGGTATCCATTATGCAAGGCATTCTTATACATATGATGGGGTATGCAGAGATAAGAATGAAATCTTCACCTACAGTCAACATTCTACAAATAATAATACTATATCATAACTATGTCAATTTCATAAAAGGAATATTGGAAGGGTTTAATACTAAGAGACTGAAGGAGTAAAACTATATGCTCCTATTCATACAAACTTGTACATAAAACTAAACTCAGATCCTTGTTAAAATTTCTTAGCAAATATAGAATGCAAAAGGAATTACTTCAATTGGTAATGACAATATAAAAATATACAACAAACATCAAGTTTAACCGTGAAGCAATAGAAAAACATTCTCTTTTAAAACTGGATAACATGAAGATGCCTCCTATTACCAATGTTTTCAATATTGTACTGGAAAAATCTAGCCAGCACTATAGACGAAGAAAAATCATTAAAAATTTGACATATTGAGAGGGCGGAAAAGAAATGTCAGGTTTCCTAAAGAAGAACAGTAGAGACATTATTAGAATTAATTATTCCTGAAATGAGGTCCAGGCATCAGCACAGGGAGGGGGTTTCTGAAGCAAATCTCATCACCGTCCCTGAGTTGAAGACATAAAATTGGGAATTCAGACCGGCAAGGAAGGTATAGAAGGCAAGGCAGTCCCGGCGAGGAGCAAGGTGCAGGTGAGCTCTGGAGATGCAGACGCAGACTTCAAGCATTCAGATAAGGAGCGATCAGTTTGTTTTTAAGGAAACTATATTAGGATGGGATCAGAAGCATCTGGAAGGAGTGGGTTTTCACAAAGGCATTTACAATGGACCTCAATCAAGAGTTAAATAACACCCAATACACAGGCATAGTACTTTAAGTAGTGATGCAATAATGGAGCAAAGTTAGTCTGAAAACTAATATCCTCTCTGGTTCATTTTATAAAGCTTAGAAGCAAACATCAAAAAGGTCAAGTTGTTTGCAAGTAACTTACCAATGTCCAAGAATATTTTTTAAATACAAAATTATCCAGAATTCAATAATGAAAAATCCACAATGTCCGTCATCTATTAATAAATTAACAAGGAAGAAGAGAAATTTTTAAAAAATGACACTTAAGGAAGATGAGAATAAATCAATTAAGTGGAACTAGATTTTTTCTGGTCTGATATGTAATGAGCTTGGAAGTCTGCCAATCCTCAAAATACGAATAAAGCTAAATGAAGTGAAAATCAGCAAGTCTTGTTAGATTCACTAAAGAAATAGGGCACTGGGCAAAATTCTGTCTCTAGTTTCAAGAAAGATGAATGTAGAGAATTTGCAGCCTACTAGAGCTGAAGTTCACTACTATATAATCCATGGATCAAAAAAAATTCAAAAAGTAAAGTCTAATACATTTTGAACTGACATAAATTGAAAATATGGCATATCAATATTTGGGGGAATAAAACTGACATGGTACTTATAGGGAAATTTATATGGTAAAATGCTCATATAAGAAGAAGGGTCTCAAGTTAATGCCCACATTAGGTAACTAGATAAACAAAATTAAGTCCAAAGTAAGTAGAATAAAAATAAATAAGAAATAAAAGGAAAAAATAGAAAAGTTAATAAGACAAAACTTTCCCTTAAGATCAATAAAATTGATTAATGTCTAGTGAGACTTATCAGCAGCAAAAGAAGAAAATTCATGAGTTAAAAGTAACAGGAGTGAGAAAAGTGATAGCTCTACTCCTTTCTGTAAATATTAGTGTGGTATAACAAGAAATATATTTGGTCTTATTCCCAGTTTCTAGCATAGAGCTCCTAAAACCCTTGTAATTTCCTTCAGGTTAGGGGTGCTAGGAGCATGTGTTGTTATAAACATTTGATCTTTGCTTCTGGTCCCTGACACAAGAACTAAGCTAGAATCTCTGGGGTAATAATAATGTCTTTATATATGCTAATGAGATGAGGTCTCCTAGATAGCTTCAGAATGGGAAATGGCATCAGAAAGACCATGCTATGATTAGAAGAAGCTTGGAACTTTCAGTCCCACCCCCCATCCTCCAGGGAGGGGAGAGGGGCTGGATATTGAGTTAATAATAGATCATGCATATGAGATAAAGCCTCCATAAAAGAATCCCTAAACTATGGTGTTTGGAGAGCCTCTGGATTGTTGAACAAATCTGTGTGCCAGGAGGGTTGCATACACCAATTCTACAGGGACAGAAGCTCTTGAACTCAGGACTCTTCTACGCTTTGCCTTTTGTATTTCTTCATCTGCCTGTTTATCTGTATTCTTTATGATATCCTCTGTAACAAGCTAGTAAGTGTAAGTAAGTGTTCCCTCAAGTTCTGAGAGCCTTTATACCAAATTCCTGAACCCTTAGATTGGGGTGTTGAAACCCCCAATTTATAGCCAGTTGGTCAGAAGTACAGGAGACAACCTGGGACTTGTGGCCACCATCTGAAGGGGGAGGGGATCAGTCTTGTAAGATTGAACCCTTAACTTGTGGGGTTTTTACTAAACCTGGGTAGTTAGCACATAAAACTGAATTATAAGACACACAGTTGGTAGCCAGAGAGTTGGGAAATTGGTTGATGTAGAAAAAAATAGTCCCACATTTGGTGTCAGAAGTGTTGTGAGCAGAGGAAATACAGTTTTCCTTTTAATTAGTAAGAGAATATAATGAATAACTTAATTTCAGTAAATCTAACAACTCAGATAATATGGACAACCTTGGAAAATCTAACTACCAATGCTCATGCAAAAAGCAATACATACTTGCAAAATTTTGTGTCTGTTCGATGAATGGAATTGATAGATTAAAATATTTTCCCAAGAAGGATGGACTAGATGGCTTCACTTGTAAATTCTACTGAATATTAAAGGAGGAATAGCAATTCTAAACCATGAAATTTTCTTCATGAAAACTAAAAAGAACACTACCCAACTCAATTTATGAAGCCAGCATTATCTTGATATCAAAATCATATGAAGACATTGAAAGACAAGAGCAGAAAATGTCCTTTATGATTTTCTTAAAATTTTAGCAAATCAAGCCTTATGTAGAGAAAATAATATATCATGACTAAGTGAAAAATTCATGGTGGTTCAATAATGAAAATCAATTAATGTAATTTATTCCAAAAATCTAATAAAAATACATCATAATTAATACAGGAAAAAAAATTGACAACAGTTAGCACTTATTCATAATAAAATTTCTCAGGAACAGTTCCTTGACCCTTATGGAAAGCTAAGTACTTGTACTTTTTTTCATAGCTTCCTATTGTTTTCCTTATCATAGAATTCCTGACACTTTGTTGCTTAATTGCCTTCTTATTTATTCTAATGCCTAGCAAAATTTCTGTTATGTCACTGACAGTTGATAAATTGCTGATGAATTATTAACATATGGCTCTTGGCTCGCTGGGAGACTTAATGATCTGGGAATTTATAATAGTTGATTCTTATTGAGTATTTTTATGTGCCAGGAAAAGTGTGAAGTGATTTACATGCAAAAATTTATTATTTTTACAACCATATTAGAGAGGCACTATTCTTATAATTTCAGTTTTACAGATGAGGAAGTAAAGGCACAAAAATAATAAGTAATATATCCAGGGTAAAACAGATTATAAATAACAGAGCTGGGACTCGAGCCCTAGCAACTGTATCCTGAACTCTGCCTTCTACCCTATCCTCACTGCCCCTCCAGCAGAACAAAGTATGGCTATGGAAGGGATTACAAGGGACACATGATGTGTTTATCCTGGCCAGGTAGCATTAGGCTTTCCATAAAATGCTCATCTAGCTGCCATGTGTGAATAGAGCATAAATGTGCTACAGTGTTTGCCCTCAACAACGTTTTATCTGTGCTAACTGGACTGGGTTGGGGTTCTAAAGATGAATAAAACATAATCTCTGTCTTTGAAGAGCTCAAAGTCTATACAAAATGTGACAAATTAAAAAGCATTTTTCTGCCTCTTTATTCTTCCTGCATTCTGACCTCATTTCTATTTTGAACCCCTAAACATTAAGGTGATAATAATAATTTTAAAAAGTTCTATTTCTCAATTCTTCCAGTAAATAAAAATAAAGTTTGCTTTTTTTGAAATTTGTGATAATTGAAATTTTTCAATGTTGAAAAATTTTAGATTGAAGTAAATAAAGCACATGCAATTAAGATCATGTGACCATTACATCTTATCACTGACCTTTGTTGAAAAAAGACCTGAAAGCTCAGCATCTGTTCAGAACACCTATACATCTGCTAAAGCTTACATCCCAAACTCAACTGTTTCCCTCAGTCGGAGCAGTGGAATTCCATTTACCTACAATTTCTCATAACCTACAGACAAGATGAATACGGGATGGCTGTTTGCACCTTTGCAAATTTTAAAACATTGTGTTTCAGGGAATATCAAGAACAGAGCTAAGAAAAATAACTTCACACAAGAAAAATACAAAGAAAATACTACTTCTTCCAGCTTATTAACACTAAAGCACAATGATACCTCTCCATATTGAGAGAATGAGGTTACTTGGGTCAACATCCACACTGGTATGTGTATTTACTTTCTGTCAGATCAGTTAGTTGAAATAACTGTGTTAATTTATTTGATCAGTCTTGTCAATATAATTAGATTAAAATGGTGTCCCCTCTGCAATGCATGACACAAAAATATCTGAATATATATGAATGTAGAATGACAAACAGCACCACGAGATATTTTTTAATAGAAAAAACAGCAGAACAGATAGAACTGAGATGCTCAAAGGAAAGCCATTTTGCTGGAACTATGGAGGCAGAGCCAGTGTATTTTTTAGACTTCAGAATTAAATCAGAAGGAAAAGGCCACCTTTGGCACTTCTGGAAACCCTGAAGTTCTTGATATGAATGGAAGGTATTGGAGTTTCTGTTTGACACTGGGGTTTCAGATTTGATAGTGGATCTTGGAAGAAAAATATATCTGACTTTTCTTGGAGGGCTGGATCTAGCAAGGTAGGCATCTTAACTTTATTTTGTAGGGGGGTGGAGCTTAGCAAGCTAACACAGTTTTTCAGACAGGAGTAGATTTGGGGGAGAAGAACAATGGATTTAGGAAGAACAAAGTGCATAAAATCATATTAACATTGTAGGGAGAAAAATAGTTATCCCTACAATGCTCTGATTGATTATAAACAGAGAAATATTTAGCGTGAGTTAGGAGAAAATAATTTCCATGTAAGCATTATCATAAAAACGGAAATAATTTGGCTTCATGTGTTTAAAATAAAAGGGATATTAAAATTCATTTCTGCCTAGGTTCAATTGTATTGGTTCAGAATTATTAAAGAGGTCCTTTTATTATATATACATTTTACATATCTGTGCATAAGTGTATTTATTATGTGTTTGCTCACACAGTTAAAAATACAGCAACTTCCAGTTTCCAGTGTGACATGTGATGAACTTGCAAGTCATCACTTCCATCCTCACACAAGAAAAAGGCTAAAAGCAAAAACTAAAACAGAAACAATTCCTTTTTTTAGATCCATCAGTCACAGGGCAAGCTAAATTATCCCCAAAACTGCTTTTTATGAGACCCAAACTGACCCATCTCTGCCCTGAAAGAACCGGGCTTACTTCGGGCTTACATTTTCTGTAAACACAGGGGGGAAATGACAGGAAAAGTCATCTAGACAGTGGATTACCATTATGAAAAGATTGTAAGTAACAGATTCCATTCCTCTAACAGATTTTGTAGTATTCAAAATTTTGATTTCTTCTTGTTTCAGCTATGGCTAGTTGTGTTTGCTAAGACAATTTCTAACTTTCATCCTTAATTTTCAAGTTAATTAAAATAAAATCATCTGTGGTATCATTTTATTATCTGTTTAATGTCTTATGATGTGATGCTCAGTTTTTCATTCCTGGTTATATACGCTCCCCCATTTTTTTAACCTATCATTGCTAATTTGTTACACCCCCACCCTGATTTGGTCAGTTTTATTAAGGGGCTATTTATTTTTCTCAATATTTTTCAACAACTAATGTTTGGTTTTGTTGGTTTTCTCAGTTATACATTTATTTATTATTTCATTCCTGTCTCATTTTATCTCCTTATTTCTACTTTCTTTGGTGTTCATTTGCTGTTCTCTTAGTTAGCTTCATGAGATAGAAACTTAGATCATTGGTTTTTCAGACTGTCACTGTTTCTAACATACGAATATGAGGCTATAAATTCCTCTAAGAAGATTGATATATTTTTCTTTATCATCACTTCATAATATTTTTCAATTTTCTTTGTAAAATCACTGTAATCAGTGAGTTATTTAAAAGTATGTTGCTTAATGTCCAAGTAATTGAGGAATATCTACATTCATACTTTCTCTTATTAATAATTTTTAACTCAATTTCACCAAAGTAAGAGAATGTAATCTGAATTTTTATATCTTTTTTTTTTTTGAGAGGGCATCTCTCATATTTATTGATCAAATGGTTGTTAACAACAATAAAATTCAGTATAGGGGGGTCAATGCTCAATGTACAATCATTAATCCATCTCAAGCCTAATTCTCGTCAGTCTCCAATCTTCTGAAGCATAACGAACAAGTTCTTACATGGTGAACGAATTCTTACATAGTGAATAAGTTCTTACATGGTGAACAGTACAAGGGCATTCATCACAGAAACTTTCGGTTTTGATCACGCATTATGAACTATAAACAATCAGGTCAAATATGAATATTCGTTTGATTTTTATACTTGATTTATATATGTTGATCCCACATTTCTCCCTTTATTATTATTATTATTTTTCTTTTTAATAAAATGCTGAAGTGGTAGGTAGATGCAAGATAAAGGTAGAAAACATAGTTTAGTGCTGTAAGAGGGCAAATGTAGATGATCAGGTGTGTGCCTATGGACTAAGTATTAATCCAAGCTGACAAGGGCAGCGAAACATCCATGGATGCAGAAGATTTCTCCCAAAGCAGGGGGGGATGAGGTTCTGAGCCTCACCTCTGTTGATCCCCAATTTCTCACCTGATGGCCCCCCTGCGACTGTGCCTGTCGTAGGTTGTTCCTCCCTTGAGGAATCTTACCCATCTCTGGCTAACCAGCCATCTTCCGGGGCCATACAGGGAAATGTAAACTTGGTAAGTGAGAGAGAAGCCATATTGTTTGAAAAAGTTAGCTTTTTACTTCTTTGCAGATTTATGCCCTGTGGGTTCTATGCCCAGCACTTGTCTCGAGGTATCTTTACCACCGGGAGGAATTACGATACTCGGTAAATTCGATATGAGGCACGAATTCTATTTAAGGGTTGTAATTTGGAAGGAAGAAGAAAAGCTATAGAGGTAGCATATGGAAGAAAACATGGGATGATTGATTATTTCTTTGACATATCTTCTTGTAGAGTACCTTAAGTATGTATAGGTTTTAAACTACTAACTAATTGGCACACACATATTAACATAATAGGAATACGGTGACATAAACAAAGCAAATCTATAATTACCATCCATCTCCAGTGAAGCCAAGAAAACCATTTAGGCACCCTAGGCATTTGTGAAAATTTGTCTATGATATGATGGATGTTGTCCCACTGTACTTGAACAGACTGCGAGAAATCAGACAAATTAAAGCAGCCCATTTCTGGGATCTGTTCACATCCCATATGTTCTTTTAACCGTAGATAGTCTATAGTCATAAGGTTTTGGAGTGCTACAACTTGCACCCCTCCCAACTCCTGGTTGAGTTTCAACAGTACAGATCTGGTCAAATTCGTTGTCTCACTGTATGCACATGCCAGCCTAGACATCTCCCTCCTCATTCCAATGGCAAGTCCAGGAAATGGTGGGGTGGACGCAGCCACAACCGCAGCATCGCCCGGATCCCTGTGGAGGCTTTTTGATGATCATGAATGGATGTTGAATTTTGTCAAATGCTTTTTCAGCATCTATGGAAATGATCATGTGGTTTTTGTCTTTCTTTTTGTTGATGTGGTGGATGATGTTGATGGATTTTCGAATGTTGTACCAACCTTGCATCCCTGGGATGAATCCCACTTGGTCATGGTGTATGATCCTTTGATATACTGTTGAATTCTGTTTGCTAATATTTTATTGAGTATTTTTGCCTCTACATTCATCAGGGATATTGGTCTGATATTGGTCTTTGCCTCGTTTTGGTATTAGGGTGATGTTGGCTTCATAGAATGAGTTTGGGAGTATTCCCTCTTCTTCTATTTTTTGGAACACTTTAAGGAGAATGGGTATTATGTCTTCTCTGTGTGTCTGATTAAATTCCGAGGTAAATCCGTCCGGCCCCGGGGTTTTGTTCTTGGGTAGTTTTTTGATTACCATTTCAATTTCTTTGCTCGCAATTGGTTTGTTTAACTTTTGTGTTTCTTCCTTGGTCAGTCTTGGGAGGTTGTATTTTTCTAGGAGATTATCCATTTCTTCTAGGTTTTCCAGCTTGTTGGCATATAGGTTTTCATAGTAGTCTTTAATAATTCTTTGTATTTCTGTGGAGTCTGTCATGATTTTTCCATTCTCATTTCTGATTATGTTGATTTGTGTTGATTCTCTTTTTCTCTTAATAAGTTTGGCTAGAGGCTTATCTATTTTGTTTATTTTCTAAAGAAACAGCTCTTGTTTTCGTTGATTTTTGCTATTTTGTTTTATTCTTCTCAATTTTGTTTATTTCTTCTCTGATCTTTATTATGTCCCTCCTTCTGCTGAGTTTAGGCCTCACTTGTTCTTCTTTTTCCAGTTTCGATAATTGTGATGTTAGACTATTCATTTGGGATTGTTCTTCCTTCTTCAAGTCTGCCTGGATTCCTATATACTTTCCTCTTAAGACTGCTTTCACTGCGTCCCACAGAAGTTGGGGCTTAGTGTTGTTGTCATTTGTTTCTATATATTCCTTGATCTCTATTTTGATTTGTTCATTGATCCATTGATTATTTAGAAGCATGTTGTTAAGCCTCCATGTGTTTGTGAGCCTTTTTGTTTTCTTTGTAGAATTTATTTCTACTTTTATACCTTTGTGGTCTGAATATTGGTTGGTAGAATTTCAATATTTTGGAATTTACTGAGGCTCTTTTTGTGGGCTAGTATGTGGTCTATTCTGGAGAATGTTCCATGTGCACTTGAGAAGAATGTATATCCTGTTGCTTTTGGATGTAGAGTTCTATAGATGTCTATTAGGTACAGCTGTTCTAGTGTGTTGTTCAGTGCCTGTGTGTCCTTACTTATTTTCTGCCTGGTGGATCTATCCTTTGGGTTGAGTGGTGTGTTGAAGTCTCCTACAGTGAATGGATTGCAGTCTATTTCCCTCTTTAGTTCTGTTAGTATTTGCTTCACATATGCTGGTGCTCCTGTATTGGGTGCATATATATTTAGAATGGTTATATCCTCTTGTTGGACTGAGCCCTTTATCATTATGTAGTATCCTTCTTTATCTCTTGTTACTTTCTTTGTTTTGAAGTCTATTTTGTCTGATATTAGTACTGCAACCACTGCTTTCTTCTCACTGTTGTTTGCCTGAAATATGTTTTTCCATCCCTTGACTTTTAGTCTATGCTTGTCTTGGGGTTTAAGGTGAGTTTCTTGTAAGCAGCATATAGATGGGTCTTGCTTTTTTATCCATTCTATTACTCTGTGTCTTTTGATTGGTGTATTAAGTCCATTTACATTTAGGGTGACTATTGAGAGATATGTACTTATTGCCATTGCAGGCTTTAGATTCGTGGTTACCAAAGGTTCAAGGTTAGCTTCTTTAGTATCTTACTGCCTAACTTAGCTCGCTTATTGAGCTGTTATATATACTGTGTGGAGATTTTTTTCTTCCCTCCTTTCTTATTCCTCCTCCTCCCTTGTTCATATGTTGTGTGTTTTGTTCTGTTCTCTTTTTAGGAGTACTCCCATCTAGAGCAGTCCCTGTAGAATGCCCTGTAGAGGTGGTTTGTGGGAAGCAAAATCCCTCAGCTTTTGTTTGTCTGGGAATTGTTTAATCCCGCCATCATATTTAAATGATAGTCGTGCTGGATACAGTATCCTTGGTTCAAGGCCCTTCTGTTTCATTGCATTAAGTATATCATGCCATTCTCTTCTGGCCTGTAGGGTTTCTGTCGAGAAGTCTGATGTTAGCCTGATGGGTTTTCCTTTATAGGTCACCTTTTTCTCTCTAGCTGCCTTTAAAACTCTTTCCTTGTCCTTGATCCTTGCCATTTTAATTACTGTGTGTCTTGGTGTTGTCCTCCTTGGATCCTTTCTGTTGGGGGTTCTGTGTAATTCCATGGTCTGTTCGATTATTTCCTCCTCCAGTTTGGGGAAGTTTTCAGCAATTATTTCTTCAAAGAGACTTTCTATCCCTTTTCCTCTTTCTTCTTCTTCTGGTACCCTTATAATACAAATATTATTCCTTTTGGCTTGATCACATAGTTCTCCTAGTGTTGTTTCATTCCTGGAGATCCTTTTATCTCTCTCTATGTCAGCTTCTATATTTTCCTGTTCTCTGGCTTCTATCCCTTCAATGGCCTCTTGCATCTTATCCATTCTGCTTATAAATCCTTCCAGGGATTGTTTCACTTCTGTGATCTCCTTCCTGACATCTGTGATCTCCCTCCGGACTTCATCCCACTGCTCTTGCATTTTTCTCTGCATCTCATCCCAATGCTCTTGCATTTTTCTCTGCATCTCTGTCAGCATGTTCATGATTTTTATTTTGAATTCTTTTTCAGGAGGACTGGTTAGGTCTGTCTCCTTCTCAGGTGTTGTCTCTGTGATCTTTGTCTGCCTGTAGTTTTGCCTTTTCATGGTGATAGAGATAGTTTGCAGAACTGGTACAAGCGGTCACTGGAAGAACTTCCCTTCTTGTTGCTTTGTGGCCTTCCTCTCCTGGGAGAATAGCGCCCTGTAGTGTCTTGTGCTTGTCAGCTGTGCGCAGACAGGGCTTCTGCTACCTTCCCGTTTGCTATGGAGTTTATCTCAGCTGTTGCTGTGAGCGTGGCCTGGCTGGGGCTGCTCCTCCAAAGTGGTAGAGTCCCGTTGGAGGGGGAGCGGCCGGGAGGCTATTTATCTCCGTAAGGGGCCTCTGTGCTCCCTGTTGCCCAGGGGGTTAGAGTGCCCAGAGATCCCCAGATTCCCTGCCTCTGGTCTAAGTGTCCTGTACTGCCCCTTTAAGACTTCCAAAAAGCACTCTCCAAACCAAAACAACAACAGCAACAATGAGAGAGGGAACAGAAAAAAAAAAAAAAAAAAAGGAAAAAACATGCTATCTTTTTTTTTTTTCCTCAGGCGCCGGTTTCAGGCACCTGCTCACTGTTCCTGCTGCCCTGCCTCCCTAGCACCAGGGTTCCTGTCCCTTCAAGGCTTCCAAAAAACACCCGCCCACCTGTCCCGCAGGAAAAAACGCGCAATTTTCTTTGTCTTCAGGCGCCAGTCCCAGGCACCTGCTCACCGGTCCTGCTGCCCTGCCTCCCTAGCACCAGGGTCCCTGTCCCTTTAAGGCTTCCAAAAAGCACTCTCCAAAAAGAGGGGGATAAAAAGGGGGAAATCACGCGATTTCCTCTGTCCTCAGGCGCCGGTCTCAGGCACCCGCCCACCGGTCCTGTAGGGAAAAAAGCGCGATAATCTTTGTCCTCAGGTGCCGGTCCCAGGCACCCGCTCACCGGTCCCGCCGCCCTGCCTCCCTAGCAATGGGGTCCCTGTCCCTTTAAGGCTTCCAAAAATCACTTGCCAAAAAAAAAAAAAAACCGCTCCAGTTTCTTTCCACCCGCCGGGAGCCGGGGAGGGTCTCTTGGGTCCCGCCGGGCCGGGGCTTGAATCTTACCCCCTTTTGGGAGGCGCTGGGTTCTTGCAGGTGTGGATGTGGTCTGGATATTGTCCTGTGTCCTCTGGTCTCTATTTTAGGAAGAGTTTTCTTTGATATATTTTCATAGCTCTATGTGTTTTTGGGAGGAGATTTCCACTGCTCTACTCACGCCGCCACCTGGCTCCACCTTGAATTTTTTATATCTTTTAACATTAGTTGAAGTTTGCTTTATGATCCAGCATATAGTCCTCTTTAGTAAACATTCCATATGCTGGAAAGAAATTATACTCTATGTAGAGTGCAAGGTTCCATAATTGTCAATTAGGTAAATACTTTGACTTATATTTCTCAGCACTTTATTCATTCTGATATTTTTCCCCTTTTTCTTTTAGCCCTTGCCAATGGCATATGCAAATCTCCATGATTTGGAGACGTGTTTGATTAGAAGTTTGTCCGTTTCTTTATTTCACCAAACTTCTGTTAAATATATTTGAAACAATGTCATTGGTGAATGATTTTGAATTATGAAATATCCTCTGTTGGTTGATTTTTTTTAATAATTGTGGAAATATTTCTGTTTAATCTAGTACATTTTTTTCCTGAACATCTACTACATTTTTGATGTGTGTGTGTGTGTGTGTGTGTGTGTGTGTGTGTGTGTGTGTGTGTGTGTGTGTTTTCTTTTGGTTATTTTTTTGTGCCATATTTCTATTCTGCCCTTTCACTTTCAACATTTCTCAGATTTATATGCATGGTTGCTAAATTATGATTGGTACAAAACTTAATTTTGCTTTTTAATCTAGTCTGAAAAAATTGTTCTTTTCCTTGGAAAATTTATTCTATTTAATTAAATGTAATTACTGAGATAGTTGGATTTGTATCTGTCATGTCAGTGTTTGTTTTTGCTTGTTTAATTTGACGCACTAGCTTTACATTTCTTTTATCTTTTAATACTTTCCTTGGACTAATGAAACTTTTAAAAATATTTTATTTTTCCTTTATTCACTACATACTTTTGGACCATTCTGTTAGCACTTAGAGATTATAACATATGTCCTTCACATAGTACATTCTAAAAATATATTTTTACATTTTTCTAGTCACGATAGAACCTTAGAATACATTAATTCTATTTACCCCTTTCTGTTTATTGTTTGGCAGTTGTCATTCAGATTTTACAAAATTTAAAATTTCATGTGATACAATATTATTTTGTGCCATCACATTCACTTATATTTATTGTATGCTTACAGTTCCTTTTATCCTTCATTACCACATTTCAGTCTAAGTAACTTCCACTAGTATTTCTTTCAGTGCAAGTATGTTGTTGATGAAGTCCTTGAGTTTTCATTTTCCTAAGGCATCTTTATTTCACCTTCATTTTTTATAAAATATTTTTCTTCAGTGTAGAAGTCTGTATTTTCAGTTGTTTTCTTCACTACTAAAAGATGTCTCTCCATTATCTTCTGGATTTCCAAAATTTATGTTGATAAGTCAGAAACTATTCTATTTGAGGTGAGTTTTTCCCTTGTCTGGTGGTTTTGAAATTTTATCTTCGTTTTTTCTTCTCAATAGTTTTACTAAAATTTGCCTATGTGTGAGTTTCATTATTTTTAGTTCTTGTGCACTTAGTTTGCTTATCTTCTATTACTTGTTTTCTTGTTCACCAGTTTTGTTTTCTGGGGTATGTGATAGTCTATTAAAGTTACCCATTACTTTCTTAATATCATTGTACTTCTAAGATTTCCACTTGACTTATTAAAAAATGTTCAAATTATCTTGGGCAAGTCAAATATTTTGTTGTGTTTTCTATCTTTTCCTCTATTGTCTTCAATATATTAATAATAGTCATTTTAAGATTCTTATCCCTTTACTTCAATACCTGTATCATCTATTGGTCTATTCCCTTTGTGTGCTTTTTCAGTCATATGGTCTTCTTTCTTAATGTGGTGGATTAAAGACAATCAGTTTTTGTTATTGTTATTTATCCCACTGAGAATTAGAATTCAATTTCCTTCTCTTTGAATTCAGACTGGCCTTAGTGACTTGCTTGATCAGTAGAGGCTGATGAAAGTAACATTCTGGTACTCTCAAGATTAGGTCATCAAAAATTCTCCTTCCTAGACCTCTTCTAACACTCTTACAGGCTAGCAACCATGTTATGCTTCCAAACAGCTCTGTGGGGAAGCCCATGTGTAATCAAGACTTCCAACCAACTGTTACTTCTGAATTCCCACCTAATTATCAGTTCTACCTGCCATACACATGAGAAAGCTAGCTTTGGAGCAGATCCTCCAGGCCAGGGTGAGCTACCCAAGGTGACACTGTGTGACACAGAGATAAGTAATTTCTATTATACTCTGTTCCTATTGCAGATTAGTGTGTACAATAAGTTGTTTTTGAGAAATGTTAAACCACTAAGATATAGGGTGGATTGTTAAATAGCAATCAATAAGTGGAACATTGGAGTTCCTTGTGGTCTTTAAATATTAGCCATTGTCTTACAAATAAATGTAGATTCTCAAACTCTCGTCCACATAGAGAATCAGGAAATGCATCAGAAGGAAACCAGCTCTATTCCCTCAGTTTGCCTTTCAGAGGTTCTCACCGCTCTGTAGATTTGGTCCCTCGGGTCCTCATTACTTCCACAGTTCAGTGATGACTACACAGATGACTGTTGTATTTTATCTGACTTTTCAAGTTGTTTCTGTGGAAATTTTTTTATACTACAAAATTCTATATCCTAGCTAGAAGTAAATGTCCAGGTGTACCATTTTAATTCTGATAATAACTTGAGAGGAAGATACTTCACATTTTAGCTGAGAACATATCCTCAGAGAAATCAAACAATTTACCGAAGGGCACAAAGCAACGTGATCAAGGTTATACAGAAAATGGACACATCTTAATTCCAGCCCAGATCTCTTACTTGGGAACCTTAGTTCTTAAATACTTGGCTATATTTCTTTAGTATTTTATTCTTGATGTAGAATTCTCTCTCAAATTAAATTAGGTTCCTCATAACCAAACCAAGCCTTTGGGTGTCCTGACACTAATAAATAGAGAGAGTGAAATATTTAAGGTAAGAATCCATCTTAGGGCTGTAGTTATGTATGGTGCTTGTGACCCTAAACATAGAGTTAACAGTGAACTCTTTGCTAATGAGACAATGTTCTGTTGATTTCCACATTTCCTCAGAATTCAGAAACTAATGTGAATTTCTGTGCCTCTTCTCTTCTGAAATGGAAATGGCCTTTTTAATTTAAGGCACTTGGAATTCTTTAAGATGAGGTATTTAGAGCTATTGTAAACATTTGAAATTGCTTTACTGAGATCAATCCATAGCAGTTTATTCTCAGTCCTTTTATGGAAAAAAATATATTTCATGTTTTAACCTTCATCATCAGTGTTTAGAACTCATATAAGTTAAGAGTTGTTGCATTTCTCTTGCAGTGACAATGAAATCCACTAAAGTTATTTTTGAATGCAAGAATACCAACTTAGAAATATGAAAAGATTTTTCTTTATAGTCAAAGTAAAAACATAACATCTAAATGTAATACAAACATGCTATTACAAAGCTCATGGACACTGTCTTTGCTATTAATGTGAGATGCTACTCGTTGTAAACATAAAATAGTACTTGGATACAAATGTCTGCATTAATGGAGAACCTAAAAATTTGGTTGCTCCCTGTTTTTATATGGCAGGGATTCTAAGAGGGGATCCTCTTTGCTTAGATACTCTACCTTTCTCCACATTGTTATTTGCAATTCTTTTGACAAGCATAAATTCTTTCATTTTACCACTCTGGGAAAATATGCATTTAAAGGAATGTGGCACCTCATCAATTGTACAGGCATATCTTGAGAATATTGTGGATTCAGTTCCAGACCTTTGCAATAAAACAGATCTTGCAATAAAAGGAGTCAAATGAATATTTTGGTTTCCCAATACATGTGAAAGTTCTGTTGATACCATACTGAAGTCTAATTAAGTCTGCAACAGCATTGTCTAAAAAATAATGTACATACCTTAATTTAAAAAATGCCTATTGCTAAAAAGTGCTAACAATCTTCGGAGCTTTCAGTGAATCATAATCACTGATTATAGATGACATAACAAAAAACACAATAATTAAAAAGTTTGAAATATTGTGATAATTGCCAAAATGTGACGCAGAGACACAAAGTGAGCAAATGCTGCTGGAAAACTGGTGCCAATAGACTTGCTTCACAAGGGTTGCCCCAAAGCTTCAATCCGTAAAAAACACAACATCTGAAAAGAGGAATAAAGTGAAGCACAATAAAACCAGGTATGGTATTTGCATTCTAAGTTGCAAGCAGCTGATAAGTATTCAGGAGTGCACCTGTGCCCTGTGTTGACCTCTTACCTCAGACACTGGTCTCCCTTCTGTGTTCCGTCTGCTGCAGAGGAAAGGAGAAGGCCCTCCTGTTCTCGACCCACTGCTTTGCTCATAAAGGCCTGAACTACTCCTGCTGCAAGACAGTATAGCCAGTGTGTTTAAGTATTTTTTTATGAGCTGAAATGTCAATTAGAAAATGATATCTTCTCTCAGATGAATTTAATAGAGAATAGAATTGATTAATCAAGGGTAAAAATTATCCACCAGAAAAAAATCAGGTGAGATTATCAAGAAAATGAATTGAATAATAGCTGCTGAACAAGAAAATGCTCAGATGGGCCTGGGTCAGAAATGTCCATGGGTAGAGTTAAAGCTTAGCCAGTGAACAGAAATCAGGACTTAGTGGCACGTAAGACACTTTCAGGAAATAATTTCAGGGTAGCACCAAGGATTGGCCTAAAAGAAAGACTTTGCTAAAAGCAACAAATCCAAATTTTAAGTCTAAAAATAAAACAGTTATTTAAAAATTGAAGCTTCCTATTACTGAAAACGGCAGCTTCACCCACCCTGGTCCTAGTGTTGGAATTACTCAATATTCTCTTAGCATTTTGTGTGTCTCTGAGGTATGTTTCCATTTCCCTATAAATTTTGTGATATAGCCCTCTGATTATGGCAATAGTTTTCATATCCTTCATATTATTTGCAAACAACCAGTGAGATCTAGTCTTGCTTCACTAGTTTTGTTATAAGGAGATGCTTTAAAAAAGATTCTAATATTTTTACAACCAGAAATACAGTTATTCAGTAGCCTGAATATCTTAACTTTGCTTGATATGGCCAAAACCATAAGGGTCCCCATTTTATTATATTTTTAAGTAAAAAATACTGTGTACTAATTCAAAGAATACTTGCATTTCAGGACCTATTTGCAATAATCCCTAGAGAAATGCAGAACAAATTGTATAACATGGAATGCACATCATGAAACAGATTTAGAATCTGGGGCAATATGTATATAAGCAGCATGTGGCAAATTTTACTCTAAGTGCTAGAAGAAAGATTATAAAAGATTAATGGAGTGTGAGATTTCATGTAGTTGGACATGAGGGAGAAAGAATGTATGGGAAAGTCATATTTGATTTGGGTCTTGAAATATGTACAGACTATTGGGACATGGACATGGTGGGGGATGTAACCCTGATTAAACATCACATGAGTAGGTGGGACTAGAGATACCTGAGGTATGTCTCATTAACTGAATGAAGTCCAGTGCATGCATAACATGTAATAGGCTAATCCATTTCAGTTTTTACAGCAAATTGCACATCTCAGTGGCCTAACAAACTTTACTCACATCACAGTTCCATGGATTGTTTTGCAAGCAGTGTTACACATGATAGCTCAGGAATACTGGGTCTTTCCATTTTGATATGACATCCTCTTCTGGAATCTCTGCAAAGAGTTCAACTGGCCTATAAGCAAAGAGATTAAAATGTAAAGGATGTCATTCATAAAGTTTTAGATGGCAGGACTGGATGTACTTACTGTATATAATTTCTGACCACATTCCACTGATTAGAACTTAGCACATTAGGTACCACCTAGATACCAGGAACTATGGTAAATGACAGTTTACTGTATGACCAAGAGTAAAAGCAAATAGTATATTGAACACAAAGTGTTCTCTCTGCCACAGAGAATAATGATAGAACTAGAAAAGCAGGATGGATGGAAATTATGTAAGGCCTTGAACGCCACAAATGGATATTTTTTTACTGATATTTCTCTTTTGGGTACTCCATGGAGTTTCTAGCTGTCATACAGCATTGTTGACTAAAATTACTTAATGATAGCAAGGTCGAAAAATATTCATATAGCAATCAAGTCTAAGAAAGAATTATATGTAGAGCACATGAATATGTGAGCCTGCTACTTCTTATTTTGGAAATCCAAATCAGCAAATACAGGTATTTTAAAGTGATTATCACTCAGTAATGATTCTTTTCATGTCAGTTTAACTTCTACTAGTTTCTCTCTTCCTTTTCTACATCATAATAGAAATGTCTAACATTTACGTAGTCCTAATACAGAGGCTGATTTCCATGTCTTATCATTTCTATGATATTAAATGTTCTTTTAATATAGAGCCCTTAATAATCAGTCCTTTTATCCTCATCTAAATTTGTGCTCAGTGCTTTAAAGATAGCTGATTGTCAGTAAGTTCTCTTAATAAATAAACAACTTCATAAGGAAAGGCCCACCATAGTATGTGTATCTTGATATTAATGGAATTTTATACTGCCTTTGAGACAATTTAATAAAAGGGCAGAAACTATGCCGAATTTGTTTAAGGAACAGATGCTTAAGGAAGCACTTCATATATGTCAGGTACAATAATTTGGCTTAGGAAATCAAAATTAAATGGGAGAAAATTGAAAATAAACTAAGGAACAATGAGGCAATGTGGAAACATGTCTAGTGATATTGCAGGCCAAAGTTATAGCTCAGGAAGTTCCAAATACTCAATTTCTTTTTCCCAAGCTTTCTCTAGATTCTATAGATTCCCCTGTCCAAAATGTATTAACTAATTTTAAGGCACCTCCATTTTAAGGTACCATCACGGGGGAAGGGATTGAATGTGTCTTATTACTTCCAGTGAGGGGGAGTCATCCATGACTGAGAGGTTTTGGCTGTGCCTCTGCTGATAATAACTTATGGATATTGGAATAGGAACAATAACTGAGAAAGAAATTGATGACTCAGAGTTCAGTTTCCAAAAACTGACCAAGGTTACCTCCCCTTGCATGTTTTAAAACTTTGATTACAAAACTGGGGCTGTTTTTTGTTTTCTGTTTCATTCTTTCATGTTCATTCCAGCCATTTTTTAATTGGATAAGAGCCATTTTCTTGTGGAGAAATGCTTAGTATAGTAGCTTGAAAAGCGTTCAAGTTCATTGTTGCTGTCTCAGCTGCAATTTAAATAACTCTTTAGCTGTGTTACTTTCCCAGCTTTCTATTGCTGTTATGACCTGTGGGTGATTCATGCTTCTAATACTATCAAGTCAGGTAAACATGTACTCTGTCTACTTTCTCTGTTTTATCATTTACTGTGATAGTAAAGAAAGAAATATGACAAAATATAAGGTCCCTAAGAACAAAATGAAAGATTTGGCTTCTCATTTGAGAAGATAGATGTCTAACAACTATTTACTGATCAGAGAATTCTATAGTGAGAAATTTCAAAGACATACTAAAATTTAAAAGAGACACCTGAAAACTGTGAGTCCAAAAAAAGAACACAAATTGAAAGGAATACTGTTAGGAAGGTTAGAGGCAACAGAGAAGGAGAAAGAAAGGATTACAGACCTGGAGAAGGTCCCCAAATTGTTGAATATCACATTCTGCCAATTCCCATGCTGTAGCTAGTGTCTGTATTAACCCCTTCATTTCCCTTCCTTCCAGATTACCTAATTAATAATCTGTTTCCTTCAGCCTGAAAACGGTTTCCTTGTTTCTTTTTCAAAAATCCTGCTGTCATGGTGCTTTTCAGACCCATATCAGCATCATCTGATGTACCACAGTAATATAAATTTCTCATAACATATCTCACTAACCTTACAGCTTTGAAACCAGCCTGTTACTGTTTCTGAATGCATCCCTCTAACATTCAAACCCAACATATCATTTCCTCCATTTACAAACACTGACCGCTCCTTCTCCCTGCTTTCTTCTTCTTCTGCCCATTTACCTGTGCTTGTCTTCTTGAAAATTCATTCCTAAAGCCATGAGGTGGAGCCAGAAATGTGAAGAGGCCTGGGGCACAGAACGACACTGAGGTGGATGAGAGGACACAGGAGGCTGAGCGGGGAAGGGCCTTGTTGGTGCTGTGGAGCAGCCTGCTGGGACGTTAGAGCCCAGCATGGTGAGGAAGGTGTCCATGCAGGGTCAGGGGAGAGGGATCCGGGCTGAGATGTGCCAGCCAAGGCAAGGTGGGGAGAGAATCTGAGCGGGCTGGGGGTGAGGAGAGATGCTGTTACCCAAAGTTGGAACAAGGTGAGGAAGGTGCCCCTGGGAGGCTGCCCACCATGAAATTTGGAGCTGAAGGAGGGTGATGGGGGCTTTCTTATCAGGGCCCAGCCCTACCTGGCAAGGCGAATAGGATGTCATGCTCATGGATGGTAGGGCCCATGCAGGGCCAGAGCAGGGTGCAGGACGGTACAGTGGGGTGCTGGGGGCAATTTAGTGGCACAGGAAATTCGAGCATACAGAAAGATTAATCAAATAAATCCATAAGGATAATGAGAGCCCTGTTCATCAGTCTCACAGAATAAAATTATAAGTAGAGAAACAGGGAAAAAGAAGAGAAAAAAACAAAACAATAAGCCTGTGGTGCTGATTTGGAATTAGGGATGTTGATGTGAATCCAACACACACATGGAGATCCAGAATAAAGAAGTAAATGCATGTGAATGTGTGTGTGTGTGTGTGTGTGTGTGTTTGTGTGTGTGTGTGTGTGTGTGTGTGCCCACCCACATGCACAGATAGATTTCTACAAGTGTCTCCTAGTTTGTCCACTGAGAGGGCACAGGAGCAGTGATGCCCCAGCAGCAATGAGCAAATCTAGTGCTTGGATCTCAGCTAAGAAATATTCTCCCTTAAGAGGAGCCAGGTTGACTCCAGGCATGGGGAAGGGAAATTTTAGGATGATCTCCAAATATCTTGTTTCTAAAACTAAGGAGGCGTGTACTCAGGGAATGGCAGGAACAATTATTACACAGACACAGTGGCCAGCCCATAAGGGCTCCCACTGGTTAAATATAGGCTAATCTTAGCATCAATATAAGTAATAGTAAGAAACTATAACCCATTGAATAAAACTGCATAATATAGATAGGATCCAGAAACAAGTTAAAATTTGATAGAGAATGGGAAATATGAATACATTTCTACAGACATGGTATCCTAAAGAATGACACAGTAACTTTACAGTAAAAAGCTTAGCAGATGCCACCTAAATGAGGTGTTCCAAATTTGCCAATTTGAGGACATATGAAAATCACATGTGCCCCTTTGTAAGATGCAATGAAAAGAACCATATAAGTTAAGTGAAATTCCTGCCCAAGATGCATAACTGGACAATAGTCAAAGAGAGATCAGAGAGAAACATTTGGTGCAACAACTGGCCTGCAGTCTTCAAATGTGTTAAGGTCTAGAAAATGGAGGAAATGCTAAAGAACCATTGCAGAAGAAAGAATCTAAAAAGAAATGGCCACTAACCTGGACATGGTCCCTTTGCTGTCAAGGCATTGACAAAATTTGGATGGGCTCTGAGGATCAGATGGCACTAACGTGTTACTATTAACTTCCTGATGGTTTTGGTGGTATTTTCAGGAGGATATCTTCGTTTGCAGAAAATACAACTGAAGTATTCGGAAGCAGGGGTGGGGGCAGATGGTTTCCGTGACTCTGAAGCCTGATGTGTTAAGTACATATAACGGCACCATCTACTTTTTAAAACATCAAACCCACATATCTTACTCTCCAACCCATATCATACCATATGGGTGTTCAACAGGAAGTTTTACCTGATTCTCCTCAGCTTTTCTACTTGGAAAATGTTTGCTCATTAAGATATAACTCAATGGTAACCTACTATGTAAAAAACCAGTATGACTCTGCCAGCCACCTTACACTGATCTCTCCTTACAATGTACTCTTTTAAAAATAGCAGTTAACCCTGCTATTGCATTGTCATAACTTGCTTATGATTCTTTTTCTACCTTAGAAAGTTAAGCGTTTTTTCTATTGACATATTGTTAAATGTCCAGTGCTTGCTGCTGATGTCTGACATTAGTATGTCCTCAAATATATTTTGAATAAATGAATGGATATTTTGTGTCAACCCAAAGTGTTTTGTGCACCACAGCTATCAGCCTTTCAATCTGTGACAGTGGTACTTTAATTAGATGAGTGTGCAGATTTACTGCTGAACAAAATTGTGGATGTCAGCAAGGTTTTTCACACAGATGATATTTTATACCATGTTTTAATATGTATTGCTTGAAGATCATAAGGAAATCCACTATTTTGTCTCCTGACCTGATGCCTGGACTATTCTTCAGAGTGTGTTTCACAACTACAAACAAATCAAGAGATCCTAGTGTCCCCCTTCCTATTCACCCTGGGATCGCAGAGGCCAGTGGTTCTTAAACATGACTGTGCATCAGAATCACCTGGAGGGCTTGTCAAAGAGGCTACCCGGGCCCCAGTCCCAGAGTTTCTGCTTCAGCAGATAGGGGGTGGGACTCAACAGTTTGTCTTTCTAACAAATTCAGAGTCGATACAGGGCAGCTGTCCTGGTGACCACACACTGAGAACCACTGGTCTAGGGTTTTACCCCACAACCTAGAGGTCAGCTAGTCTTGAACATGCCTCATATCATTCATCCTCTTAGTCAATATGAAAAAAAGGAAGACCCCCCCAACTCCACCCTGCGGGTCAGTCATACTTTCCTGGGCAATCATTCCCACCGGGTGAGCAGAGATAATATACACTATAAAAAGTATCTACCCCCCATCATTCTCAGATCGTTCCAACACGTCTTATGGAATCCCATAACTGATTTATGGGTCTCCCACAGAACTTGATTACACCCCCTGGCCTGAAGCCCAGCCCTCTGCACAGCCATCCCTCCTCTGCCGTACCCCACTCCTAGAGACACCCATCCTTCCAAGGGCCCAAATCGCAATGTCTAGTGGGACTGTTGAATCCCAGCATTTCCTCTCATGTTCTTTAACAAATCTTTGCTCCTTTGAAGCTCAAGATCCCTCTTCCTGTCCAGCCTAAACATCTATCTACCTCGTCATGCCAAAATACTCTCCCTTACTTTATTTAAGATATCCCTTCCCAAAGCAAACCTGTAAGCCTTTTTATCACAGAAGTCAGAAAATCATACATTCCATTTTCTGACAACCATCTGTTTTTAATATGCTTCGTTTATACTTAGAATAAGATCTGTTGATGCCCCTTCTGTCTTCCCATAGAGAGGAAGAAAAAGATTCCAACCATCTTATTTACCACTCCAGTCCCAGGTTTTTAGGCATCATTGTTCCTACATTTTCTTCCCTCTGTGTAGTAAATGCCAAATTGTCACATGCTTAGTAAACAAAGCATTCCACCTACAACCTGCTTCTTAGGATTTCATCTTGTGTGGTCTAGTATGTGTATAGTATTGGTGAAGCCCTTTCTGTTCTTTAATGCCATACTTTCCCACTCTGACTGTATCCTTCCTGTCATTAAACACATTTCAACTATAATACTACAGTTAATATCCTTCCTGGAATCCCCATCTACTACCCCATCAGCACGTGTCACCAGATCAGCTCTTTCTAATGTTAATATGCAGGGCAATGCAAGAACCACAGGATCCTCGTCCTCCTCTTTTCCCAGTCTCCTTCGTAGACCACTCTTCTTTCTTCTGTCACTTACATGTGAGAATTCCGTGAAACAGAACCTTAAAACTTTATCCAGGTAACGTTTCTTCACCATCTCATCCATGACAATGTGCACTGCTTCTTCCTCTAAATACGTGGTGGGGAAGGGGGCGAACCTGTTGACTAGAATTGTGTCCTAGATGAATCCTTATTCAAAGATGAGAAAAAAATCATAAAGGCATTTCCAGACAAACTGAGAGAACATCAGACTTTCACATTCACAAATTAATTTCTAAAAAGCTAATTTCTGAAAAACTAATTTCAGAAAAAAGGTATAGTTCGGACTTGCTTGTTTCTCCAATCTGAAAATTTCTACCTTGTAATTGAATTGTTAGCTGTACTAATTGACATGGTTGAATTTATACCTACTGTTGTACCTTCTCTTTTCTATTTGTTCCATCATTATTTTCCTTTGTGCTCCTGTTCCTTCCTTCTAGGAGACAGTTGACTGTTTTTAAGCATCCATCTTTATTTCCTCTATTTGTATTTGTGTTTATTTTTAGTGGTGGCTCTAGGAACTAACAAATACAACCTTACATTATTACAATACACATGGATTTAGTATTCTACCACATCAGAACTATATGACAGTATAATTTCAATTACTCCCAATCCTTTGTGCTATTTTTGTCTTACAGTTTACTACTGTGTATGTAATACATTATAATGTGATACTGTTTTTCAGAGTTTATTGTTTTTGACAAAGCTAAGAAAAGTCAGTTTTAATATTTACTCATATATTTGCCATTTCAGGTGTTTTTTATTCCATTATGTTAATCAAGGTTTCCTCTATTATCATTTTATTTTAACTAGAATAACTTCCTTTAGCATTCTTATAGTGAAGCCTGTTAGTGACATTATTTCAGCTTTTATTCATCTAAAAACTTATGTATTTCACACTCATATGTGAAAGACATTTTTGCTGGATATAAAGATCTGGGATGACTGGTTTCATTTTTCATTTTTGAGCTTCAGTAACCTCATTGCATTATCCTCCAGCATCCATTTTTTTCCTAATTGAAGTGTGTATGTGTGTGTCTGTCTCTTTCTATCTCCCACCCTCATATATAAGTATGTGTGTACACATTGTATTATATATGTGTATATGCAGGTATATACATCATATATTGTATATTATATGTGTGTGTATATATAGACATTTGGATATATTATGAATGGGGGTTCATACAGAGAGGTAGAATATATATTCAGGACTGTGACTGATTCATTCCTTTTGAGGGAGGTTCTCAGGAGGAAGTATTTTTGGCTTTAGGTTAGGTTTTTAGTGGAAATGGGAGTGGTTGTCCTGCAGATAGTTGAGGTTATGAAGAGAAAAATTGTGACTAATTATTATTAGAATTCAATTGCATCTGTATTTTCAAGCACTTCCTGGGGACTGCACTGATTATTTCTCCACCTGATTTTGGTGGAGCCCATGAAAATGGGATGGCAGTGGCTAACTCTACACACTGACCTCAGTGCCCTGCCTGGTGCTGCTTGAAAAGGTGCTTTATGGGAGTGGAGTTGTTGATAATACAACCCTACACTTACTTTGAATGGTAATGCATCCCAAAATAACTTTCATATGACTATAGAAACAAATTCTATTTTCAATGATAAAAAACAATATGGGACAATTTGGTACTGGCACAAGAACAGACCCACAGACCAGTGGAATAGACTAGAGAGTCCAGATATAAACCCAAACAAATATGGTCAATTAATATATGATAAAGGAGCCATGAATATACAATAGAGAAATGACAGCCTCTTCAACAGCTGGTGTTGGCAAAACTGGACAGCTACATGTAAAAGAATGAAACCAGATTATTGTCTAACCCCATACACAAAAGTAAACTCAAAATGGATCAAATACCTGAGTGTAAGTCATGAAACCATAAAACTCTTAGAAAAAAATTTAGACAAAAATCTTTTGGACATAAACATGAGTGACTTCTTCATGAACATATCTTCCCGGGCAAAGGAAACAAAAGCAAAAATGAACAAGTGGGACTATATCAAACTAAAAAGCTTCTGTACAGCAAAGGATACCATCAGTAGAACAAAAAGTAGGAACAGTATGGGAGAATATATTCATAAATGACAGATCTGATAAAGGGTTGACATCCAAAATATATAAAGAGCTCACACACCTCAACAGACAAAAAGCAAATAATCCAATAAAAAATTGGGCACAGGGTCTGAACAGACACTTCTCCAAAGAAAAAATTCAGATGGCCAACAGACATATGAAAGGTACTCCACATCACTAATCATCAAGAAAATGCAAATTAAAACCACAATGAGATATCACCTCACACCAGTAAGGATGGCTACCATCCGAAAGAAAAACAACAACAAAAGTTGGCAAGGTTGCGGAGAAAGGGGAACCCTCCTACGCTGCTGGTGGGAATGTAAACTAGTTCAACCATTGTGGAAAGCAGTATGGAGGTTCCTCAAAAAGTTCAAAATAGAAATACCATTTGACCCAGGAATTCCACTTCTAGGAATTTACCCTAAGAATGCAGCAGCCCAGTTTAAAAATCATATGCACTCCAATGTTTATTGGAGCACTGTTTACAATAGCCAAGAAATGGAAGCAACCTAAGTGTCTATCAGTAAATGAATGGATAAAGAAGATGTGGTACATATACCCAATGGAATATTATTCAGCCATAAGAAGAAAACAAATCCTACCATTTGCAACAACATGGATGGAGCTGGAGGGTATTATACTCAGTGAAATAAGCCAGGCAGAGAAAGACAAGTATTAAATGATTTCACTCATCTGTGGAGTATAACAACAAAGAAAAAACTGAAGAAACAAAATAGCAGCAGACTCACAGAACCCAAGAATGGACTAACAGTTACCAAAGGGATTGGGGAGGATGGATGGGAAGGTAGGGATAAGGGGGAAAATGGGGCATTATGATTAGCACACATAATGTAGGGGTGTGGGGACATGGGGAAGGCAGTATATACAGAGAAGATAAGTAATGATTCTATAACATCTTACTACGCTGATGGACAGTGACTATAATGGAGTATGTGGGGGGCACTTGAAAATAGGGGGTGTCTAGTAACCATATGTTGTTCAAGTAAGTGTACATTAATGATATAAAAAAAAAGAAAACAATTTGGGAAATAATAGTCACTTGATAAATTTTCCCATGGAGGCATCTGTAAAATCATTTGACCCATTAATAATAGCCTGTTTAGATTCATTAACCTATAATTTCATTCATGAGGAGTAGTGGGATGAGCTCTAAAATTGTATATTAATTATTGAAATTGGAGTTTCTAATAAATTAATTTTGTAAAGTTATTCAGAAACCCTCAAGGGTTTAAGAGGACCCCTTAAGCCCACTCAGTAGCTATCTTGTGTGGGCAGGTAGTTGGGGCTAGATGATTACTTCTATTTATACAGCTTAGAGATTTCAGGTCAGCCTTGAGTTTGAAATCCAGCTCTTCTGTTTACTGCCAGTATGAACTGGTTGGAAAAATTCTCTGCCACAATACCTTGATCTGCCAAAATGCAGGAATCATTTCTAGATTCAAGTATTGTGTGGATTAAATACAGTAGAGACAAAGCTTTGAAAGAAACGAAAGGTTTCCCTTGTGTTATTTTACAGGACTTCTGTAGGCTTTTATTTGCAAATGAAAACCTTTTCTTCTGGTTCTAAAACTATCATCATCCATGTAGATCTTTATTGTGTGGTAAATCTATCAGTTTTCCCATCTTTGTCTTCTTCTAATGATCCTCAAGTGGATACTTGAATCCTGTATATACTACTCCAGAGTTACAGTAATTCATCCCAATAGGCTTATCCAAACTCCTGAGAGAAGATCAAAAGAGAGAAAGAAAGAGAGAGAAAACAGAGAAATTACTGTAATATTGATTTGAAAAATCCTTGAAATGTATATTAGTGAAATAACAGTAAATTGTTTTGTGGCTTCTATGAACCAGAAAGAAACCCATTTCTCTGTTACCAGTGTCCTCGTGAATATTTTTTGGTACCATTGTAGAAGATGAAAAGAGAACCCATTCCTTTTTGAGAATTAACTTAATTAACTTCACAGGTTGACATAATAGATATTTGCTTGATCTGCATAATACAAAACTACCAAACCCATTTTATTTTTAAAGATGTAAATTTAAAGCAAAGAAAATATATCCATCAGAGTAACTTGGTATGTTGTACTAAGGAACAGCCTCAAAATCTCAGTGGGTCAAAACAGTGAAAACATTTCTTGCTTTTACTCTCCTATCTCATGCCTCGTCTCCAGGACAGGGGCCTCCATGTGGTGTCTCCCCACCATTCCTCCATGTTCACATGTGCATGCATGCACAGTCTCTGATCCAGGAGAAGAGAAGGATGGGTAATTATTCATCAGCGCTCACATCTCATTGTGAAAACCAGTCACATGATCACTTACCCTCAAGGGATCAGAGAAGTGCAATCTCGTGTGTCTGCAAAGATAAAAACTCACCAATTTACTGAGCACTCTTAGGGCACCATGACAACCTCTGTGGTCCGGGCAGTTTCAGGTCTGCAGTGTTATCACAGCAACTTTATTTTAGATAAGCCTGTTAGTCTGTATAATACGTAACACTTTCTTTTATCTCTAAATGTGAGTTCAACTGAGGCGATGCTTTGTTTCACCTAGCAATGACTTCTGAACAAAATTACTGTTTGCTTTTTTTCTGGAGGGTTTGTAAATGAAAGTTTTAAACTTTATTAAACTCTTTTGCATGCTTTGAACTATAATTCTTACCACTTTATTTCATACTTGAATGTTGTTCAATTCCAAATGAAGTCGCAGACAGCATCCAGGTAGTGAAACACATGGACAGAAAGCATATTGCACATTTGGTCTACTAACAAGAATACCCTATAATCTTTTCTTCAGTCTCCACTGTTATTCAACATCAAAAATTACCAAAGCATATTCTAATTTTGGCTATTCTATTCTTTGAACAGTAATAGAAAAATAGGTATCCCAAACTTTACAAAAACTGTTGCTAAAATTGACAGAAATCTAGTTTAGATAAGTGCTTTATATAGGAAGGATACATATTTGATTATCTATAATATCATTATCATACAGAGATCAAAAGAAAGTAAATCACAGGCTTATTTGCAACAATATGTACATTTGAAGTGATAACAAAATTATTTCCTCCTTTAATGTTTAATCTTATGGCTTATACCATCATAGATTTTGACAATAAATATGGAATCTAGTTACTCGAGGTATACATTTGTTTACAAGAGTACACCATCAAAACCTCTATAGAATGAGTATGATCCATCTTTCCCACAAAATCACATATAAACACTTTCACCATAATGTCAATATATGTGCTAAGGAATGTTTTGAGGGTAGCAAAGAATTACATCTACCGCGGGTAAGAGAATTGAAACTAAGGGGTGACGCCTTGGTTTACTAAGCGTTCACAAGTACTCAAGCCCAGTGCTTTTACTCTTTGGAAAATGCAGACTCCAAGGTTGGGGTTCTTTATTTCAAACTCAGGAAAGTCACAATGTCTGATTTTTAATGTTCTTTTTTCTTCATTTTATTAAAGAAACTGATACTCCTAGAAAGTCAGAGGGAAGACTTGAGCACCCACCAAATTTGCCAAAAAAATTTTTTTAATATATTAAAAGTAATTATATGAGTGCTATTGTTTTTACACTAATTTATTTTTCGTATTCACAAGTTATTCATTCTCAATCATTTGAAAATCTTTGAGGAATCACTCATTGCATTAATTTTGAAATGAAACTTTCTTCTGCACTTAGGGTATATGTACAAATCAGATCAGGAATTTTATGCTTTATTTTTGCAACCAGCTGCATCTTTATGCTCTACCAGCATTAGAAATGGATCTGCACAGTCTTTCAACAATCCGAAACCAGTGGACCTAAGATCTAAGAAGTGACGGTAACAAAATCAATTAGAAAGGCACCATTGCTTCGTTATTCTAGATACAATGTATTTTCCAAAATGATCTCACACTGCAGAGGCATTTCTGACTTTGTCCATTTATTCAGAGAGGCAGCATGGCTCAGTGGTCTGAAATAACAGGATAGGAAGATCAAGGACTCAGTTCTGATGTTATATTGAAAAAAAACAAAAACAAGTATTTCTTGGGCTTTTTAGATACCTTTAAAATGCTTCTTTAATATTGTGTTCAATTTATTCTTTGTTGTTTTTTTGTTGTTACTGTTCAGGTGCCACTTATCGTATGGGTCATGGATACAAAAGTGAAAGTCAAGGCTGTCCCAGTGCCTGAAAGATACCATAGGAACGTGTAGAGATGGGTCTTGCAGAGACAGCAGCTTCCTTCATGTTTGATTAACACCTGGAAGATTCTCGAAAGAGTTGAAAAGTAAGTATTAGTGTAATAGAAGGAACAGGATGCAATTAAGGGAGAAGTCTCAGAAAGCTGTGGTAAGAGCATGGGTTATTACAAAACTGAAGCTATGGAGCTATTTATATAATACTAACTTAAAATGGGGTATGAGGATATGCCCCAATCAAGATGCCCATTTACTTGTATAGTCCTCAAAATGTGTCAGAGTAGTCTTTCAAATATCAAATTCCCTTTTCATATCATATGTAATTTTACTGTGTTCTGCTGAGTTATATCTGTAATTATACACAATTTTTTTCTCTTTCATGCTTGATGTGGGCATTCAACATTCTAAATTTCATGAAATTAAAAGTGAAGAAACTATTCAATGAAGGTATAAATTGAAATAGAGCCAAATAAATACTGAGTAGAAATGAGCTACAGGAGTTTCAAACAGATAAGTTAGATTTACTACTCTAATTTATAAGACAAGGCCAAAACATTCTCTCCTTCCAACAATTTCTCTGTATAGTAGAAATTGTTTACAAAACTGCCATATTCATCTTGCAAAGATTTCCTTTCTGTTACTTTTGAAGACCTCTTTTGTGACCCTAAAATATAATTAAAGTCAGTTGCAATCACATACATTTATGTGTCCTGGGCTGATAATGAGTTTTTATTTTAAAGGAACCAGAGTAAGATTCTGGTGTGACTTCAAGTGTATATGTTGTAGGGAAGAAATCTATTGTATAAATATAATATAAATTGTCAATAAGAGTTTCAGCAGTGCAACACTACATATTATAAAAAGTAAAATATTTATGAGGCTCTGTTTTCTAATTCCAAAAGAGGTTATTTGGTAATGTCAAAAGAAACTCTAATCTGAAATAATTTAGGAACTAGAGGTAATAGGACATTGATGTATCATAGAAGTTTAAACTTTATGATTTACATGTTTGCTACTGTCTCCTTCAGGAAAAAAAATGAAATGGGTGTAATTAAATATTGGATAAGTTTAATTTCCTTGGTGTCCTGTCACAATGAAATCAAATTTCTCAGTTTTGAAATTTTCTTAAATGTGCTGAATTCTTCACTTTTGCCTTTTTGTCTTATTTTATTAGTAATAGTTCATACTCACAAAAAAAATGCATGCAGGCACATAAAATTTCATCAACATTTGGACCATTTTCAATCTGTGAACATCCATCGCAGAGCAGGCTGTTTAACTTTTTCTTGGGTAATTTCTTTTTCAGAAGTCTGAAAGCATTAAAAGTATTTTTATGAACAATTTTTAAACTGTAAACACATATTTACAAACAAGTTTCATTGCTTGGAAATGCTGAAGTCATGGATCTTCATATTGAAATTCATAGAAATTTTGTAAGCCAGAAAAGTTTGACATGTGTTAATGAAGTATTAAGCCAACATATTCATTTTACCTTTATAGGTTAAAAAAAATCATTAATGATAAAATATATTTTTAGAATACTAAGCACTCAACAAATATTAATTCTCTCCTTAGGCCTGGGAGGAAACTGATTAATCATCGTCTAATCCAATAATTTTCCAAATGTAGCCATTTCATTGCAGCATCTCTGATAGCCTCCTGAGAAATCAAAGGAATTCTGTTTCAATCTTCTTGTTTTAGGAATGGGAAAAAAAGCATCCTACTGAAGTGATGAGACCAAGATTACATGACAAAGAGCTGATAAGAGGACCAGTATCTTGGATTCTTTTTTTAAAAATTCTGAATCTACAACGTTATTTTCAAACCGGATGATGCTGTTTCCTTTGTTTTTTTAAAGAGCAGTAAGGATCCTGTTAGACCTAATGCAACCAAATAGAAGCAGTGACCTGTTTATTTTATTACAAAATGTAATACTGCCCTTGTCAGCATTTAATAAGAAATACCTCTGTTCTGATACCATCTGCCATCAGGTGTACATGCGCACACATATGCTCTGGCGTAGGCTTCCTGGATTTCTCTCTCCAACTGTTGCACTAACCTTCCTATTAAAACTCTGTATTTAAACCCAGCATACCACCCTTGATGCCTCTTGCCCTCAGCAAACTGTGAATCCCTTCCTCCATGCTGCTGTCAATTCAATTATCCTTGATTAAAAACCTGACCAGGTTTCTCTTCTGATCAAAATTCTTCAAGTGTCTCTCACATGACGAAATCTTTTCTGATTAGGCCATAACCCTGTTGTTGAGCTAAACTTTGTCCCATTCTTTCCTTGTTTTTTTTTTTAAAGATACTTTTCTTTTGAAATAATTTTAGATTGACATAAAAGTTGCTGTGATTCTACTGCACATTCTCACAGATCCCCTCACCCAGTTTCCCCTAAGGCAAACATCTTTCCTTACCATGGAATAGTTAACAAAACTAGGAAGCCAACATTGGTACATGATCACTAACTAAACTCCACGTTTTATTCAGATTGTACTAAAAGTCAATCTGAATTCAGGTTTTACCTAATGTTATTTTTCTGTGCCAGGACTCCAAAATACTACACTGCATTGTGTCACTATGTCTCATTAGTCACTTCTGGCCTGTGACAGTTTCCCAGTCAGTTTTGAGTACTACTCAGGTATTTTGGAGAATGGCTCTTCATTTGGGTTTATTTGAAGAGATAGAGGTTACAGGTTTGGGGGAAGGGCACCACAGAGTGAATTGTCTCTCTCGTCTCATCATACCTGGGGGTATGTGATGTCAACATGACTTAGTTAACCTTGGTGACTTGGTCAAGACAAGGTAGTGTTAGTCAGGTTTCTTCCCAGAAGGTTACTATTTTTCCCTTTCTATACTCTTTGGAAGTGAGCCTGCACACACTCAGGTGTTTGGGGGAAAGACTTTGTTAAACTGTGTCTCCTGGAGGGGGAAGAAAGTTCAAATAGTATTTAGAATTCTTCATTTATGTTAGTATGAACACGTGTATATTTGTTTCGTACTGTGGGTTATAATCTAGTACCATTTATTAGTTTGCTCTCCAGTTGTTCCATCCTTGGCCATGAGGGGCGCTGTATGGTGGGCCGAGGTGCCCCTGTAACATGGCTCCATCCCGTGGATTTCTGGTGTGATGGACACCCCAGGCTCATCTTATGCACTCCCTATCCTAGCCCTAGAACCATCCTTTTCTCCAAGAAGTGTTTGTTCATTTTATTGGGAAATGAAATTTAGTCCTTGAACTCTTTACTCCAGATTTGTGGCATTCCATCTCAGAATTTCTATGTACTATTTGTGTTACCCTTAACTTCAAAGTGTTTCCATATGGCAATCAATATTTTTCATAGTATTTTTAGGTCTAATGGGATATTCTGTCAGAATTTTCTACTGTGCAGGAAAGTTGTACTAAAAATTTTGAGGACCAAAGTGCCCTTCATTTCAAATCAAAAGATCTCCAAAGATTTGATAGCGCCCAGGAGCAGGCATGCTCCCACAGGTGTTACTAAAAGTTGCCAGAGCAGCCCTAACTTGTCTAGTACCTAAACTTCCAGTCAGTGAAAGAACCCTGAAAAGAAGGAGGGAAGTAGTCAGAATTATGAGAGCATTTAAATATGTTTCCTTTCTTCCTGGATATTCCATTTTCTCTCCCTGAAGTCAAGAGAAGGGAAGTCAGAGGGGAGCCCTCAGGATACCCAGGTGTTCCTCAAAGAAGAGAGAGTGTTGGCTTCTCTTTGGGTGCTTTCCCAGCACATCCCACCTCTTTCTCCCTAAAAGTGTCCTATCCTGGTTTTATTTAGGCTTTTGTGCTTATGTGCTCCTCCCCTGAGTATGAGTCATGCCAGGTCTAGATGGGTTTGGCATCTCCTTCCCCTCTGCCAGTGGCTGCTCTGTGCGGTCCTGTGACTGTGAGCTCTCTGTGGGGCTCTCAGGACTGCCTGGAAAAACTGACCACAGCACAAGCAGAACGCCCTTTGGCGCCCTTCTCTTGCTGACTGCTCCCAGCGGGCACTGTTTTGTGAGAACACAATGCCTCATCCTGAGTCTTGAACTGCGAGGTGACAATTGCAAAGACAAAAGCAAGATCTCTAAGAAAAAAAAGTGATAAAAGATATCTAGTTGCTTGGTGATATTTTTGAGTCTGCTACCCCTGGATGTCCTGTTAGGTAAATAGTGTATGTTGGAATCATTGTCAGAGGAGTTTTCTGATTACTATGGCTCAATGTAAGTGAGATTAAGTGCTTTTCCTCTGGATACATGTTTGCTGAGTTACGGAACCTGCAGACTCACCGTGGTGCTGCTTCTCAGCAGGGATTAGTTGGAGAGATCATTTGAGGAGCTCAGGACAAGGTCCAGTGGTCTTGCTTGGTGCCCTTAATCCCTCTGTGGTGTTCGACATATGTGTCCTGAAACTGAGGAGTATACTTGTGATACAAGGTGATCCTCTTCTGATCTGCAGACTTCTGAATGTGGGAAATCTGTTTTAGTACTCATGATACAGAGCCCAAAGGAACTGTGGTATTCTGGATCTGACAAGGGACACCTCCTACCCCACCCCAGTACCTAGCAGTCCTCAAAGGGTGAACAAGAAGTCTCATTCGTTCCCATGGCTCCTTATGGGGAGCCCAGAAGTAGAGGTGAGCATGAGCTGTTGGCATGCTCATATTGCTGCTTTGCCAGATGACAGAGAACCAAGGCCTAGACGACAAACTAGGACAAGAGCTGCAGGCAGGGCTGAAGCAAGTCAGTGTCACTTCTCTAAAGAGGAGTTGCTCAGCAATAGAGACACAGAGTGAGGGTGAGCTTCTGTGCCCCAAAATCACACACACCACCTACCTGGAAATGATCCTGCAGAGAGGCCATCAGTACCAGATGGCACCAGCCAGACCAGCAGAGGTGACTAATCAGGGGGCCACTGCCACACCCCAGCTGTCTGGCACATCCCCTGGCCTTCACGCCAAGGCTCAGGGCTCATGGCTGCAGGCTGCACTCCTGGGAGAAAGGAGCCGGGCTCTAAAATCATCGTGACACAGAAGATTTAAGAATGACAGGACCATGTGGCAAGACATCGATAAAATGATTATACTTGCATATCTATTTCCCCACCAGACTGTTCATTTTTTGGAGTTAGGAGCCATATGATTTTTTCATTTTATATCCATAACTTTCTTCAACACTTCTCGACCTGGAACGAGGCCAAGAAATTGTTCTTTCTCCTCCAGAACATTTGGAAATGGGTGGGGGATTTTGTTTCTGTTTATTTTCTTGTTCGGTTATATCAGTGACTGGAAAAAAGGCATTTAGTTGGTGGGAACCAGTAGATCTAAATGGCCTGCAAGATAGTGTTCCACAGTGGAAAAATGAGTGAATGAATGGATTTATCTATCCATTGTTTAAATGCAACCAATATTTTCTAATAATGGAAAATATGACTTCCAGAACAAAGGAAAAGGGATGGTAAAGTCTTTAAGTCTCAAACACTAATATAAAAATAAAGTCATACCTGTTAAGAACAAAGAGGTAATCCATCTCCTTTACCACCTTCTATAGTCACATTATGTGAATTTGAGAATTTGTTCACTGGAAGACAGAAGCATATTTTCAATCAACGCAAATTACAAATTTTTGTCCTGTGTTTATCTCCCTAAGAATCTTATCATAGCATACCTCACCCATACGCTGAAATAAGGATAGAATTCCTACCAGTGTGACCCTTTCTTTCCTGTCTAACCCTCCCTCCATGCCCCCTTTTCAGTACTACGTACCATCATCCAAAATCTAACATTACTATATGGTTGCTTTTAGGAGAGGTGGATCCAAATAGAAGCACTGCTCTTGTTTTATTTTTGTTCCCAAACTATTCAGCTTGTTCCATTTGCATGATTGCTGGAGCCTCAGGGAATGATAATTTCTCATCCTATTCTTAGTGAACTGTTCTTAGGAAAGGATGTGGCTGCCCTGCCCCTTAAGATAGTAGGGAACAGAGGGCCTGGGAAGTGGAGGGTACTGGCATTTTTTTAAACAAAATCACTACTGCCTTCTGTGATGTGTCAATGCCTTGGTCTCTTTTTTTCTTCCAAAACTGTGCACATATGTGACTCCAGCTTTCCTTACAAGGGGAGCCATGACCCCCATAGGGTCTCCATCTGTCTGCCTGGAGCAGGTGGCCTCCTTGGGATAGCAGCTCACTGTGGTTGTAGCTCATTAGAAGATGTGCTGGCATTGATTTCAGGTCTTCACATTCTATTATTTTCTCCAACCTTGTTTTACCTGCCCATGAGGAATCTGTGATATAATAAAATAAATTCCCTGTGCTTTAGGTAATCTAATACATAAACGTAAGCCACTGATACCCAGGGGATCAGAAGGTATGACTTCTGAAGCCGCACTCAAACAAGGAACACTTTTGTAACAAAATATTTCAGCTTTTATCTGACCAGTACCACCACCTCCCACCCCAGATAAATACGTAATTATTTGGAAATCCTTCAAAATATTTCAAGGTAAAGACTTTTTTTTTTTTTTTTGCCAGAATTGGGAAGTCCATATTCTTAGTCAAATTTTATTCAAAACATGGCTAGAAATAGCATGAGTACTGGCAGACTGGGACATTTTAATTCCTAAAAGTTCCAGCTGGAAATTCAGCAAAAACTGTTCTCTTGGCACTTCCTGAGAAACGCTGCGGATTTCAGAACAGGAGCTGAAGTAGAAAAAAAGAATAGGGGACCTACCACGACCAAAGTAGCAATAACAAAAACAGCTTTTGACATGCTATGGTACCTAAGGGTCAGCTTCCCCCAACCCCCACCTTTTTTTTTAAGTGGCAGCAGGGGAGCTCTCTCAGTGCCTGAGACAACAGATGGATACAAACAGACCTGGAGAAAGGTAGAAACCTACTTATTTCCCGGTTATAAAACCAGCAAAAAGGGGAATGTTTCACATTATCTTTAAGCCTTTCATTCCTGCTCCTGCCTCCCGGATACCCTCACCAGCGCCCTTGCATCGCTGCACGGAGCAGGCAGTGCGTCAAGCAGGGCCCCCAAACACGTTTCCTCCTCCACGAAGCGTCCTGCCCGAGGACGCACAGTGGCTCCGTGCGCATGCCCAGCTAGGAAGCCTCCTGTCCCAGCCTTCCTGCCCCCTGGCTGTTCTCCATGCCCCTGACAATTATATATCTGAATATTCTAAGAATCCAAGTTTTTAGTACTCTGTCCTCACTGTTCAAAGTGTATTTGTACATGGTATGTCATCAGCCCTGAGTTTTTTTTATTCTTAGAATTGTATTCATGGTATTTATACCCAGTTCTTTGCCTGCTTTTTGAATGCTTCATAAATGTTCAAGTATAAGTTTTTCTCTGGTAATTTCCCTTTATAGTAGTGGCCTGTCTGTCTGATTTTCAAATGGATTTGAGTCTGGTCTCTATATGTGAGTGAATGTCTGGGTGTGTGAATGGTACATGTCTGTGTATCTGTGTATTTGCTTGCATGCCTGTGTCTGTGTGCATGTGGCAGGGAGTGGGGGCATTGGACTGGAGATGACATAAGAGAATGCAAAACACATGGAGTTGTTATGGAGGTTTTCTATCTGATTCTCAGGTGGAGTGAAATGTCACAGAGCTCCCCAACAGGTATTCTTCCTCAGTCCAACACATAAAGAAGTCCTCAGCAAGGTTCTATTTTTCTGTCTAGAGAAGGGGTAACATTTCCCAGTGGGGTAAGTCATAATGGATCAGATGACACTATAGCACAGTGGTTTTCTTAAGAGAAAATGCTCTGGAAAATTAACACTTTTTGACAATGTAAAGAACAACATTCTCAATCCTTTTCCCTACAAGGACATAGGAACTCTGCATGTACATGAGCTGCTCTGAATCTCAAATAATGATTTCTCTGATATGGTAATATTGCCACTACCATGGGCTCTGAGAACACAGGGCTAATTGTACGGTGTCAGATGGTAGGTGTGTCAGTGGTAAAATTCTAAGGGGCACATCAGTGCAGCTTTCCACAGCGTAATAGCACTGATTTAGCTAGCCGGGTGGCAGGACAGCAGCGTGCTTCACAGCCGACTGTTAGCTGCAAGTGCTGACGCTGACTTGAGCTGCAGAAAAATACAGTGATGCCCAAGAAGGTGGCTCCGGTATTTTTCATGGAGGATTAGCTCTTGCTCTCAGAAACGATGGGGTATAGAGTGATTACAAAATTCGGACAGGCTTTGTAGGCGCCCAATTGTTGCATTCTCTTCAGCTCTGATTTGAGCTGTGATCGATCCCTTTGTAGTATTCACTGAGGCAGAAATTCTACACCAGGACAGGGTCCTAAGAGACCACCCAGCCAGCCTCCTATCCCACAGGCAGGACTGACTGCACATGGACCTCCCAAAGACTTTGACAAACTGGAAAGCCTGGCTGTAGAGTTTCACAGTCACGGCTTCTGCGGTAACCACATTCCCGACTCGCCAGTATCACAACGCCCGTGACCAGCAGGGGAACTGGTGCCTGACAGAGGCCTGGTGCTGCCTTCCGTCCTCACATAGCCTTCACAGGATGTCGCCTAGTTACTACGCCTAGTGCTTCCTCTGGAAACTTTGGCTTTTTTTCCCAATTCACTCCACACTTTCCATTTCCAGAGTTTTGACCCTAACCCAGACCCTCAGACCCTCATGCCAGGATTCCAGGCCCAGGACATCCACTACGCCAGGACCCACAAGCACCGGGACAGAGTCCCTTTAACAGCAGGCATGGATCTGCCTCCTGTGCCTTCAGGCCATTCATCAGTTGCCTACCACCTCTGCCTCCACTGCCTCATCCGCCATAACTCCCCAAAGGAGCGCCCAACTCAGGCAGGCGAGGCTCTGCTCTCTCGTGTACTTGCCAGGCTCGTTGCCATTGTGTCTTCGCTCTTCTCTAGCCCGTACTTGGAAAGCTTTTTCCTCTATTACCTTCAGTGAAAGCTATGACAGTCACTACTCAGAATTTGCCTCCCTCCAAGTGTCTCTCCTGACAAGTCATTTTGATTGATAACAGGCGGTGCCCGCTGTGGACCCCCAATGCTCCATTGGTTAAGAACAAAGGCCTGACCCCAGTTAAACCTGGGTTAAAATCCTGAATCTCCTGTTTAGTCTGCCTCAACTTTCTCACCCATAAAATAGAGAAGCCTTCACAGCATTGTTAAGAGGATTTGATGGAAAAACTTAGGTAAAATGCCTGACACATGGTTCAAGAAGTGGTACTGACAACTATTATTGTTTTTATTGTTGAACTAGCCTTTTTATCCAAGTTTTTTATAGCACTTCTCTATAGGGGTTGCACTTCAGTACTGTTCTTTAATAAAATACTCAATATGGAGATTCATTATGCCTTAAGTAGCCCAATGACAGGAATCATAAACTTTCATCTTTGACCTCTGCCCCAAAATCTGCCCCCTAGTCACATAGCTTTAGACTGTGGTCAATGTTCAGTAAACATGGGGATAATTGTCCGTTTGCTATTAGGAATTCACAAATGGAAAAGTATGCTCTATTTTCTTTGTTCATTCGAGTCATTTTTTTGCTCAGACTATTTTCATCTTGTCTCCTTTTTCTCAGGACCTACAAAATATATGGGAAAGAGGTTAGTTGTAGCTTTATAAAATTCAGATGTTCAGTACATGATAAGCCAGAGTTCTTTTTCCTTTAATCCTTCAGCTTGTTTTCTCCACATCTCTAAAATTAGGATTTTAAATTTATATATGTAAATCAATCCCAACTAGGGATTATAAATCAGCCCTTATCTGTTGTTTTTGTTGCTTTTTACATTCCATATTATTTTTAAGTAACAATGTCATCATATTCAGTCTGAGAGTCAAGTTACTAAAGTTGTACTTGTTTTTTTCCTTATCTTGAATGTGTACTCTGAGTTCTCCATACCCCTAAGGTTGCCATTTTACCACTGTGCTAATGGAGTCTCCTATTTTATAAGTAAAAAGAATATGAACAATAATAGTCCATATGAATCGAGCCCTTACTCTGTGCTAAGCCCTTCACACACCCTGTATTACTCTAGGCCATCCAAGATAGAATTAGACATGTAAGAGATTTATTGAGAAAAGAGTTGTCAGGTAGCAAGAGGAAAGAGCCAAAGAAAACAAGGAGAACTTTAGCCAGTGACCCAGGAGGTTGGGTAGAAGAGTCTCAAATTGTAGGGCAGTCCTAAGAAAGCTCCAGCTCAGATGAAGGGAGTCCTTAGGCCAAAACTGTCCATCAAAGGTGCCCCTTGTCTTGCAGGCACTGGGTCTGCATTGGTGTCTTTGTTGAACACAGGCGTAGATCCAGGAAGTCAGCAGCTTGGCTCATCAATTATGTTCCTTGCAGTGGATATCTGAGTGATGCATATGCATGCAGCCACAGGCACTAACTCAATTTCACAACAGATTACAAACCAAAGTTACACCACTTACCCAAAGTCATACAGCTGATGAGTGATGCAGATGGATTTTAACACACATAGCCTGATTTTAGAGCCCAGAAGAGGTAGGTATGTAGGAAGGTAGGTGTGTAACTAGCCAGCCAGCTAACTAGAATATTTGTGGAACAAAGTAGATGTGGGAGATATGATATGTAATGTATTCAACTTCAAAATTAAACTGATGCTTTTATAAATACCATAAGTTCCTAATCTCCCAGGTTAGTCATAAGAGGTCATGATCATTACTTTTGGATAATGCTTTTTATACTCTGGTGTAGTATAGGCCAAATGTTTAAGCCAAATGTTGAGATATTTGGGAAAATTAAAATTCCAATCTCTTTTTTCTTTAAAATCAGCCACTTGCCTAGATGATAAACAGTAATGTTTCACTCTTCAAAAAAATGAATAACATAGGAATCTCCTGATTTCTTTTTTTTTTAACAACCAATTTCCTTTTGAAAATTTTTTTATTTTTCTGTGGCTTTGTCCTTCAGGAGAAACAGTAATTGCCTCAGTTCTTTTTTCCCCATCTTCATTACTATTTGATACACTTCTATTGACTGCTCATATTAGAATAAGCCAGGGTGAAATAATATGGTTCTAAACTCCTTACCTCTTATGGCCACTCCTATGGAAAAAATTCCTGGTGGTCCACAATCTGTGTTTTTATGCGTCAGACCTAGAAGCGGCTCACACCATTCTTGCTACATCCCATGCAAGGGCTCTCATTCATATGAACACATCTAACTGCTGGGAAGACTTGGAGATATGGTCTAGATTCAGGCCCAAAGAAGGAGCCAGCTACTATAGAATCTTCAGTACTCCCAAGTTCTTTCAGTTAGGATCCCCTTCCATCTTATTCTTCTCAGTTTTAGACAGATTCCAAACATCTTTCTGTACATATATGAAGCCTCATTTAAACACCTGGGTTAAAAAGCTGTGACTCTGATTCCAACAACCACTGCTACTTTGCTCATCAGGGCCAACAATTGCATTTGTTTGATCAAGTGACTCCAGAAAATCTGGTTCATTCAGAAATAGTACTCACTTAAAAATGCTCAAAAGAGGCCTTTAGGGGAAAAGCCTTAGTTCTCCTTTTTCTTTACCATTTTCATTCTTGAGGATATTTTGTAAGATACTATTATAACTGTGGCCCCTTCAGGATAAAGACTACCTCCTTACCTATCATCACTATTATCATGACCAGAACACCTTGAATGTTGTAATTGGTGTGTGTGATTCAGTAAAATAAACACTAGATTGGAAATTAGGAAAGAAAGAAGCTAGTTTCAGACCTGCCACTTAGTTGTCACTAGAACATCAAAAGTGATTCATCTTTCTTAGCTTATGTTCCCTCATGTGTGCATGGAAATCTTGCCTGTCTGATTTCCCAGAGTTATGGAGGGTAAGGTATGTGGATATGCTTTAGACCCTGGCTCAGGTGCCAAGGGGTGGCAATTCTTGCTATATTCCCATCAGAAGATAACAGATCAACCTTTGTTGAGCTCCTAATTTGTCCAGATCTGTACAAGGCATGACAGAGATAAATGGGAATTAGGTGCCATAAGTAAAGTATTCGAGATAAAAGAAACAGGCACAAAAATATGATAAAAGATAAAAGATAGAGGCTCAAAGAAACTATGAAAGCAACTGCAAACTAAACCTGCTGGGCAGAGCTAGGATGGATAGTCTTTTGATCTGTGTGGTGTGGGATGAATTAGGAGAGCTTTGCTGGCCACCTCTGCTGTGGTTTGTGGTCCAGGCCTTGAAGTCGCCAGCACTGCTGGGCTTCCAATCCCACATCAGATGCCCTGCGTGTGTGTCCCATGGCTTTTCAATCTCAGCATCTTTTAATTTTTTCAGTGTGCTACAAATACTACAGTCTCCAGTATTTAAAAGTGTGCTGCCAACACATGAAGGCTGAAAATAACCACAGATATTGGAAAAAAATATTGGCCAACAATAATAATTTACTGGTTAGGACTATGATAGCTGCTAAGCCAGAAAACTAAAATATAATAATGCATTAATCAACACAAAACAGATTTAATTCCTACTTATGTAAAGTCATCTGGTAGCAGGATGGGATAGGGACCTGTTCCATGGGGTTCCTTAGGTACCCAGGCTGTTGACTGCTGTGCCATTTTTTAGTACATAGCTTCCAAGGTTCCTATGGGCTTCAACATCTAACCAGCTGACTTAGAGAGAAGCTTATATGGGATATTTTTATGAGTTAGACCTGAAAGTACTATCTGTCAACTTTCTGTCCTTTCCTTTGGTCATAACAGCCATACCAAACTGCAAAGAATGAAATACAACATAGATGTGTACCTAAAAGGAAAATAGACAGTTTTAAAGATAAACTACTTGAGGTTTGTTCGATGCAGGAACTTATATTTGTATAGTTCTTGGACCTTTACAGATCTTTTGCATCTGCTTTGACTCATTGGATTATAAATGAGTCGAAATCCTGTGAATTATTTCTGGAAACAGAATAAGAGGTTTGGTGGATGTATGAATTGCCCATGGTCACATACCTGATCATTTAAGGATCTAGTACTCAAATTCAAGTCTTTTAACTCTAAGGCCCATTTTATTTCTTTATGTGGCTGCTGCACTTCTCCTTGCCAAATGCATTAGTGAGAATTAAAGAAAAACAGTAATTAATGGATCCTATCTTAAAATTGCATACAAGAAAGCACATAAGATACTTAAGAATAATTACAAAACAGTATATAGAAAAATGTAACTGAATATATTAAGAAACCAAAAGCAATGAGATTTCATAGGATAATTCATTCATGGCTGTCACTCATATGGTATTTGCTTATTCTGAACCCTAAGATCTCTGTCTAGGCTTTTGGTAAGATTTCTTGGAAACAGAGAAGGTTCTAAACATAGCTCTTGAAGCTATTTCTTATCCTTGTCCTGAAAAACAGGTTCTACCAAAACCTGTTTCCATTCCTGGGACCTGATAGATCCTGGACCAGTGATTCATGGAGCATGCTAAAAGAACAGCTCTGGAGGAAACACAAACATAAATAGAACAAAAACTTATGAGAAAAAATAGGTTTAATAGTTTCAGATTCAGCCAACATATATTGAGTATCTAATAGAAACTAGACACTGCGGATGATTTCACACATATTATTTTGTTTGTTCAAATGAAATTATGTAGAAGCAAAATAGGATTTGTATTGCCTGGAGATATAAATTATTTATGTTATCCTTGGATCTCTTTAGTATGGGTAAATGGTATTTGGCTTTAGTATTTTTTGCTAGGTTATTGCAAACTTTCCAAAAGTTGGCTTTATTTTTTAATAAAGCCATAGATCATGGAGCAGGAGGAGATATCAAAAGCACATCTGGCTTATTTGGCTACCTACAGGAACCAAGTGCTCTTTCCCTACTCAGCGGCTGCAGAACCATGGGCAAGTCACATTGCTGAGCCTTCGGGTCTTCGTATGGTAAATGATAGCACTAATCAGCTTTCCCTATCTCTGGTGCTGATTACTATGAGCATCAGATGTTATGTTTTCTAAACTATAATGCATGTGTAGCTATCAGGTGATATCTGATCATTATTGGACAGATGAAACAATTGTGGCTCAGAATGACAATAGGATTTACTAGATGTTAAGAGTCAGATAGAAGGTTATTCAAACCTAGACTCTCTGTTTCCAAGACCACCTTTTGTTTACTACCTGAACTTAATTGCTTTATATTCAAAGGACAAACAGAATTTTCACAGTTTCTTTTGATCTTTCTTAAGATTAAAGTGGATAAAATACCAATCCAGAATCATTTTGTCCAGTGGATAAAAGCAGCTCTGGCCTCCCCTAGTATAGTGAGCAGTTGGCCCCACGAACTATTGTTTACTCATTACATTACACACATCTTGAGGGACCTCAACTTAACTCTATTTGGTAAGCATCTGAATGGGACACACACACACACATACGCACACATGTGCACAAGTGTTGTTTAGGAAACTGAAGCACTTACATCTGTACCCACAGACTGGCAAAATGACACCAGCCTTTTATATGGGGGGCAAGTTCTAGGGACTCATAAATGATTTTTGTCCTCAAGTAGAATAAACATTAACTCCTCCTTACAGTCTCATTGCAATTGGTGTCAGATACCTATATCTGAGGGCCAACTTTGGGAATTCATTTTATATTCTGGTAAGAATGAGCCAGTAACAATTTGGAACACAGAATTTTGGCTGAACAAATAAACACTCAAGGCAGGCTTTTTAAATAAATGGAGGAGAAATAACATCAGTAAGTGTGCCCAGAGTCATTGTGGCAGTAGGGGCATTTTGATCAATTGAAATAACAAACTGATTAACACCTGCTGTGTGTTACAGCAGGGGATGAAGTAAATTGCCTTCTCTTGGAAGCCTCTGCCTTCTACAAATGTTGCATTGAAGGAGAGGCACTGTAAAGATCAATGTGCTTGGGTGCAGATCTCTTACAAAAAGAAGAGGCCTGCAGAATGTGTTTACACACTTAAATATACATATATGTCTATCCTTGCACTCTTCCAAGAAGATTCTGGTCATCAAGGATGACCTTGAATGGCTAGGCCAAATAATATTTAGCTCTGCTGGACAGCATATTCTCTTGGATGTAGCATTTCTGTCAATTAAAAAAAAAGTCTCCTTGTTTGTCAGCAAACAGTGTTCCACAAAAACCTGATGTCATGGGCTTAGTTGTATGTGTCCCAAATTCATATGCTGAAGTCCTAATACCCCAGTGTCTCAGAATGTGACTATATTTGGATAAAGGGTCATTAGAGAGATAGATGAGTTAACATGAGGCTAGTAGAATGGGCACTAATCCAATATGACTGGTGTCCTTATAAGAAGAGACTGGGACAAAGATACATGTATATAAAAGAACATATGATGATAGAAGATAGCCATCTATAATCCAAGGAAAGACCTCAGAAGAAACCAATCTTGCTGATACCTTGATCTTGGAATTGTGAGAATTGTGAGAAAATGAATTTCTATTGTTTAAGCCACTCAGTCTGTGGTACTGTGTTATGGCAGCCCTAGCAAACTAATAGATCGAAATTCCCAAGAAGGATGCTAAATTAAGTCCCTAGACCCAATTTTAATGCACATGCTCGTGTGTGTGTGTGTGTGTGTGTGTGTGTGCACGCAGGTTTTCACAAGTGTGTCTGGGAATTAAACTCAGTTCTGACACTATTTAATGGGCGATAGAATAAGATTACCTAGGTAAAGGGTCCAGTCCCAAAAACTGCCCTCCACTTCAGATGCCAGTCACATCACCAGGGTGTTACCTCTGCTTTGACTGACCAGCTACAAAGTGCAGGTTCCAAGGAACCCCTTCAACTCAGGATGCCCATCACAAGCCCAGGTTTTTTCCTATACTTCTGACCAACTAGCAATAAATCAGAGGTCTCCATGAAACCTTGAGTTGGATTAATTTGCTAGAATGGCTCACAGCACTCAAGAAAACCCATTTACTCACTAGATAAGCAATTTATTACAAAGGATATAAAAGAATACAAATCAACAGTCAGTTGAAGAGATACATAGATTGAAGTCCCCAACAAAAGAGCTTCTGTCCTTGAGAGGCTTGGGACCCAGCACAGTGGCACATGGAAGCTCTCCAAACTCACTCCATTTGGGTTTTTATGGAGACTTCGTTGCTGATTAAATCAATGGCCATTGATGATTGATTCACCACCCTCCAGCTCCTCTTCCCTCCCTGGAAAACAAGGCTGGGATTCAAAATTCCAACCTCTATTCTTGGTCAGTTCCCTGACAACCAGAGACCATCCTTAGGGTCCTTTCAAAAGTCACCTTCATTAACAAACCCAGCTGTGATGGAAAAGGCTTCCTGCAAGTAACAAGACACCCATTTCACTTCTCAGGAACTGAGGGTCAGAGACCAAGTATTACAACGAGAAATGCTCCCATTGCTCTTATCAAGAAATTCTGAGGCTTTGGGGACCCATGAACAGGAACTGTGAATGAAGAACAAGTACCTGTGAGGTATGTATTCTGATCATCTGAACAACCAAATATTTATACATATATATATACTTCTTAAAAATCACAACCTCGCAAGCACTGTATCCAAAGCCACCACTTTGTCTTTGATTTAAATTATTGGCATTATTTGAAAGATGCCTCTGTGTTAAGCATGCACATACGTGACTGCCATGCATAGGAAAAAAATGGTGCTATGTTACCATTACCAGAACCTGCCATCTCCCTCCTGAAGAAGGTAGGTGAGGGGAGAATGAATCAAGTATATTCAAGAACCCATTCCAAAAATCATCATTAAAATTGTGGAATATAAAAGGAAAATGGAAAACAATATGGAATTACCAATTTAATAAATAAGTGAAAGATTGGATTTCAAACTGGTTGAAAAAACACAACCCTTCAATTCAGGAAAGCTAGAGTTTTGCCCAGACTAGTATTGCATAACTGTTATGTCTTAGATAAACTTTGTCATCTCTTTGGGCTTCAGTTTCCTCTCCTCAGACTTCAAGCTGTAGTAGTCTCCAACTTATGACTTTACATTTTTCACTCAAGCTGTAGTAGTCTCCAACTTATGACTTTACATTTTTCACAAATGAATATTGTGTTTTAGTAGTTACTTTGGGGTTTGTACACTATTCTGCTATGGCATTACCTGCTAGTCTACTTAGACGAGTGTATTTTCTTGCTGCTTATAAAAATACATATTCATTGAAGAAAAACTGAAGACCCTTAAAAGAGGAGAAAAAGAAAAGTCATCTGTACTGTCACTTCCCAGGAAAAAACTACAGTATTCATTTCAGGCCATTTTCAGTATTTAAAATATGGGTACATTTTTCTTTTACTTGCTAACATTTTTAACTTAGTACCATATTGGTAGCACAACTCTTTTACAGTAGTGATTTATAACCTCATATTCACTACTGTATTACCCATATTTTTTTAGCATGATGTACAGTCATTAGTGCTGTTTACCTAATATTTCTGGTTCTGCTAATTTCAGATCAATGGTAGGATTCTGAGCTCTAAGATTCAGCAAGGGCCCTAAGTTTAGTTTGGCCCATGAAGCGGAAGAAGAAGCAACTTGTGTTACTTTTGGGAAAGATAATTTAATTTCCAGAGTATAAACCACCAGTTTCTGCCATGGCACTGGAAGGATCAAGGCAGTGTCTTTTCTATTAGCCTGTGTATTCAATTTGTATTGCTCCTGTAACAAATCACTGTAAATTTGATGGCTTTAAGCAACACAAATTTATCCTCTTACAGTCATGGAGGCCGGAAGTTCAAAATGATTATAGGACTAGAATCAAAATGTTGTCAGGCTCCCTCTGGAACCCTGGGGTGGCCTCATTTATTTGCTTTCTAGCATCTGTAGCTGCATTCCTTGACTCACGGCTCCTTCTTCCCCCTTTAAGACCATCAGCAAAGTGTCTTCTCTCTCCAACTCTGCTTACCTCTGCTTCTGTCATACAGCTTTCTTCTCCTCGGCCTGTAGTCAAATCTCCCTTTATTCCTTCTTATATTTGTGATTACATGTAGGACCCACCTGGATTATCAATTTCCCCATTTCAAGATCCTTAAATTAATCGCATCTACAAAGATCCTCGTCTACATGGTGATGTTACTGGAGACGTGTCCTTGGTCTCATTATGAGAAAGATTTCAAGAATAAACACAGAAAGGCTGTTGAGCATTAAGAATTTATTTGGAAAATAAAGTTCAGAAGAAGACAAGGGTACATGCCTGGAGAGTTGGAGTGCAAGCAGACCCAAAGGGGGTCATGCAGGGAACAATAGGGAGGGAGCCTTTTTTTTATGAAGGGAGATGAATATTCACTAAGTGAGATTAGGTTTCAAAAGGGACAGGTGGAGTCTTCCTGGAGTTGGAGGTTGATCCATTCTCTATTGCTCAAGGGAGGTCTCCTTGACTGTATTTGGTTCCCGTGGGGACTGCATGGGGAGGTATGAGTTTTTTTACTATGCTAATGATGAAGGGGCATGGTTTTTACTATGGTGATGGATTTTTTGGGGTGAAGTTTGGGTCAATTTCTTCTCCATGTTGGAACTAGCCAATTTTGGCCCATCTGTTATCTATAGTCTCCCTCTACATCCTGCAGGAACAGTTTACACAGAATGTGTAAAATGTAAGCAAGCATCCGACTGAAATCCCCCTCCCTCTCCCTCCTTATCTCTAGTTGTCTACCTACTCTAACAGTAACATTCACAGATTCCAGAGATTTGAATCCAGGTACCACTGGGGGTCATGATTTAACCTATCACAGGCTGTATATCACTATGAAGAAAAATGGAGCTGAACTCCCAGTCCACTCCCATGGGCCTTTGATGGGGCAATTTACAAATCTAGATTTCTACCATCCACTAAGATTTAAGAGTTTGTTGTTACCACAGTGTAACTTAGAACATATTGACTGATAATGCTATAATTTAATGTTCATCAACAACATTACTTTTAATGGCTGAGTCTTTTTAGAAGCCCACTGAATAATTATATCATAGTTAGTTTAATAAATATCCTATTGAATTTAAAGTTATGTCTAATGTTTCAATGAGTATCCTGATCTATAAATCATTGTGCCATCTCTGATTATCCTCTTAGAGAAAATATCTAGATAATGAGCTCCTGGGACAAAGGGCATGTATATATATATGCCTATTAGAAAACAAACAGGCTCCAAATGGAGTCATTTGACCCACACAACACCAAACTAAGATTTATGGTTTCAATCTATCCCAGAAAAGAGACCTTTTAACAGTCTGGAACTTCCTGCTTAGGACTAATAAGGTGATCTGTATGATAAAAAGCCTGCCATTCCCTTCCCCCCAAAAAGATGTCCTGCCCTGAAACAACCCCCTTTTCTTTTGCTAATAACTTGTTGCCCCACATTCCTGCCTAGAAAACCTTCTCTTTTGTACAACTCCTTGGAGCATTTTTCTACTTATTGGACAGGATGCTACCCAATTCATGAATCACTACACAAAGCCAGTTACATCTTCACATTTACTCAGTTGAATTCAGGCTCTTTTTCTTTTTAACACTCTAAATTTAGTTTTTTGTTGTTTTTTTTTCAACACTCTGAGGATGTTTCACCTATGTTCAAAGGGCTTCCAGAAATGTTATATGCATTGACACTTCAACAGTAGCATTTTAGCAGAACCATTGTATTTCACTCTTTCTCAAGGAAGCCTTTCAAAAAAGGAAAGACAAATAGCCTGTGAAAGTTTTAACTAGTTCAAAAAGATAAACTTGGGAAATTGGACTATCAATCCTATGTGAAGTTTTCCAATTATTTTGTGGATTAGACTAAATAGGGCAGAGGGTGTATTTCATAGTTCTGTTTCTAAAAAGACCCACTCTATATGTTACCCATATATAGAAATGTGAAGAGCATTAGGTTGAAATGGGGAAGAGTGGATGAATGCAAAAAAGAAATTACTGAGGTAGAAATTCTGATAGAAAGCAAAAGCAGAGCAGAGAGAACTAGCATACACTGATCATTTTTTTATAGGGAAGGTCCCATGTTATGAGCTGACCCCTGTATTTTCAGTGGCATCTCTTCTTTCCCCACCGCTTTGTAACTCTTGAATGCCATCCACTTTTGTTTGTGAGAATGGTTCTCTGATGGGAAGGAATAACTCTGTTTGGCCAATGGAGTGGTGACTCTCCCACCAGCCCATCAATCATCAGGATGGAACTGACAAAGCACAGGGACCCAGCCTCCATCCCAGCAGGAACTAAGTATATCATCTGCCCAAGCACCTGATCTCCGCTTGCCAGGTCTGAGATAATCCAAGAGCCCCAGGAAGGCAGATGTCGAAAGGACAGCTGCCAGGTGGAGAAAGCAATCATTTTTCCATAAATTGACTATTTCTGCTTCCATCCGTCTCCCCCTTCCCTGTCACACTTTCCAGTACTATTTAGAACAGTCATTTCAGTCTTAGTCTGTTTGATCACCTGCCCCCTTTGTCAGACCTGGGGAGCCATTCTGCAGGGATGGCAGTGGCCATCTGTGCTGTTAGATTGTGGCTCTTTTTCTTCACTTACCTTTCTCTCCCATTCAGAGATTCTTGGCTAACGAGAGTCACTTGCCTCACTTTTCTGGGCTGGTTGCCACTAACTGGGTGGGTTTCAAATCTTGGGCTGGCCTTTCAGATAAAAGAACCTCCAGGGAATTATGTTCTCTTGTCTATTTCCTTTCTATTCCCAGAGTTCTGAAATTTACTTGGCTATCCCCATTGGCTTGTTCTATTGAACCCTCCACTTTAAAGGATTAAGTCTTATCCTAAAAGTCTGGTCAGCTAAGGCAAATGAGATTCCACATAATCTAAACAATAAGGAGTGATGAATGGGCTGCTCTCTATTTCTTGAGAAAAAAATATAAATCCACATGGAGAAGTTGAATTAAGAGTATTGCCCAGGTTTTTCCAGGTTTGAAAATACTATTACTAGATACTCGGGTCTATGCGAAGATCCTCAATTAATAATGCACCACTCACATGGTTTTAGGTTTTCTTGGGTTACATATGCTTTCATTTCAGGTAAAAAGCAAGCTTAGAAAACCAAAGTCCACTTTTGGACCAGATAGAAGAGAGATTATTTTATAAAAAAAAGGAACCTGGGAAAAACAATCCTCCTCTAACCCAGAAACCACATGAGTTCAGCAGTTTTCTATGATGGTTTAATATTTCTTTTGAAAATATTGACAAAGATCAGTACAATTAGTGGTTAAACTGGAATATTTTAAAATCCAAAAGTTATTCAGTGGAGTGGGAAACAACATGAAAGCAGTCTTTGTAAAGGCAAAGCACAGCAGCCTAGGTTGGAAAACTGGGTTCATGACTTATCTCTGTCTCATTAGTGATTTTAACAAATTACTTGACACTGTCTTCTCCTTCTTTGTTTATACTTATTCCTGAGGAAAATAATGTTCCTCTTCTCCCTAGCTCATAACAATATCAGAGCATAAAAATAATTAGTGCTTACAAAGACCTTAGAAATATTGGAGTACCATAAAAATGAAAAGAAAATGTTTTAATCTGTAACAAATCCTCATTTATCTAGACACTTATTTTAGAATTTGGTGCAATATAGAGAGACATACTTCTAAAGATTATATATGTATTGTATGGGAAGAAGTTTGCTAAGCAAATTCAAAGGGTGAACAGAAATATTAGAAGAATATATCTAAGAAGTACATGCAGTTAAAAGCTTTTGAGTAAATACTTAAAAATAAGAACTGAAAGTTCTCCAAGTAAACTACCTATTGGTACAACTATACATTAAATAAAGTAATTCTTTGTATAAAATAAACTAATAAAATATTAGTCATAGACATTAATTTTTTTCCCTTTCCCCATCTCCATTTTAGAACTTGGCTATAATACGATCCTAAAATTTCATTTTCATTTTCCATTAAAGTGTGAAGAAATAATGGCTCATATTGTAATGAAGGCATGCTACCTACAAATATGCATGGAATATGATTGCAAAACTAAATATTATGGTAGTGTGAAAAAGAGAGCATTGCATTCTCACCAGTACGATTTAAGTTGGACTTTAGGAATGAGTACCATTTCAGTAAGAGATGGGAAAAAATATATTCCAAGGGGAACACGATAAAAAGAAAGCATTAAAGTGAATGATATATTCAAAAACTGCCAAGTAGTTCACCACTGTTGGGTAACAAGGTACAAAAAAAGTAAATAACCAGAGGCAATATTGAAAAATAGCATGTATTAAATGAGCCTCTTAGGGTGCCATACTGTGAAGTTTAGAATTCATTCTGAAGAAAATGAGAGCATCTGGGTATATTTAAGAAGAGGCATGATATAATGAGATATATGATTTTGGAAGAGCTTCAGAGTGAGACTTAGAATGGCCTCAAACATGGAGAAGAGCTTGAGATTAGAGCGAGGCTAGGGTCAGGGATGGAGAATCATCAGGGTTATCTGCCACAGCCTTAACTTGGTAATGTAAAGGTCTGCTTTTAAGACTGCATCAGAGAAGCCCAGAGATGAAGCAGTCCATTGAGAACAAAATTCAGATTTCATGTTTCTTATATGTAGACATTGACAAATAACTGAGAATTTGTGTAGGTATGAAAGGAACTAAAAAAATAACCTTTAGTTATTAAATTAAATAATATGGTCCTAGTCCCAAAAGTATGTAAAATCAGAAGAAATGAGGGTTGAGGCAAAAAGAAAAAGCTTGTAGAAAAATAGGAGATAAAGAGGAAGAGTCAGTAAAGGAACCCAAGAAAGACTAGCCAGAGGGAAACTAAAAGAACAAGGTGCATGGAGTTTGCTGAAGCCAGGGAAAAAGATATTCAGGAGAAAAGATTCTCAGAACTTTCAGTTGCCACAGTTGAGGGTTAAGCCATTGGCATTTGAAAAATATAAGGCATTTATGACCTTCAATAGCACAGTTGCCAAAGAGAGAATGAGAAAACAAAACAGACAACAGGGAGCAGAGGAAACAGTAAGGGGCAGAAGGATAAGCACCATAGAGAATAGGCATTTTCATCTTAAAAGATATGGAAGCAACCTAAGTATCCATCAGTAGATGAATGGATAAAGAAGATGTGGTACATATACACAATGGAATATTATTCAGCCATAAGAAAAAAACAGATCCTACCATTTGCAACAACATGGATGGAGCTAGAGGGTATTATGCTCAGTGGAATAAGCCAGGCAGAGAGAGACAAGTACCAAATGATTTCACTCATATGTGGAGTATAAGAACAAAGGAAAACTGAAGGAACAAAACAGCAGCAGAATCACAGAACCCACGAATGGACTAATAGTTACCAAAGGGAAAGGGACTGGGGAGGATGGGTGGGAAGGGAGGGACAAGGGTAGGGAAAAAGAAAGGGGGCATTACGATTAGCATGCATAGTGTTGGGGGGTATGGGGAGGGCTGTGCAACACAGAGCAGACAAGTAGTGATTTTACAGCATCTTACTATGCTGATGGACAGTGACTGTGAAGGGGTATGTGGGGGGGACTTGGTGAAGGGGGAGCCTAGTAAACATAATGTTCTTCATGTAATTATAGATTAAGGATACCAAAATAAAAAATTAAAACTAATAATAATAATAATAATAATAGTAATGTGGAAAAAAAAAGAAAAATAAAGTAAAGGCAGAGGATGGAGGATTCTTATAGGTCATAAAAAATCAGTGGAAAGGATAAGCCTAAAGGTTGAAGAGATCAAAGAAATAGTTCATGAAGATAAGACCTATGGAATGGAATAAGAGTTCAGGTGCAGGTTAAAACTTGGAAAGGAAAATGGCTTCCAATTTCTTGGAGATAGGAAAAAAGACAGTGTTATTGAAGTTATTGAGTTTTGAAGTAATAATGAAACAAAATTGGAGTAATTCATATCAGTTGTATTTGCTTCATTGAAATTGAAGCTCCATCAGTGGAAAGGAGGGAGAATAGGGTGGTTGGGCATTCAAGGACAATTAGAGAATATTCAGACTAAGGAATGGATGAGGGAATTAACTAGGAATGACAACAGTATTAGCTGGCAGCATCTTGGGCAAAGCTAATGCTGGATCACCTGACTTTATTGTGTTTATTACTAACAGACATATTTACTAACAGATAATTCACATTGAAAATGTATAAGAGTACCGTACTAAAAAATAAATGATCTTTGTATTACTGTATCTTTTTAACTATCAATTTATATATGTGAGTGTGGATGTGTATGTGTGGTAATATATTCTAAGGGTCATGGCAGGAAAAATTTGGCACACTACTCAAATTTGGTAACTGAGGCAAGTTTAATAAAGGTTCACTTACAGAGCTGTTGGCAGGGTAGAGAGAAGTCAAGGAGAATTGGTGAAACACCCCAGGGATGACAACGTAGAACCACAGAGGGGTAGGTTGGCTGAGTGGGTAAGAGAGACTATTGGTGAGATGCAGTGAGATCTGGAGCTTAAGAGACAGCCATTCAGTGGGAGCCAGTCTGTGGCACACAGTGGGACTGGGTGACCAATCTAAGGAAGCCAGTCTCCAGGAAGGCAGGGATGGGCAGAATGGATTTAGAGGGGCCAACAGACAATAAAGAATGAAATACGTTTTTCAGGATTGAAATTCAGCATCCTTGAAGCAGAAACAAAGTACTAGATGGCTGAATTTATCCCGTGTCCTGAATTGGTAGGGGGTGAAGGCGAAAGCAGAAGGATTTCAGTGAGAGACAGGGGGATCTAGACGACTAAGAGATAAGTGAATAACTCAGATCATAGTTCAACAGTGTTCAAGAGACAAGTGTTGAAGTTAGATAAAAACAGCATTTTTTTCTCTATCACTAAATGGAGGGAGTAGCCATAACCTGCTGTATCTGGAAACACTCTCAGTGAATTGGAGAATTGCCAGATTATTTGAAAGAAAAAGTAAAGGTAGCTGTGGTAGGTCATTAAAGCATCCCAGATACAGTACGAGTGAGACTCTGAACATTGTTTGTAGATTCACTCTTTTCTTTGTATGTTTACTTAAATCAAAATGTGTCTTACAATAGAAGTAATGTTTCTTTTTTCTTCTTGCAAAACTTTTTTATATTTATGTTAGCTCTTAAAATCAAAGATACTTTAACATATAGGAAGCATTGTGGTGGAGAAGATATAAAAAAAGAAAAACATGAAAGGCTAAGGTTGACATGGTAATTACTAAAACAAACTTTCAACCAAAATGCTTCTGAATATTCTTTTGGCAGGTGGTTATTGATGCAAATTGAAAGGAAGATGGAGTAAGCAGATTGCCATTTAAAGTTTAATTAAATTAAGTATTAAACATCAGTCCAATTTAGAGTTCTCCATTAGCAGGGGACAAAACTAGGCCATAACCAATGAGAAGAGGAAAAACATTAAGAAGCAGCTTAGCTTGTTTTTTTAATTCATCACTTCTCACCCAAATGAGAGATGAGAAAAAGGAGATAAAAAGTAGTTCCCTAAAGCTTCTCTGGTGGCATCACTGAAATTGCATCAGTTATATTCATGCCATCACCATCCACTGCTATACAGGCTTACCTCATTTAACTGCCCTTTGCTTTATTGCATTTCACAGATACTGTGTTTTTTACAAGTTGAAGGTTTGTGGCAACCCTGCATCAGAACAAGTCGATTGGTGCCATTTTCCCATTAGCATTTGTTTGCTTTGTGTCTCTGTCATACTTTGGTAATTCTGGCCATATTTCAAGCCTTTCCATTATTATTATATTCGTTTATGGTCCTCAGTGGTCAGTAATCTTTGATATTACTATTGTAATTGTTTTGGGGCACCACGAATCACACCCACGTAAGAAGGTGAATTTAATCTATGAACAGTGTGTGCTGACTGCTTCACTGACTAGCCTTCCCTCCCCCACCACCCTCCTTTCTCTGTCTTTGGGCCTCCCTATTCCCTGAGAAACAACAATACTGAAATTAGGCCAGTTAATAACCCTGCACTAGCCTCTAAATGTTCAAATGAAAGGAGTCACACATTTTTAACTTTAAATCAAAATCTAGAAATAATTAAGCTTAGTGAGGAAGACATGTTGAAAGCTGTAATAGGCTGAAACAAGACCTTCTGCACCCAACAGTTCCCAAGTGGTGAATGCAAAAGAAAATTTCTTGAAGGAAATTAAAAGTGCTGCTCTAGTGAGTACATGAATGATAAGAAAGTGAAATAGCCATATTACTGATATGGATAAAATTTGAGTGGTCTGGGGAGATGATTACACCAGCCACAGCCTTCCCTTAAGCCAAAACCTAATCCACAGTAAGGCCCTCACTCCCTTTAATTCTATGAAGGCTGAGAGAGGACAGGGAGCTGTAGAATAAAATTTGAAGCTACCAGAGGCCATTTCATGGAATTAAGGAAAGAATCCATCTCTATAACGTAGAAGTGGAAGAGCTGGTGTAGAAGCTGCAGCAAGTCATCTAGAAGATTTAGCTTAGATCGTTAATGAATATGGCTACAAAAACAACAGATTCTCATTGTGGATGAAACAGCCCTCTATTGGATGAAGATGCCATCTGAGACTTTCATAACTAGAGAGGAGAAGTCAATGCCTGGCTTCAAAGCCTCACAGGACAAGCTGACCCTCTTATTAGGGCATATGCAGCTGATGAATTTAAATTGAAGTCAGTTCTCATTTACCATTCTGAAAATACTAAGGCCCTTAAGAATTATGCTAAATCTACTCTGCCTGTGCTCTGTAAATGGAACAACAAAGCCTGGATGACAGCACATTGGTTTTCAAGATGGTTTACTGAATATATGAAGCCATTGTTCAGACTTACTACACCAAAGAAAAGATTCCTTTCAAGACACTACTCTTCAACAATGCACCTGGTTACGCAAGAGCTCTCATGGATATGTACAATGAATTTAATATTGTTTTCATGCATGCTAACACAAAATCTACTCTGCAAACCACAGATTGAGGAAATAAATTTTTTTTTCTCTTTTTTTTTTTTTTTTTTTTTGAGAGGGCATCTCTCATATTTATTGATCAAATGGTTGTTAACAACAATAAAATTCAGTATAGGGGGGTCAATGCTCAATGTACAATCATTAATCCATCTCAAGCCTAATTCTCGTCAGTCTCCAATCTTCTGAAGCATAACGAACAAGTTCTTACATGGTGAACGAATTCTTACAGAGTGAATAAATTCTTACATGGTGAACAGTACAAGGGCATTCATCACAGAAACTTTCGGTTTTGATCATGCAATATGACCTATAAACCATCAGGTCAAATATGAATATTCATTTGATTTTTGTACTTGATTTATATGTTGATCCCACATTTCTCCTATTATTATTATTATTTTTATTTTTAATAAAATGCTGAAGTGGTAGGTAGATGCAAGATAAAGGTAGAAAACATAGTTTAGTGCTGTAAGAAGGCAAATGTAGATGATCAGATGATCAGGTGTGTGCCTATGGACTAAGTATTAATCCAGGCTAGACAAGGGCAGCAAGACATCCACGGATGCAGAAGATTTCTCTCAAAGCAGGGGGGGTGAGGTTCTGAGCCTCACCTCTGTTGATCCCCAAATTCTCACCTGATGGCCCCCCTGCGACTGTGCCTGTCTTAGGTTGTTCCTCCCTTGAGGAATCTTACCCGTCTCTGGCTAACCAGTCATCTTCCGGGGCCATACAGGGAAATGTAAAGTTGGTAAGTGAGAGAGAAGCCATATTGTTTTCAAAGGTTAGCTTTTTACTTCTTTGCAGATTTATGCCCTGTGGCTTCTATGCCCAGCACTTGTCTCGAGGTATCTTTACCACCTGGAGGAATTATGATACTCGGTAAATTCGATATGAGGCATGAATTCTATTTAAGGTTTGTAATTAGGAAGGAAGAAGAAAAGCTATAGATGTAGCATATGAAGGAAACTTGGGAGGATTGATTATTTCTTTGACATATCTTCTTGTATAGTACCTTAAGTATGTATAGGTTTTAAACTACTAACTAATTTGCACACACATATTAACATAATAGGAATACGGTGACATAAACAAAGCAAATCTATAATTACCAGCCATCTCCAGTGAAGCCAAGAAAACCATTTAGGCACCCTAGGCATTTGTGAAAATTTATCTATGATATGATGGATATTTTCCAACTGTACTTGAACCATCAGACAAATTAAAGCAGCCCATTTCTGGGATCTGTTCACATCCCATATGTTCTTTTAACCATAGATAGTCTATAGTCATGAGATTTTGGGGTGCTACAACTTGCACCCCTCCCAACTCCTGGTTGAGTTCCAACAGTACAGATCCGGTCAAATTCGTTGTCTCACTGTATGCACATGCCAGCCTAGACATCTCCCTCCTCCTTCTTATGGCAAGTCCAGGAGATGGTGGGCTGGATGCAGCCACAACCGCAGCATCGTCCGGATCCCTGTGGAGGCTTTTTGATGATCATCCCCCTGGCATAAGTCCTCCAGAGAGTGCTGATGCCGGAAGCTCCTCCTCATATCGTATCTTAGTTCATTTTCTGGGTATCCAAGCTAGGCCTTGATCTTCTGCGTAGAAACAAACAGACCCTTTGCCCACACTTTGACATGCCCTCTATACCACTGTGCGGAACTCATTGGAGGTCAGCACACAGTAACTGCTTTTTTTTTTTTTTTTTTAATTAAGAGAAAGGAATATTATCAGAAAAGAGTACCTCCATAGCTGATCATCTGACACCCTTTAAGTGATCAACATTAAGGATATTTAAAGCATGCGTTGATCTTTGATTTACCAATAGTTTTATCCTGTTAAGGAGTAATACCCCTTTTCTATCTTTCTTTCTTTTTTTTTAAAAATTTTTAATCTACACTTACCTGAAGAATACTATGTTTACTATGCTCTCCCCTATATCAGGTCCCCCCTAACAACCACATTACGGTTACTGTCCATCAGCTTAGCAAAATGTGGTAGAGTCACTACTTGTCCTCTCTGTGTTGTGCAGCCCACCCTCCCCTTTCTCCCTCCCCCCCATGCATGCTAATCTTAATACCCCCCTTCTTCTTCCCCCCCCTTATCCCTCCCTGCCCACCCATCCTCCCCAGTTCCTTTCCCTTTGGTACCTGTTAGTCCATTTTTGGGTTCTGTAATTCTGCTGCTGTTTTGTTCCTTCAGTTTTTCCTTTGTTCCTATACTCCTCAGATGAGTGAAATCATTTGGTATTTCTCTTTCTCCGCTTGGCTTATTTCACTGAGCATAATACTCTCCAGCTCCATCCATGTTGCTGCAAATGGTTGGATTTTTCCACTTCTTATGGCTGAGTAGTATTCCATTGTGTATATGTACCACATCTTCTTTATCCATTCATCTACAGATGGACATTTAGGTTGCTTCCAATTCTTGGCTATTGTAAGTAGTGCTGCGATAAACATAGGAGTGCATCTGTCTTTCTCAAACTTGATTGCTGCGTTCTTAGGGTAAATTCCTAGGAGTGGAATTCCTGGGTCAAATGGTAGGTCTGTTTTGAGCATTTTGATGCACCTCCATACTGCTTTCCACAATGGTTGAACTAATTTACATTCCCACCAGCAGTGTAGGAGGGTTCCCCTTTCTCCACAGCCTCGCCAACATTTGTTGTTGTTTGTCTTTTGGATGGCAGCTATCCTTACTGGTGTGAGGTGATACCTCATTGTAGTTTTAATTTGCATTTCTCTGATAATTAGCGATGTGGAGCATCTTTTCATGTGTCTCTTGGCCATCTGTATTTCTTTTTTGGAGAACTGTCTGTTCAGTTCCTCTGCCCATTTTTTAATTGGGTTATTTGTTTTTTGTTTGTTGAGGCGTGTGAGCTCTTTATATATTCTGGACGTCAAGCCTTTATCAGATCTGTCATTTTCAAATATATTCTCCCATACTGTAGGGTTCCTTTTTGTTCTATTGATGGTGTCTTTCGCTGTACAGAAGCTTTTCAGCTTAATGTAGTCCCACTTGCTCATTTTTGCTGTTGTTTTCCTTGCCCGGGGAGATATGTTCAAGAAGAGATCACTCATGTTTATGTCTAAGAGGTTTTTGCCTATGTTTTTTTCCAAGAGTTTAATGGTTTCGTGACTTACATTCAGGTCTTTGATCCATTTTGAGTTTACCTTTGTATATGGGGTTAGACAATGGTCCAGTTTCATTCTCCTACATGTAGCTGTCCAGTTTTGCCAGCACCATCTGTTGAAGAGACTGTCATTTTGCCATTGTATGTCCATGGCTCCTTTATCAAATATTAATTGACCATATATGTTTGGGTTAATTTCTGGGGTCTCTAATCTGTTCCACTGGTCTGTGGCTCTGTTCTTGTGCCAGTACCAAATTGTCTTGATTACTATGGCTTTGTAGTAGAGCTTGAAGTTGGGGAGTGAGATCCCCCCTACTTTATTCTTCTTTTTCAGGATTGCTTTGGCTATTCGGGGTCTTTGGTGTTTCCATATGAATTTTTGAATTATTTGTTCCAATTCATTGAAGAATGTTGCTGGTAATTTGAGAGGGATTGCATCAAATTTGTATATTGCTTTCGGCAGGATGGCCATTTTGACGATATTAATTCTTCCTAGCCATGAGCATGGGATGAGTTTCCATTTATTAGTGTCCCCTTTAATTTCTCTTAAGAGTGACTTGTAGTTTTCAGAGTATAAGTCTTTCACTTCCTTGGTTAGGTTTATTCCTAGGTATTTTATTCTTTTTGATGCAATGGTGAATGGAATTGTTTTCCTGATTTCTCTTTCTATTGATTCGTTGTTAGTGTATAGGAAAGCTACAGATTTCTGTGTGTTGATTTTGTATCCTGCAACTTTGCTGTATTCCGATATCAGTTCTAGTAGTTTTGGAGTGGAGTCTTTAGGGTTTTTTATGTACAGTATCATATCATCTGCAAATAGTGACAGTTTAACTTCTTCTTTACCAATCTGGATTCCTTGTATTTCTTTGTTTTGTGTGATTGCCGTGGCTAGGACCTCCAGTACTATGTTAAATAACAGTGGGGAGAGTGGGCATCCCTGTCTGGTTCCCGATCTCAGTGGAAATGCTTTCAGCTTCTCACTGTTCAGTATAATGCTGGCTGTGGGTTTATCATATATGGCCTTTATTATGTTGAGGTACTTGCCCTCTATTCCCATTTTGCTGAGAGTTTTTATCATGAATGGATGTTGAATTTTGTCAAATGCTTTTTCAGCATCTATGGAGATGATCATGTGGTTTTTGTCTTTCTTTTTGTTGATGTGGTGGATGATGTTGATGGATTTTCGAATGTTGTACCATCCTTGCATCCCTGGGATGAACCCCACTTGGTCATGGTGTATGATCCTTTTGATATACTGTTGAATTCTGTTTGCTAATATTTTATTGAGTATTTTTGCATCTACATTCATCAGGGATATTGGTCTGTAATTTTCTTTTTTGGTGGGGTCTTTTCCTGGTTTTGGTATTAGGGTGATGTTGGCTTCATAGAATGAGTTTGGGAGTATTCCCTCTTCTTCTATTTTGTGGAACACTTTAAGGAGAATGGGTATTATGTCTTCTCTGTGTGTCTGATAAAATTCCGAGGTAAATCCGTCCGGCCCCGGGGTTTTGTTCTTGGGTAGTTTTTTGATTACTGTTTCAATTTCTTTGCTTGTAATTGGTTTGTTTAACTTTTGCGTTTCTTCCTTGGTCAGTCTTGGGAGGTTGTATTTTTCTAGGAAGTTGTCCATTTCTTCTAGGTTTTCCAGCTTGTTGGCATATAGGTTTTCATAGTAGTCTTTAATAATTCTTTGTATTTCTGTGGAGTCTGTCGTGATTTTTCCATTCTCATTTCTGATTATGTTGATTTGTGTTGACTCTCTTTTTCTCTTAATAAGTTGGGCTAGAGGCTTATCTATTTTGTTTATTTTCTCAAAGAACCAGCTCTTGGTTTCGTTGATTTTTGCTATTGTTTTATTCTTCTCAATTTTGTTTATTTCTTCTCTGATCTTTATTATGTCCCTCCTTCTGCTGACTTTAGGCCTCATTTGTTCTTCTTTTTCCAGTTTTAATAATTGTGATGTTAGACTATTCATTTGGGATTGTTCTTCCTTCTTCAAGTGTGCCTGGATTGCTATATACTTTCCTCTTAAGACTGCTTTCGCTGCATCCCACAGAAGTTGGGGCTTAGTGTTGTTGTTGTCATTTGTTTCTATATATTCCTTGATCTCTATTTTGATTTGTTCATTGATCCATTGATTATTTAGTAGCATGTTGTTAAGCCTCCATGTGTTTGTGAGCCTTTTTGTTTTCTTTGTAGAATTTATTTCTACTTTCATACCTTTGTGGTCTGAAAAATTGGTTGGTAGAATTTCAATATTGTGGAATTTACTGAGGCTCTTTTTGTGAGCTAGTATGTGGTCTATTCTGGAGAATGTTCCATGTGCACTTGAGAAGAATGTATATCCTGTTGCTTTTGGATGTAAAGTTCTATAGATGTCTATTAGGTCCATCTGTTCTAGTGTGTTGTTCAGTGCCTGTGTGTCTTTACTTATTTTCTGCCCGGTGGATCTATCCTTTGGGGTGAGTGGTGTGTTGAAGTCTCCTACAATGAATGCATTGCAGTCTATTTCCCTCTTTAGTTCTGTTAGTATTTGCTTCACATATGCTGGTGCTCCTGTATTGGGTGCATATATATTTAGAATGGTTATATCCTCTTGTTGGACTAAGCCCTTTATCATTATGTAGTGGCCTTCTTTATCTCTTGTTACTTTCTTTGTTTTGAAGTCTATTTTGTCTGATATTAGTACTGCAACCCCTGCTTTCTTCTCACTGTTGTTTGCCTGAAATATGTTTTTCCATCCCTTGACTTTTAGTCTATGCTTATCTTTGGGTTTAAGGTGAGTTTCTTGTAAGCAGCATATAGATGGGTCTTGCTTTTTTATCCATTCTATTACTCTATGTCTTTTGATTGGTGCATTAAGTCCATTTACATTTAGGGTGACTATTGAAAGATATGTACTTATTGCCATTGCAGGCTTTAGATTCGTGGTTACCAAAGGTTCAAGGTTAGCTTCTTTAGTATCTTACTGCCTAACTTAGCTCGCTTATTGAGCTGTTATATACACTGTCTGGAGATTGTTTTCTTCTCTCCCTTCTTATTCCTCCTCCTCCATTCTTCATATGTTGTGTGTTTTGTTCTGTGCTCTTTTTAGGGGTGCTCCCATCTAGAGCAGTCCCTGTAGGATGCCCTGTAGAGGTGGTTTGTGGGAAGCAAATTCCCTCAGCTTTTGCTTGTCTGGGAATAGTTTGATCCCACCATCATATTTAAATGATAGTCGTGCTGGATACAGTATCCTTGGTTCAAGGCCCTTCTGTTTCATTGCATTAAGTATATCATGCCATTCTCTTCTGGCCTGTAGGGTTTCTGTTGAGAAGTCTGATGTTAGCCTGATTGGTTTTCCTTTATAGGTGACCTTTTTCTCTCTAGCTGCCTTTAAAACTCTTTCCTTGTCCTTGATCCTTGCCATTTTAATTATTATGTGTCTTGGTGTTGTCCTCCTTGGATCCTTTCTGTTGGGGGTTCTGTATAATTCCATGGTCTGTTCGATTATTTCCTCCCCCAGTTTGGGGAAGTTTTCAGCAATTATTTCTTCAAAGACACTTTCTATCCCTTTTCCTCTTTCTTCCTCTTCTGGTATCCCTATAATACGAATGTTTTTCCTTTTGTATTGGTCACATATTTCTCTTAGTGTTGTTTCATTCCTGGAGATCCTTTTATCTCTCTCTATGTCAGCTTCTATACGTTCCTGTTCTCTGGCTTCTATTCCTTCAATGGCCTCTTGCATCTTATCCATTCTGCTTATAAATCCTTCCAGGGATTGTTTCACTTCTGTGATCTCTTTCCTGACATCTGTGATCTCCTTCCGGACTTCATCCCACTGCTCTTGCATTTTTCTCTGCATCTCATCCCATTGCTCTTGCATTTTTTTCTGCATCTCTGTCAGCATGTTCATGATTTTTATTTTGAATTCTTTTTCAGGAAGACTAGTTAGGTCTGTCTCCTTCTCAGGTGTTGTCTCTGTGATCTTTGTCTGCCTGTAGTTTTGCCTTTTCATGGTGATAGAGATAGTTTGCAGAGCTGGTACAAGTGACCGCTGGAAGAGCTTCCCTTCTTGTTGGTTTGTAGCCTTTTCCCCCTTCACAAGGCGCTGGGTTCTTGCAGGTGTGGATGTGGTCTGGATGTTGTCCTGTGTCCTGTGGTCTCTATTTTAGGAAGATTTTTCTTTGTTATATTTTCATAGCTCTATGTGTTTTTGGGAGGAGATTTCCACTGCTCTACTCACGCCGCCATCTTGGCTCCGCCCCGGAAATAAATTTACTTTCAAGTCTTACTACTTAATAAATATATTTTGTAAGCTTATAGCTGCCTTTGATAGTGATCCCTTTGATGGATATGGGCAGAGTAAATTGGAAACCTTTGCGAAAAGATTCACCATTTTAGATGCCAATTAAGAAGATCTGTGATTCATGGGAAGAGAGCCAAGTATCAACATTCACAGGAATTTGGAAGAAGTTGATTCCAGCCCTCATGGATGACTTTGAGGGGTTCAAGACTTCAGTGGACAAAGTAACTTCAGCTGTGGTGGAAACATCAAGAGAACCAGAATTAGAAGTGGAGCCTGAAGATGTGACTGAATTACTGCCTTCGCATGACACAACCTGAACTGATAGGGAGCTGCATCTTATGAATGAGCAAAGAATGTGGTTTCTTGAGATGGAATCTACTCCTGGTTAAGATTCTGTGATGACTGTTGAAATAGCAACAACAATTGAGAATATTAATAAGCTTACTTGACAAAGCATCACAAAGTTTGAGAGAATTAATCCAATTTGAAACAAGCTCTACTAGATACCTAACAGCATCCTGCGCTACAGAGAAATCATTCATGAAAGGGGTCAGTTCATGTGGCAAACACTGTTGTTTTATTTTGAGAAATTGCCACAGCCTCCCTAACCTTTAGCAGCCCTGATCAGGCAGCAGCTATGAATAGGCTAGACCCTCCACCATCAAAAGATGATGACTTCCTGAACCATCAGGTGATGGTTAGCATCTTTTGAAGTGATTTTAATTAAGGTATGTACATTGTTTTGTAGACATAATGTTACTGCACACTTACTAGACTATGGCATAGTGTAAACATAACTTTTATATGCATTGGGAAAGCAAAAATTCATTGGCTTGCTTTATTGTGATACATGCTATATTACAGTGGTCTAAAATTGAATCTGCAATATTTCTGAGGTATGCCTGTAATATCCATACAACACAACCCCATAGTTATCAGGAAATTCCACACTACTTAGCCATGCAGCTATTAGAAATTCAAAGAAATCTTGCTTAAGGAAATTAATGCATATTAACCTTGGAATCAGTATATTTGCTCAAAAAACCTTGCTTTCAAACCTATTGAGAATTCTGGAGTAGACATCATTGTTATAGTCCCTGTGCTTAATCAGGTTTCCTTCTCCCATTCCAAATACCAGGAAACTATCTGATTTTGTGGTTGCCTTACATAAAGTCTGTTTTAGTCCATACAATATGAGCATTCTGTAAGAGACCTTAAGAAGACTTAGAAGTTATCTGTGCCAATCTCTACAACCCAAAGTTTAAGCGATTTATGTGAAATGAAAATATATTGAGTATCATTATAAACACTGCTTTGTGCAAGACACTAGGGTTAAGTGATAAAACAGTCTCTCCCCATCAGGGAATTTATATTCTGTTTTTAGAAGCAGTTACATAAATAAACAAATGTCACACAGCATACCACATGCTATAATTCCAGCAGAGTTCAAAGTAAGCCAGAAAGGTAACAATTCAGGCATTCCTCACTCTATAAAGGAAAACCTGCAGAAGCTTCTTAAATGAGATGACACAAATTGAGTCACAAAGAACTGCAGCAAAGTATGGTTTTTAGTCTCTATTTGATTCTAACCTCAGGTTTAGAGTGTCATATATGCATTTCTGTGTACTGATAAAAAAATATTTTTTTTCAATTCAGGTATCATTCATATACAATCTTGTGAAGGTTTCACATGAGCAACATTGTGGTTACAACATTCACCCATATTATCAAGGCCCCCATACCTGCCCCATTGCAGTCACTGTCCATCAGCATAGTAAGATGTATAGAGTCACTACTTGTCTTCTCCATGCTATACGGACTTCAACGTTCCAACCTACATTATGTGTGCTAATCATAATGCTCCTCAATCCTCTTCTCCCTCCTTCCCCACCTGCCCTTCCCAAACCCTTCCCTTTGGAAACCACTAGTCCCTTCTTGGGATCTGTGAGTCTTCTGCTGTTTTGTTCCTTCAGTTTTGCTTTGTTATACTCCACAATGAGTGAAATCATTTGGTTCTTGTCTTTCTCCACCTATTTCACTAAGCATAATACCCTCTAGCTCCACCCATGATGTTAAAAATGGTAGGCTTTGTTTTCTTCTTATGGCTGAATAGTATTCCATTGTGTATATGTACCACATCTTCCTTATTCATTCTTCTACTTAGGGGCACTTAGGTTGCTTCCATATCTTGGCTAATGTAAATAGTGCTGTGATAAACATAGGGGTGCATTTGTCTTTTTTGAATCAGGTATCTTGTTTTCTTTGAGAAAATTTCTACAAAGGGAATTGCTAGGTCAAATGGTATTTCTATTTTTAGTTTTTTGAGGAACCTCCATACTGGTTTCCACAATGGTTGAACTAATTTACATTCCAACCAGTGGAGTAGGAGGGTCCCCTTTCCCCGCATCCTCGCCAGCATTTGTTGTTGCTTGTCTTTTGGACATTGGCCATCCTAACTGGTGTGAGGTAATATCTCATTGTGGTTTTAATTTGCATTTCCCTGATAATTAGCAATGTGGAGCATCTTTTCATGTGCTTCTTGGCCATCTAAATTTCTTCTTTGGAGAAGTGTCTGTTCAGATCTTCTGCCCATATTTTAATATGGGCTATTTGTTTTTTGGGTGTGTGAGTTCTTTATATACTTTAGTTGTTAACCCCTTATCAGATAATCATTTATGAATATACTCTCCCATACTGTAGGATGCCTTTTTGTTCTGCTGGTGGTGACCTTTGTTGTACAGAAGCTTTTTAGTTTGATATATAGTCCCATTTATTCACTTTGCTTTTGATTCCATTGCAAAGAGATGTGTTCAGGAAGAAGTTGCTCATGTTTATATTCAAGAGATTTTTGCCTATGTGTTCTTCTAAGAGTTTTATGGTTTCATGATTTATATTTAGGTCTTTTATCAATTTCATGTTTACTTTTGTGTATGGAGTTAGACAATAATCCAGTTTCATTCTCTTACATGCAGCTGTCCAGTTTTTCCAGTTCTTGAAGAGGCTGTCATCTCCCCACTGTACATCCATGGCTGCTTTATCATATATTAATTGACCACATATGTATGGATTTATATCAGAGCTCTCTATTCTGTTCCATTGGTCTATGGGTCTGTTCTTGTGCCAGTACCAAATTGTTTTGATTACTGTAGCTCTCTAGTAGAGCTTGAAGTTGAGGGGTGTAACCTCCCAGCTTTATTCTTCCTTCTAAGGTTTGCTTTAGCTATTTGGGGTCTTTTGTGGTACCATATGAATTTTAGGACTATTAGTTCTAGTTTGTTGACGAATACTGTCAGTATTTTGATAGGGATTCCATTGAATCTGTAGATTGTCTTAGGCAGGATAGCCATTTTGACAATATCAATTCTTCCTATCCATGAGCATGGCAAGTATTTCCAATTACTGGTGTCTTCATAAATTTCTATCTCAAGTGTCTTGTAGTTTCCAGGGTATAGATCATTCACCTCCTTGGTTAGGTTTATTCCTGGGTATTTTATTCTTATTGATGCAATTGTGAATGGAATTGTTCTCCTGATTTCTCTTTCTGCTTGTTCACCATTAGTGCATAGAAATGAAACAGATTTCTGTGTATTAATTTTGTACCCTGTAACTTTACTGAATTCAGACATTAGATCTAGGAGTTTTGGGCTGGATTCTCTAGGTTTTTTATGTACAATATCATGTCATCTGTAACCAGGGACAGTTTAACTTCTTCCTTACCAACCTGGATGCCTTTTATTTCTTTGTGTTGTCTGACTGCTGTGGTGAGGACCTCCAGAACTATGTGGAATAAAAGTGGGAAGAGTGGGCATCCTTGCCTTGTTCCTGGTCTTAATGGAAAAACTTTCAGCTTTTTGCTGTTCAGTATGATTTTGGCTGTGAGTTTCTCATATATGGCCTTTATTATATTGAGGTACCTGCTCTCTGAACCCATTTTGTTGAGTGTTTTTATCATGAATGTATGTTGAATTTTGTCAAATGCTTTTTCAGCATCTATAGAGATGTTCATGTGATTTTGGCATTCTTTTTGTTGATATGGTATATGATGTTGATGGATTTTCAAATATTGTACTATCCTTGCATCCCTGGAATAAATCCTACTTGATCATGATGGATGATCATTTTGATGTATTTTTTAACTACGTTTGCTAATATTTTGTTGAGTATACTTGCATCTATGTTCATCAGGGATATTGGTCTGTAATTTTCTATTTTTGTGGTGTCTTTGCCTGGTTTTGGTATTAAAGTGATGCTGGCCTCAGAGAGTGAGTTTGGAAGTATTCCATCCTCTTCTACTTTTTGGAAAACTTTAAGGAGGATGGGTATTAGGTCTTCTCTAAATGTTTGATAAAATTCAGCAGTGAAGCCATCTGGTACAGAGGTTTTGTTCTTAGGTAGTTTTTGATTATTAATTCAATTTCATTGCTGGTAAGTGGTCTGTTCAGATTTTCTGTTTCTTTCTGGGTTAGTCATGAAAGGTTGTGTTTTTCTAGAAAGTTTTGCATTTCTTCTAGGTTATCCAGTTTTTAGCTTAAAATGTTTTATGTTATTTTCTAATACTTCTTTGTATTTCCATGGTGTCCATAGTGATTTTTCCTTTCTCATTTCTGATTCTGTTGTATGTGTACACTCTCTTTTCTTCCTGATAAGTTTAGCTAGGGGTTTATCTAATTAGTTTATTTTCTCAAAGAACCAACTCCTGATTTCATTGATTCTTTCTATTGTTTTATTCTTCTCATTTTTATTTATTTCTGCTCTGATCTTTATTATGTTGCTCATTCTACTGACTTTGGGCCTCATTTCTTCTTTTTTTTCTAGTTTGATTAATTGTGAGTTTAGACTGTTCATTTAGGATTGTTTTTCCTGAGGTAAACCTGTATTGCAGTATACTTTTCTCTTAGAACTTCTTTTGCTGCATCCCACAGGTCTTGGGTATTCAGTTGTTGTTTTCATTTGTCTCCATATATTGCTTGATCTCTGTTTTTATTTGGCATTGATGCATTGATTATTTTGGAGCATGTTGTTAAGCCTCTGTGTGTTTGTGGGCTTTTTTGTTTTCTATGCATAATTTATTTCTAATTTCATACCTTTGTGATTTGAGAAGCTGTTTTGTGCAATTTCAGTCCTTCTGTATTTACTGAGGCTCTTTTTCTGGCCTTGTATGTGATCTTTTCTGGAAAATGTTCCATGTGCACTTGAGAAGAATGTGTATTCTGCTGCTTTTGGGTGGAATGTTCTATAGATGTCTTTTAGGTCCAACTGTTCTGATATGTTCTTCAGTGCCTCTCTCTTCTTACTTATTTTCTGTCTGGTTGATCTGTTCTTTGGAGAGAGTGGTATGTTGAAGTCTCCTAAAATGAATACATTGCATTCTATTTCCCCCTTTACTTCTGTTATATTTGTTTCACATATTTACTTGCTTTTATGTTGGGTGCATAGATATTTATCATAGTTATATCCTCTTGTTGGGCTTACTTCTTTATCATAATATAATGTCCTCCTCCTTTATCTCTTGTTACATTTCTGTTTTGAATCTGATTTCTCTGATATAAGTACTGCAACTCCTGCTTTTTTCTCCCTATTATTTTCATGAAATATATATTTAAATCCTTTGACTTTTATTCTATGTATGTCCTTGGGTTTGAAATGAGTCTCTATAGGCAGCATATAGCTGGGTCTAGTTTTTTTATTCATTCAGTGACTCTTCATCTTTTGATTGGTGTATTCTGTCCATTTATATTTAGGGTGATTTTCGATAGATATGTACTTACTGCCATTGCAGGCTTTAGATTCATGGTTACCAAAGGTTCAAGACCAGCTTCTTTACTGTCTAACAGTCTTACTTAATTTGCTTACTGTGCTATTTCAAACACAGTCTAAAGGTTCTTCTTTTTTCCCTCCCTTCCCTTTCTTCCTCCTTCTCTCTTTATATATTAGGTGTCATATTCTGTACTCTTTGTGTAACCCTTGAATATCTTTGTGGGTAGTTGATTTAATTTTGCATTTTATTAGTAATTAATTGGTCTACTTCCTTTACTGTGGTTTTATTTTCTCTGGTGACAGCTATTTAGCCTTAGGAGCACTTCCATCCATAGCAGTCCCTCCAAAATATACTAGAGAGACAGTTTGTGGGAGGTAAATTCCCTCAACTTTTCTTATCTGGAAATCATTTAATCCCTGCTTCAAATTGAAATGATAATCATCCTGGATAGAGTGTTCTTGGTCAGAGGCCCTTCTGCTTCATTGCTTTAAATATATCATGCTGCTTCCTTCTGGCCTGCAATGTTTCTGCTAAGCAGTCTGATGGGCTTTCCTTTGTACGTGAACTTTTTTCTCTCTCTGGCTCTTTTTAATACTCTCCTCTTGTCCTTGATCTTTGCCATTTTAATTTTTATATGTCTTGGTGTTGTCTTCCTAGGGTCCCTTGTGTTGGGAAATCTATATACTTCCATGACCTGAGAGATTCTTTCCTTCCCCAGATAGAGGAGGTTTTCAGCAATTATTTCCTCAAGGAGACTTTCTATCCCCTTTTATCTCTCTTCTTCTGGTATCCCTGTGATGCAAATATTGTTCCATTTGGATTGGTCTCACAGTTCCCTTATTTTTCTTTCATTCCCAGAGAGCTCTTTTTCTCTCTGTTCCTCAGCTTCTATCTCATTTAATGTCTCCTCTGTGTCATCTAATCTGCTTTTAAATCCCTCTTTGTATATTTCATTTCAGATACTGCATTTTTGAAGGTTTCTATTTCTTTCTTGGAGTCCTCCCTGAGATCTTGAATATTTTTTCTGTAGGTCCATGAACATGTTTATGATTTTTATTTTGAAATCTTATTAAGAAGATTGGTTATTTCAGTTTCACTTGGCCCTCTTTCTGGTGTTTGAAGGAATCTGGTTTTTCCAAGATTGTTTTGCCATTTCATATTTCTAGTGATTAGTGTTGAATAATAAGTTTGTGTAGACAGCACCCTCTGGTGCCCAGAAGCTCTACTCTCTGGAGCTGCCTAGCACCTGGAGCGATGGCAGGGGTCACAGCCGAGTGACACTGGTGCCTGCTGAGAGGAAAGAGCTCTTTCCTGCTTCCCAGGTGCAGTGCCTACCTCCACTGCCTGGTCCAGTGGGTGGAGCACACAGGGAGGAGGCTCTGTGTTTCACCCCTGTAGGTGCCATAGACAGGGCCACCCTCTGGCTAGCCTGGCACATTGGTGGGGGCAGCAGGTATGCAGATTGGTGCCTGCTGGGAGGAAGGAGTAGCAGGCTGCATATGTAGTGGGATGCCTTGGTGCTGGGTTGCAACCAGAGGGATGGAGCATCTGAAGCTCCTGAAAGTTTCCAACCTGCTGGCTGAATGTGCCAAGCTGATTTTGTCCACCTGTCCTTTCCCCTGAGCAGAAAGCTCCTTGTAATCTGTGTCCTTTTAACACCTCTCTCACTGTTGGAGAGTCTTTCAAAGTGCTCACCTTTCTTTTATTTTGGAGTGGCTGGTTGTGGATACTTGTTCTCCACAAATGGCTGTAATCTCAGTCTCTCTGCGTATTCTGCCTGTCTTTGTTTTCCAACCTCTGTAATTTCCAGAGCACCATGTAATATGGGTTTGTGCTCCTGAAGCAGACCTCTATGGCTGGGTGTTTAGCAGTCCTGGGCTTCTACTCCCTCCCTGCTTCATTTTTCCTCCTCCCGCCTGTGAGCTGGGGTGACAGGAAGGGCTTGGTTCCTGCTGGATCATGCTTTGCTACTTTATCCTTTTCTCTTTTCTCTAGATGTAGGCAGTCTTTTGCAGTCTTCATGTCACTCTTTCAGGATTAGTTGTATTTTCTCTATTTTCATGTGTTATACATGGTTTTTGGAGGAGGTTTCTGCCTCACTTCTCATGCTGCCATCTTTTCCCCCAGAAGTCCTGTAAAATTTCTAATCCAGAATTTTTTAAATAAATTGGTCAGAGAATTGCTTCAAAAGCATTTTTAGTATAAGTAACCACACCTACACACAGGTCTACTAATAGCAGAAAATGGAGACCTCCTCAGGAACTCTGAAATAAAAATTGATTTTATTAAATTATATTTAACATACATGATTTGGAAACTTATGTGCAAAAATCCTATATTACAAATGTGTGAATGTGTTTAAAGAGCACAACCCCAGGGTACTTTATATTTGAACAAAGGAGATGTACACACACAGGAATAAAGTCTGTATCTGAAAAAGTCTGTGATAGCAGTTATGTGCAGGTTCAAAAGAGTTATAATCTCATGATGGAAAGAGCAAGAATTTTATCAAGAATTTCAAAAGTTTCTTAGAGAAAGTGAGGATTTCTATTCATGTAGCTTGAGTTGTTTACTCAAGAATAGTGACAGAATTGTCCCAATGATGGACTGAACTGATCACAACAGTCCAGGACCAACTTAGAAAAGATTATACTTTTTGTAAATTGAGCATCATGGCCATGTGTGCAGTCTGTAAGAAATGCAGTAATGTGATGCTCCCAAGCTAGAATCAGTTATGACCTTGATCTCAGTGTCTCATGGAATCTCTACACTATGATGCCAACCTACAACAGTGATTCCCAACCAGTTGCAGGGAAGGAGTAAAGATACAGCCAGGTTTCTGTGAATTGCACATAATTGGCAAATTATTTATTTAGAAACCTCAGCTAATTTTATGCAACCAAAGTGCATGTATAGGTGTAGCTCCAGGGAGAAGGGTGTTCCTGGCCTGGGATTAATCCCCTAAGAAACTGGTGAAACCAAAATAGATCAAGGGAAAGAAGAGGTTGGGAGAAACTGTTTTTATTGCTCACAGCTTGCTCAGATTTACTGGCCAGCCTTGGCACTGTCCATCCCCTCTGTCAGTGGTTCTTGCTTTGCCACACAGCAATCTCCTTACTTCCCACCTGCCCCTTCCTGGAGGACTCCAATGTCAGGCCCTTGGTGACTGGCAGACACCAGACCAATTACATACCAGGAATGGAGGGGAAGAGAGAATGGTTATTTTCCCTCCACTCCTTGCCCTAGCTGGACAGGAGGCTCTGCAGTGGTAAACACCTATTGATATGTAGATGGACTAAGTCCAGGTGGGAGATTCTGGAAGTTCTGTCATTTACCCAACATTCTGCCAGTAGAAATGATCTTTTTTCAAGCAGATACCAAGTGAAGGGGAAAAAAAAGTTGAAGATGTCTGATACCAATTGATTAACTAAAGAAAGTTTGAGGCATATCCAAGATTTAGCTCCTGTGGAAGCCTAGTGACTGTCTTTGGCAGGAGGAAGCCTCCTATTCTTAGCAGATTTACAAGTTCAAGCACTGAGGTCCATATGACACCACAGGAACTTCAAAACTTTCTAGTACCCTCAGCTGTAAAATGGGACCAATTGGCCTGTCAAACCTTGTAGGGTAGATTAAAAATGATTTAGCAGAGTGATTTTTAAAAACAGCAAAAAGAAAGTGCCATATAAATGCTAAATCATCATATTAAATTTCTAGATACTATAGCAAGTTGCACTAGATAAATACTAAATAGATTAGGTCCTATTTGATTTGCATTTAATGTCAAGAAAATAGAGTTTTTGGAGTAATTTTGATTTTATACACTGTAGCTTCTGAAAAGCCATAAATCTTATTTGTGTTTCTAAGGCTCTGTGAAACTCTTGATTGAAATGAAATGTATTATCTGGTTTCTGTGTTGATTTTGCTTGAGAAAAGAAAGCATGAGTAGATTCTCTGGGTTACAAGAGTATATGGGATATACTTGCACTTTTTCTGATGCAAAATTTCAGTGCATGTTTCCACGAGAAATGAAATTGTGCGTTCTTATAAAACTTAGGGTAGCTTTTTCATATTTGGGATGAAAATACACAATTGTAAAAAAGTATGAACTAAATTACATTACTAAATGTTGTACACTGGATCTAGTTTACTATTATGGAGACAGTGAACATGTGTTTGAGTGCAAGACTCTCAAATGTACATAATCTACAGTTGTGGAGAAATTCATAGGCAGTTTGTGAATTTCCTTTGTATATATTTTTGAAGTAAGCACTAAACTTAGTTGTTACATAAAGAACAGTTACCCTGGAGAGTCACCTGTAACTACTCTGGGTTAAAGAGAAATGAGATTTTATTGTACTTAGCTCTTACAATACAGGATTGGTTTGTTTCTGTAGCATAATCCGACCTATACTGACTAATACATTATAATTAAAGAATTTTTTTCTGATCATTAGAACAAGATGAAATCAACAGATTCTAATTATTTTCTAAATAAGGCATGCAGTTTTTGTCTTGTATCATTCAAGATTTAAACAATGAAAGAAACATGAAAGTCCGTAAATTTCTTCCAATTAATGTACTCTTTAAAAGAAATCATGCTTGCTTATTTCTTTGCATTTCTATAAAAAGGTCCCCAGTGCCTTTCTAAGCCCCAAATTTCAAATAGTGGCTTGGATAGAATTATAGGGATTGCTGTGAATCATGGCCAATTCTGCCATTCACCTCCATTATCTGAGAAAAATGTCATCATTGTGCTCACAAGCCATGTGAGAATTGAGAAATCCCACCTTCCGGCAGTGAACTTGGGCAGGACCGGCTTCAAGAGGGTGTCAACTGTGTCAAGACACAGGAATCTGTACTTAGAATAGTCCCATGGAAGGTGTAATGCTCAGCCATCAGCATTTTAAAATGATAATAGTTTACAAACAAAAGGTCCTGCATTTATAGTTTTCTCTGGGACCAAAAAATTATGTAGCTAGTTCTAATATGGGATCTATTTTGAATTGTTTGATTTTGCATTTTCTAGGGAATCTAGGACATATTAAACTCTTTGACAGATCTCTGCCTCTTGGTGTCCAGAAATTAGGGTCTCATTTGGATATCAGGATACAAATTATACTCCAGAGAGAGTAGGGACCTCTCATTTGATAGGTATGTTATAAACCCACTTCCTTATTGGCATATCCAACCTCAAAGGGAGCAAAAGGAATAAAATCTGTTCTGCTTTTGGAATATCCAGTCCTAAAAAAATAGGTCCTATGTTTCTTGAGGACCCCAGTATTATGTGATTTATTTAAGTCCTGTAGTTAGAGAGTCTGGAGTCACTCCCTGCTGTTCTCCCTGTACTCAAGCTGCCAACTCAGAAGCCTCATACTAGAGACCACTTATAAAAGCCATAATCAGTGAAGCTAATTGTAAAATAATAAGGGGAATTTAAAAAAATCATTATTACATGAGAAAATAAGTTAACCAAAGCAATTGTTCCTTCATTGTTTCCAACACCATAGAGTTTGTGCTAACTTTTTAGCCTCAAAATCATGTATTCACTGTACCAAGTAGTTTCTTCAATTAAATAGATGTTCTGCCTTGGTTGCAATTGGGCATTAAATTTCGTTTTGAACCATATTCATGATGATCTCTCCACATCTGATTTATGCTTCTCCTTCCCTCCTCTCTTTCCTTTTCCTACCCAACATGGAATGCTTTGCATTTCATGTGAATATTTTGTCTCCCTCACTAGACAATAAAAACATCAAAGACAATAGTATTTCACCCTAAATATTCCCAGTTCACTGCACAGACTAGGCAGTCAAAGAGTATTTGATTGAATGAATCTTCCCATTTTCAACTCTTTGAGTTAATAGGCAGTGAAAGAAATCTATGAAATTTTTAACAGCTAAATGATATGACTCTGTTACCAAGTCTTCCTTCCATTGCTTTTTATGTATATGCCATAAATTTGTGATTAAGGATAAATCTTACTGGGTTAAAAAAAATAAACTTAATCACTTTAAAGAGAGAGGAAGAAACAACTTCAGGGAAAAGAACAAAGGACAGCTATCTGCCAATTAACAAGCCCTGGGAGAATATTTAAGGAATGAACAACTGAACAAAAAGTGTTGCATTGACTTGTGAACACATATAATATACCATAAGGCAGAGACATTGCTAAATTTTTTATATGTATTATCTCAATTAATTCTTAGAACAACTCTAAGAAAGAGCTAATAAAATTATCATAATCTTAAAAATGAAGAAAATGATATACAAAGATGTTCAGTAATTTGCCTGAGGTTACCTAACTATAACTAGTAGAGGTAAGATTTAAAGCTGGGCAGATAAACTCCACAATCTGCAGTCTTAACCATTAGGCAATACTATTTAGGGTAGGTTTCATTGTTATCAAAATATTCACTGTCCTTCCCTACCTGTAGCAGGATTATATTTCTCACTTCATTAAAGTCCCATTTGGTCACCTGACTTGCTCTGTCCAATTAAATGACTAGAAATGATAGGCACCACCTCTGAGCAGATTTAAGAACCATCATGTGGTTTCTCCTTTTACTCTTATTTTCCCCTCTTCTGGACATAAGAATTTCTTAGGGTATGCTTCTTTATCCTAAGATAGGTTCTGGAATGAAGAGTCAAAGATAACCCATGATAAACTTCTAACGTTAGAGAAGTATTCTTTGTTGTAAGCCCCTGAAATGTGAGGGAGGCTTCTTACAAGAGCATAACTTAGCTGATTAATGCACTGCATGCTTTTTATAAGCATTAAACTTTATGTGTGGTAAAAACAATTGATAGGTCTGTGTCCTATGTTTGACATCATTATGTAGAAAGATTATTTTATTCTCAGGGCCTAAAATAGTGTCCTCAGAAGGAAAAACACATGCAGTATAGGGTGGGAAATAATAGGCTTGGAATAAAGAGATCAGAAATCTGGTCTTAATCAGTTGCTTCACATTGGGCAAGTCACTTAACCTCTCTGATTTTTAGTTTAGTTATCTGTAAATGAGAGCACCTCCTAGGAAAAGTTTACCAGGGACATTTTAGCTTTAGAATTCCATGAATAGCTAAATTCAAAGCAATCTCAAATAGAATCCCTGAAACTATTTCACAGAAAATTCCTAATTATAAACATTATATGGAATGTCAAAAGACACAGAGTGGTCAATACAATCCTGAAAAAGAACAACAAAGTTGGAAAACTGACACTCCTCAACTTAAAGACTTGCTAGAAACTTACAATCAAGGTAGTGAAAGAACAGACACATAGATCAATGGTAGAAAGTAAAGAGTCCAGAAAAAAATCCACTCAAATATAGTCAACTGATCTTTGAAAAAGGAGCCAAGGAAATTCAGTGTAAGAAAGGTCATCTTTTCAACAAATGGAGCTGGAACAACTGGGCATTCATATGCAAAAAAAAAAAAGTGAATCTAGAAAAAAAATCTGATAATTGTTACGAAAATTAACTCAAAATGGACCATAGACCTAAGTTTGTAATGCAAAACTATGACACTTCTGGAAGAAAAGATAGGAGAAAATCTAGTTGATCCTGGATTCGCTCAACTAGATGATGCATTTTTTAGATATAAAACCCAAATCACAATTCTTAAAAGAAAAATATTTATAAATTGGATGTAATTAACTTCTGTTTTAAAAAATGCACTGTTAAGAGAATAATAAACAAGCCACAGACTAAGAGAAAATACTTGCAGAACACTTGTTAAGGGACTCATATCCAAACAATTCTTAAAATTCAACAATAGCTGGAAAAATTAGGCAAGAAAAAGAGATCAAAGACACCCCAACTGGAAAGAAGTAAAATGATCTCTATTCACCGTTGACATGACCATATATATGACATGATCCTAAAAATTTACTCCCGATATCCCCCCAAAAAACCTTTTGTAGCAAATAAATTAATGCAGCAAAAGTGCAAAACACAGTCAAGACACAAAAATTATTTCTATATACTAACAATGACTCATCCCCCCCAAAAAAAATTAAGCCTATAATTCCATTTAGTAGAGCATCAAAAAGAATGAAATATGTAGGAATAAACTTAAGAAGATAAAAGACTTGTATACTAAAAACTATAAAAGATTTCTGAAATAAAGATACAAAGAAATGGAAAAAATTCCATGATCATTGATTGGGAGAGTTAATATTGTTAAGATGTCGATACTACTCAAAGCAATCTACATTTATCAGTTTAATTTAATCCACACCAAAATTCCAATGGCATTTTTTGCAGAAACAGAATAACCCATCCTAAAATTCATATGGAATCTGAAGGGACCCCAGATAGCTAAAGAATCTTGCAAAATAAGAACAATGATGTGCAAGTGGTATCTGGGCCTCTTATCAGGAGCAAAAGTCTGAGCACTGCTGCCCGCTGCATTTTGGTATCAGTCACCAAGGAAACACAACATAGTCAAGCACTGGATGGAAAAATACACACACAGAGAGGAGATAGCAAAATCAGCTTCAGCAGTGGGGATCAGTTCCCCATGGACAGTGAGTCCCTGCCAGCTGATGCAGGGAAACTGTACACAAAGTAAATGAGAACTCTCTGTATAATCTTAATTTTTTAATAAATATAACACTGTTCTTAAAAATAAACTCTATTTTAAAAATTGCCTAACTATATAAATTGTACTGAAAAATGAGAGCTGTTTAAAATATAGTTTTCTAAATCCCATGATAGGAAGATGCAACAATTACAGAGAGTGTATTTTGCACATGTCAGTTTTATTCACATTGCATTTAGTAGCGGCAAATGAACATATGGTCTGAGATAACATGAAACTATTGAAATCTTCCAAGATAATTCCATCTGATTTTTCTCATGGAAACATCATGGGCAGGAGCTCTCTTTGGGTCAACCTAAATGTTTTTTAAAAAAAGTATTACTTTCAGAGACACGTCACTTTTGAAAACATAAAAGTTACCAAAATTTAACCCATAAATTACTAAACCTATCAGGAAAATGCCTAAGGTTTCTTTCTTTAAGATCTGAAACTGGCTTTAGTCAGCTTCTGTCCTTCTGCCTCAAAACCATCCCTCCTTCTCTCCACCTCTTTACTTAATCTGTACAGGATCTCAAAATTCAGTGTTTGAAATCTTGACAACTAAAAATCCCTCACACTACCAGGACACATATGCACTTTGGAAACATTGTAATGGAACATAAAAATATGACTGTCACTTTGATGTGGTTACCCTCTTCTAAAAGAGCCTCATCAGTTTTACTTTACTCATCTTTTCAAATAACTTGCTTTTGGTTTCTTTGCTTTCTGATGATTCCATTCATGTCTCTTCTAGCTGAGAGTCTTTCATAAACTATGTCCAGTTTACCAATAATGAAAGTTACTCTTCATTTCTATTGTAGTTATTTTTGTATCTAGAATTTCATTTTGATTCTTTCATAGGGTTTCCATCTCTCTGCTTACAGTGCCCAGCTGGTCTTGCATGCAGTCTGCTTTCTCCATCAGAGCCCTTAGTATATCAATCAAAGTTGTTTTAAATTCCCGGCTAATGATTGTCGTTTCCCTGCTATGTCTGAGTCTAGTTCTGATGCATACTCTGTCTCTTCAATTTGTGTTTTTTTCTCTTTGGGCTAGGTAGGTCTCATAATTTTTCCCTTGATAGCCAGATACGATGCACCGGGTAAAAGATGCTGCGGTAAACAGGCCTTTAGCATGTGATTTTGGGTGTATGGGCTGAGTGAGGATCATTCTATAGTCCTATGATCAGGTCCCAGGCTTTTAGCAGGCCCGTGCCTCAGGTCTGTGGACTTCCCAAGCGTTTCTCATTTTCTTCCCCCTCTTGGGAAGTACAAGATGGCTTGGAGTGGGTGGAGTTGGGTGTTTCCCTTTCCCAGGTGTTAACTCTGCTCTGATAGCAGCGGCAAGTTAGGCTGCGTTAATTAGCTTCTGCTGGGGACAAGGCTTGCCAAGAAGAGGTGCTCTGGACAGTGCAAAATGGCTTCTTACCTGCTTCCCTGCCAGGAGCCTGAGACGATTTTTCTCTGGTATTTACTGTAGGAAACCTGCTCAAGCTCCTAACGGTAAGTCTCTCAATATTACTGGGCCCACTATGGGTCCACCTGGAGTTTTAAGTCTCCGACGGGTCTGCGCTGAGCCTCCACTCCAGCACGTCCACGTTTACAGCTCATGTTTACCTCCCTGCCTCATTTCCTGCCCTGAGCCTGCTCAAGTGAGCCGTGCAGACCTGGTCTCACCTCTCTGTCTCTCCTGCCTTGGAGGCAAGTTTGCTCAGTGCCCTCCCCAGTGATATGTATCCAAGAAGAGTCGTTGATTTTTCAGTATGTGTTCAGTTTTTACTTGTTAGGATGGAGTGGATACTTCCACGCTCCTTAAATGTGGAACTAGAAAAATGGAACTTGCATTGTGTTTTCATATCTATTTTGTTACACTGTTTTGGGGAATTGTATTAGAGGGAGCCTGTTGAATGGAGAAGTTATTGAGAGTTCGAGGCAGACCACCTGATTTTAATCCTGTCTCTAACATTTACTGTTTGCATATCCTTGGATGGCTTATGAAGAATGAGAATAAATGAACTGAAATGAGAATAGGACTTTCTGTTTGATCTGCACATCAAATGAGATCATGGATATCCAGAGGAGAGTTCTGTGCCTCTCACATAGTATGTTCTTCATAAACATTTATTCTTTTTCTTCTACATTACATTTGGGAGGACTCTTTTTTTAAAAGATCAAAAATATGGTTAAAGTGTAACAGGAGAGGGAAAAATCATAGTTTGTATCTGAAAACGATAATTAGTGGAATGTAGAATTAAAATCCAATTTCCATAGACCTAGTTTGAGTTCTCTAATATATGTTTATATAGGACCTGAAGTGTGGGGAAGAGGCATTATTTAAATGTACTATTCTTTATAGTGTGTGCATGTGTGTGTGTGTGTGTATTTATATATATATAATTGTCTATACTTTCTGACTTGAATCTCTTGTAAATGTATCTTAAAACTGTAAAATATTTTCAAGGATTTTGTTACAGTATTATTTACAATAACGCATTCATAATACAAAGAAGTCACATTTGTTTAAATGAGAACATAATACAAATCAATTAATTTTAAAAATTTAAGCAAAGTGTTTGAATACACACTCCATAACAATCACTTTAAAAGCTGATCAACCTTTTAAATATGGAAATGCAAAATAAAACCACAATATATAAGAATGGCTTAAAAAAAACACCCAACAGTATCAAGTGTTAGCAAGGATATAGAGAAATATAACCTTATACATGGCTGGTATAAATGTAAAATGGTACAAGCCCTTCAGAAAACTGCTGGGAAATTTCTAATAAAGTTTACAGAACATCTCTTCTCCTACCCAGCAATTTAAAACTCAGGTCTCTGTGCCCAGAAGAAATAAGGTCACATGTACACAAAAAGATTTGTACAAGGACTTGTATAACACCTTTACATAAATTAAAGAAAAACTAGAAGTAAATGTTCATCACCAAGACAACAGGAAATACATTGTATTATAGTCATAAAATGGGATATGACTCAGCAACAAAAAAGGAACAAAATATTGACACATTTAAGGAATGCCAAAACCTTAAATTGAGCAAGAGTGGGTGTGTTTCCCTTTATAGGAAGTTAAAAATATAAACAGGTAAATCTAAGGTATGGTAGTAGAAGTAGTGATAGTGGTTCGTGGTTCTTGGTGTAGGAGGAATGAGTGGAAAGGATATGAAGAGACTCTCCATGGTAATGGGAATGTTCTATCTTTTGATTCTGTTTACAGTTACCTGATATACTCATTTGTCAAAATTCATCAAATTGTAACCTTGAGACTGTACAATTTACAGTATATAAATTATAGCTCAATTTTAAGAAGTCTGTAAAGAATAAAGCATTCTCTGTAACAAACAAGTGTACAAAATCAGGATACCATTTAAGCAAATATGTTTGAGTGACAGACAATGCCAAGGCAATGGGGCCTCAAGGTTGAACCAAAGCAGCAAGGCTTTTGTTTGCATAAAATGAATAGATAGCAATGGAAAAAGAGAGAGGTGTACTTTAAAAAGGAGGAGGAGGTAAAGGAGGAGCAAAAAAATAAACTTTACTATTTGTACTACCAATTACAACTGCTTGTATCCTATCATAATAAGAAGAATTGACTAATCATAATATAAGGTAACTGAGCCAGGGATGTAAGGAATGCCTTCAGGAAACTTCGGAAGCAATGATATTGACTAATCTTCCAATGTGCATCATCTTTCTATTATGTAAGTTACATGTTCTGTTACGTTTCTATTACAGCAGGATATGTATCAATTGTGCATTGTAGGTTTGTTTTCAGATTCATTTTTTTCTGTTTTATTGAGGCATAATTGGCATACAGTACTGTATAAGTTTAAGGTGTACAGCATGATAGCTTGGCTTTAAAATATTGTGAAATGATTGCCACAGGAAGTTAATATCCATCACCTCATATAGATACCAAAAAAAATGAAGAAAAATGTTTAATGTTTCCTTGAATGAGAATGCTTAGCTATTTACTGTCTTAAAAACTTCCATATATATTCCATACAGCAGTGTTAACTATAGTCATCATGTTGTATATTACATTGCAGTATTTACTGATCTTATAAGTGTATGTTTGTACCTTTGGACCTTCATCCAGTTCACCTAACTCCCCTCCTCCCACCACTGCTAACCACAATGTGATATCTTTCTGTGAGTTTGGTTTTTTTTAATTGACAAATAATATTTTTTAATTGCACAAATAGCATTTGTCTTTCTCTGTCTTATTTTATTTAGAATAATCCCCTCAAGTTTCATCCATGTTGTTGCAAATGGTGAAATTTCCTTATTTTTTATGACTGAATAATACTAAATAATATTCCATATTATAATAAATAACATATTAATAAATATATAACAATACATAATACATAAAATAATAAAATAAATAATGTAATATAGTATATGTACCATGTTTTCTTTATCCATTCATCCATTTATAGACACAGGATATTTCCAGGTCTTAGCTGTTGAAAATAATGCGGCTACACATGTGGGTGTACAGATACCTCCTTCACATAGTGTTTTCATTCCCTTCAGATTAATACACAGAAGTTGAATTGCTGGATCACATGGTAGTTCTATTTTTAATTTTTTGAGGATCCTCCATACTGTTTTCCATGGTTGGTGCACCAGTTTACATTCCCACCAACAGTGCACAAGGGTTTCCTTCTCTCCATATCCTCACCAGCATTTATCTCATGTATTTTGATGATAGCTATTCTAACAGGGTGAGATGATATCTCATTGTGATTTTGATTTGCATTCCCCTAATGGTTAGTGATATTGAGCACCTTGTCATGCATCTACTGGCAATTTGTATATCTTCTTTGGAAAAATGCTTTTTAGTTATTTTGTCCATTTTAAATTGGATTATTTGAATTAAATGCTATTGAGTTGTAGCTATCATAATATATATATAAACTGATATCATATGATTTGTGAATTTTTTTCCCACTCCACAGTTTCTTTCATTTTGTTGATCATTTATTTTGCTCTGCAGACCTTTTTAGTTTGAAGTAGTCTCACTTGTTTATTTTTTGTTTTGTTTACTTTAGGAGTCATATCTAAACAATCATCGTCAAGACCCATGTCAGGGAGATTTTATCATATGTTTTCTTCTAGGAGTTTTATGATTTCAGGTTTTAAGTCTTAAATCCATTTTGAGTTAATTTTTGTGAGCAGTGTAAGATAGGGGTCTAGTTTCATTTCTTTGCATGTGAATATCTATTTTTCCCAATACCATTTGTTGAAGAGACTATCTTTTATCCATTGAATATTCTTGGTTCCCTTGTCAAATTTTAATTGACCATATATGTGGGGTATATGGCTGGCCTCCCAATTCTATTCCCTTGATCTGGTTCCTTGAGGTATAAAATAAGGTGGTTTATTTGAGGTCTTATTTCTTAACGTACTCATTTGTAACTATAAACTTCCTTCTTAGAACTGCTTGTGCTGCATCCCAAATGCTTTGCTTTGTTGTGCTTCCATTTTTCAGTTGTTTCAAGATATTTCTTGATTTTCCTTTTGATTTCTCCTTTCACCCATTGGTTATTCAAGGGCATGATGTTTAGTCCCACATATTTGTTCACTTTGCAGCTTTCCTTCTATTACTGATTTCTACTTTCATACTATTCTGGTTGGAAAAGATACTTAGGATGATTTTAATCTTCTTAAATTTGCTAAGATTTGTTTTGTGACCTGTCAGTGATCCACACAGTGATCCATCCTATAGAATGTACCTTGTACACTTACAAAAAATGTGTATTCTTTTACTGGTGGATGGAATGGTCTGTATATGTTTATTAGGCCCAGTTGCCTAAAATATGTTTCCAGTCCTATGTTTCCTTATTTATTTTCTGTCTGGATGATCTATTGTTGAAAATGGCATATTGAAGTGTTTTGCTATTTTATTGTCTATTTCTCATGTCAGATCTGTATTTGCTTAATAGATTCAGGTGCTCTGATGTTGGATGCATATATACTTTTGATTGCTATTTATTCTTGAGGAATTGACTTTCTTATTATATAATGCCTTCTCTGTCTCTTTTTACCATTTTTGGCTTAAAGTCTATTTTGTCCCTTAGTTTAGCTTCCCCTGTTCTCTTGTGGTTGCCACTTGCATGGAGTATCTTCTGCCATTTCTTCACTTTGAATCTTTCTTTCTTGCTGCCTTCCTTTGTAAATTCATGATTTTCCATATGTTATGTTTTGTTTCTCTTTTCTTTATCTTTTGTGCATCTGTATAGATTTTTGCTTTGTGATTCTCATGGAGTTTATATAAAATATCTTATAGATGTAGCAGTCTATTTAAAGTTGATACCAATTTAACTTTGATGACATATAAACACTCTTCCTTTTTACTTCCCCTTTTATATTTTTGGTGACTCCATTTACATTTTTTTAAATTGTGTATCCATTAACAAACTGTTTAAGCTACTGGCATTTTTTATATTTTGACCTGTTAACCTTTATTCTAGGGTTAAATGGTTACACATTATCATGGTACAGTATTCAAGCATTGTGAACCTGACAGTAAGTTTATCAGTGGTGACTGATTAAGGCTAGGAGAGAGGAAGAAATCCCGCCAAGGAATAACATGTAATTGCAATTTGAAAGATAAGTAGAATTGTCTTAGTTTTCCAGCAGATGGGACAGCATGTGGGATGTCTTATGGTGAGAAGAGGATGGACTTTTCGAAGAGCTCTACTAGAAGGTAGAGATAACAGAGAAATAACAAGTGGTGCTAGAAAATCAGTTGGGGCAAAAATGCATAGGGCTTTACAAACTGCATTGAAGGTTTGTATCCTAAAGTGATGGAAATCATGTCAGACTTTAAAATGACATCATCGATCTGCTTATAGTGTATCCACAGCATCACCTCAAGTTTCGAATGATCATAAATGTCATGATGGGCTAGGGTCTACCTGACCTGAGATTGTATGTCCCACAGAGACATTTTCTAGGTGGACATGGTTTTTGTGTGTCCCTATATCAGATATACATCTTATAGATTGTTATGTTCCTACAACAAGTGTTTCCCACCTATTTATAAAATTAACCTTCCTTGAAACTTTTTTATGGTTCATTGCATGTCTAGCTTTCATGACATGATGCATTATGTATGTTAAAATAATACAGTGTCTTATATTATTGATCCTGAAAACACTTCATTCCAGTTTCAGTTGGTAATAATTCTGATATACTGTTTACCTTCTATTTATGCCATTTTGACTTAAACTCAGATTATGTCAGAAAAACTTGAACGGATGTCACCACCTTATAATCCTCTGACTAACCTTTGCTCTTTCTGCAAGCTTTGAAGGAAGCTGAGAAGGTATGGTATCCACAGACAGACGCTGGACACTCTGTCATTTAGCCAGTTATGTCCACATTAAAGCTGGCCTATAGGGATGGTTGCTCATGCCAGCTCCTCTGCTCTTATCCCTTCCTCCTCATTTTCCCTACCCCCAGATTCTTTCATGCATTCCAGATTATCTCACTCAGAAATAGGCTGGGATAAAAAGGGTAAACAAAAAACCAACTTAAGATGTTAATTCATTTGATACACATGCCAGTAATGTACTAAAATAACTGAATGCACAATTACCAAACTGGTGAGTGAACTTTCAATACTTGCTGTCCATTACTGTTTGCATTTCAACCTTCTGCATAATGATGTCATCTGAAAGTGTAAAAGTTCTGTTTCCATACTCATTTTTGGAATTCTGAAAATCTAGGTGTGTTCTCATGCATATTTAAATTTTCTAATATGGCATTACATGTTATTTTTAAGAGATGGTTTGTAATATTACATACATTTAGGATGGATAAGTAATTGGAATATTTTGTGACATAACTTGTGAACCGTGTTCTAACTATTATTGAGCCATGCACACCCAATTTAAAGAAATCACATAGAATGTATTTGTTGGTCTTACCCAATGTGAAGAGATTTTAAAAAGTAGTTCACGAGAACATTCTAATTGTTTTTAGATAAAACGCTGTCACTATGCTCTACTGTTTTCATTTATTTTAAATTCAGAATATTTATTATGAGTTTAACTTTGGCCCTGAAAGAATATGATTAAGATTAGAAAAGACAGGAAGGTCCGTGGGCTAAGACGTCTTCACCCCAGACCAATACTTAGGGTTTTTTGACTGCCCTAGAAACTCTGTAATACAGCTAAGGGTGCTGTCATAAGAAGAGGTATGGGTGGAATGTAGGCTTCCCTTTTGAAAAGAGGAAGAAAGGTCATTGTGAACACGGATATATTTTCAGGCAACTTTAGATAAGGGGATAGGTCTGTAAACCAATGAGGAGATTGTGCCATTTGTCAAGTATTGTCTGATATTCAAAAATGGGAAATGAAACTACAGATAAATTTGTGGACCCACTGGATACCTTGGGAAACAAGCCAGAAGCCTATGTATCACCCAGTTCTCAGAAACCCCCACCTGGACTTACAGACATCCTCAGAATTAGTGCTGGCTCAGAGCTGGGTCCTGTAACCCCAAATATTCCTACATCTCTTTCTGATAGGTGGAGTTGTTCATGCTAATGGCTCCAGGCCCCTTGAGGAAGAATAGAGGAGGACTAACAGTACACACTGTGACAGCAGAGGAGGGTCCTTCCTTACAAGGCCCTGCTGCTGTCCCGTCCTACTGAGCATGTCTGCAGAGATTTCCACGAATGGCAGTGCTCACCTCCGCAGACATTGCTCTGTGCTTCTGTGAAAAGCATGTCCTGTGTGCCCCCCTAGGAGGTGGAGGGCTCAGTAACATGTTAGAATACCACTCCAGCTTTCCTTTTTTTCCTAAGTCATTGGATTTACTCCTCTATATTACAGCAAGGAAATGGCATGTTTCAACTTCATTTAATGAACATTAAAATAAATCAATCAATAAAACCAAAATGAAAATGACCTCTGGTTTTAGTCTACTATGTGGGCTAATTGCCAGGGCCTTTCCAAGTTGCTGAAGCTAACATACGGGATGAAAACCCTTGAAAGTATATCCATATTGATACATTTGGCCATTTCAATCTTGTTTTTCCTTCCACCGGGGCAAATACACCTACAGTCCATTTCTGCACATATCTATTAGTTTCTCTTGATATAAATCTGTTTTACAATTTTTTCATTGTGTAAGTTGGCTCCTCCCAGGTCAGACTTGGTGCTTGTCTCCCTGGGGTTAGGGTGGGTCTGATTCCAGCACGAGTGTGAAGACAAGGGACAGTGATTGTGGACCTTTGGGGCATAAATATACCCTTGTGAGGTAAGGATTATGGTATCCGCACTCTCAGAGAAGCTCCTTCCCCCAGAAGAGGAGGAGGGGCAGTATCTTCTAGGGAGGAACACTTCCATGGATTTTTAGGGGGCACAGGGTACTGAGATTCATTCTGAATTCACCTTAATCATCTTCATTCCCATTTTCAGGCACCATCTTTTCCTCTCAGTGTCCTCATATTCATATAAGAGATTTGGCAAAGATAAGAAATCAACTTGAATCATAACTTGGAGCTAAAAGAGATTATTTTATGTCAATCATAGAATTCCTTTCCCAGATTCTCTTGACTGTGCCTGGAGGTGTTCATTTTCATTCTACTTCTCTAGTGCAATAAAGAATAGCACACTCCACAGTGCCAGCAGCAATATTCCCATCATGTCAGTCTTTTAAAACAGTCCCTTTGTTTTCCAAAGTCTTTTTTATAGGCCCATATTTCAGGCAATATTTGAGGTTTATGCCTTAAAAAGAAAGTCCCCATTGTGAACAGTGTAGTAGATTTGTTGGATAATTAAAGTTAGTGACGTAAATGCTAGTGTTCCCCACCCAGAAGTTACCTATTTCAGGATATTAGTTTCAGAAGCAAATTTTTCTTAGACTGCTTTAAATTCAGGGTCTTGCCCCCAAATGATGAGCTGTCAGCTTTGAAGATGCTCAGTCTAACCTCTTTGACTAAATGTGAATATCAGACAGAGTCCAATCTAGCACATGATTCAGTTGCTTATATATTGATTAGAATGCATTAATTAAAAATATGTTGTCATTTTAAGAGCAAAATCACAATTATATAGCTAGAAGATGGGTGTTTAAGGGAATGCCGTGTGTGTGCTTGCCCCCTTCCGGTTATCAGAGACATCCTTACAACATTCCCTCAGGCTCTGAGCTTTCTGACTGTGCCCTTGTCTTACTCTGTCAAGTTCTTTCTATTTCTGGCCAACATAAGGTTTCAGTAGATTATTAAGAGTGCATTTTGTCTGAAAGAAGACATTAATTTTCATCCTTGGCATTTCTAACGATCTCTGTAGTCATTTTCCACACAAATTTGAGAAGGCATGTAAGACTGGTTTTCTGCTTTTAGGAACAATCTCCTGTATCCCATCTCTGTTTTCTTTCTATTCCTTAGAAAAAAAGTCAATGTTTCCCTTGTTTCTGGCTGAAAAATAGAAAAATGCAGAATTGTATCTGTGGAGTTGATTTCCTCATGGTGGTCTATCGTAATCAATGGAGTGTTCCCTTACAAAACAAGTCTACTAAAGAGGTCATCCTTCATGACATATGGTCCTCATTAAGGCCTCTTTTCCGCAGATTACTGAAAAACACATACCATGTAGTCTATTGTTCCAAATAGTTTTTTATTCTATTAACCAGGTTTTTGGCCAAAACTTGGAACCAATTTTCTCCCTTACGTATTTTAAAAGTGATTAAACCCAAAATAATTTGTACACAAAATAATAGACTTGCTTTATTAAAAATGGAAAATATCATGCATAACTCTGAGGAATGATCATGTGAAGAAATATCTAGAACAGACTTGATGTATATGAATACTTTGCTGGAGTATTCTTTTGAATTGCAAAGAACAGTTTTCAAGATCCCATGATATGATGACCCATATGATGGTCAGTTAATACTTATGTAATATAGTCCCAGAGATGAAATGATAAAATACCTTGGATAAATTAATAATACAGAACCTTTGGGAATAAGAAGACATAACAAATGAATACAAAATAAAAAACCCCACTAGTTAATATATCACTGGTACCTGCTAGATCTTCATTTTCTGTTCAAGTACCTTAGAAGGTATGGTTTAAATAAGCCTGGAATTCAAATTTTTCCAACATGTTTTCCGGGTTTAATTAGCATTGAGTGAAGTTCTTAAATGTTTAAGTGGTTTGGTTATGGGAAATATATTATTCCCTTCCAAATCCAGGGACATAAAACTGTCTTTAAACACATTTAAATAAAATTTAAATACTTGAAAAATTGCAACACAAAGTGTATGTTTTTAAGAGCTGTGAGTAATTTAAGAGACCCAGTGGCTTTGTCTTGAACAGATGTGTGAGAATAATCTGAAAGGGAGTACATTTAACAGAGAAACAGCAGACAATGAAATTACATATGTATTTATAGTACTTATATTGTTCACCAGCTCTTTATATAACTACCTTTTCACTTTGGGATTTTTTTCATGGGGTTTGTTGTGATCTTATCTGTTTGTTTTTCTTTCTTTGGGGACAATGGGTTATTTAGTATCTCTTTTTAAACTGTGTTCAGGGGTGTGCATTTTAACAGCTTTTCTAGCTGCATCATTTGCTTGATTTCCTCCCTATAACATCTCTCCCTCATAAAGCAAACAAAGAAAATAATTTGGGGTTTGGATATGAGAGAAAAAAACGTGGTGATAGGAATGGGTATGGGACAAATCAGGAGAAGTTTTAAGTATCTTATATGTGTTTTGCCAGGTATTCCTGCTTTTGTTCTTTTTGGGTTTATCATAAAGGCAATGATATCAGGTATTACTAATATACACTATAGTTTATTGTAAACTTTTACTTTGAAGACAACTTTTCTCCAGATTTCATGTACACTTACATACATATATTATCGTATTTAGTCCTCACAGTGACTTAAAAAGCAGTTGTTATTGTTCCCAGTTTTTAATGAAGAAATTGACCCACTGAGGTCAGCCAGATCTTTAGTCACATGGTCAAAGCATGAAAGAAACAAGAAAATAGCCCAATTCTGCATGACTGAAAACCCTGTGCAATTAATGACACTCAGTGCAAGTGAGCAATGGATCGAAGGACTGGGGGTAGAGAAGAAAACTGATGACAACAGTAACACAAGCAGGAACAGTAATAAAAACAAGTGCTGCGGCATTGCCAGTTAGGACCAGGAAGCAATCTAGGGATTCACATCAAGTATGTTTATCTTCTTAAATGACCCTAAGGAATGGTATTATTATTATTCCCATTCTAAGGTTACAAAATTAAAGTCAGGAAAAGGCAGTATCTCATTCACAGTTCCAAAGCTAGAACATTACAGATGCAAAAGTCCAGCTGAGATCCGGGTTCCAAATTCTATACTTAACCTTCTGCCCCAGTATAAGCTGCATGTCTTCTGTGCTTGTGATTTCATCTCAAAAAAATCTTCCTGCTGGAATCGTGTTTATTTGTTTCTTTATAAATTCTAGTATAACACAACATTTATACAGCACAATGACTGGAGATAGCATTATATTTACAGATCTATTCATCCCATTCATTTCAGTTAAAAAAAAACCCACTTTCTGCAAATAGTGAAGGAGGGCTGGCCACGGGTGTGGAAATCTTCCATGTTGGCCAAAAATCTCTTTAACAAATAATAATATTCTCATTGGACAAGGATAAAAGTATAATATTAGGTCACCAAAATTCTGAGACTTCTCATAATACTAACAGAAAATAGAGCAAAAGAAGTGTAAAGTTATCACTTAGGTCCTAATCTAAAGGCGGGACTTAATTCTATGAATAATCTTGGGCAGGCTAAATTATTTGATAGAAATATTTGTCTAGAAATATTGGAGCTACCAAAGCCCAGGAACTGAATCAAGAAAAAAGAGACAATTTTTCTAGTTTTCTTAGAGGTCTGAAGGAAAGAATCCTTGAGTTGTAATATTAAATGTTTGGATAATATTCTTCAGGTTGCCTCTGTTAAAAGTTTTCCATTTTGAGACAAAGAAAAAAAAAGCATATGTATGTGTATATACTGTATTGGTCTTCTTGGGCTGCCACAACAAAATTTCACAGACTGGGTAGTTTGAACAACAGAAATTTATTCCCCCCTTTTCTGGAAGCTTGAAGGTCCAAGTTCAAGTTGCCATCATGAATGGGGTCTAATAGCCCACAGAGGCTACCTGCTCACTGTGATGGAAAGAGAGAAAGCACTTCTGGTGCCTCTTCGTCTTTTTGTAAGATACTAATTCCATCATGAGTGCCCATCCTTATGATTTATCTAAACCTGATCGCCTCCCAGAGGCCCCACCTCCATATGCAATCACATTAGAGATTAAGGCTTCAATATAACATTTTGGGGGGACATAAGCATTCACTCCATTATGTATACATATATATATAAACATGCATATAAAGATATACATACATATATATACACACACACATGTTGATTATATATTCTACTTATTTCACTAGTTTATAGAAATAGCATTAGTGGAATCAGATATAAAAATAGAAGTGATAACATCTCCTTTCACTCTTACTTACATATCACACATAAGCTGTTTTTGGAACAGCTGGCAGAAGTGTTGCTTTTTCTTCTTAGTGTGAACTTTAGTTAGACTTAGCATGGTGAAAGCAGTCATTTGTTATGAATCAGCATCACAGAGAGGCTGACAGGAATAACCCCCCAAATTGAGCCTCCTGTGTCTCTTTAGAAGGGACTGAGCAACACCTCACAGCATGATCTTAAACTTCTCATTTGACATCCACTGGCCACTGTAAAACCAGCTGTCTCCATTTGTTTATCATTTTTTTAAGGGTATTAGATAGCAATTTTATTTGCAGCATGCTTCTATGGAAAAAAGTGTGGATTCATAAAAATGCACATCTTTCTGCTCTAGTGTTGTTTACATTAATAAAACATTTGAGGTATCAAATGATAGGAAATGTTTAAACCAAGATGTAGTGACATATCAAATGCTCTGGAACCATTAAAATGATAATTTTATCTAAGCAAATGAGAGAATCAAAATAGAAAAGTCAGAGGATGGGATTGGAGAAAAATGGCAAAGTGAACACAAGTACCTAATTTCCTTTCCAAACAAAATTTCTATAAAATATCAGGCAGTGAATTGCATTTAAGAAAATAAAGTCATGACTCTACTGGAAAACAAGGAAAAGACATTGGTGGAAGGAAGAAAATTTCTGAGAATTCCTGAGAGTTAGAAATGAAATGATATCAGAATCACAGAGAAGCAAAAATAAAGGAAATGAAAATCCAAAACTCATGTTGGCAGAGGCCACAGTGAATTAGTAGCAGTTTTAGGGAGCTCAGTGCTCAGAATTATCTAGAGCAGAGGCAGGAGAGACTAGAAGGGGAAATGCAGGCTGACAGTGAACTATTGATTTGTTCAGCCTTGACCCATTTGGACCGAGCAGGGGGCAATGTGTCCTCCCACGACCAATCACCCACTGTGACTCTTGCGTGCAGAGGGGAAGCATGTCCAGGCACTCCAGATCCCAAGGAAGGAGAGGGAGCTTTATGTCCAAGGCAGGCTCTCCATCACCATCACCAGATGCAGGCTTTTGTCATCAGAGCCAACCTCAGCTAAGCCTGCTGAAGCAGATCGCACCGAGAAATACAGCATGGTAAACTAAGAACCAAAAAAACCCCAAATACCATTAAAGAGGGCATAATAAACTGGCACCCAAGAAAACTATGCTTTTACTGCAAATTGAGTGCCTCAAAATAAGTTTAGCTAATATTCCTCTGAAATTTGTATGAAATATGGGAATTTAAACATGTTTTCAAAATGAAAATCTGTTGAATTGCTGAAAAGAAACAGTAATAAAACTGATCAAAGAGCTAAAATGGCAAAAAAGTATTTTCCCAGAATGTAGCACATTTCCTATATAGTAAACATAAAGCATAAAAGAAAAAGAGACACATAGGACATATCTATAAATTCCAACAAACATTCAGAAACAGAATATTTTGAAAAAGAAAATGTATGTGTAGTTATAACTACATTTGTGTATTTATAGCGTTGTGTGTGTGTATAAAGATATAACAGAGTCTGTAAACACGACTGAAAAAGGTAAAATCTATAAAGATTATGAAACTATTTTAAAAGCAACAAATGAAACTCTCTAGAATAAAGAATAAATAAAATGAAATACCTCAATGGCTGGATTAAATTCTAGATAAACACATATGACAAAAGAATTAGTAAACTGAAGGATAGAACCCAAAAAGAGCATGCCTAAAAACAGTCTAGGAAAACAAAAAGATAAAAAAAAGAAAAAGAGGTTAAAACACAAAAAGTTAGAAAAAGAAAAAGTTAATGAATATTTAATCAGTACTCCAGAGGTAATTTGAAAGAGAAGGGGACAAAGCAATATCTAAAATACAGTAGCTAAAAATTTGCATAGGATTGTTGAAATCACAAATCTTCAAATCTTGGAATCTCAACAAAATCAAGAAGAAAGAAAAGGAGGAAAGGAAGAAAGAAGGGAGAAAGGAGGAAGGCAGAGAGAAGGTGTGAATGAAGAGCAGTAACAGAGATTTTTCTGATCACTTTGAAAGAACTTCAGACTGACCGGTGAGTACCCAACAGCCCCAGTGGAAGCTGGAAGACAGTTGAGCATTATCTTCAATTTCTGCAGAATGAATGCAGAAGATAACTGTGTCCTTTGATTTCTATACCCATCAGAATATATTTTCAGAATGAGAGTGAAGCAAAGGTCATTTCAAACAAAAGCTGAGAGATACTACTTGCAGACCTTCCACTTCAGTAAAGGGAATCAAAAAGAAAACATTTCAGGCTCAGAGAAAAACTTTTCAAATGAAAAGTCTGAAACACAAAAAAGAATGGTGACCAAGGATGTTGGGAAATTTGTAAGGAAATCAGAATAAACATTGTATCAAACAATAAAACTTTAGAGGGAAAAGAAAAGCAAGATAGAACTAACATATTGGACAGCAATATTGTATCAATCAGGAAGGGAGTCGATAGGAGCTAAAGATTTCTAACGTGCTTGAACTAGTTGAAAGAGGATTGACGATACTTACGAAGTTTAGACCATGTTACCATCAGTAGAAAAATCACTGCCTCCAACTTCCAAACACATAAAGAAAGGGAAAATTGAAAAAAATAAGTGTGAAAGACAGCAAGAAAGAAAGTGAGAAAAAGGAACAGAAAAAATAGGACAAGTTAATGAAAAACATTTAGGAAGACAAAATTCATTCAATCAAAAGAGAAAAGAAGAACAAAGAAAAAGGAAAAATCAGGCCAAGGAGGAGCTATTTAACACAATGGTGTATAAATAAAGATATTAAATACATGCAAAGGATTGAATGCTCTAGGGAAAAGACAAAGATCCTCTGAACAGATTAAAAATATAGCTAATTGATATTTCCAGTCGTACATTGTGAAATTTCGTTTGCTAATACTTATTTAGGGCTTTCATTTATGTTCATGAGTAATACTACTAGAATGTAGTTTTCTTTCTTCATGCTCTTCTTACCTGGTTTTGCCAACAGTTATATTAGCCTCCTAAAATGGGATAAGGATATGCTACCCCACCCCCCACCTTTTTTACTCTTCTCTTGAGAGTTTGCATAATATTGGAATTATCTCTCCCTTAAATATTTGGTAGGAGATACCCAAAAAGTCATGCAGGCCTATAATGTTTTTATTGCTTTTTGTTGTTGCTGAAGGATAAATTTTTACATGTGGATTGAGCATCTTTGATCATGAGACATCTCTTCAGCTTTTCTATTTCTTCAGTATGCTTTGGTAAATTACATTTTCTAGGAAATAGAGATTTTTGTCTATTTTCAAATTTGTCATGAAGATATATTTTGTATTTTGTAATAGCTAAACCTTCTGTTATCATTGATCTTAGCTCTAATTAACCCTCCTGTACATTCATAATATTCTTGATGTGTGCAGCTTTTTGATCATTGATTTGTCATGCCAAAGATTTATCTACTTTATTAGTCTTTGTAAGAATTAGCTTTCTTCTTGTTGATCCTTTCTATCATATTTTTATTTTAATGTAATTAACTTCTGCTTGTGTCTTTATAATTTTCTCCCCTCAACTTTTGTTGGCTTTACTTTATGCTTTTACTGAGAGGAAAAAAAGCTTAGTAAGGATAGGGAGATGTCTAGTCCTAGCTCTGCCGTTCTGTTGCTCACTAGTTTTTGGAAAAATAAAAATCTCCTGGGCCTTAGTATTCACATTGTATATAGAAGAGATTTCCCTCCCTTCTTTCTATGTCATCAAGTTTAGACAAGAAAAGATAAATATTATGAAGTTATGTGGGATTGATAGTTGCCAGTTTAAAACACTCAGTTTGGAAAGCCAAATAGAATGTGTATAAATTTAAGAATCAGTGTGAGCTCACATACAGAAATGATTAACCTCAGAGTACCTTGAACGAACTTTAATACTGTTTAAAAATGTCTTTTTACTACTAATTTCATAATTGTTTTATGAGGTATATATTCAAACAATTTGTATTCAAAAAGTAGACTTGTCTGATACTAAGATACTATAAGATTATGTTAACTCCTCAAAGGATTTATATAAAATTATAGAAATATAAAGGAAATAGTTTATTTCCATTCCATAAAAGAAAATTAAATGGCTGATAAGCAAAGTTCCTGGCATGACGTTTTTGCACATTCCTTGAAAGCATTTTATTAAAACACCATACAAATTAAATTCTTAAATTAACATTGATACCCCTTCCTTAAGGGAAGTATATTTAAAATTAAATTTGTGTGTGATTACATCAACATAGCCTTATTAACAGCCACCTATATGTTTGTGGGTTTTCATGCATTAAATTTTTGCTCCAGATTATTCACGGTTTGTTAATTGGTGTGATACTTGATGAATATTGATGGTGCATATTGTAGAAATAATTTCCATGTGAAAGGGGGTAAAAAACATTTCCTGCCCAAGAAAAACTCTGGAAATAAAAAGAATTCCGAAGGCTGAATTTAGAATATGAATTGATCATCTTTTTTATTTAAAAGTTAAGAATTCTCTAGAACCAATCATCCCAAATGTAGGTATGCCAGATGATAGCTGAATACTTTAATGATGTCTGAAACAAATTAGAAAATTAATTGATTCATTAGGCTCCCATTTAAATGTCTAATGTGGAGGTAAAATGTTTGCTTTATTTAAATGAGATGTACAGTCTTTAGAAAAAGCCCCTAGATTTAATTTCTACTTTTAAGATGCCTTGTTCTAGAATTGTTTAAACTTTTTGTTTTAAATATTTTACAGCAGGTATGTAGATTCAGCCAATACATTTGTACAAGAAAGACCTTAATCAACCTACAGGATCTTCTTTGGCCAGCATATGATTATTACTTATCAAGCTGATGAATCCATAGATTACTGTATGTAATCTGTATGTAATAGGTAGTTTTCCAAATTTAATGAAATTGGAGTCTGTTCAAGTTCTCTGTTTTCATTGAATAACACATTAAGTGCCTGATAGATAGTTGTTCATTATTTTCTCTCTTCAATATATATATTTTTAAATTGACACTGTGGTAAATGCCAGTTAGACATTATCTCATTTAATCTTCACCATTTCTCTGTAAATAAAAGTAGTATAATCCTAACATAGCATGTAGAGAAACTGAGACTTAAGAAATTAAGTTTCATTGTTTTAGTTCCAGATTCTTCTTATTTAGATAAACAAACATGACCTTCTTGGAATTATGGATAAGACATAGAAAGTGAGGTATTAAAATCTCAGCTATTTTATCTGCCAGACTTCCAAGAACAAGGAAGAGATTATGATATAATATAGTTCCAACAATCTCTTTCCTTGAAATTGGATAATACTTATTGAGGCCCCCCTTAATAAATACACTACCTGTAATCTCATGTTAGTTTTGTGCCTTCACTCCATAGTACTCACAGAAGAGGGAGTTGATGTCAATGAAAAAGGAGTTGGGGAAGAAAAAAGCAATGTGTATTAAATCCACATCCCTAATTCTTGCATACATTTTGGTAACATGCAAACCATGCTTGATTTATGGTCAGTTTGCATTGTTTATCTTTGGTTTCCCTACCAGGCAGTTTCCCTTTAGTCCAGGTGTCGTCCTTTATTTTTGGGTCACATGCCAGTGCCTTGCCATGTAGAGTGTTGTCTATTTTATCCTTTAACCAGTGAAAATTAGCTAACCCTATGAATTATACCCAACAGAGCTACTAAGTAGTTAGGCCCAGACTCAATTTCCAAGTCTAATTCTCTTTTAAAAAAACAAAGGTTCTCTTGAGATATTTGTCCTTTGGAATCTAACCATAGGCATTATTCTTGATGGAAGTAACTTATTCTTGTTTTTATAAAGTAGACTATTACCACAGCCAAGGAGACTAGTGTATTCTACATATCCTGAAATCATACTGGGGCGGTGGGGGGGGGCGGGGGTTGAAATAATTTAGGCACTGCAGACAATCTGAATTCCAAACATATCCTTCCCTGCCCACATTATATAGTAACGAGCCAATTTCTTCTTGAAAGCCAAACTTTTGCCAGCCTCCTCTGTCCCTGCCCAGTGGGCTTGTACACAGAATGGTCATGGTGGTAGGCAGGCCCAGCAGTATGAGCTTTAACTCTCCAAAACTGATCTGGATAGAGCCTCCTCTGAGTGTCAAACTTGGCAACAGCAGGGACTAAAACTGAATGTCCAATATGGTACTGTTCCCTGTGGCCACCAGCCAGCCACCTAAAGCAGGATGATTACATTCGACTGCTTCCCTCATGGAAGGGGAAATTGTTTTTTTTCACTAGTAGTCACTTACTCTAGATGTGACTTTGCCTTACATGCTATGTGTATTTCTGCCAAAATCACCCTCTGTGGATCTACAGAATGCCCTAACCATCATAGCACTCCCCGCTTCTGACAAGGCAACTCTATTGCTGGCTGACAAACCACTTCCACACTCCATGGCTTAACAAAATAATCATTTATTGTCTCTCATGATTGTTTGATTACTGCCCAAATGGGCAATGCTTCTGTTCCATGTAGTTTCAGTTGGTACTGCAGTCACTGGGCATCTCCACAAGGCTGGGGTATCTAAGCTGTCTGTCTCCCGGGTGAAGACTGGGGTCTGCTGCCCTCAGGTGCTTCTCTCTCTCCCCATGCAGCTTCAAAGTCTCGATTCTTCATTTGGAATTTCCACATGGCCCCTCCAGGAAGGCAGTCTTAACTTAGAAGGTAGCTCAAGACTCCCAAAACCACAAAAAGAAAAAGTTAACAGGTTTTCTTATAGTTTAGCCCCACAGCAATCTCAGATGGTTTAAAGCATTTACAAGTCAGCAGTTTCAAAGGAAGGGAAAATAAATTATGCCTCTAGAAGGAATAAAGAGAAAAAAAATTGTGACATCTTTACCTATGGCGAGGAAGGTAGCTTTCAAGGTAGAACCAAGGGCATCTGCCTGGGTTCTAAGGAGGGACAAAGCATGTTATGTTTGAGGAAAAGAGTCGGTGGGATGAGGCCGGCCCAGAAACCACAGCCACTCGGGCCTCACTGATTGTGTGGGACCTTAGATAAACAATATGTGAGGAGGCCATTCAAGGATTTTAGGTAAGGTGGTTAAAAAAATAGGTTTTTACTTTTGATAGGTCACAATGGCTAGAATGGAAAATGGTTTGGCAGGGAGCTGAGCTTGTGCTAGAAACACCGTTTAGGAATGTACTACGATCAAATGGGAGAGGAATACTGGTTTCTTAGAATAGGGTGGGAAAATGGGCATGGAGAAAAGCAAGCTGCTTTAAAAGATGTTTAAGTGATACCCTCAGTAGTACCTTATGATTGATTAAATGTGGGTATACCAATCTCTGGCTTGAATCACTAGGATGACTCAGTTACCTAGACAGGAAACCTACAGAAGTGGGTTTGTGGGGAATAGTCATTGGTCCTGTTTTAGATTTGTTGAGTTTAAGTTCCTGTGAGATATCCAGATGAAAATGTTAAGTAGGCAGTAATCTACTTGGGTGTGTAGCCCACAGGAAAGATTTAGGGGTATAGAACTGGTAAAATCATGAATCATGATAGTAATTACATTAGTAATTGTGGATAAGGTCATTTCCTATCCAGAAAATGCAGAAGAAGACAAAAAAAGGGTTTGTGTCTTTATGCCCCTGGGGCATAAAGCATAGGACATTTAAGCATAGGAGTCATTTAAAGGTTCAGGTCTGGGAGAGAGACTTCATGGACAAGTTAAAAAGCAAAATCCATACGGATAAAAGTAAGTTTCAAGGGAATGTGATATCATAAATACCAAGGAAGATAATGATTTAAGAATATGAGACTAAGAAAATACAAAGGACAGTTTCAGGGGCAAGGGTTTAGTCATGAGAGCAGAAGCATGGACAATGACCAGGTAAGAAGTAGATCTGTAACTCCTAAGAAGGGTGTCAGTACCTGCATAGGTAGTGAGGTCTTAAATACAACCTAACAAGTCCCCCTAGCCCAGTTTCATGCATGCTAACAGAACACTGGAGACTTCAACAGAGAGGAGCACCACGATCACTCCTGTCTCAGTTCTCCATGCCCCCAACTCCCACAGGTCAGTGAGAAGAGGGCGGATGATGCTGTGCCCACAGGATAAGAGTCCTGAGCTTAGGTTATCCAAATCATGCTCACTGCGCAGTAAGCATGCATGTTCTTTGCTCTAAAGAAAGACACTATCTCTGTCTTCCAAGATGATATGCTCCACAGCCATCCTTGCAAAGTCCGTAACAAAGTCCTCTGTTCCCAAAACATATAGAAGCACAAGAGACCCATGAAGAATTGCCTCTCAATGGAGGGAAGCCAAAACATTTGACTGGATGAGTAAAACAGGCTCAAGGAACCTGTAGTGTTGTCAGTCCTCTGGGGGTTTGTAGGACTGGCCCAATAGAATTCAGACATAGTCAAGGAGTTCCCCTAATTAGAATGTGCACTTAAGTATCGTAATTCCTATTTGCCCACAGGGATTGTCAGCTATAGTGAAAATAATGACTAATAACTGGAAATGCACATATATTGGGTTACACAATAGTGGCTAACAGCACTATTTCTTCAGGCGGAATACCTGGAACCAAATAGTGGGTTTTGCCGCATCTAAACTAAAGCTTTCCTTTCAATAAAGAACACAAGTGAGTGACTGATTGGGACAAAATATTTCCAATATATGAAATAAAAAAGGAAGTTAATATATAGATTCTACAATTTGAAACTTCTTCAGATCCGCAAGAAAGGTAATGAAGACACGTATGAAAAGGGCATTAATGACAGAATTCATAGAAGGAGAAACCAGATGGCCTAGAATTATAAGATATGCTTTACTATAATAGAAACCAACACAACTTAAAAACAATAGTTATCATTTTAAACCAATTATCCTGGTAAAAATTAGAAAATAAGATGATAAGTAATAGTGAAACTAGTGTCTTAATACACCTGAGGTCAAATTTTTTATGGAAAAGAGAGAGAAAAAGATGAATGTGTCTCAAAGAAAGATATTTTATGTCAAAAAATATTCTTTAGCATCTTAATGACTTTTGAGGAAGAACACACCCTTAAACTAGGAACACTGTAGGGCTTTCTGCATGTGATTTACATGTGCTGCTCAGCCACCCTTCTCTGTATAATGGTGATTCTTGCTGATCTGTTTCATGCTCTGGCTGCGGCACAGAAGAGGTGGAAAAGTAGAATGGGGCTCTCGCTGCCCTCCCAAGTCCAAACTGTCCGCCTCATCTCGTTTATTTCATCTGCTTAGGTATTGTTTGTACTTAACTTGTCTCTTGAAAATATTGCTTACTGAACATGGGGAAAAGGAGAAGGAAAAGAGATTTACATCCTAAAACTAATAATGCTGTTTTTTTCTTCATACATAAGCATTCTGAATTTTCACCTAGCTTCTCTGGGCATTTCAAGAATGATTATACTTGTTTGGCAAGCATTTTTCAAATTTGCATTTGTTCTGCTTTTTTTCCTTAATGTTTGAAATGTTATCATAAAAAACATCTTCAAGACAAGCAGTGGCTCTGTGGCATCTTACTACACTGATGGACAGTGACTTCAGTGGGGTTTGGGGGGGACTTGATAATATGGGTGAATGTAGTAACCACAGTGTTTTTCATGTGAAACCTTTATAAGAGTGTACATCAATGATACCTTAATAAAAAAGAATCTTCAAGACATAAATATAGCCCATTCTTCCTGATGCACTGGTAAGATGCCCAGTTTCCATGTGCTCTTTGGTTAAATTCCTTCACAGAGAAGGACGTGTCTGGTGGCTGATTTGGTACAGGTTCTTTTTCAAAGAAAATAAAAGAAACTTCTGATGAAGGTAAACAATAGGACTTCCTGTATCTATAGGGAACTTATATAATTTAAAACAGCTGGATTGTCTTCTGGTAATTTATCCTTGCCCCCCAAAATTAAAACCATTTGCTATCATCCAAATTTAGGGAAAGGAGTGGCCCTGCCCTCAGTCACAGGTGTGAACAGCATGAGCAGGTGAGCTGAGAGGAAAAATCTAAACTTCAGCATGACTATTTCCCAAGACAATTTGCCCCAGGGCACGAGGCTGCTGTCAGGCCTACAGAGGCATTTTAGGATGATCCCTAGTTCCAATCACTTATGTTTCTTATCCCTAAAAATTTAGTCTCATAGCTAAAAATTTGTGTTTTGAAAAACTCCTTCAACTCATTTAAAATTAGTTACCCTGCTAAAAGGCAGGTGATAAAAAATTTCAGTGAGGTCACTTGAAGTATGTCACATTTACCTCATAATTGATTCCCCTGAGGGAGCACTAGATACTTTTGAGAAACAAGTAGGAACAGCAGAAAGGACACTAGTTCACAGTAAGAAAAGGTATTGTACGAACCTCATTTTTCAGCTTATGAGCTGCATGAACATAGACAAATTTTTAAAATCCTGTAAGACTCTCCACGTCTACAAAAGTGGAGGTCATAATATCTATGTCCCTTAACACATAGCAGACTGCCAGGCACATAGTAGGGTATTTGACTGTTACTTCTTTCTCCTTTCCTAGTATTCTTCCTGCTTTAATTTCTAGGAGTTAGCCTTCATTCCTATAGACAGAAAGCTTATCTAAACTATTCGTGATTCAGTTCCTCATCTTCTTTAGCCAACTTAATCTCTTTTAGTAAATGCTTTATTCATTACTTTTGATGGGGGGCATAGTATTTTCCAATTCTAAAAGAGAATGAGTACTCAATGTTAAGCACTTTTTAAGTAGCCTATGCCTTTTTAACACCATGTATACTATGCCGGGGTGCTATAATAATCAAAAACATTTGGAAGGAAAATGGAAGTTCCATGGCCAGGATTCTCACCTGACTCTGGTCTGTTTGCCCACTGCACATGTGAAATGCTCACAGGCGCAGGCTCACACATGTGTAGACAGTAAGTTGTTACTGACTCTGTATAAAGAGCTCAGCCTGATGCTCTGGGGATGTGAGGCAATGGAATGACTCAGAGCCAGGGGCTGGCCTGCTGAATGCAGACTTGCCCTGAGGCGGATGGGATTCTAGTGCTTGACCTGCTACCATGAGACTAAAGCTGGATATAAACCCTTTACCCCAAGAACATTCCATTGTCATTTTTCAGTTTCACAGAATCCAGAGTGAACCTGCCCAGGGCTGAAACCCTCAGACAAGACAATCAGCAACATTGGCAAGATTCGTTGCAGACTGAAAAAATTGGTGTAAGCTGACCTCATGGGGGGGTACTTCAGTGGGCTGCCCCCTGTGGTATTCCCCCAGTGGACATGTGGACCAAGGTGGCTTGCCTCCTAGAGGATTTGACCCCTTCCCAGAAGTTGGGAGAGATGAAAGTGATGCCTGAGGCAGTGGAGTTGGCCCTCAGCAAAACAGGGAATTCCTTAAAGAAACAGTGTCCATGAGGAGTGGGAACTCTGCGTTGGCTTTTTCTCACAGTGTTAAGAAAGACCTTAAAGGAGAAGGATGTACTCTCGTGAGAAGCATGAGAAGAGGCAGCACAAGGACACAAGCTGTGAGGTGACATAGGGGAGGTTGATGAGTGAGATGGTGTCACTGTGAGGCACTGTGGAGATGGTAAAGGATGTAATGGTAGCACAAGAAAAGCAGCACAGGAATGCAGGCTATGAGGTGCTGTGGAAGAGGCAAAAGCCATGAAAGAGAAGGACTTACTCCTGCGAGAAGCACAAGAGAGTCAGCATGAGAATGCCAGCTATGAGTTATGTAGAAAAGGTAACGGGTGTAGTGGAGGAGGCATGTGGGGAACTGGCTGGAAAGCTGCCAACAGCCCTGGAAATGGAGGAAGAGCCGGCATTTGACAAGGGGGTGGGGGTGGTGCCAGCTGAAAGCCCACCTGGCTGCAGTTAAGAAAATAAAGTTGCAGCAACTGTGGGTTCCTCAGGGAGAGGTGCAGCCCCCTCCCCAGTTCATAGAGCACTCTGTGCCCTGACAGTATGCACAGGCTGAGCTGGTGGATGTGGGCTCCCAGTTTTGGCAGAAGCTCTCAGGATTGATATCAGTTTGGCTCCTGCATCTTTGGGATGTAGGGGTGGAAATGATCATTTTGTATGGATCAGAGATGTGAAAGCTGGCTTCCCTGACAGCTCATCCTGCCTTGCCACAGTGACTGCAAAATGCACATCAAACCCCAGAAAGTTATTCCCTCCTCGATTGGATTATGGCCAGGCCTCACACTGTATGTCCTAATCAGGGTGACTTACCATCTTCTCCAACTAGATGGCAGATGTATGCCTAGTTCTACCAGGTGTTACAGGACTAAGGCATGAGAAATGCCATTTATAGCCCAGTGAATTAGGGTCCAGATGAGGAACCTTTCACTGCGGGGATGAGAAATGTGGTGCTTCAAATGGCTCCCCCATCCTTCTTGGGGCCCCTAGTGGCCATTCTTGCCCCTCACATAGGGAAGTCCATAAATTAGGTTTCACATACAGTAGCAGACTTGGGATAGGCTGAAACAATGAGAGCACAGAAGGAAATACAGTCTGCTACCCAGAGGAAGAGTTTAAAGGGCCCTGTGAAGGTCATGAGGACCCAGATATAGGTTGAATTGATAAAGGCAGGAGCAGACAGAGAGAAACTGATTGGAAAGTCAAATAAAAACTTACTGTAGCTGCGGCAACAACTGAAGCCTGAGCAGCAGTTTCAATAGTCAGCTAAAGTAAGGACCAAGAAATGGAAGCTGGAGATACAGCCACAAGTTCAGCCCACATGACTGCAGGACTTTCTGCTGGAGATGATCCAACCACACCTGAACTATCCCAGGAAGATGATTGGGTGATACGGTTTGATTGAGGGGCGGGTCAAGGCACCTGCCTTGGGGACCAGATGAGGACCGGAAACCACATGTTGAAATATCAGTTCATTGGTTCCCAATGAATGTGCAACATATCCTGGCTCAGGTGGACACAGGAGCTGAATGTTCTCTGATTTATGGCAATCCTGAGCAGTTTCCCAGAATCCCCACTGTTATAGATGGATGCTGGGGTGAAGCTGTCAGAAGGAAACCAGCCCAAATCCCATTAGGAATAGGGTATCTAATACTGTGTATGATGTTATGCTGACTTCTGATTCTCTTACAGACAAATGTGGTGGTATTGTAAGAGGTTTTAGGTCTTTTAGGTTATTGGAGAGTGTTTATTCTGCACTTGACACAAGTTCTCAGGCCCATAAACCATTTGGTATAAAAGGGTGTCAGGTGGGACTGGGATGAAACGTGTATTTGCTGTCACTGTTGCAAAATGGACAGTCAAGTCTATGCAGGCTTTGAGTGAGACAGACGCATAAAGGACCTGTGAACTGGATGTCCATGTGACTGAAGATGGTTATGGCTGGGGCCTCTGGCAGCGGCTTGAATGAACTTGCCAACCTCTTGGATTCTGGTCACAACTCTGGGAAAGAGTGTAGGTCATTTGCCACTGGCATTCCCAGGAAATGATCAAGCAGATGAATTGGCCCAGGTATGCTGGCTAGAAGGAAAACTTTCCTCTGATGTGGTCCTATGGTTACATCAATGTTTGTTGCATGCAGGGAAGACCATCATGTGGACTATAACCCGTTGATGGGGCCTGACTTGAATCTTTGAAGAAGTCAGCAGAGGCTGGCAAGAGTGCATTGTGTGCTCTAAAAGGGACTTATACTGAGCCCCAGAGGAACATGGGACAATAGGTAAGGGGCTGATAGCCCTCATCAGGTGGCAGATAGACTATATTGGGCCTCTGCCTATGTCAGAGGGGTATTGATATGTCATGACTGGTGTGGACACAGCTACTGGACTTCTGGTTGCTTTTTCTGTGCATTGTGCAGTCCAGCAAACCACCAAAAGAGGCTTGAAGTGTCTCTTTTAAGCCTGTGGCTGATTGCAGGTAATTAAGAGTGATCAAGGCACCCATTTTATTGGACATGCACTAAAAGAATGGGTACAAAAATTAGGAATAAAGTGGAAGTTTCACATAACATATAATCCTACTAGGGCAGGCATAGAAAAGTACAATGGTTTGTGAAAACCGAGCCTGAAGTCAGACACCAATAATCTAGTGGGATGGTCAGTCCACTTATGAACAGTGATATGGCATTTGAATGAAAAGCCCTTGAAAGTGACATTGAGCTCCAAAGACATGCTAACACACATTGCTGCCTCCTTATAAAATTGCAAATACAAACCAAGGATGTCATTGAATCTGGGATTTGGCCTTCAGATAATATCTTACTGCTGTCACTAACTGGCGTAAACCCTGGAGACTCCATTCAGCAGATATGACCTTTGGTCTTTTCACACATGAACCAGTGATGGCTGGCCCTCCTGGTACTTTGGGGACAAGGCCTTGAGACTGGCCTCCTGGAGTAACAGCAGAGTAGCCCTCAAAGACATGGTAGTGTACCCTAATGACCAGAAAGTAAGAACATCTTACCAGGGAGTTTTGCTTTATCATTATGGCCAGTGCATGTGCCTACAGTAGCACTATACATAGACCCCTTGGTAGCCCTCACAGGGAGATAGGTAAATGTATGATATACTAGACCTGGAAAGTACCCCCTTCCTGACACTGTCCTATCATAGGACCACTCTCTTACATGCATCCTACCTGACGGACAAGATTTGCCTATGTTGGTGTCACTAAAACGTGTCTTCTTGCCCTTAAGGTTAATCTCCTCTAACATCTGTGTGAACTGGACACACACCCTAGCAAAACTGCTGCTTGCTGGGTGTGCATGGAAAATGAGTCATTAACTCATCTGAGTAGAACTTGTTTGAATACAGCTGGAATAATCACTTGGTAGCAATCCATCTCCTCAGACTTGAGGATTATCATAATTTCTGTTGTTATCTGTATCATAATTTTTGTGTTATTTGTATATCATTGTAGCCTCTGCTGTCATCATGAAATTTAGTTACAATGCTCCAGCTTTCTCACACAGGGACTATTGGAGAAGACTGAGAGTGCATAGATTGTGAGGCAAGAATCCTGGAGGAGTAGAGTGTAAGGAAATGTAAGTTTCATGGTCAGAATTCTTACCTGATCCTGGTCTGCTTGCCTACTGTGCATGTGCAATGCTCACAGGCACAAGCTTGCACATGTGTGAACAAGAAGTCATTACAGACTCTATAAAGACTTCTGCCCAGTGCTTTCGGTCTGCAAGGTAGAAAGAGAGACTTGGAGGCAGAGATTGGTTTGCTGCATGCAGACTTGCCCTGAGGCAGATGGGATTCTAGAGCTTGGCCTGCCACCATGAGAATAAAGGTGGGTAATCCCTTTTACCCCCAAAACATCCCATTGTCATTTTTCAGTCTCACTAAAACCAGAGTGAACTTGCCCAGGGCTAAAACCCTCTGGCAAGATAACATTATTACACAATATGGAAGTGGAAGAATGTGATATTCCTTTTCTTTTTTTTTTTTTTTTTTACACCAAATTTAATCTACTCTGGAACTCTACTTTCTTGGCTGAGAAAAAAAGAAATGCATTCTCTGTCATTATCAAGGTGCCTTTATTCCTTCCTTTGTATGAGACAAGAATCTTGGGCGTACATTACATGACATGGACAGCATTGCCAATGTCATCAGTATTGCATGAGACACCTGATCTACTGTCTGCCTGATATAGCTGCTGTATTGGAGAGTAAGCCTCCCTGCCAGGCTTCCGCACTGCAGAAGCTCACCTTCTTGCTCCCAGAGCCTCTGTGCCCATCTGTGTCTGAAGTCCTGCTGCATCCTGGGGCACCTGTAGTCCCTATGAGGGCTAGAACTGACAAACCTTGCCATGGAGGGAATGTTCTTCCTACAGTTGGTCCCCATCTATCTCTTACAATTTAATTTTTTTTCAAAAATAGAAGTCTGGATGGAGGTAGCCTTTTGGGTAACAGCCGTCTGTTTTTGGCCAGCCAGGAACAAGTTGATAGTAACAATTTGAAGTCAAAGACCTCATAACTCAAAAAACAAAACATAGATACATTTTAGGGGGTACAAAAAGGAAAATACCCCCCAACTCTTCCCATTCCTTATGACCTCTTCAGCCAGGAGATAATGCAAAACTTAGTCTTCTAATTTGTTAGCTGACCCTTTGTTGAGCACCTCTTAAGTGTAGTACTTTACCAGCATGCAAGTAGATCATGATACATTTATCTCTAATTCTTTTTACTAGGAAACCCCCTATCAGTATTGTTCTCTCAGTATTTTAAAGTTGAGGAAATTGAAGTTCAGAGACTTCTGGTGATTTAACTAAAGTTCACCAAGCTGGGAAACATTTAAACACAGGATTGCCTAGTTATAAAAATTACTCTTTCAACTGCATCATGCTATATTGCAATCAGAGAATCATGATGACATCATCCTTTTAACACAACATATGACCGATTGTTTCAATAGCAGAAAGTTCCAGATTACCTCAGGTGTGATTCTTTTAGTTTCCCTTTGACTGAACTCACAGTCCTTGAAGCTTGGAAATATCCCCTTACCAGTTTTAGCTGACTGCACTTTAAAGCAATATGACCATTATATATTAAAGTATAATAAAAAGAGGTAAATAATGGTCTACATGTTCTCAAATAGTTTTTCAGCATCTCAGAAGAAGCAGCTGAATCATTCATCAGTACACACCATACCCTTTGATGGAATGGCCCACCTGTGACATACTTTTGTGAGTTGCTTTGCTGTTGTCCTTTTGACACGGTTTACCATGTCATGTTTGTGTGTTGGTCTGTCTGCCAAGATTAGTAGCTCAATGATCAGATTATCCGTAGAGAGTTCCGTGGGTACCCTAAATGGTAGGACTTAAGTACAGTGTATGACATACTAGTCAGAAAACTGGAATTAGAATACCTATGTTGTAAACCTGGTTATAAATATTTCTAAGCCTTGATTTCATAATTTGTAAGGTGATAGCAATAATAACATCAACTCCATAGAATTCTGTGAGGGTCAAATAAAGTAATGAATGTAATTTACACAGGGCAGTGTGATTATTATATGTTAATTATGGAAAATGGAGAATTGTACAAAATTTCTAAAAAAAAAATGAACTATAGAATTTCTGTAGCAATTGGTCTGATCAGGGATGTCTTTTTCTTTGGGCTTATTCCCTCATTTTTAGATCAGCTTTCTTTCCTACCTGGAGAGTGCACTAGAAATCTTTCCCTCTTAGAGCTCTATGTGGAATGTATCTTACTGGCCCTTCAAAGATCATATGTAATAGAAAGAAAAATTGTATTTTTCAATACAAAGGTGACATCTTGTCCCTCCCGGAGTGAACTTTTGCACAATTCTAATCAAAGGTCATTGACACTTTAGCATATTGTCTTCAGACCCTGATTAAAGATTATAAAGGATCCTTCCACCAAAGGAACCAATTTTATGGCTCTCCCAAAGCAGTCAAATTTTTCCTTAGTTCTTAGTTCATGAGAGAGAGAGAGGCACTGGGGCTCGTTATGCAAATTTAAATGACATACACAATTCAGATCACCTAAGGTTATATTAATGAGTTCTGGATAAGAATGAATGAACATAAAATTGCATCAAGGGTATTTAGAACTAACTGCCCAACTGAAATAATAATGAGGTAAATTGTAAAGGAAAGCTATTGAGAGATTTAAAAAATAATGTATCATCCCTTCAATCATTTAAAAAAGTATGTTCACCTGCTAATGTGTAGTACACCTGAACTGCATGTGTGAGGAAGAAACCTTTCAGAATATTAAGCAACAGTGAGCTTGCTAAGGTGTGGTCTTGATTGGAAAAAGGGATTTTTGTCTTCTCCAGCATCTTTCTTGAGGGCAAGAGTCTCATTCTACCCTAAGTCCTACAAAGTTGGATGTCAGTGAACTATTTCACTACTTAAAGTGCTCTCTTCCAGCAACATATAACTCTTCACCAAGCCTATAAGCCATCCTCATCTTATGTAAATTCAGATCTAAATGAAAGTATCTAGGACTCACAAAAGCAGAAGGACCACATGCTAATGCTAAATTTACAATCAGAGAACACAGAGATTTTCAGAACCATTTCCCTTCAGAAATTCTCAGTTTAGGATCTGCTTTAATGCCCCTCTCAGAATATGTTAGGAATGATTCAGTTTCTGAAAGAAAAAAAAAATCCAGTTTAAGTAGTTTAAACAGAAAGAAATTTACTATTTAATGAAGTTTGAGGAGAAATGGTATTAAATAATTTAAAACTAGTTCAGAGGGTAAACAAAACAAACTCTAGGCTGAGTTTCCAGGAATGACTCTCAAAGCCACATTGCAGAAGTGGGTCACCCCAGAGTGCTTTTGCTTCTACCACAGTTAGAAAGCTGCAGAATCAGGAAAATGTCAGAAAACCTTCTAGATCCAGGGGGACACTGGCTCTGCCACAGTCTGCTCTAACTGCACACCCCAGGTCCTGCCACTGTTCTCATTTGATAACTTCAAATCCAGGACTCAAAGGAAAGAATCTCACTGGCAGGACCTAACACAGGCCTGGGAACCCTAGAGAACAAGGAAAATAAGGAGTATTTAGCTCATCAGGTTCTGGGTGCTAGAAGGCCATCACAGTGCATAATGAATGAGCAATTCATAGTATCTGCCAACCTGCCCTTGAAAATCCTGATGGTCCCGATCTTACAGAGCATGATTCTAAGGAACAAAGAATGAAACTGACATAGCTTGAGGGAAGGAAATGGCTAGGGGGAAATAGACCTGACCACATACGAGGGGAGGCCCTTTCAGAGGTATTTGTAGGAGAGCATATTTGGGCACAGAAAACGGGGGCGGGAGAGGCATGAAGGATCATCCCTATAACCGATGGGAATTTCTCTATCATTTTAATATTAAATGAAAGGAATCAACTTTATAATAGAAATAGAGAGGTAAACAGCATCAGACAAGCTTGCTGATTATAATAAAAACAGCTAATATTTGAAACAATGGGACAGTGGAAACCCAGGACAGGGTTTCATTCTAGTTAGCTCATAAAGTAAAAATTATATGTAGTCAAATTATCCTTGAAAATTTTTTAAATGCCTATAAAATGTAATGCAGTGTGTGGCATATGTGTTTGTGTATAAGACTAGTGTGGAGTTCTTAAGAATCCTAGGATTAATATCCACTGAGCTAGACCAAAAGAAGAAATAAAAGGGAAGGCTCTACTCAAATGTCTGGGCATTCCAACGACTGTCCTTTGGAAAAGCAACCAAATACTAAGACATGAATGGCGGTTAGATGCAGAACTTTAAAATGTTTCTGTCTGCCTGAAGGGATTACTTAAATTGCTTTTGTTTTATTAAGAACGTCAGTTGTAATATATATTACTGTTCATTATTATGAGGACTAATCAATACAAAATAGTTGAATCTTAGAAGGGGTACAAAATCAGCTCTAAAATTACCATGTCTTATGATTAGACACAACGCTTTAGAATGGAGGTGGAACTTTTAAAGTTTGGATATTTTTCCTGATTCTATCATTAATAATGATTAGAACAAGGCATCCCTTTTACTTTTCCATATCTTAGTTTTCTTTCTGTTAAATGCAGTTATTAATCAAAGCTTCCCTCACCTAAAATATTATTAGATTGAATTTTCTAATGCTTCTGCCTACTAGACCTACTCCAGCCTGGTCACTTCACCGGGCTGCCCCTCATCCTTCATGACTGACTTGCAGGTGACTTCCCATATGAACTGATCCTATATAACAGTCTGTAATTACCTCTATTAAAGTTGTAACTATTTATGTTCATTGTTCATTTGTTTGTCTTCAGTCTAGAAAGTTCCCTGTGAATATTAGTTTTCTCTACTTAGTACAATGCTTGGTTAATTATAAATGCTCAAGAAATGTATGCTCAAGAATAGAGGAGATAGCAATAGAATCTTAGGGATAAAAGGGAGTAATTTTAAAATTTCTAATTGTGTTGGAATCTAGTTATAATATCCTTCATATATGGCTTCCATGCTTTCACATTTAATAAAATGGAAGCCATATTCTTGGGCAACTTGTACTGTTACTTCTTCCTTAAATTAAGTGAATGGTACCTTCCTCTAACTTCAAAAAAGTGTTTGTCCAAAAATATTTTATTGACACATTTTAGTTCTATTCTAGTTAATGTTAAGGCCTTGTCCCTGACTTTAGGAATATCTTAAGTTTGTAGAGAAAACACATGAAACAAGTAATTATGACATTTATATTTACCAAGAATTAAATGATTAAAAGCAGAGGTCTGTACTCTAAGTCCATGGGGTTGCCTAAATACATTACTTCCAGTGGCACACTGAGTGATGACTAGTACGTGAGGTAGAAACTTCTACCAGGTGACATTCCAGATGTATCACAGAGGAATACAAATAATAACAGTCTTTATTATATGAAAGGCACTGTTCTAAGGAATTTACAGTGCTAAATTATTTAATACTGACATAACCTGGTGAGGTCGGTAGCAGGAAACAAAAGGGCTAAGTAACATGCCCTGTGTCCCACAGCTGGCATATAGCTGGACCAGGATTCCTTGAGTCTGTGCTCTCTGCCACCATGCCATCCCCTTTACCCTGGGAGTTTCATTAAAAGGAAATGTCATTTGCTTGAAATTTGCTTGAAATCTGCTACCTAGGCAAAAACAAAATAGAAAACAATATATAGAACTAAATAAATACAGATTCTATAGTTAGAAGTTTGAACAATTATATGAGGACAGTTTCTCTGGAATCCACAGATGAGCCTTGAAGTAGAATTTGAGGGAAAAAGAAGCTGGATGGAATAGGACCATAGACAATAATCATAGTCACATCTATCAAATGATTGTGTCAGTTGACTGCTAGAGATAAAGTAGGATGTATATGCATACATCTCATGCACATACACACACAATATATAGAGATTATATTGATTGAAAAATGTATTGAATATTTGACAACATTAATTATCTAATAGTCATGTACAAGGCCAGCATGAAAGAATGATGGTTATGGAGCAGTCAAGATTCTGTTACCAGAAAGAACAGGTCAAGCTGCATATCTTATTGACTGATGCCTGAACAAAATCTTTCTTCCAGTGTGGTACGCCACACAATGTGACACTAATATCACACTGTGTACATGATGTTATGAAAACAGGAGGCAGGAGCCATTTGGAGCTACATGGAAACAAATACATTTTCATCATGATCGTACATCAACTGTACACCTCCCTCAGACCCTTCTTCTTCAGCTTAATTATTCTTTTTTTGTACAGGTTTATCATTGATGGACATTATTTGCAAAATTTTTACTATCTTATTTGTCCTCTTCTTACTGTATTCTAATTCCAATATTCCCCCTTCAAACACAATTGAGTGCAATACTGCACATGTGCTGTATCTATGTGGTGTCCAAAGCCTGATTCCATTGATCTGGAATCCCTTACCCAATTCTACTTCTGCAGTTGGCATTTGCTATTGTTATCTGTTACACTTCCTATTAGACTAGATTGACCTTATAGTCTTTTTCATTTATCAATTACTATTAATCTAAGTCTCCCCAGTGCTGTAGTTTATTTCATCTTGTTAGGATTAACCTAGTTTTCTTGTCCAGTGTGAAGATGAGGGTTGCTTGGTACCTCTTTACAGCTATTCTATCAACAACTTAAATTGGTAACTTTCTCAGTGTTCATTCATTCATACATTTTATAAGTTGATCTTTACTATAAGTAAAGTTGGTACTAAAAATATCAAACCTGTGGTAATTATTGCCAAATATCCTTTGAAACATTTGGAAAAGCTCATTATAAGTAAAAGGCATATTTTAGTCCATTTACATTTAGTGTGATTATTAACATGGCATGGTTTAAATCTACCATCTTCTTTTCTCATTGTCCTCTCTGATTTTTGTTCCTTTATTCCTCATTTTTCTTATATTGGCTTATCAAATGTCTTTTAGTAATTCATTCCAATTCCTTTATTAGCATTTTATGCAAACTGCTTTGTATCATTTTAAAATACAGTTTCTTTGGGAAATACAGAATATGTATATATTATATATATTGTATAATATATATGTATATGTATTATATGTGTATAATATATATGTATATATAATATATGTATATTTTATATAATATGTATATACAATAATATATACTACACCTATAGATATATACATATAATGTATAATCATATGTATATAATCATATTAATGCAAAATACTATATATTATATATAATTCTTATAAATTATTTATCATACTTTTTAAAATCCCTGCCTGCTAATATTCACATATTAATATTAGGTCTATTTTTGTAGTCTGATTTTTCTCTATATGTAGATCTCCTTTAAGAAAAAATGGGTAATATCTTGTTGAGACTGAATTCTGTCATCTTTCTCTGAGGGGTCTAAAAAGTTTATTCTTGCTGCGAATAAACTTGAACTGGTAGGAACTTGATTTTCAATTTTGTTTAGATGAGTCCATTTTAGTTTTTTCCTTTATCCTAATGCAAATGTCTTCATCCTTGGGTGGTACTCCTAACCCTTTTTGTCCATCAGTGAAAAATCCAAAATATTGAAAAGTCCCTTTAACGTCAGGGATGAGACCCAAATTCCTAATTCAATCTTCTATGCAGTATGCAGCTACTGACCTCTCTGTCAACCCTCTCAACTGAAACTTCTATTATCCTCTGGAGTTCCCTGATGCCCAGTCTTAAATACGCACCATTCAAGGTTTGAAGTATTTGAAGAAACTTTATATGACAATTTGAGGGCTTTTCCCTCTGTGATTTCATTCTTTTTGGGATTCCTGTAATCTCTCAATTCCCAGCCACTCTGTTTCCCTAAATTGTATCTTCTTTCCCATCAGGCTAATCAAACTCTATCTTCCTGCTTGATCATATTCATCCCTGGCTAGGAGGATTGCGGATTCCCTTCAGAGGTAAAGCTATATCATCTAGTTCTCACCCACTGTGGTTTCCAAGAGTGGAACCCCCTCCATGTCTTCTGATTTCAGTCACTCTCCAATACCATCAAACACCTTTCAGGAGTATAATTTTTATCAGTGGGAAAACTAGTCCAATATGGGTTACTCTACAATTGTTGAAAATAAGAACCCAAAATATATTTTTAGACGTGAGTTCATTTTTATTTAAAGAAATGCATTATATTTGTAATGTAACAGAAGTAGAATGATATAGTGGAAATATCTGGCTTTGAATCAATGTTCTAATTTGGATTATATCTGTGGGCTGCAGGTGCTTTGTCTATAAAAATGGCTCCTTTCCCTGAAATGCTGTTATTCTCAAAAAACATAAATTTCTTATCCTGTCTCTCAACTAGAGAAGACTGAATTTAATATTTTAAAGCAGTATAAATACTATTGGGGAGAAGGAAGCTCTAAGAGTTAATATAGCTCCCCAAGTTGCCTAAATCAAGTTAGAGAGGCATAAGCCCTGGAATAATCTGATCCACTAAATTCCATAAGTAATAATGTGTAGCCTTACTCATTTCTCATTCCTTGCTCTTGACTTTGCCTCCTTCTTGGGAAAGGGGAGTGAAAGAGAGATCAAGGCAATAGCTGCCTTCCACAATAATTTGTAACATCAAGTAAAGGTGACACTGCTGGCATATCTGCTTTCATCTTCATTAAGTCCTCTTTGAGAAATAAGAGAGAGAAATAGAAATTGGTGGATTTGGGGGAAAGCATAAGCCACAGAGATAACTATGTCAGTGAAGGTTTAATAAAAAAGACAGTTTATATTTTGAGCTTTTTGAGGAATCTCCATACTGCTTTCCACAATGGTTGAACTAATTTACATGCCCATCAGCAGTGTAGGAGGGTTCCCCTTTCTCCATAACCTGGCCAACATATGTTGTTGTTTTTCTTTTGGATGGTAGCAATCCTAACTGGTGTGAGGTGATATCTCATTGTGGATTTAATTTGCATTTCTCTGATGACTAGTGATGTGGAGCATCTTTTCATGTGTCTGTTGGATATCTGAATTTCTTCTTTGGAGAACTGTCTGTTCAGCTCCTCTGCTCATTTTGTAATTGGATTATTTGCTTTTTGTTTGTTGAGGTGCATGAGCTCTTTACATATTTTGGATGTCAACCCTTTATCGGATCTGTCATTTATGAATATATTCTCCCATACTGTAGGATACCTTTTTCTATTGATGGTGTCCCTTGCTGTACAGAAGCTTTTCAGCTTGATATAGTCCCATTTGTTCATTTTTGCTTTTGTTTCCCTTTCCTGGGGAGATATGTTCATGAAGAAGTCACTCATGTTTATGTCCAAGAGATTTTTGCCTGTTTTTTTCTAACAGTTTTAATGGAATATTATTCAGCCATAAGAAGAAAACAAATCCTACCATTTGCAACAACATGGATGGAGCTAGAGGGTATTATGCTCAGTGAAATAAGCCTGGCAGAGAAAGATAACTACCAAATGATTTCACTCATATGTGGAGTATAAGAACAAAGAAAAACTGAAGGAACAAAACAGCAGCAGAATCACAGAACCCAAGAATGGACTAACAGTTACCAAAAGGAAAGCAACTGGGGAGGATGGGTAGGAAGAGAGGGATAAGGGCAGGGAAAAAGAAAGGGGGCATTACAATTGGCATGTATAATGTGGGGGTCGGGACACAGGGAGGGCTGTGCAACACAGAGAAGACAAGTAGTGACTCTGCAACATCTTACTATGCTGATGGACAGTGACTGTAATGGGGATTGTGGGGGGAGCTTGGTGAAGGGAGGAGCCTAGTAAACATAATGTTCTGCATGTAATTGTAGATTAATGATAACAAAACAAAAAAAAAGACAGTTATTTTTCTGTGCTGATGTATTTTGGAGGAGGCATGTTCAGCAACGAGTATGCCATGTGACTCTTCTTTTACTCAAAAACTCATTTTCCAACCTGTGTATTGTGATACTTTTTAGTCCTCTTAATGTGTTCCCTTGAGTTAGCTACATGGTCAACTACTGGAAAATAATTTTAACAGCACTGCACATGCATTAATCCTATTTACTACTAGGAGAACATTCTGCTTGCAGAATGTTGGGTGTTGAAGCTTAAAATCCAAGTTTTGGATATGTGATGAAATGCACATTCCTAAAATTTTGAGGTCTCCTAGTACATGGTTTTATTTATGTACCTTCACAGAAAGTAAACAGGAAACTAGAATTGAAAATGTGAGAACAAAGCATGTAAGTTCCTACAGTTGCAGTTAGGATTTCTGCATAAATTTAGGCAGAAAAAGGTAATGGGACCTTGACAGGGAGTCCTGAAGTGATGGCGCCAATGTACTACAGGAGAGGATTACCCCCACTCATTAGAGAAAGAAAACAGCAATGGTACCTCTCAAATGTCTTTCCAGACAAACAGTATACTAAACAAATTACTGAATATTGAGTAGAAAGAAAGGTACTTCAGGCAGGAGAAATATACATGTGCAAAAACTAGGGAAGGAGGTAGGGAGGTAAAGGCATAAAGTATAGGGAACAATGGGATTCTGAAACAACTCTAATATCAAAAGCTGAAGTGTCATTATATCATGAGACAATGCTATGTTAAAGAAAAACAAGAGTCTTTGTTATCAGACAACTGAGTGTGAATCTTGATTATGTCTAATTCTTGGGGTGATTATAGAAACTGCTTAACTTCTCTGAGTTTTAGTTTTCTCATATGTAAAAATAGGAATGATACTCAAAAACCAATGTAAATTTCAATGTTATTATAAGCATTCAATTAGTGAACTAATGTGAAAATATGTGCCCTTAGTATATCACATGGTGAACTCTCAAAAGGTAAAATACAGGTTAATGATTCAAACCAGTGAGCTAAATTTCCAAATTCACTCTTGTTTAAATACATGTATGCTTTGGGTACTTTGTTTTTCCTTTTTAAAGAAAAGTAGAACCAGAAAAACATTTGGCTCTACTGTCTATACAGAATTGCTTTTTTGTCCAATATATATATTGTCCTGCATGATACATATATTACTAACATTATTTTAGCACTCTATGTATTTCAATAAAAAAGTTCAATTTCTATTTATAAATTTTAAAGAGCAGGTTGAATACCTACTGTTTCAAAAGTTATTTTTGAAATTATGTTTTCCATCAAGGGTCGTGACTACAGATAGCTGCAAGTTATTAGTGTTCAAATCCAGGTGGTAAAACAATCCAAGGGCAGATTCATCCATCCTCTTTTTGATCAAAGCACTGGAAGGTTTAGCAGCGGTGTTCATGTGAGATGACCTCTTGTAGATTGGCACTACATGGCACCCCTCTTCTTAAGCTATGTTTTACTGAAATTTACTAACCTAAGCTATCTCATCCGTAGAACTTCATAGAATTCTGTCATCAATCCTCTAAGGCTGGTACTATTTTCTCTTCTTCACAAGAGAGGCAGTTGAGGTTCACTAAGTTTTCCCAAAGTCACACTGCCAGTGAGAGGCAGAGCTAGATTCAGAACCAGATCTCTTAAACATCAAAGCTCCCCATTGTGTGCATCATCCCAAAATTGAAGGTCATAGGAATTTCTATGTTGGGTAAGGAATCAAAGTAACACATACTGTTTGTTCCAACTGTTCCACCCTGGCCTTCCAAAGTTTTCTAAGTGAAAGTACATGGAACAGAACACAAAGGGCATCTTTGGATGACCAAGTAAGCCACAGAGTGGCGTCACCCAGGGAGTGCGTGTGTGAGTGCTCATGTGTGGGCAACCGTAAATCAGTACAACTTCCAGCCTCCGTGTTTTGGCTATGATCCGTGCTTTGTTTGTGAAACAGGTATGTATATTGACCTTGACCTCAGGTGTTTTTGCTTCCATGGCAACTGTTAGATGGAAGCTACATACACCCCATCCCCCAACTTTTTTCCCCTAGCTGCTACCTGAACACTTTGACTGAAAATCCTGAGTCTCTATGCAGCTCCCCAAAGTCAGCAGTGGTCTGAGAATGTCTCCTGAGCACATTAGCCAAAGGAAAGTTTTGTTCACAGCCTTAAACAGATGATCTTGAAGAAGATTATTTTCTGCAGATGATTAATAGTTAGAACAGACACCAGGTACATTTTTCAGTGGAGGGGGAGATTTCAGTTGAATACTGGGAAAACCCTCCCTGTGCAGAGGAGTATAGATTTGCTTGCACCATACCCTTAACCTTTCCACAGGATCTTTCACCCACACTTTGTTACCTCACCCCTGCCCTCTATTACATGAAGAGTTCTTGTCATCAGTGTAATTTTGAAATCAAAATAATGCTGGATGCCTCCTTAAGTTTCATTGGCAGTGACTAGAGTTTCATAAAAAAGAGATTGAGGGTGGACGAAACTGTGAGAACTGTGAAATACCTCACGGGATAACCATGAAGGAATAGGTTAAGGATGACTAGTTAATAGTTTATGTTATAGACTGATCCAGTTTCCTTCACTCATGGCTCAATAAATATTTGTTGAAGATAAAATAGTAAATAAAACCACACAGTTTTGTCCCCTCAAAATGTGTAGAAACTAGTAAATAGGCAATTGCAGTTCAGTAGGATATGACTGTTGATAATGCAGCATTCTTTGCTAGCCCACATTAGGGGCCCCTGATGCAAGAAGGACAACGGGGTCTTATTGGTGGAGCTGGTGATGAAAATGGGCTGAAAGGACAAGCAGGAGATTTACTCAGAAGCAACCAGAAGGGAGAAACACTACAAGGAGAAAGTTTTTGCACATGCTGTCTGTAAAGTGTCTGAAATACACACTAATAATAGCTAACACTTCCACAGAGTGCTGATAATGCGTCAGACAAGTTTTAAATGTCTCCAGTGCTCTCAACAGCCTGATGTGGTAGATATTTTTTTATTCTTCTTTTTACAGAGAGTTTGGAATTAAACATTTGTGAGTTGTTAGTGTGTTGCTGGTAAGAGAAGTCATGGAAGGGCCTGAGGTTGCCAAATGGAGGCAGAAAGTGGAAGCAGAAGAGGGCTGAGGAAGGTTCCTGAGGAGCAGGCAAAGAAGGAACAACTGGAAGGATGGGAGAAACCCGAGGAGGGTGCCACATGATGTGCATGGGGGGAAAGGTCACGCAGAGAAGATGTGGCTGGCCCGCCTCATCAGAGGAGAAGTCAGGGACCTTAATGGCTGAGCGCGGTGATGGAGTGGGTGCCATCTCGCAGGGAGCTCAAGAGAGAACAGAAAGTAGGAATGCAGAGGCAGAGAGGGGAGAAAAATCATTCAAATATGGGCTGAAAGGAGAAGAGAGAGAAACAGCAGTAAAAGAGTGGAACGTGGACTTGGCGACTTTGTTGCTTTGCAGCCATGATACCTATAAAAAGGTGTCTAAGGGAGCTGAAGACGGTGGGAGCTGAATTCATGTGGAGCATTGGCTTGGGTGGGGAGGAAGGATGGCTCTTTAATATAGCAGGAAGGAAGAATATGGGTAGATTTATATATTCTGCACTTCCTGTCTTAACTCCTACAACTCATGTAGATTGTACCATGAAATTCAATCAAGTTATGAACTAACCAACAAAAGCTACCACGGGGCAACTGAGATTCATGCGGACATTGAGTTGTGTCTGTTTGCTTCTTGTTTAGTCAGCCACATACTAGTTAGTATTTACTTTCAAATGTAAAGAGAATTTTTAAAAAATCAAGAGTGAGCATAAAATTAACAGGTCCACCACCTTATTTATTTATTTTTCTGATTTGATCACTGTTCTTAAATGTTGGGAAATGCTGTCAGGATTTCCTACCTGCACTTATCTGTTGGGTTGGTTGGGAAGGAGGTGAAGAAGTTTGGTGACAGGCGTAACTTTGAAACAAACATGTCTGCACCACCTTGGCTCTTGTATTGGAATCCTTTTTGTTCAGCATTGCAACCAAAGTTATTTTTGGAACATCATATGGATTTTTCGCTGAAACATCTGTGTTAACTTTTATTATCCCTGGTCTGCTTTGTAATTTTGGAAACAGATATAAAGAACGAGCACCCAAAGCACAGTAATATAGTGGGAAGCATCCTTCATAAGTCAATTGAGGAATTTAATAATCTCTTTAGAAATAAGCTCTGCAGCTATGAGAAAAATGTGTGGGTTAAAGGCCTTCCAATTAAGAAAGGTTTCTCTGTGGATTTATAGGCTGGTGGTTCACTCTTCCTGTTCGTGTTTCCATAGCAACTGTCAGGTAGATTTTCTGCTACTTGCTAGGAAGTTGGAAATGTTGAGTCTGGTTGAGCCTTTTCAATTCAATGAAGCTTAAATGAAATTCTTTGCAAGGAACTGGCATTTAGCCTGGGTCATTTATTCATATCTAGAAGAAAAAAAATCAATTACAGTAATCAAATGTGCAGATTTTTTATTGGAATTATTTTTGGTATATATTTTTGCTGTAATCTATTTTTAATGCAAGGGTACTAAAGGTTTGAAGGGCTGCAGCTGGCCTCTTTGCTATCTGATGGCTTGTGGCTTTAATTACAGCCCAAGACATAGGAAGGCATGCCTTTTTTCTGGTCTGCTGTTGCAAGCTATAATCACCCCTGGTGATATTCAGAAGCAAACTAGGATCCAGGCGACTCATTAGGTTGAGACACCTATACTGCACAAATTACAATGCACAGTCTTTTATTTTTTTATTTTCCCCTGGTTATTTGAATCACAGCCTTGGAAATAAATAATTTATATGCCATTATTTAAAGTTCTTGGAAGCAGAGTATCTTCACTTCCTCTGCAGATTAAGCCCACTTGGGTGTCATTCACTGTGCGTTATACCAGCCCCCATCGATCGTTGTCGCCTGACAGCTCCATGTAGGATGGTGTCCTTTAATCCTTACACAAAAGCATGTAGGTGGGCAAAGGGAGTCCTTATGCCATTGCTCTTTACACAGCATACATTATATGCCACAAGAAGGACATACATCTAAAGGGCACTGCTGTGGGCTTTCTTTTGTTAGCATCTTTGCTTACTGGCTCAGAAACAGCAGCTTCTACAGAAAATAAGGCATGATCCTTATTTCACACTGTGGTTCTATTTATATACTGGCTCCCCTGGGGACGTTTCTTATAAGATATATTATCTACAGCAATGGCTTTGAATGTATATTTCTGTTCATTCTGTTCCATCCCTCTTCCTTCCTTTTGTCATTTATATACCACGCCTTTACCTATTATAGTAATGCTTCAGATTATATACTACCATTGATAATTACAAACAAAACTGAGAAAGATAGGGAGATCTTTCTTTTTTAAAGAAAGTCCAAGCTGGAGTGTCTTTTACCTACTGGCCTCCCTTTGTCTTATTTTCTTCCTCTTTGGTTTAGAAACTGCTGTCTTCTAGTAAGCTAAATAAAAACTTCCTGAGAAGAGCAATTGAAGCTGAAGGTAGCTTGCTCTTCAGTTGCTATATGAGGAAGTGGAAATGAAGTTGCTCAGCTCTGCTCTAAACTTTATTTACTCTAAAAGGTGGGCAATTTTCTCTTACAATAAATTGTACTTGGAGTTGCATGGCTCCATCAGGAGAAGAAGCACCTCTACCAGGAGCAGAGAGACAGAGAAAAGTGAGCTCCAGGCTTAGAGTGCTATAGAGGAAAAGGACTTGCTTACTTACAGAAATATATTCAACTGTGTAGATGCATAGAAGGATACATTGTTTCACCACAGATATCATTCTGATTCATGCATTGACACTTGCAAACAGAGATGTTCAAGGTAAAGTAATGAAGTAAAAACATCTTGTTTCGGGGGAGCAACAAGGATTAAATTCTGTCTGTCACTATGCAGGGGGAAAGCGAGGCTTTCTCTCTCTCTCTCTCTCTCTCTCTCTCTCTCTGCTGCTAGCATTTGCACAGTGACCAGGGGAGTCCTGCCCTTTCCCGTCCTCCAAGGCAGGTGCCTCTTCTACCACCAGCCCATTGGTCCAGCACGCAGCCAGGCTGGGTGGCCACTCTCAGGAGGGAGGACAAACAGTGGAGTGTCACATGCCCGTGCCATGCTGCTCCTCGGCTAAGCACGGTTTTAATTCTGTGCATGAGCTCTTCCAAGCCCTCCTGTTGTGCTTAACTTCAGAGTCCTGAGGCCCAGTCCTCAAGGCCATGCGTCTGCTGAAAGTATTGCCAGCTCCAGGCTGGCTGGGGAACTCTTCTTCCTGACCTTAGGTTCTGGAAAAATGGGGTCCTTTTCTGATTAAGCCTCAGGTCCATGATTTGGCTTCACAGGCAGATGACTTCCCCGGAACTCCCTCCAGGAGCTCAGCTTTTGTTCTTCATCTGGCTGATGCCAAAGTCCTACTTAGTGCCACTTAGCTGAGCCACTCAGCAGGCTGAGATAATGTGTTTCCCCCTCCTCACCTTTTCACTTCCCCCTCATCCTATTCCTCTATCCTCATCTTTCTTGCTTCCTTTATTGAAGGTTGTTCCTGGCCTTTCTGCTCTGGGTGACCTCCTTCTTCATTTTCTCTCCTAACACCAGCCAAGGTTGATTGTCTACAGCTGGGTCACTACCCGGCTCTACCCGTGCACACTGGAGCTTTGCTTAAATACAATTCAAATGTTGGAAAGAATCTGCCTAAAGCTCTGGCAAAGCTTTCCTCTGATGTGTCTTCCTTCAGAGCTCTACCAATGAATAGCTATGAGATCTTAGGCAAGTTAACTTCTCTAACCCTTGGTTTCTACATCTCTGAAAAGGGTACAATTGTACATAAATCAAGATTGCCATGAGGATTCAATTAGTTAATGCGTGCTCAATCTGTAGAACAGTGTGTGGCATTTAGAAAATGCTCCATAAATATGAGCTTCTATTACTGTTCAGCAGGTTTTTTGGGATTGCAAAGAATTCAAGTTTCACAATAACACAGATACGTGTTTGGATCTTCTCTCTGCCATTTACTGCCTATGTAACCTTGAATAGGCTTTAAAAATTCAGAGCCTGATTTCCTTCTAGTAAAATGAGGAGAATCATAGGAGAATCATAGCCTCTGGGGGCTTCGAGGGTCATTAACCAAGCAAAAGGATTTGTGGCATCCAGCACAGTACTCACCTCACAGTAATATGATTTTCTCTCCTTCTTGGTTAGCATGGTGATTTCTAAAATGTTCATGATTCTTCTTTTTATTTTTAACTCCCCATCATGTGCCTAAAACACTTACTCGTAATCTCCTATCATCGTACTTTCTCAAAAAGGATCTCTCTTTCCTATCTGATCCTTAAGGAAATCTGTTTCCTCAATACCAAAAATCTTAGAATGCTGGAAGACAAGAGACATGCTCATCAGCTCCTACCTTACAAAGCTGGAAGAATCTTTTTAATAAGCTGCTTTTAAAAGTGAAGGAGTATCTCTCCTTCCTGGGTACAATGGCAGGCTGTGAGGAGAGCATGTTTTGCCCTGGTGCAGGGAGTGGACACTGAAGGGTGTCTTCTGAGCCCCACTAACCCCAGAGAGCCCACTGCTGACTCCAAGTGAGAAGTTACCCTACTGGTGGGGTAGTGAAGCACCAAGGGTGTTCTGTGTCCAGTTTTGGCATCCTTATCCCAGTTCTACATTTGGATCTTTCCCCCCCATCAATCCCAGATGTGGTCCCAACTTCCCTATTATGCTTGCAGGGTCTGCAGGTGCAGAATTTGAAATTGTTCTTGTCAAATACACCCCTTCCAGATTGGCTAACTTGAAGATCAGAGCTTTCTGCACAAGAAAAGACTTTCTGGCTCGATGTGTCAGTTCCTTTTCATGTAGCTGGATCTTTCAATTTGTAGCATAACCCCTGCAGCACTACAGAGAAAAGATGTTATGTCTGAAATGCTGAACTGCAGTCACCCCTGTCTGCCATTATGTTACCACAGGCATGCTATAAAAAGCTGCAAAACTGAGGGGTCCGAGATCTGACACCTGAAATGGCTTCAATCACTCAAAGGCACCCCTTTTCCGGTCTCTTGCTGATTGACCCCATCCCATTGTGCCTTTCAATACACAGCCCACAACTCTATATTTAGGGTGATGACCAGCCATACATACAGGCTGCAAGCACTTCTTACTCTTTTGAATAGCTTCTCCTGTGAGCTGGGTGTTAGACTCAGAAGAACTTGGTTCCTATGTCAGCTTGGCCACTTACTACATGATATTATACACTTTTCTGGAGCTTTCTGGGGTTGCATGCCCCAGAAGGTAATAAACAATGGTGACAGCTAATATTGTTGAGTAATTGCTGTCTGCCAGGTATTATTTAAGTGTTTTCCATGTAAGTATGTGTGGGTGCACCAATTCCTTTAAACCTCACCATGATCTTACCAATGAGGTCCTTTCACAAGAGAGGAAATTGAAGCCCAAACTCTCCCATGTGGAACGTTGTAGAGTGGGATTTGAACTCATATAATCTTGCTCTAGAGCTCACATGCTTAATCATTGGTTACTTGTTTGTAATATGTACAACTATAGCCAAGTCTCATTATCCACAGTAGTTATTTCTGTAATGTCACCACAAGCACTGAGTTAGCAAGGAGCTAATGCTCCTAGGGGATACATAGGGCTGAGTTCCTTTGAGCCTCTGGTCACAACATCTTCATTAACATAGCCCCTTTTTGATTATGTATGTTGCTGTTTAAAGACACTTCACTGAATACAAACCATTGATTTATTAACATTGAACTCAGGGCCAACAGCACTGTAATACATGCTTGAATGAAGCTTATCTAGCAAACCAATTTCTGTGTGAGGCACGTCCTAGTTGTCGAATGCTTGAGGGCACTAGTTAGCACTTCAGTACTGCCTGGGGGCCAGTTTAAGCAGGAAAATCACCCAAAAAGGTACACAATCATGGAAAACATGGCATTAAATAGGCCCCCGAAAGGAAACTTCCTTACATCACGGGAGCTGAGACAAGGCAGCGTGCTACCTTGTCCACCTTCAGTTGGGAACGTGTGCATCTGGCGACTCACATCTTTTGCTGTTCTGTGCATGTCCCCAGGTGACTGCGAAAGCACTGCCATTGATTTGGAGGTTCAAATAAGTTTGAGTAGGTGAGTTTGCAAATACAGAATCTGGAATAAAAAGTAGGAAGTTGTTCAAACAAGCACAGGATTAGTGGATGGTTTGGGAGGAGTACAGTCCAGGTCAGGGGACTCCCACACAGAGGTTGTTCCACTGCCAACACAGGCCATGTCTCTATCCCTACAAATCAAAGAGAGAAAATGAAATACTCTGGTCAACTATCTACATGTGTTGAATGAGCTTTTATATCCAAGAAATACCGATGTGTATTGACTCCTCATTTGGGATTGCAGGAAGATACTTTAATTCCTAGATATACAATCTGAACACTTAGAGTTTATATTTCTCTTACTTTGCAATAGATTCTAATGGCATTTGAGTAAGAGATATTAAAATATATTTTCTTTAGAAAGAAGGTAACTAAGTGGTGGGATCAAATAGTAGTGATAACTTTATTCCTGCCCCCCACCGTCACTCCTGGTGTGCATAGCAGTGGAATATACTGCAACCAGCCCATCAAGCTGTGTCTCCTCAAGTATTAACTATAAGCTGATCTGTAAACTGAGATGCAGAGATGAGTGAGCTGGAAAAAAGCTGGGTTTCTGGATTGGTTCTTTATAACCTTGTTACTCCGAGATGGTATGCGGACGAGCAGCATTGGCATTACTTGGGAGTAAACTTAATTTTTTTGTTAAAAATGCAAAAGCCCAGGTCTCCCTCAGACTAGTGCATTTTGGCAAGACCTATGCATGCTTCATATGCACACTGAAGTATGAGAAGCAGTGCTTTGAAAAACCAGGCCCAGATCCCACCTTGTATCTCTTCATGATTTTAAGCACCTATTAATTTTTCTCTTTGCTCTCCCTGATCATAATTCTGACCACAGCTTTAGCACAGTCCCAAGGTTACCAAAATCCCACAAAACTCCAGTCCCTCTGGCCTTTTGCACCAGGTTACCACTGAGCAGTATGTGCCTGGCCACCCTGCCCTAGCTTCTTTGTTGCAATTTTACATTCATCCTCAATCTCAGCAGCTAGATGTGTTTATTACCCATGACCAATACCTGAGCTGAAGTGTTTATTTTAAACTTCAAAATAGTTCACTCAACCCTTGTGATCAACCATACCATGTTTCCCTTGTCATATATCCTAGATGTCAAATTGTGACTTCCTTAGCCAACTCTGGGCAGAATATATGTAGGAGATTTTTTAATAATTCATAGTTTTGTTTTTAAACTAAAGCTGTCCCAAATTTTTGCCTATTTCAGAGGCCCATAACTCTCAAAACTAAATAATCATTGAGTATCATAAGATTCGGTGTAAATTCTAAACTCGATCACCCTTCTCTCCAGTTTCCCATTCTGTAAAATAATAGGAGTGTTGTAGTCACTGCTTTATTTCAGACTCTTTGTAAGGATCAAATCAGAAAATGACAAAGTGCTTTCAGAAGCATGAAATGCTATGTAAATGCAAATTATTTTTATTACTATTAGTAGCAGGGATAACTCACAGTACTAATGCTTCTAAAAATCTGCAATGTACTAATACACAGGAGAATATATATGCATATATTCATTTTCAGGCAGACGAAAGTATTCCACATAATGAGAACTACATTTCTCTAATCAACAGTTGGAATCTATAGAATCATATCACATCTTGCAGCCATTTTGATGTTTGCCTTTAACAGTGACTGCTGGGCAATTGAAGCAGACTTGAAGGCATCCTGCTTCCCAGTCTGTAGTCTGTGCGTCTTAAAATGCAATGAAAGTATTTGGACCATTTTTAATGGAAATATCATCTTTGATATTTACAAGACCATCATAGAGACGAGCTCTCTTGAACACCTCTTTTCAAGTTGCCTTTGCAAAGCACAAGTGGTGGTCACGTTAAATATCTGGTCATGTGTCCTGCTTACAGCACACAAACTGATACATTTTTCCAGCCAGCATATGGAAGGCTGTGATAAATAAACGTAACTCCTACTCAAATTAAGAATCTCACGGTCTCTTTTCAAAGGTTAAGTAAGATATGTTGCCTTTGGGAAACCATTGTCTGAATAGATGCAGAATATGTTAGCCCACAGGTTCCCATACAAGTGCTTAACCCATATTGGTTAATGAACAGAGGGATCCCCAGTGCCTGAGTCATTTCTAAGTGGTAAGAGAGGTGTTTGGCATACTTACTCATGAGCCATTAGAATTCAATTTAGTACCTTCCTGCTTCTGGAGCGAAACTTACCCAGTACATCTGGCCATGTCTCCTCAAACGCTAAATGGTGCCCAGTGGAATGTAGTAGTAATGGAATGTACTTCCTTGAACCGAGAACAGTCTAGCAAACAGCAAGTTTATCCTGGAGATAACAGATCCTGGAGGTGTTTTCTTTCCTTAACACTGAAAATAGTGTTTTCTATTAATGCTGTGTGGTTCTGGGGCTCAGTGTGCCCACCCAGCATGTGATTCTTCCACCCAGGAATGCACACACACAAAGGCTGGTAGCATTCTTCTTCTCTTTTCAAGTCATTCCAGAATTCTGTTAGCTTTGTTTTGTTTCAAGTTTGGTTCAAAATGAGATGTCTAATTAAGAATTTTAGAAAAATGTAGCTCCTTCATTTAAAAAGAGTTGGCAGGCAATTACACCAGAAGTAATAATATCATATTGATAACCTTAAGTTGAACTGCCCGATATTTAAGCCTGTGAAAAGCCTGGCCTCTTCTCCTCAGAGAAGTTTGATGCCAGTAACTAAGGGTACAAAGAGGAGAAAGATCTGCTATTGACCTAAGGATGGTTACAGCAGCATGAAGGCAAAAAGGGTAGATTCAGTGGGGCGGTGGGTACTTCTGTGGGTTAGTAATAGTCCCTCCAGAAGCAGGAAGAAAGGAAATCAGCCTGGGGGTGCCCGGGATGCTTCCTGGAAGGGATCTCGCCTGCCTATTAAAAGGATGTGTAGTTATATGTCAGATAATGTGGGGAAGGAAGTTCTAGGAGAGAGGAATTACACAAGCAAAGGTGCAGAGGTGCAAAGGACAGTCGCGACAGTGAATGTCAAGCAGCTTGGAATCACCAGAGGATGGCAGCTGTTGGAGAATGGAGGAGAGGGGGTGGTGGGGAAGGCAGCAGCCAGGAGATGCCATGTGCAGGGGTTTTGACTCTATCTTTGCTCAGCGGGGCTGTTTAAGGGGTTTGGGTGAGAAAACAAGAGAATGGACGTTTCTTGTTAAAATCAGTGTTGACCTGCTGTGGCTCTGAGGAGGATGAGCATGAAGGACCCAAGACCAGAGGCAGAGAGAAAGAGACAGGGACACCGACCAGCAGGGACAGTACCCCAGCCACCCAGACAGGGGGACTGAGGGCTGTAGTGGGACAGCTGTAGTCAGAAAGAAGACAGGGCAACAGATTCAGGAAATAACTAGGAGGCAAATTCATCATGAGCTGGAGGTTTGTTGGATGGTTTTAAAGGAGTGAGAAGATAGTCCTGAGGGAGACGGTGTAAGCTGGCCCAGGTTAAGGCCCTTTGGGGGATACTGCCCTAGGCTACAGTTTTTTTGTTTTGTTTTGTAGATAACTATTTTTTATTGAAGGGTGGTTGACACACAGTATTACATTAGTTTCAGGTGTACAACACAGTGATTCAACATTTATATACATGATAATTCTAGGTACCAGCTATCACCATACCAAGTTGTCACAATATTTTGACTATATTCCTTATGCTATACATTACATCCCGGTTACTTACTTATTTTACAATTGGAGGTGTGTACATTTTTTTTGTGTGTGTGTGAGGGCACCTCTCCTATTTATTGATCAAATGGTTGTTAACAACAATAAAATTCTGTATAGGGGAGTCAATGCTCAATGCACAATCTTTAATCCATGCCAAGCCTAATTTTCGTCAGTCTCCAATCTTCTGAAGCATAACGAACAAGGTCTTACATGGAGAACAAATTCTTACATAGTGAATAAGTTACATGGTGAACAGTACAAGGGCAGTCATCACAGAAACTTTCAGTTTTGATCATGCATTATTAACTATAAACAATCAGTCCAAATATGAATATTCATTTGATTTTTATACTTGATTTATATGTGGATACCACATTTCTCTCTTTATTATTATTATTTTTAATAAAATACTGAAGTGGTAGGTAGATGCAAGATAAAGGTAGAAAACATAGTTTAGTGTTGTAAGAGGGCAAATGTAGATGATCAGGTGTGTGCCTGTAGACTAAGTGTTAATCCAAGCTAGACAGGGGCAATAAAACATCCACGAATGCACCAGATTTCTCTCAGAACATGTGGGGAGAAGTTCTAAGCCTCACCTCCGTTGATCCCCAATTTCTCACCTGATGGCCCCCTGCGACTGTGCCTGTCTTAGGTTGTTCCTCCCTTGAGGAATCTTACCCGTCTCTGGCTAACCAGTCATCTTCCGGAGCCATACAGGGAAATGTAAAGCTGGTAAGTGAGAGAGAAGCCATATTGTTTGAAAAGGTTAGTTTTTTACTTCTTTGCATATTTATGCCCTATGGCTTCTATGCCCAGCATTTCTCTTGAGGTATCTTTGCCACTTGGAAGAATTATGATACATGGTAAATTCGATATGAGGCATGAATTCTATTTAAGGGTTGTAGTTAGGAAGGAAGAAGAAAAGCTATAGAAGTAGCAGGCGGAAGAAAACATGGGAAGATTGATTATTTCTTTGACATATCTTCTTGTAGAGTAACATAAGCATGTATAGGTTTTAAACTACTAATTAAATTGCACACACACATTAACATAATAGGAGTACAGTTAGATAACCAAAGCAGACCTATAATTACCAGCCATCTCCAGTGAAACCAAGAAAACCAGTTAGGCACCCTAAGCATTTGTGAAAATTTGTCTATGTTATAATGGATATTGTCCAACTGTACTTGAACAGTCTGAGAGAAATCGGACAAATTAAAACAGCCCATTCCTGGGGACTGTTCACATCCCATATGTTCTTTCAACAGTAAATAGTCTGTAGTTGTAAGATTTTGGAGCTCTACAGTTTGCACTTCTCCTAATTCTTGGTTGAGTTCCAACAGTATAGATCCAGTCAAATTTGTTGTTTTACTGTATGCACAGGCCAGCTTAGATATTTCCTTCTTCATTCCCATGGCAAGTCCAGGAACCGGTGGGATGAGTGCATCTACACCTGTAGCAGTGCGTGGATCTTTGTTGGGATTTTTTGATGATCATCTTCTGGCATGAGTCTTCCAGAGAGTGCTGATGTTAGAAGTTCTTTTTCATATTGTATCTTAGTTCATTTTTGGGGTAGCCAACTTAGGCTTTGATCCTCTGTATAACCAGGTCCCCCCTATAAACCCCTTTACAGTCACTGTCCATCAGCATAGCAAAATGTTGTAGAATCACTACTTGTCTTCTCTGTGTTGTACAGCCCTCCCCTTTCTCCCTCCCCCCATGCATGCTAATCTTAATACCCACTTTCTTCTTCCCCCCCTTATCCCTCCCTACCCACCCATCCTCTCCAGTCCCTTTCCCTTTGGTACCTGTTAGTCCGTTCTTGAGTTCTGTGATTCTGCTGCTGTTTTGTTCCTTCAGTTTTTCCTTTGTTCTTATACTCCACAGATGAGTGAAATCATTTGGTTAGACTACAGTTTTAGGACATTTTTAACACACCATTCTTTGGTGATGCTCCTAATTTATTATCTGCATGTTTTAATTCAGTGTTTTAGAAACCACTTTACACTCTCCATCCAAACTAATATAATAAGGATATGGTTATCATTTCAACAGCTGTCATTCTTATGGCTCCTGGAGAGTTTTTTTTTCTTTTTTCTTATTTTTTTCAATGGTTAATATATTTTGCAATGAGGTTATTTTTGGTCATTGACTTCTTATTTATTAAAAATCTACAACATCCTCATTTGTAACTGGATATTATTTATAAAAATGAAAGCATTCAACATTCAGCAGGTAATACTCATATTCCTAAGTTTCAGATAGTGTTCCCTTAAAATAAATCTGACTCAGTTTCAGATCCAAATAGCAAAAACAAAATATTATTCATCCTGCTCTGGAAGGTTTCATATTATTTGAAAGTATGTATCAGTTGATGGCTTTTTGGTGAATAGTTCAATGAGTTTTTATGAGGAAAGAATCTCCCACTTCCATTTTAACATACTCTTTCAAATCTTGTAGATGAATGCAAAAATATTCTTCTAGACATCTATGGAAAAGTTTATTGTAAAATATTTCAGCTTCTGCTTATTTTTCTTAGAATAAAAAGAGAATAAGTGAATCTATATCTGTTGTTGCTATGGTAACCAACATTTTATATATTAAGAAAGAACATGAACATTTCTAAGTACATTTCTATTCTTCTGATATATGCCTCTGTATATAGAAGACCATATACTTAGGGTGACCTTATGTCCAGGAGACTGGGACATACTCTCTAGTAGCTCTTCTGTACTGTCATCCCCACATAGAGACAGACAGGTTGTGTTAGACCTGGGTCTTGGCATTTAGTTTTGTAAAGATGAACTATACGTATTTTGCAAAAAGAGAATTGATCTCATTATTTTAAAAGATGATTAAAAAACATACTAAACACAATATTTATGCTTCAGCTGTTTATTAAATTTTATAAAAATCTCAGGTTTTGTTTTTTTTAATAGATTTCAGATCTGAAAATCATTGGTAAACCACATATCTGCCTAAGTCCAAGGGTGGCTCTAAATCAAACACCATGCACATATATTTATTCATTGACAGATATTTATAACAACTTTCTAAATTTAGAATTTGGGCTAGATTGGTAATCTAGAGCAAGTAATAGTTGTATACCAGATAATTATGCAAAATATGTAAAATTATTCCTGCCAGGATGGTATCAAAGAACAGAGAAGGATCCACTAACAGCCTAAAGACATCAAAGAAGATTTGGAGGAGGGTGGGGAGGGGGAGACTATGGGAGAGAATGTCTACATCACATATTACAGGATAAGGCTTATGCTACAGGACAGTTTTGTCTAAAAACAAAAGAAAAAAATGATTCTATAGGCAACTGAGCTAACATTGAACAAATACAACAAGGAATATCCATTATGTACTTAGAAATCAGTTTGTGTGTGTGTGTGTGTGTGTGTGTATGTGTGTGTGTGACAAAAAAGAAAAACCAAAGCAGTTATATGATGGGATAATGAGAGTTCAGTTTAACTCCATTTATTGAACTGTATTTTGTATGAGACATGTATAGGTTCAGAGGTGAATCCCAAGAGATTCAGTTTGGTGAAACTTAACCTTAAAATGGAGTAATAATCTTGATCTACAATAACACTTAAAAACCGTATCTATACCTAACAGTATAATATCACTAAAAACTTACTTTATGGTAAAAACATTTCAGTCCCTAGATCATTTAAATTAGGCTAGTTTATTCCTTGAAAAAAATCAACTATGTGATGGGTAAGCAAAATCAGAAATCTTAGCATTTATAGTGATAATCAATCTGAGGAAATCAATATTTCTCCTTTTATCTTCTTCGGTAGTTGAAGAAGCCGTAGAAATGCGACACCTACAGAGGTAAGTAAAAAAATCCATTGAAATGGAAGTCAAGAGCCTTGGAACTAACCCTCCCTCTGCTTACTCGCTCGCAGAGTGGCTTTGGGCAATGTCCCGCCCTCATTCGATGACGGACGTGGGTGAAGTACCAGCCCAAAGCCAGCCCCATAGGAACCAGGAACTGGTGAAACAGGGAGCTGACCTCCAGACACTGACTTTCTAGTGCGGAGGTAACAAGAAGATCCGGCAGCGCAGTGAGGTTGCTGTAGAAAACAGAGAGAGAACTTAAATCCAGGATTTCAGTGACTCCATTTCTGGATACCTGATGAGACTCTCTGGGCAATAAGTTGACCTAGAACCCATCTAGACTTATATATAAGTGAATCTATAAATATGAATATATAAAGTAAAGCCAAACAAAGGTAGAATAATATGGAAAGTTACCTTTAGATACTGAAATATGTATTTAGAATGTTTTAAAAGAATATTATAGGAATATGCAGAAATATTCCAATAGAAAAAGAAAAAGTACAGTATATTCCCAAAATAATGTTTTTATTATAAGAAAGAGCATTTCAAATCAATAAGAAATGGAATATTGTTCAATAAGTATTGCTGACCAACTAGCTTAATATATTCTTCAATTAAATATTTCAGTATAGAATATACAAACAACAAAATCCAGACAAGTACAGGTAGAAAGTTAATATGAGGGAAAAAAAAAAAAGGCATTCTAACATGACACCTAAGCCATAAAACTGAAGAAGAACAATGTTGACAAATGAAATACTCAGGTCCATGAAAATTTTTAAAACTTCGTAACATAAGTCATAAAATTGAAAAGGGTTCCATGAACTGGAAAAATAATTGGAAAATGTATGTTAGGAAAAGATTTAAAGCCCTTAATATTTTTTAGTGCATAAGATTTTCTCACCTATTACTCTAGCAATTAAAAAAAATTAGTAATGCCCAGCATTGGTTTGCCCATGAAGCAGATTGTTCAATACATTACTCCAGGAGATAAAAATTGTTAAAGCACTTCTGTAAAGTAATTTTTGAATATGCATAGGCAGACTTTAAAATACAAAAAATTTTGATATAGTAGTGACACCTGTAGGAACATATTCTAAATAAATAAATTATATAATCATGGATGTGTAAAAAGATACAGTCACTAGGGTTTTTAACAATCACCATTAGTAAAGATGAAAAAACCATTACCCAAATGTCTAAAAGTAGGTGATTGATTAAATATAGTTCACATTGTGTTTGTTGTTATGGAATAATAATTTTATTTCAATATGTACTTAAATATTATATTTATAGTTATTATTTAACTATTAATAATATTCTCATGGAAATCTTTTCACCAAAAAGTTTTAACACACTAACGAAGCCCAACAGATAATAGTATGCCTATATTTTCAAATTTCCTAAATTATCTGCTACTCTAAGATAACTATCATTGATGTTGCCTATACTGCATATTGTTTTTTAAATGGTTTTTTTTTTATGTAAAATGGAATTGAAATACAGAGGCCAAAGGCAAGAAAGGAAAAAGGAGATTTGTGCATGTGGCAGGCTGCAGAAGAAAGATTTAGCAATGGGTCAGGAGTCACTTAGAAGAGGGGAATTCAGCTTTGAAGAAGTTGCTATAAAACAGGTATAAGAAAGCTGGAGTCAGGAAGAAGTTAGAGCTAAAGAATTAGGATGAATTTGCATATAGTCCAAGGAGACATGGCGGGAGTGGGCAAAGAGCAGAATATGAGGACCAAGGAGAAGAGCCCACTGGTTATGAACCTTAGACTTCTGGGTTTGAAAGTCAGTCATGGCACAGGAAAACTAATCAGAAGTACAAAGATGGATTCTTAAGCAGAGAGAGAGAATACTTTCTGAGGGCATGAAAATAGAGTCCTTGTTAAGCCCCTAAAACAGAAATTGGCAAACTATGGCCTGCCTGTTGTTGTGTAACGCTATGAGCTAAGGATTTCTAAATGGTTTAAAAAAATTGAAAGACCATTTCTTCACATGTTGAAAATATGATACTCAAATTTCAGTGTCAGTAAATAAAGTTTTATTGGAACACTGCATGTTCATCTGTTTATGTATTGCCATGGCTGCTTTCAGACCACAAAGCCGAGTTGAGTAGTCACAACACACAGCCCACAAGGCTTAAAATATTTGCTGTCTGGCTCTCTACAGAAAGTTTTCTGAACCTGATTGAAAGAGTAAAGGAGATATGAAGCAGGAAGCAAATATTTGGGAAGGAAATTAAATGTGGATTGCTTGCTTATAGTCTAGAGTAAAGGGCATTCTAAAAGGTAGAGTACTTGTTATTCATGGTTTAGAACATAGGGAAGATCAGAACCTTGGTTCACCTATCACCAGCTGGCTCTCACCAGCTCTACCCCACCTTGATGCCACAATCCATCCCACGTTGTCCCAGTGGTCTGTTGTTCAACCCTTTACTGTATCTAGTACAATCAAGGCTCTTTTCGCTTCAAGAATCAAAAACAGTTCCAACTAGCTCTAATGAAAAGTCCCTAACTAGCTTGGATGAAAAGTTAAATTTGTGAGAAAGTCATACAGTGAGCCTAAGGAAGTGAAGTTCAACTGGATCCTGTAGGCACTGGAAACCCTCCAGGTTCTGAGGGTCCCAGGTTCTCCATCCCCTTCCCTCAGGGGTATGTATGTTCCTTCTCTTCTTATTACTGAAGGCTGGCTATTCTCTAACTTCTAAATGGCTAAAGGGACAGCCAACTCATTGTCTCTGTTGTAGACTCTTTGCTTTAGAATCCAGCACCCAAACTAGGATGTCCTTCTACAGCCTCCCCTTTTAGATGACAGAGGAGAGGCAGAGAGGCCTTATCCCAGCCAGAGGATTGATGACATTGGTGAAGGGATGTGCCTCTGATTCAAGAGAAAGCCCACTTCACACTTACTAGAGATTTTATAATGTATGTTCAATAAATGCACATTGAAAGGATTAATTAGTATGCAAATGAATAATAAGCACTTGTAGGATCAAACACAGGGCAAGTTTGGATAGATGAGAGACAGGACTAGGTATTTTTAAGAATGTACAGATTAAATTAATTGATTGTAAGCTACACTTTATAAATGCTAAATATATATGAATATATATACTATATTCATAACATATATAAATACATAATTACATATATATATAATCTCCCAATTTTAGAAAAGGAAAAAAATGAAGTTGAAAAATAATTCTGATTTAACAATTGAAAATCAATGTCACTTACTATAATAATAGACTTAAGAAAAACAAAACAAACCAGAACATGATCATCTCAGTAAATTCCAAAAATCTACCAGCAACGCAGAAGTAGAAGGGAATTTCCTTCACCTGAGAAAGGACATCTGTTTTTAAGAAAATCTATAGTTAATATGCTTAACAGTGAAATAATGAATAATTTCCCCTAAGATTTTGAACATGACAAAGTGTCTTCTTAATACTCCTATTCATTGTACTGGGACTCCTAGAGTAATAAGTGTAATAAGTTGTAATAAGGCATATTAAAAAGTTCTGCAGAATCATCAGAAACACTCTGAAAACTAATGAGTGGTTTTAGAAGTCAATATACAAGACCCTACCCAAGTTCCTATAAAGCAGTGAAATGGAAATTTCCTCTTCCCTGTCCCCCATCTAATACTCTTCTCTTTAATGGTAAAACTAATCTGTTGGCAATATTTCTCTATTTATAGCCCAGACAATTCAGCTCCAGGCAGATGGTTCTATTGAAAGATAAACAAACTTGCAACAAATCCCCACCACTTTGTCAATGGCCAACTGTGCTGACATGGCAGCTGCAGGGGACTGAACCCATCCAGGGAGGTTGGTCATTTACCTACAGATCTGGGAACCCCACAGCATCTTTGGCCAAGGAATGACTAGTACTCTAAGCATTTTTCTCTTGACAAAAATCAAAATCAATGGACATACAAACTGGTTAAAAGTATCAGGTGTGTTTTCATCTAATATACCAAACTCCAAAAATATCATTTTCACTGCCTTTGTTACTGTGCTTATTGATTCCTGAGGATTTTTTAGGGGATTTTGTTGAATATTCTGGCCTTTGAAGATGTGATTTAATCCACTTGGCACAGCATCAGGTATCTCAAGACATATGCCTCCTCATTTCTCTCATTGCTCCTTTTTCTGTCTTTCCCCACTACTTGTATGAGATTTTGCACATTCTTACATAAAGAGTGGGTGAAGAATAACAAGAATTCCTCCTCAGGAGTAGATTTCTGAAAACTCTTTTTCAATTTCCCACTTCTGTCTATGGTCTCTTGGCTCTTTGTATCACCCAGTTAATGAACGTGTATTAGATTTTCCTACATCTTAATTAATTGAGTCTACCACAACAGTACAGGCTATGCTTGTGGTCATAAATCTATTCTTCACAATTGTAACTTTTATTGAAGTATAACATTATATTAGTTTCATGTTGCAGCATAAAATGATTTGAGATCTATTTATACACACACATATATGTTTATGTATAGTATAATCACAATAAGTGCTGACATGGCAGCTGCAGGGGACTGAACCCATCCAGGGAGGTTGGTCATTTACCTATAGATCTGGGAACCCCACAGTGTCTTGCCCAAGGAATGGCTAGTACTCTAAGCATTTTTCTCTTGATAAAAATCAAAATTAATGGACATGCAAACTGGTTAAAAGTATCAGGTGTGTTTTCATCTAATATACCAAACTCCAAAAATATCACATATACACATATGTATAGTATAATCACAATAAGTCAGTGTACATCACCATGCCTAGTTACAAATAATTTCTTGTGATGAGGACTTTTTTTTGGTATCATTAATCTACAATTATGTGAAGAACATTATGTTTACTAGGCTTCCCCCTTCACTAAGTCCCCCCCACAAACCCCATTACAGTCACTGTCCAGCAGCATAGTAAGATGCTGTAGAATCACTACTTGTCTTCTCTGTGTTGCACAGCCCTCCCTGTGCTCGCCCCCCACATTATACATGCTAATCATAATGCCCCCTTTCTTTTTCCCTGCCCTTATCCCTCCCTTCCCACCCATCCTCCCTAGTCCCTTTCCCTTTGGTAACTGTTAATCCATTCTTGGGTTCTGTGATTCTGCTGCTGTTTTGTTCCTTCAGTTTTTCTTTGTTCTTATACTCCACAAATGAGTGAAATCATTCGGTACTTGTCTCTCTCTGCCTGGCTTATTTCACTGAGCATAATACCCTCTAGCTCCATCCATGTTGTTGTAAATGGCAGGATTTGTTTTCTGCTTATGGCTGAATAATATTCCATTGTGTATATGTACCACATCTTCTTTATCCATTCATCTACTGATGAACACTTAGGTTGCTTCCCTTTCTTGGCTATTGTAAATAGTGCTGCGATAAACATAGGAGTACATCTGTTTTCAAATTGGAGTGCTGCATCATTAGGGTAAATTCTTAGAAGTGGAATTCCTGGGTCAAATGGGCTTTTTGAGGAACCTCCATATTGCTTTCCACAGTGTTTGAACTAATTTACATTCCCACCAACAGTGTATGAGGGTTCCCCTTCCTCCACAACCTCGCCGACATTTGCTGTTGTTTGTCTTTTGGATGGTGGCCATCCTTACTGGTGTGAGGTGATATCTCATTGTGGTTTTAATTTGCATTTCTCTGATGACTAGCAATGTGGAGCATCTTTTCATGTGTCTGTTGGCCACCTGAATTTCTTCTTTGGAGAACTGTCTGTTCAGCTCCTCTGCTCATTTTGTAATTGGATTATTTGCTTTTTGTTTGTTGAGGTGCATGTGCTCTTTATATATTTTGGATGTCAACCCTTTATCGGATCTGTCATTTATGAATATGTTCTCCCATACTGTAGGATACCTTTTTGTTCTATTGATGGTGTCCTTTGCTGTACAAAAGCTTTTCAGCTTGATATAGTCCCACTTGTTCATTTTTGCTTTTGTTTCCCTTGCCCGGGGAGATATGTTCATGAAGAAATCACTCATGTTTCTGTCCAAGAGATTTTTTCCTATGTTTTTTTCAGAGTTTTATGGTTTTATGACTTACATTCAGGTCTTTGATCCATTTCGAATTTACTTTTGTGTATGGGGTTAGATTGTGATGAGGATTTTTAAGATCTATTCTCTTAACAACTTTCACATATCTAATAAAGTATTATGAACTATAGTCATCATTGTGTACATTACATCCTGTGACCTAATTATTTTATTGCTGGAAGTTTTTTCCTTTTGACCCCTTCACCCATTTTGCTCACCTCCCCACTCCTGGCCTCTGACAACCACCAATCTGTTCCCTTTATGAGCTTCTTTTGTTTTGGTTTTGTTTTATATCCCACATTTATGTACTATGCTATGGTATTTGCCTTTCTCTCTCTGACTTATTTCACTTCGTCAGTATCTTCAGGGTCTATCCATGTTGTTGCAAAAAGCAAGGTTTCATTCTTTTTTGTGCCTGAATAATATTCCATTATATATATATATTTCTTACCTATCAGGATATCTTACATTTACACACACACACACACACACACACACACACACACACACACACATACCATATTTTCATTATTCATCCATCCATCAGTGGACACTTAGGTTTTTCCCATGTCTTAGCTATTATAAACAGTACTGCAGTGAACATGGGGGTGTACATATCTTTATGAATTAGTGTTTCTGTTTTATTCAGATAATACCCAGAAGTGCAATTGCTAGGTCATATACTAGTTCTATTTTTAATTTTTTGAGGGAACTCCATATCATTTTCCATAGTGGATGCAATAATGTATATTCCCTCCAACAGTGTACAACTCTTCCCTTTTCTGCACATTCCCACTAACACTTGCTATTTATCTTTTTGATAATAGCCATTCTAACAGTTGCAAGGTGATATCTCATTGTGGTTTTGATGTGCACTTCCCTCATGATTTACTAGTCATCTTTTCATGTACCTGTTGGCTATTTGTATGTCTTCTTTGGAAAAATTCAGATCCTCTACCTATTTTTTAATTTGAATGTTTGGCCTTTTGCTGTTGAGTTGTATGAGTTCTTTATGCATTTTGGATATTAACCTCTTATCAGATATGTGATTTGCAAATATTTTCTCCCATTCAGTAGGTTGCCTTTTGATTTTGTTGATGATTTGCTTTGCTGTGAAGCTTTGTAGTTTGATGTGGTCTGGCTTATTTATTTTTGCTTTTGTTGTTGTTTACTTTTGGAGCCAGATCCAAAAAAAAAAAAATCATTGCTGAAATGGATGTCAAAGAGCCTGATGAAAAAATCCAGCTATATTTTCTTCTAGGAGTTTTATCATTTCAGGTCTTATATAGATGTCTTTAATACATTTTGAATTAGTTTTGTTTATAGCAACTAGCATCTTTCCAAGGCATGGCCCAGTCCATTGCACAAACAATTACTATTCATCAAAGAAATTGGGAAATTGTCTTTGAGAAGTATACAAGGCAGATAGACAATTAATTACAATATATTTGGCATATATGGATGTGGCACAGATATGATACTTTGTGATTTTGAGTACATTATTAGACATGAAAAGGAGAAGTAAACTGCAGCAAGAGAAGAGGCTGGCAAGGATTTTTAGGGGCCAAAACACAGAGATTTGCAGAATGATGGAGGATCCTCTTAAAGTTTATAGCAGAAAATCAGTATCATCAAATTTCCATTTTAAGAGTGCATTTTGATACTAGTCTGGAGGCTGGATTTTAAACAGATGAAACTCAGGTCAATAAAATCAGCAGTTGGGTTGCTGTCAGAATTCAGAAGAGACTATATGCCAAGGGCAGTGCCTGTAAAAATAAATATCTGAAAACTTATAAGAAGCTTTTTTTAAATCCTACTTTCTAAGCTCCAAAAGCCATCTAGATCAGTAATAGAGACATGGACTTAGAAATCCTAGAACAAAATCCACTGTCTTTTCATTTTTGCTTAGTAATTAAGATTATTTATTTACTAGGCACAACAGAAGATAGTCCAGTATTTGGTATACAAATACAGAGTGAAAATAAAATGAATACTAATCAACTGTTGAGCTAGTGTAGCTCACAGTGGGAATTTAGGTAGGATCTAAGATTTAAGATTCGGTGAAAGTTTCTCAACTCAATCAACAATATTATTGAGCAGTAAAAAGGAGGACATATAAAAGCACATGGTTTCTTACCTATCAGGATATCTTATGTTTAGACTTTTCTGAATAGTAAGCAAGGTAACATTTCAAGTCTGTTTCATAGTAATTTGAAAGATAAGGACACAAGCTACATGTTTTCTAAAGGCAAATTTTTATTATACACACTTATTTTCCACAAAGTAAGCTTATTTATTGATTTATAATCCTATGCTCCATGTTAAGTTCACATTGTCCTAATGGTCCATTTCTGTTGCTTTGAAGTGGTAGCCCATCACCATTTCTGATAATAAACAGAAATAAAACTACAACCCTTTATAGCTGTAGACTTCATGAGACAAGCTATGGCACAACAAAGCCGTAATTGATACTCATCATCTTCCTTCACTATTACCCAGTCCGCTTGGCTCTCACCTTCAGCTGAACTTCTGCTGGTCCAGGCTGTCTGCCCCATAGGGTAACCCAGACTTATTTGTGAGAGGTCTGAGCCCCTGGTTACTGTGTATTTTTGAGCTGTGGCTTTTTCAGTGGGCCACTCATCACTGTCACCAGACGTGGAAGCACCAGGAGTTTCCCCAGTTACTCCTCTGTTTCTAGACATTCTTGTCCCTGTCTTCCTCATATAGGAGTGACCCATATCTTTGTGATAATCAGGATCAATTACTCCTGCTGATACAGATTTTTCTATTTTTGCATGCGGAGCCCAAAATGACTACATGGAAGTTATTGATTTAGGTTTAATGGAATCCTTTTTGTGTCCTCTAAAAGAAATATTCCCTTCCTACCAGGAACCAGGATCTCCAATCCAGCAAAATCTTGAGTTTCACCAATGGACAGCACAAAGTCTCAAGAGAATTGATTAGGATTAATAATGAGAGTGAACAACTCCTACTTCCACCTACTTAGTGACACAGCACCATATGATGGCCTCCTGAAGGATGGCACCCCAATTTGCAAGGTGTCATCTCCATGCTGTGCTTAGTTCTATTTTTAAAAAGGTTGCCTCAGTGCTCCAGCAGGCTGTCCAGTTCCTGTGATGTGACTTACAGGAGGACTCGTGGCTCCCAAAGCCATGTGCCCTCTGTCACACTTTGCTGTGAAGTGGATCCTCGCAGCACTCTGACCGTGTTGTCCAATGAGGCACTGAAGGCAAGGAAGCAACATCCACACTTGAGAAATGTATGACTCCCCTAAGAATGAATGAAAGAAGGATGGAAGGTGTTTAATGTTACCAGCTTGCCAGCAAGTGGCTGCATCATCTGCTTGAGGGATTGTCGAGAGAGCAGCTTTCAGTAGTAGCTAGCATGAGCTCAGTGAGATGGAGTTAATGGCAGTTAGACTCTGCATAGCTTCCATCTCCTCTGTGGTAACTCCTTTCTTTGTGGGAGAATGGGGCGAAGCAAGGGCAGAGGCCTGCTGGTGTCTACTGGATGAGACATCCTGTACAACTAGTTTTCAGCCCTTTCTCTGGAATGGAAGTTCTTCGCTTAGCACTGACATGAGACGCATAGCTCTGCACAGTATATGGGCTCTGAGTCTGAGAATTTGCTCATCGCTGGAATGGGAGGAAGGGATCACGATTTTCCATTGCAACAGTTGACATCTGCCTTCTGTTTCCTTGCTCTCAATTTCTTGTCTTCATCGTTATATAACCCAGTAATACCTTTGCTGCTGGCCTGTCAATCTCAGACCACAGACCTTTGCAAGTCAAGACTCCCGAGTTACAATTCTGGCTTTGCTGCATGTTTCAGTAATTATATCCACCTTACCTGCTGTGGTTAAATGCTGTCATTTGGCCTCCACTATTCTAAAATCCTCTTATCTCAAAGACACTAGAAAGTTCAGTTTCTGATTTACAAAGGATCGACCAATAAGCTTTCTCCACATATAAAATGAGATGGAAAATAAAAAGAAATTATCACTGGCTGATTTTTGTTTT